>NC_091824.1:52597179-53197179 GCF_038994185.2 Dermacentor albipictus
GGGATGTTACGGGTGCACCCCAAAAGCCTATGACTGGCTTGACAGAGGGGCGCACCCCCGTACATAAAAACCGGCAGCAACAGAACACGGACAGAACAATAGTAATAAAAAAGACTACAGTGCATAGGTAAACATCATATTCAATAAATATTAGTGAACATCTTCTTGCAATAAGAAATAAATGAAGGCGGCAGAATTAACACGAAACGCTCAGGAACACTAAGAATGCAAAACGAAGAATATCAATAAGAGAAGAAAAAAAAGAGGAAGGAGGTGCGCAGTAAAAAACACCCGTATCGTAAGGTTTTCAGTGCTCATCGCGCCGATTAAGAAGAGTTGGTATTATATGCCGGAGCATATGACGACCGTAATTAGTACGAAAGGATGGCACATGCCAGACGTCGTTGTTACGTGTTGTGTAGTAATTAGCTTTGGGCCGTAAGTTAGCTGTGTCATCAAAGAATGTGTAATGATTTTTCCGTTTTCTTTCATATCGTTTACTTAGCAATAAATTATATAGGTCATTAATTGGTGTTACTTTTAATGATGCGAAAAGAGGTTGAGTGTGAGCAGTAAACGGGGCATTCGCAATGATACGAACGACCTTTTTTTGTATTTTCTGTAACCTATATGTATTTGACCATGTGGTTGTACCCCACACCAGATGACAAAATGAAAGGTAAGATAAAAATAGTGCATTATAAACTAAAAGTCTAACACTCAGAGGTAGTAGAGAGCGGACTTTGTATAACATGCCTGTGCATTTTGCAAGTTTTTTAACCAGATTGTCGATGTGTATGTCCCATGAAAGATTGCACTGCAGTGTCACACCCAGACACTTTACTGACTCCGCTATTTCAATGCTTTGAAAACCAAGCGTTAGTGTAGGTAAGTGTTCTAGTGGTTTGTTCTTAGGTCTAAAAAGTACAGCTTTAGTTTTGGTAGCGTTAATTTTCAATAAAGATTTAGTACTCCATTCGACCAATTTGCGCAGAGTTTCATTAGCGTTTAAGGTCAAGTCATTAAGTGTTTTAGCCCTAAAAAATATGCTGACATCATCTGCATACATTATACATTTAGCGCTGTTGTAAATATTCACAATGTCGTTGATATAGATGTTAAAGAGTGTAGGTCCGAGAATACTGCCTTGCGGCACCCCAGAATGAATGGATCTAAAGTGCGATGAAGAATTGCTAATTACAACCCGTTGCTGGCGGTGCTCTAAATATGTTATTAAAAGCTGAAGGAATGTGCCACGAAATCCATAGTGTTCAAGTTTAAGGAATAATAGGTTGTGATTTATGGAGTCGAATGCTTTGGGAAAATCCACGAAAACCCCGAGAGTTAGTTCTTTTCCTTCAAATGACTCTAATATAATTTCCTTCATGGTTAATAATGCTGTTTCTGTTGATTTCCCTGCGACAAAACCAAACTGGGAGGCTGATATGACTTTGTGCTTGTTAATAAAGCTTGTAATGCGCACTAGTAAAACCTTTTCAAAACATTTCGAAAAAACTGGTAAGATCGATATAGGTCGGTAGTTGGAGAAATTATTTTCGTCTCCTCCTTTAAAAATTATGGTAATCTTGGCATCCTGAAGCTTTTTCGGGAATGTTCCTGAGGAAAATGCCAAGTTTATTATGTATTCTAATATCGGTGCAAGTATGTGCGATGTGTACTTCGCTGGCAATATTTGGAGGTCGTCAATATCTTTACTTTTACTGTTTTTCAGCGATTGTAGGACCGACAGAACTTCGTTAGTTGTAACAGGGGTTAAAAACGCGGTTTCGCTAACCTTTTGACTCATGCTGCTTAGGTATTGGTTGGGCTGCGTGCCGTCTGCGATGGACACGAAGAAATCATTGAAAGCATCTGCTAGTTGAGAACCGGATAAGTGAGTGCCATGTGTGACTATTTCATCTACTACAGTCTTCTTTTTTAAGCTGAGAAAATTATTGAGCCTCCC
The DNA here is from genome assembly GCF_038994185.2 of Dermacentor albipictus. NCBI lineage: Eukaryota > Metazoa > Arthropoda > Arachnida > Ixodida > Ixodidae > Dermacentor > Dermacentor albipictus. The sequence goes on from NC_091824.1 coordinate 52,599,146, forward strand.
CCAAACAATATCGGAGTGTTTTATTACTTCGTCGTTAAATTGGTTACTCATATAGTTCCTTTTGGCTTGCCGATTAATACTGTTAGCTTTATTTCTCACAGCCTTAAACTTCTTCAAATCGTCAATATCTTTTGTTTTTAGAAAGCGCTTAAAAAGTATGTTTTTAATTCGTACTGCTTTAAGGCATTCCTTGGTTATCCACGGCTTACGCGCCTTCAAAGCTCGCACTCTTGTTTTGTATGAAAAAGTCTCACAATGCAGCTGCTTCTAGGTGGAAATAAAAGTACCATAAGCTTCATCAACATTGGTTTCCTCATAGACGTTGCTCCAGTTTACTTGCGACAGTTTATCATAGAACGTTTGTAAAGTAGTCTGGTTTATGTCTTGAACACGCATAGCAAACCTTGTAGGTTTGTTAGGGGGAACTGTGTGATTTGTAATTAAATAAATTGGTAAGTGATCACTAAGATCAGCTGCCAGTGCACCGGATATTGACAATTCATCACATGCATTAGTAATGAAGGTGTCTAGTAACGTTGATATTTCGGGCTAATGCGCGTTGGTTGATTTATGATATTGAAAAATGCATTGTTCTCTAGTATAGTATAGAACTCTTGTTGAAGTGTTGACTTTTCAAGCAAGTTTATGTTCAAGTCGCCACCTAATATGAGTTTGTATTTATTATCATTTACCCAGCTGAAGTACTCGTCCAAAAAATGAAGAAATTTGTTACTGCTTCCCCTGGGTGGGCGGTAGGTGACAGTAAAAAGCAAGGAATTAGATTTTAGGGTAAGTACCTCGTAATCGTCGGTTACAACACAGGAATCGTCAAGTAATTCGCATTTTAAAAACTTTTTCGACAACATCGCAACCCCCCCACCTCTCTTAGAGCTCCGGTTAAGGAAAAATGGGGAGTATTCAGGCAGATTAAGGACATCAGAGTGGCTTTCGTACCATGTCTCAGAGATCATGACAACGTCAAACGTAAAGCTAAGGCTGGAAAGAAGGGCACATATATCATCGCTTTTGTTTCGCGCTGATCGAGCATTCAGATGCAGAAACGAAATGTTACCGCTTTTTGTCTGATAACGTGTACTCAACTCGTAAGGTGTCAAGAGATCATAACTTGAAGCGTTCACTGAAGCCATGATCTCGGAGAAGTGGTATGTTGCAGTCTATTAACGATGGCCACACGAAGAAGCCAAACGAGTTTAAAGAACGAAGCTTTAAAAAAGAAATGCCAATGTAAACTGCAATGGGCATACTTATAGCATGTAACAGAGACAATTTTTTTCACGACGTCTGTGCACAAGTTGTACACTTTACAGGGCACGGCATAAGAGTTAGTAAATTTTAAATCTACATCGAGGAAGAAGACACTACAGACTATTTTAGTACAGTCATCACACAGGTATTTACAAACCTCATTATTGGTTAGTCTAGCATCGCTGGCAGAAACAAGGGTTAAGATGACGAAGCAGTAAATAGCTATTTTAAATTGCAAAGTGTCAAAGTATTTATACCGAAGTACACAAACAAGAGAAGTCATATTCATATGTTTCCAGTTGTTATAGTTGTCAAGTAACATTCTATATTGGTGGTCCATGTGCTGATAAGAAAAACGCTTAAGCGACCTTCGCCAGGTCATCCTCACAGGTAACATGCAGGATTGAAGAGTTCTCACTTTTGCGCATTAAAATCTTTCCTTGCGATACCCACACGTATTTCCAATTTTTCTCCTTTTTGAGCTTTCGAGCTTTACCCAGCAGCATCTTGTTCTCGACACACAAATGCTCATTTATGTACACGAGGTCACTTGTATCAAATCCCAGTCTATCTGCTTTGAGAGTTTTCTTCCGAGCAGCTGACAGCAACTTTTCACGGGCAGTTCTTGAGAGGAACTTTAACACAACATTAGGTTTCTTCTTTATCTTTCGAAGGCACACGATGACCTACATCAATGTCACCGTCAGTAACACTTGTGCCCAGACATTTTGCAATGTCCGCAACAACCTTGCCTAAGTCCTCATTAGATGCAACCGGAAGTCCTTGAATTTCAAGGTTCATGCTTCTACTATATTGTTTCAACCCACACACACAGTTGTTCTTAACTACGAGACCACATGAAAGACTTACCTTGATCCTGCCTTGAACATATTACTTTAGAGATAGAGAATAAATTCATTTTCATATAGATATCTACATATACCAGTTTGCGCTTCCAAGCGCCAATTCTATCATAGTATCAGTGATTCGCTGAAAAACTTTAGTAAGCATTTCTAAAAGTTCAAACAAATCTGGAAAATTTAAGAAATGTGCATGTTTAGAAGAATCAAAGCCCTCTAGGACAATTCTCTTTTCCTGTCTACATTGTGTGATCACAAGCACATGGACGATAGCTTACACATACGAGGGCGAACCAGAAAGTATTTGGCCCTATTTTTTACCCAAATAGAACCTTAAATGCGAAGTCAAAATATTCATTCATACCGGCGCACCTTTCTTGGATCGGCCCGGTCTTACGTACCGGTCAATTGTTGTCAGTTGCTGAATTTGGCGGTTGCATTTGACCTATCCCTGACGTACGAGTAGCAAAGTGCGATTCGTTTTCTATGGAGCAACGAACGAACGCCCATCGAAATCCACAGGGAAATAGAGCCCACGTCTGGGGAACGGTGTCTCCCTTTGAGAAGTGTGAGGTGGTGGTGTTGTGAATTCGCAAAAGGCCGTGAGGACTTTCATGACAATGAACGCTCGGGAAAGCCGCATGCGTCGCTGACTAACAAGAACATTTCTCAAATTTAGTGCTGCGATGGGACAAATGTCTAAACCGGTGTGGGGAATGTGCGGAAAAAATTGTGTAAGGTACGTAGGATATTACGTATATTTGTACTTACTTATATGTACCTTGTTTTCGCTTATAAAGAATAGGAGCAAATAATTTCCGATTCCGCCCTCGTAGAAAGAATATGTTCTGTTAAAAAATAACCCCGACGCTCTATCTATCGCACGGAATTCATGGAAAAGTGAGCACTGTGATTATGCTTAAAGTTGATAATTAACCTACATCTAGAAAACTTTCGCTACACGTCACACACAGAATGATCCATTACCTATGAATATGAAATCTCTGCCTTTATTGGTCCACCCAGGAAAGGGGTGAAACTTTGTTGATGGTTTATGAATACCTAGGAACAGTCTAAAATCGAGGGTTGGGCTATTTCATTTGACCCCTCATTAACTCCCACAGTTCAAACTCTGCCTGTACATCACCAATAATATTGCTTATATCTATTCAAAATATAATCATCGTGGCTGATCCAGTCTTCTTTCTTTACCGAAAACCACGAGCACCAGCACAGAACATTTTTTCGGTGCTTCTGCTCGCACTAATGGTTTCACTGTAAAAGCGCTGATGACAATATGTCCCATTGCCTCTTGAAGTGGCAAAATAAAGAACATGCGATCGCAGTGACTGTAGCCAGGTTAAGGCCCCTTGTTGAAAGAAAAGAAATGATGCACTTGTTTGCCATTCCATGGAAAGCTTTTCTGCTTTTCTTTTGTGCCACCGGGGTTGTGTTTCCATAATGAGCACGCGCTTCCAAGCGTCAGACAGGAGCCATAACTTAAGCAGAACGTACGCAACGGAATACCCACGAAGGAAAAGTAACGCCCACATTCATTAGCAGCGGTCGTCTTTCTTCCCTGGAACTTCCACTTTCGTAACGCTTCCACGACAAAGAGGCAGCACCTTGCGTGAGCCCAGCTTCGCCACTATCATTAGAGGAAAGTGACGACCGGTGATGGCGCTTCTGCCGCGATGTGACGTCTCGAAAGCCTACGCATCGTGGGTTACCTCGCGTTGTCGCTTGCATGTCCAGTGTATATATAGAGCCATCTCCGTTTGCATCGTACAAAACAGCTCTTTGGCTCGTTGCACAGTGAAGCTTTACTCTTCAGGGCAGAAGCAGACGGATAATCATGAAGGCTGTGGTGAGTTTCTCGAAGCTTCAAGTTCGTAACTGAGTGTGTTAGGCAGTGTACTCTGCTCAATTCCCGCTTTATTTTTCTTGAATGCCTCTTGGTTTCGGCAATTATGTTGAATGTCCTGTAGTAGCCATTATCTTGCATTAGCATCGGCTGTAGATATGAAAGCTGAATTCGTATATTTGATAAGTGACTTAAGAATGACATATGCAGCGAAACTGGCACACTGAGAAAAAAATCCGCATTGGGCAGCTTAAAAACCCTTATTTTCAACAGCAAAACATCACGTTTCAGCTAGAATAGGCTATTCGGAAATTTATTGCACGTATAGTTACCTGAAGTGGGACAAGTTTACATGGGTTATTAAAAGGCGAATGCGTCAGCAAGTTCTTGGTAACTTTAGGAAATCATAAGACGATACATAAAAAATATTGCCAAGACGAACATTAGCATGCAGTTCTGAACATTTGAGCAATCTAAGTATTCTTAATCAATGCAAGATGGCTTTATGCAATGTACTCTAGAAATACTTTCTGATAACGGGGTAACTTAAAAATGTTGGTCGCTGCATAAACTTCGTTGAGGCTGGCAGATTTCATTACACCACTGATGTTTATTTATTCCTGTCAAACGTTCACCAGACCCAGTGAGCTCACCGGTGATTGTCGGATCGCATAAGTTCTGGAAGGAGTTCTAAACTTTCGCTTCCTCAAGCTAGCAAACTTATATTATGCTTATGTGAGGCACCCCTAAAGTTGAAAGAGTTATTTTTTGGAACACTAGGGGTGGTATACAAAAGTTAAAACCACGTTCTGAAAGCACAAGCGTATTTCACATCTATTATTGGGCTCCAAAAGAGGCAGGTTCCATGTGCATGACTCACTTCTGGGCTGTCAATTGAAGTTATATTTCTACTTCACCATCATTACTTTGGTTATAGCGTTCATGACCTGACAACATTCATATTCAGAACAGCCATGTTCACAGACCCAAGACATAAAGACTCCAACACCATTTTTAGAATAATTTTTGAAGTATAGTGTATATGAATAACAGCGCGTATGCGGCATCTGCAACTGCGCATGTTAGATATATTCTTTTTTTTTATAGGTGACGTCATCTACTCAGTGAAAGCAATCATGAGTACAAGATACGACACTATGACTCGGAATAGGAAGCGCCTGAAAATCTGCAGGAAATATTGCGCGAGATCAAGTGCACATATATGGTTGCACTATACAGATCATTTGTTGGCTTCACGAAATCTCGCATCCAATTGAAAAAGTTTAAAGCTTCGGTACTGGCGAATTATCAGTGTGCTGTGAGACGCCTTTTTATTGCTGACTATGAATTTTAAGTCATCAAAATTAAGAGTGATAGCGCTTGAGTGAAAAAGCCCTGCTTCTCGAACTGCCTTCCACGTAAACGCACTTCCAAAGTGAATGAGTTGGAAGAAGTAAGCATAATAATTTCCCGACCCAAAAACATAAAATTGTTAAATGTAATAAAACATTTAGTTTTGGCAGTTTGCTGGATGACAATGCAGATGTTTTTTTTAATTGGTCCTCTACGAAACAGCTCATTATTAAATAATCATATCTGGTACATCCCCCTTGCTTTGCATTTTTCAGCTGTGCTTGCTGGTGATTTGCCTGATACTGGCCACTGCTGTCGCAATTAAGGGCTTCGGCCACAAAGGCGGCTTTGGCGGCGGATATGGCCACGGAGGAGGAGGATTCGGACACGGAGGAGGAGGATATGGCCATGGAGGTGGTTACGGCGGTCATGGTGGCAAGTTTGGCAAGTTCCATGGATAGTCACCAACAGCTCATCATGCACTCAACACAATTTCTTCCAACATGCGGCGACCAGAGCGCCCGAACAGCCGGCAAACGAAGAAGAGTACAAAACGCGCAATATATTTCGGAATAAAATTTCCTTGCCCTTCTCTGTCTGTTTTGGAAACGTGTCTCCTCTTAGTAATTTCGTCAACGCGCACTTTTTGATAATTGAGCTTTAATCCAGTCATCAGGTATACCTTTTTTCACAATAGGTACACGCTTTTCTCACAGTAGGATATTAGATTATTACCCAATAGAATAATAGACCCTCTTCACACATACCACGATACAGCTACATATTAGAACTTTCCCGAAGTTATGCTAGAATATATGGTAACTAGTATACTCGGATCGTAATTGGCCTGTTTTTGCTAAGGTATTGTCAGCTATTTATTTGAGGCACTAAAGTTACCGCCTATTATTAATCGAGCAAATTATATCGCATATATTACGGCAACAAATACATTAAACGATTGTTGTCGCCCCTCTTGGGGAAACCCAAGTCGCATCGGACAGCCCTCTTGCTACAACTCTTTTCTCGCGATATTTCGGCACAACCGCAACATGAGACACGGCTAAACTAGCAAATGATGGAACTGAGTTGGATATGCACACTGCTCGCCCCTATGCACTACTAATCTCGTACCTCACGCTTACTGTATGCGAAGAACTGTTCCATGACGAATTGGCCAGACTGCGACGTTAGGATAGATTTCGTTGCACACGCTCATTGTGTCCAGTCGGGCGTAGCTGAATTACGCGCACATACCTGGCAGCTAAGAAGTGCATTTGTCAAAATAGAAAACGATTGCGCGCTCAGAGACAATTAGCTAACACTAAGGTAAATGGTAGCCGGTTCAAATAACATTGTAATGTTGTACAGGCTTTGGGGGCGACATATAATCCAGGAAAACGAGAATTTGTTAAACGCCACCTGTTTGAAACCAAAACAAAGGCATGGCACGCGTTTCTCGCATATCCAGCCTACTGCAAGCGAAGTTCGCCACCTTCCTAATACCCTCATTCTGGCATCGATGAATGCGGCATATGCAATATGTCGCATATATGGTATCAATATGGTTTCAGTATGGTTTCCGACTTGTGACCCCGTTGGATCAAAATAGATCGATATTTACTCTTTCACCTTTTTAGCTCAATAAGTGGAAAGTACAAATACTCCTAGAAAGCCCTATTAGTTATTTTTAATTTCGTAGTTTCAGGTATATGACAAACGAGTTCAGCGCAAGCCTTCAAGGTAGAGTTCAGGAAAGCAAAACCTGTCATTCACAGGAACGCAGTACCAAGATACAAGGGCAATCCAATACTGGTTTCTTCCTAATAAAGCATCCCTCGAACTATACTAAAACAGCGTGGCTGAAGAAAGGATACACAACGAAATACTGCAGAACAAGCGCTGGCAGGCTCCCCACGGTTTGTTAGTTCCTTCAAAAAACGTTTCCCTGACGGGCCTTTAAACTCTAAAGACGCACCAGGTGGCACTGACCAAGATTTTAACAAACCATCACAGTTAAAGGAAAAGTTATCTTCGTAGCGATTTGAGACTTGTACCGAACCCTTTTCGAATCGGTCGCTCTACCATCTTCGCGAATCAGGAGAATGCGCGGCGTCGCGGAACCAACCAACCAATTTTGCCAATAAGTTCTGTGGAAGTCCGCGAGGTGGAGGAAAAAAAATGGCGTCCACCCCATTGTGATATGAGCGAAAATGCAGGTCTGGATTAACCCATCCGCTAAAGGGGCTGGCTGCAGCCCCGGGCCCCCGAGTGCAAAGGAGCGCCATCAAAAATATTTCTATTGACGAGCCCTTAAACAATTTAAAATGACCTCCACCAGGTCGCCGGCGGGAATATTTATTTCACAATGAAAAATGTAAACAGTCCTCCACTGAGCATTCTGCCACAAGAATTCTTAAAGAAGGGTTTAGTATAGCCCAAATAGGAGCAGTGTGTGTTCCGAAAAACACGTGACTAGCTCTTTGTGCAAGCTCCCTCTCCCTTTGGTCAACGACGCCGGCAAGCCACTTTTCTTCCTTTGCGTTTCTTTATGTAAGAGAAGAGGGCGTACGTCCTAGTACACCTGCTTCCTCGTATTGGACTATTGTATGCCGCAAATGCAGAGCAATTGAAAATTATAAGCCCCCGTTAACTCTAAAGCGCTAGCTAAAGAGTGGACACGGGCAAAATTATCGCATATTCCGACAGAATGACTGTGTTTACAGATTATCGCAGGTTAAGGTGTCTCTATAATACCAGAATATGCCCCCCCCCCCCCCCAAAAAAAAAAAAGTTTATCTTCATCAGCGCAGTATAAATGCTCGGAAATGCGTTTTTCCACAAGCCGAGCACTCCGTGCCAACGAGAATGTCCCGTTTTTATGCAGTTTCACCACGCTCGAGGATTCGTCACGGCTCGCTCGTAAACAGCTATAGAGGGAAATGAGGAACACAACGTGGTGACTGATGCGCGCAGTGATAAGAATTACGCAAAATGTGAAAACAAGGCAGCGATCGTCCTTCTTGATTTTTTGTTCCTTTATAGCTGCAGCAAATTTTTCGCACCACTTCGCCCAGGGCCGAATTCGCGACATTTCTCTAAGCGCTCATTTCGCTCCAACCCAAGCTCCCCTTTTGGAGACCGTGTTTGGCTTTCCTATGTGCTGTTTATGCGATCGCTCCGCAATTTTTTTCCACGCAGTGACTAGAAGCACCAGCACCAGGCAGTGCTTGTCCTTGGCAAAAGCACTTGACAGGTCAAAAGTGGTTCGGAAAAGAAAAGCTTCTAGCTATTGAACAAAGCCGAATTGAAGAAGGCCAGCGTAGGCTGTAGGAGAAGTTTAGTTCCGACAGATGCAGTTTGAATAAGACGACATATTCCAGCAATTTTGGAACCGTGTTATTCAGTTTGTATTTTTTTTTCACGAAAGCTCGTGGTTGCAAAAGCTATTGTTCTTTTATAAGAAAAGGAAGACTTTTCGTAAAAGTACTTTTTGGTGCAGAGTTTTACGCAGAATGGAACTTTAGAGTCAAATTTTGAGATTTCGCCCTTTTTATGTGAAAATTGAAATTTTGGCCACAAGGTTGAGGTTAAATTTCTAGTCATACCAGTAATGTAATTTTTTAAAACACAAACTGACAAAATTGAACAATACAGCTGCACAGTGGCATAGATTGGGCCTTTCTAAGAAAATATTTGGCACAAGAATTCCAAAGTTTTCGTCATTTTAGGACGATCGTTTTTGCGACTAAACATAGTCACTTAAACATTGGAAATCTAGTAACGCTGCCAAACATCCTTCTATAAAAATGAAATCTCGCACCTGGCCTTATAGTATTGTCCTAAACAAATCCTCCATTTTTTATTAATACCAAGTGAGTGGCACAAAAGTTCACTTTTGCGTGCTGTGCCTCCTTTTAAAACACGTGGTTCTCTTTTTCCTTAGTCATGGAGATAAAGCGGTTCACGAATTTGCGACTTACTTCGCAGAGAAATGACAACGACACGTGCTTGAAACAAAGGTTATTAGGTAACACTCCTCTAACACATAAAAAGAAAGGCACTTCTCAGCATAAATGTTACTAACGTTATGTGAAGTTCCGCGATGTCCTCGTATGTCCATTCATAAGCATGCAAGCTTTACCAGAGAATAAGCTTGAAAACAGAAGGCGAAACCATTAACAATCTAAATATTTGACATTTTAATCATCGTTGACGTCATCACTCAATCATAAGTGCAAATTTAAATCCATAATTTATTAATTTGGCACTGCTCACGCACACTACAAGATACCAAACCACATTTTTCTTCAATTGCAGGAGTTTCTGAGTAATCAATACTAGGTTTCGTTTGTAACATCGTACTATACTCGGGTGGATGACAGTTTTCCCTTTCATATGTCACGTATCTGAGTTTTTGACTCAGCAAAGCTCTTAGCAAAAAGGCAGTATAAAAGCCGCCAGTTCATTCTATAGGCAGGTCCTGACGACATTTTGACGTATTGAAGAGAGTTGCCACGAATCATTTTTGTCCCCAGCAATTACAAACAGCATTTCACATGAAGACTGCATGTATGCATACGAGCCTAAATCGCTATGAATTGTTGATGTTCAGTACTTGCTCGTGGGTGCGGCTTTAGGATGTAGCCAGTGCATTCTTCTCTGCAGCGGAATCTGAAAACAAAAGGTAGTGCACCATGCTTTTAGTTTTGATTAAAGTACGTCCCGTGACTAAAAATTATTCCCAAGTTCCTCACTATGTACTCAGTCACAGCTCGTAGGCTGCATTCAGATGATAATTATATCACCCCATCTGAATAACGGGTACTGCCGCGACCAACCCGCCACAATGTATATCTATCCAGGTCTTTTTCTTCTTGTCAGTGCTGAGTACAACTATACCAGCACTTCCAGCAAAGTGCGCTGCAACTTCTGAACCGAATTATCTAGCACAAGGAAGTGAGGAAGCAAATTAAACTACCAGGGCCAATCACATCTCCTCATTTCGTTTGGCTAGCGCTCTTATCGTAGCATTACTCGCGTTTCAAAAGCCGGAAATTTTCTCCCGCTGCCTTTTCGTAGGTAGCGCACGTTCTTTCTGCTTTGCATACTGGACGTTCTCGAGACCTCGTGCGCCTATTGCGGGCCAAGTGGCGCATGCACCCGAACGTATAAAGCAGGCCGGGGTGGCCGCGGGTGTACATATAAAGAGAAATAAAACAAACAGTCAAACCAGGTCATCAACGGCCGAGACGCGGCGAGAAGCGAACGCGTCGCGAGCACACTCGACCGCGAAGTCCGTCGTTTCACAAGGTGCCCCCTTACGACGCAACTGTGACGTCACCTTGCATTTGTTGCCTCTTTCGCGCCCGTTTGGGGGACTTCGAAGCCGCGCAAGCGCTGGGAGGGCGTGGTCGCGATACTGTGTTTTCGTAATTTCGCGAAAACCAACCCGACACACTCGCTCCTTTGTGGCGCGTAAACAAATAACCATGGCGCTCTACTTCGAATGCATCGCGAAACGAGAAATAACGAGAAGTGGAAAGGGGGACGCGCGAAGGTGTAGCGGGAGGAGGTCGGTTCGCGCACTTATTGTGTGGGTGCCCGCTTTGGTATAAAAGGCGGAAAGCCCGAGCAGCGGATATCACGCAACGAAAGGACTTGTCAATCGACAGAAGTCAGCACCACTCCCATTCGTCAAAATGAAGGCCTGCGTAAGTCTGTCGGGTTACTGCAATTTATCAGGGCAGCGCGGTGGCAATTACGAATGTACGCTCTGATCTCGTCGATGCTAGCGCAATTCTTTTCTTCTCTAAAATGGCATGCTCGCAAATACCTGCCTGTCAGTTCGGCCATAACACAACTACCGAAAAGAAAGCTCAGAGTATTGACAGGCACCAACAAGTTGCCATATGAAAGGGGTAGGTAACAGAGAAGAACGTAAAACAAAAGGTCCAAGGCAAGTAAGGTGTTTGTAGATGCAGTTTTTGGTGTCGGATGAAGGTTTCACTGACCACTAATTTTTTATAAGATAAAAATGCAGTTGACTAGTATGAACACTCTTAAGTAGGAAAATCAGTTGCGTAGAGAAACGAAATGTTAACGTTCATGCACTTGTTCTCCGCACGCCTAGCGCCTGTGCATACGGAGCCCCTTCACGTAAATAAATGTCACATGTTGGCCAGCTAAGATATCTGCCCAAATCAGTATGCTGATTGAACCGAGCGTATTAGCGTTGATGGACGCGAAAGACAGGTTTGTCTTTCCGATAGCACAGGTGTCGGTGCAGTTAGCTTTTATGTAAATTCCGTGCTCTCTTCAGTATATTAATGTGGAAATACTTCACAAGAAAATAAAAACATTGTACTGAAAAACATGCATCGGTAAAAAAGTAACGATATAGCTAAGTAGCATTGTACATATAATAAAGCAGCCGGACTTTACGAAGCCTTATGGTTGAAGATAACAAACACAAATATTGTATGATAACAGGAAATGACTGTTTTGCTCTTTCTCAAAATTTCCAAGACAAAAGGCTAGTGTCTAAATTTTTTAATTTTTTTATCAGTTCGCTCGTGTCGTATTAGGTGGTGTCCACATCATGTTGTCGATAACGCGTTTCAGGCTTTGCGATCCCTTTCGGCACATCCATGTTAGCAAAATCATGGCATTCGAAAGCTTCTTGCGTTGCCCGGTGAGCTGTCGATGAGGCACAGATTTGGACGCTACCTACTGCGCTTCAGAGAAGGACGGCGAAATACAATCATTCGCTCTCTGGTGATATTTGTCGGTACCTTGGATTTATGATTAGAGCGTGTTTTGTGACAGACGGTCTTTATGAAGGATATAAGCCTAAATGTTCAGTAGAAAAGTAACAGATGCGTAAACATTACTAATATTTATTTGTTCCTGTGCGACTGGGGTTTTTCTTTGTTTAGCCGTAGATTATGCCTATGGTAGTGGTCTCGAGTCACATGTTAAGAAAACACTTGTAAATTATGCAAAGCTACAAAAATGACTAACTTTCAAGCCAATTCCTTGAAGAAGTCAGTTTGCATGAATTGGTAAAGGAGTCATACCGAGTATAATACACCAGCAAGAAGTTTTAGTGTAGCGCACGGCATAAAATTTTCGATTTACGATGTAAAGCAGTGACAAAAGGGAGGCTGAAATGTGCGAGGAAAAATATCTTGGCCGGAGCATGTCCAGACCATCAATGATTTCCGCAAACTTGAGCGCACCATATAGTGAAACAAGTGGCACAATTATTGACCAATATAGTAGGACGAGTAAGTTTGTGTCGGGCGGATGTCTTGTAGAAAGTTAAACCCATTTTATTACTGCGCGCAATCACGTACAGCCTCTAAATGAACTTGTATCCTGTGAACGACACAACATATCCGCCCTACCTGCACAAGGCTTCGTCCGTTGCGCTACCAAAGCCGGTTCGGGCAATTTGGAGTTTGAGTTCTGAACTGGAAGACAGCGCAGCTACACAAGGTCACATAGGCAGGAAGACGCACCTACTTGTTCTCGTCATGCTTCGCTGTTGCACAATTAAGAAGCTATAAATAACCAACTAGATCAATAACGCACACTGCTTCCGATTGTACTTGACCTGATTCGTAACCATTCTCCATCTCGTAATTTCTGTTATTTCAGCTTGCTCTGTTCGTTTTTGCTGCCATGGTTGCTGCCAGCCTCGCCGGATACTTGTACGGCGGCTACGGCGGTTATGGTGGCGGCTACGGAGGCTACGGAGGCGGCTACGGTGGCGGCTACGGCCATTACGGCGGTGGATACGGTGGCGGCTATGGCGGCTACGGTGGTTATGGAGGCTACGGAAAGTTCGGTGGCTACGGAGGCTACGGCTACCACGGCTAAACGAGATGTTCGTTCATTCGCTGCAGCCAAAGCAATCTGTAAAAAGTCAAATCAATAAATTATGTGAGCCAGAAAAAAATGTCTAACGTTCATTACGACTGTTAACCGTGTCATTAAAGTCCCCGTGCTGCTTAAACCTGAAAACAAGCTTAAGCAAATCTCCAAAGACCACAGATCGCTCCGATCTGTGGAGGGAAATTACGCCACTAATGACATACGAGCACAAAATTATACTGGTGAAGTTTCCACGGATTAGCTACAAACATTTGGATAATACCGCTGTTCTCGGAGTTGAAATGTCAAATAACCACATTTTTCTTCATCGAATGATTGTTTTCTTATTGTATATTGCGTCGTGCCATACGCATCATCACGTTCGGTCTTTTCTGCTGCACCTTGATGTCCGGATTTGCGCATCCTAGATTACCGCGAGATTCTTTGGAAGTTCGTACACCGAATCTCAGTAAGAACATTAATCCGTCTTTTTTACGACGTGATGCCGCATACGCCCTGACCTCTCGCAATCGTCGCGAAGCATTTTTGATGTGTCAGGCGCGCAGCCCGATCTCAGAGGCATGTCTCTCGTTCCCTACCCCCAAAACAGCGTCCGGTCACTCACTGTTGCAAACACTCGTGCGGTGTACCACGTTACAAGTACACCAGCTCTACGTCTGTGCCGTGCTTAAAATGTTGCGTAGCGTGCGTCTGCAACTCCACGATTAAAAAGGAAGAGGACCAGCGCTTTGGTCGGAGTTGCACTTTGAACCATATAGCAGCCGCCTTTTATTGGTGGTTAACAAATTTACTTAAAAATCCTTCCATTACACGGCCGCAATACTACAAAAAAATTGCGTTGCTGACGAGGAATTACAGCGCCGGCCCTCTCTTGCTAGTAGTCGCAGCGCGTGTCTCGCTTCACGTACACGTTTAGGGTACCAAGAACTGTATGGATACAAGACCAACCAGACGCTGATGTCAAATATTAGCCGGCTATTCAGCACAGTGTGTTGGTGAGACGAATCTATCATACCTGACAGACAATGACACAACCAACGAGGACGAGCTGTTGTAGTGCGACGGGTGCTGGTGTCGCACAGAATACGCGTACTCATCATACATTTCGACCGATTCCCGCGTGATCGGCGGTCGCACCGGCAGCGCGATAACCGCTGAACCTTCGCTTGTATCTTGAAACTTATTGTGCGCAACAAACAGGGACGAAGAAGAGAAGAAACACAAGGACGAGCGCTTTCTAACAACTGGTTTTATTTTTGAAGAACCACCGGCTTATATACCCACAGATCTGCGCAATCTAGTCAAACAGAGCACACCTATAGCGCATATAATACACACAGATCTGCGCGATCAAGTCAAGAGAGCACATTTACAGTGCATATACCACTTGTGATAAAAACCACTTGCGATGATTTGAAATAACAGCCCGTACTATTTTTAAGATGAATTTCAAGATTTAAGTTTCAAGATGAATTTGTTCCAACTAGGCCGACTCGCAGTCTTACTTCGCTTGTATATGTTACTATTGACAGTCAAGATGAATTGAAACATACTTTCGAAGCTGAAATGCACAAATTTAAACCCTCTCCAGCCATGCTAATGAAGTTTGAGCCGATCTTGAGCCTGCTCAGCCAAGGTTAGGCCAAGTGGAGCAGTTGAGTTCGTCCACTCGATGCCGGCGGACCTGAACTGAAAACTAAGCATTTAGGACAAAGCAAACTGTTTTTATAGTCCAGTGCTGCCCTTAGCGATTTGAAAACAATTACTCTTCGCACTGTGCGCACACAGTGAGTGGGAAGCGATGAGACAGATGCTTTGATAACGCCTATGCGTCTCCGTTCCCGAAGGCTACCAGTTCCATTCATACGTAGGTGGATAGGCTTGTACGTGTTGTTATGCTAACACATTTCTTTCTTCCACAGATTCACTGTTTGCCGCTATGTCAATTGGGAAGCAAGCGATGGTGCATTTGGTAGAGCAACATAAACAACCACCTCGCTCAGTTACCGACGGTGTAAGCAATGGCATCCACATTCTCGCGAGAAAACTGCACAGCCAATGCATGTTTTCTTATGATTTTATGGTTTGATTACTTATGCTTAAAATTTACGGAACGCACCTGTTCCGAGTAAGATTAAAGCAAGGGAAAGCGATGATTTAAAATAACAGCCCGTACTATTTTTAAGATGAATTTCAAGATTTAAGTTTCAAGATGAATTTGTTCCAACTAGGCCGACTCGCAGTCTTACTTCGCTTGTATATGTTACTATTGACAGTCAAGATGAATTGAAACATACTTTCGAAGCTGAAATGCACAAATTTAAACCCTCTCCAGCCATGCTAATGAAGTTTGAGCCGATCTTGAGCCTGCTCAGCCAAGGTTAGGCCAAGTGGAGCAGTTGAGTTCGTCCACTCGATGCCGGCGGACCTGAACTGAAAACTAAGCATTTAGGACAAAGCAAACTGTTTTGATAGTCCAGTGCTGCCCTTAGTGATTTGAAAACAATTACTCTTCGCACTGTGCGCACACAGTGAGTGGGAAGCGATGAGACAGATGCTTTGATAACGCCTATGCGTCTCCGTTCCCGAAGGCTACCAGTCCCATTCATACGTAGGTGGATAGGCTTGTACGTGTTGTTATGCTAACACATTTCTTTCTTCCACAGATTCACTGTTTGCCGCTATGTCAATTGGGAAGCAAGCGATGGTGCATTTGGTAGAGCAACATAAACAACCACCTCGCTCAGTTACCGACGGTGTAAGCAATGGCATCCACATTTTCGCGAGAAAACTGCACAGCCAATGCATGTTTTCTTATGATTTTATGGTTTGATTACTTATGCTTAAAATTTACGGAACGCACCTGTTCCGAGTAAGATTAAAGCAAGGGAAAGCGATGATTTGAAATAACAGCCCGTACTATTTTTAAGATGAATTTCAAGATTTAAGTTTCAAGATGAATTTGTTCCAACTAGGCCGACTCGCAGTCTTACTTCGCTTGTATATGTTACTATTGACAGTCAAGATGAATTGAAACATACTTTCGAAGCTGAAATGCACAAATTTAAACCCTCTCCAGCCATGCTAATGAAGTTTGAGCCGATCTTGAGCCTGCTCAGCCAAGGTTAGGCCAAGTGGAGCAGTTGAGTTCGTCCACTCGATGCCGGCGGACCTGAACTGAAAACTAAGCATTTAGGACAAAGCAAACTGTTTTGATAGTCCAGTGCTGCCCTTAGCGATTTGAAAACAATTACTCTTCGCACTGTGCGCACACAGTGAGTGGGAAGCGATGAGACAGATGCTTTGATAACGCCTATGCGTCTCCGTTCCCGAAGGCTACCAGTTCCATTCATACGTAGGTGGATAGGCTTGTACATGTTGTTATGCTAACACATTTCTTTCTTCCACAGATTCACTGTTTGCCGCTATGTCAATTGGGAAGCAAGCGATGGTGCATTTGGTAGAGCAACATAAACAACCACCTCGCTCAGTTACCGACGGTGTAAGCAATGGCATCCACATTTTCGCGAGAAAACTGCACAGCCAATGCATGTTTTCTTATGATTTTATGGTTTGATTGCTTATGCTTAAAATTTACGGAACGCACCTGTTCCGAGTAAGATTAAGGCAAGGGAAAGCGATGATTTGAAATAACAGCCCGTACTATTTTTATCTCATTCGCAGTCGCCATTGTTAACGCGGCTCTGCAAGCTCATATTGACTCGTCCCTGACTGGAACAGACTTGGAGGCTAGTTGAAGTTGAAGTCCATCTACCGTTCTGTCCCATGTACTTCTTGCTTCTTCCGTTGTCTTTCTCACGCTAGTTAATGACGTCTCAAGTGTGTAATAAGCACCAACTAGCCCAAACGGTTTCCTCTAACTCTGAGTGGAACAACGTGGCTTATATAAGAGGATATGTACGTGTTGCAACGCTGGGCATTATCATACATCAGTGATGTGCTATTTTCACGATATCTGAAGCTAGCAACAATCTGTGGCTGTAAATGACGATATAAACAAATGCACCAATTCGGTAAATATAACGTGGAATGCTTCTTGTTCGAATGCTTCTTGAATATGCCAAATGTCTCAAGAATGTGCAAAAAGTTTTCAAAAAGCAGGCGGCAAGTGCCTGAAATCGGTGAAAACAGATTTCTATTTAGCGGCATCGGCAGATGGAATTGCGCGTGCCTTCATCGCACAATAGCGCAATAGTGCTCTCTCCACCAGTAGTCGGTGAGTGTTTGTAGGCTTCCAGGAACGGCATGTTGCCCCGGACGTGCCATTGATATTGATTCGCAATCCAGCAAACGCACAACTCACGCACTCTGTATTGCTTTTTGTTGTTACCGACAATTGCATATGTAACGACTGCTCCCCCCCCCCTTATGTAATGCCCTAATCCAAGGGCCTTTAAGGGTAAATAAATGATGATGATGATGATGATGATGATGATGAAACTGAACCTGGGCGCAGGTACACAAATCAACAGGTCAAAGCCCCGGCATCCTTCCAAAATGTCTCGTGCATCATGCGGGAGAGGGCAGCACAGGAAAGGGAAGAAAAACGAGGATTGTAGCAGGTCAAGGACTTTAGAGAGCGAGAGAGAAAATATTAAATGATATTCAGAGGGGTTAACTAGGACTTAGCTGTATATCTTCGGGCACCAAAACGTCTACGAACGACCATGAAAGCTCCTGATAGCTGATTTTACTCCCGCCTACCCGGGTTCCTCAATCGAAAAACCCCACCTTCTCTTCAAACAAAGTTATACTGCCTTACACGTAGCCGTGTGGGTTTCTGGATATACCTGCAGATATTGAAAACATTCAGAGCCGAGTCTACCAACAATATAACGCTAACATACGAATACCTTCGGCAACCACAATTTCAATGAATACGCCAGAACATTGTCAATTTGACCGCAAGTAAACGATACGTCACAAGAAGACTTTCACAAAAAGTAGAGCTTTTACCGAGGAAGTCAACGCGAACAGGTCGACCAGGCACAAAAGTTGCTATCATGTAGCTCTACAAGCCGTAAACAATGATCACATGACATGCCTTTCTTCTTCATCTTTTCAGAAGCACATTGTAACATTTTCGCAATATTGTACTTCAATATATTTAGGCCCATTTCCATAAACCTTTGTTCATTTTTGTAAGTTTTAATAGCACGAAAACACAAGGGCAAATATATACGTAAACACGGGACCAGCGCTGTACTACCAACAGAATTTTAGTAGTACAGCGTTTGCACTATCAAGAATTCTCCGCGTCTACGGGCATTGATAATGAAGTACATATTTTTTTAAGCTTACCACAGTGTCTTGCACTTGAAGTCACAATTTCGTGTTTAAATTTTTTCAGGGTTGCCATCCCCATGGTTTTCTCGATCACAATGTCTTCTTTGTTTTAACATACTGATTGTGTCATCTTTATTTGATTTCTTTGTAAAGTTTATCTGGGTTGAAGAGTCCCTAGGCTACTCATATTTTAAGAAGCCCTGTCATAAGTGTTACCCTGTTAGAGCTTCCTGCTATTGGTAGGGCTTTCTGTCGCGTATAGTATATTTATTGGCAGAACAGTTGGACGTGCTTTCTTCCCTGGGTACAAGAACATGTTTTGTCTTTGCATTCAAAGATGAGCAGCAATATCATCTCAAAAGTGATGTGATGGAATTTGTCAAAAGTGTGATCCTTTTCGAGTAAAAAGAGGCATTCATGTATACACAGTGCTCGTCCTGTGTGTGTGCGTGTACTTTGCTCCATGACTTATTCCGCTGTTCAAACTTGCAATATGTGGCACTAACTTGAAAAAACAAAACTACTCCTGAGCCGATGTTCCTCCATCAGTATTTAGTTATTTACAAATACGTATTCTAATAACTATAGTTAATAAATAATCAGTAAATAAAGGATTATTACTTATTTATTTATTTTAATGATGGTGATTTTAATGATATTGCCTATTTTGTGAAGAAAACTGATACGAACGTTGCAGCTGCGGTGTGAATAGAATGGACGTTCCCTGTAAATTAATTAATTAAGTAATTAATTTACAGGCAAAGGCCATCCCATACACAACGCAGCTGCAACGTATCAGTTTTCTTCGCTGTGAAGCGCTTAGGTATATCACAAAGATGTAGTGCACAACTACCGTCATTTTTATTACGGATAAGCGATTTTGATAACTGGTTTATCCATTCAGGGATTTTAAAGTAAACACTGAACAGAAACATAGCAATCGCTTGTAACTAACTTATCACGTTATAAACTATTGGAAGGAGTCACTTAAAGCTACGTACTAATCCTTTGGATGCCAATAATTGGTAACTATTTCTCATATTACCTACTACTCTGTATTGCAATACAGGACTTTTAGTACCATGATCCATCAACGAAAGTAGGCTACTACGGAATCTGCGGAAGGTAAGTACCATAAAACTATGAAAGCAGCCACAAATATGTTTGCAAGTATAAGAGATTCAAATGTGTTACAGCGCGTGGTCACAGATCTGTATAGTTTGATCCACTATGGCGGGCCCAAGCTTTTCATGCTCGTTTGGAAGTGGATTATCAGCCATATGTTTTCGCAGGTGCTGCAACTTAGAACACTCCGCCGAATTCTTAGCTGTAGATACAACCACCGCTGCTGAGCGAGCCATGCAAGATTGTCACGCATGCCACTGAAGCATAAAGTGAAGCTTTGCAAAGAGAAGCTAATTCATGTAAGGTGCCATTAACGTATGATGAAGTACTTCAATATCAATTTGATGTGTCGTAGTGTTTACGCGCGTGCAGGGAAAATATATAAGGTAGCGTGCGCTGCCTCAAGAAAAGTCAATGAGTGGCAAGTGCGTGTCGTTTGCGGCAACTGGGATCAATATATGCTTTCTTTTTGCGACAGAACGGTGGCGCCCGCTTCGAACGCGCCGTGCGGTTCGCCGTGTTTTTCCTTAGCGGTGACAGATGGCACCACTGTTTCGTTGCAGTGACATCACCAGCTGCCCGCGCCCTTTCACCTCTCGATATCGGGAACCAATCTCGACATGAAATGCTGTAAAGCAGTGATTTGGGCTTGTTGGTAAGACATGGTGAGGCTTATAGCGCGTTAAAAAGACAAGGACGAAGGTGAGACGTGACACACACAGGCGCTAACTTGCAACAATCTTTATTTCGAGCAAGGGACCCATACATATATACAACTTTTTCGCCTACATCATACGACAATCTCGACAATTTTGCTGAGATAAGGCTTGAACATTGCTGGCGAGATGAGATAAACCCTAACAATACTCTACAACAATATTCACTTCCCCGCGGTGGGTGAAGTAAGAAACACCTACCTATTCGTCTTGAAGCCGGCGGGCAAAGCAACCTAGTTGCCGTTATGTCAGACGTTGACGCGATATCCATTGCATATGGAATTCTGCGGGAGACCTCGAAAAACGACAACATATTTTCTGGTATTATTGACAATATTTTAGTTGGCATCTTATTAGTGTTACTGCCTCAAGCACGCCTCCGATATTAATTTTCTACCCGACATATTTTGCTAACAATAATTTTTTTAATAAGTATCCTCATGCAGCTTCTCAGTGAACTCAGCATGAGTTCACTGGCGTTTGCCATGTCGTAATGGCGTGGAAGTACTTCACAGACACCTTATTCTGCAATTATCTCATCTTATTGTACCAGCATTTCAATCGTTTTTTCAACAAACATGTAAAAAGTCATTTGACACCACTCATGTTTTTGAAGTGATGACCACTTCCAATTGCATGGTTTATTTATTCAATGCAGGCGGCCCTATTCCTAAATAAGTTACTTTTTACTAGATTGGCTTTTATTGAATTATACTTTAGGGAAACTTAAAATTTTCATGATGGAAAATACGTTTGTTATAACTTCACAATTTTATATAATAAAATAGCTTTGTGCGCAGCAACCACGGAGTTTTTGCACATGAGTTGTACAAAGAGGTGGACGCAGTTTAGCGCTACTAAGGTAAGTTTCGGAGGCCTAACTATGAAAACAATATCCACATTTTGGCAGAACGTTGTAGCCAGTTGTTTTTATGGAAAAGTTGAATGTGGCGATATTTCATCCAGCCCTATTTGGTTTTAAATAATAAATGGCGTCTTATTTTAACATTCCTAAAGAAATTTCAACGCTCCATCCACGCAACACTGATATCTAACGCGTAGGAAGTACAGAAAAGCAGCCCTGCTATTTCGTCAGATGGAATTGCGTTATGACGAAGTGATTTGATGTTATCTTAAAGTAGAAAATTGCGCAATGTGGTTTGATAACGAACTTGCTAAGCCTGATGTATACGTATGTAATATTAATGTGTTAAAACTTGTTACACTGCATGTCCTCGAACCCAGAAATATGAAGAAGAGTGAATTCTCTTCGTAGCGCCGCCACCGTACTTCTCAGCTGGCTTAGATGACCTAGACTGTAACTTGATGACGTTAAATAATTTCAAGCACTGACTGGTCCACCGAAATCGCAGTTACGGTAGCTGCTCGAGACGTTAATGTATGTTCCCCCAATCTGCTTACACTGATTTGTCTTCGATGAAAAAATTTAACAGAACGAAAACTTCACCATTCGACAGCGCAGCTCTTTTCATGAGGGCAGTGCGATTTTCAAACATTAAACGGGCCTGACGAGGTGAAGTCCACTCTGGATACTCCTCATATAATATTTGGATGTTAGTTGTTGGCAAGGCCTCTGTGACGTCATGTTCTATAATATATATAGGGTGACGATTTATAGCCTTTATGAAATTCTTAAATGTCACCTGTGGCAGATAGCATCATTCTTCTCTTTCATCTGGATTATTCGTAGAGGTGGACATTACTAGCACGCGAAATCAAAACGCATATTCAAATATATTACAAAAGTTCACTAAGTAATGTGTTAAATACTTTACGGCGCATATTGCAATTTACGAATTGTAGCAAGTTAGCCTGCAAGACGTAACCGCTTGATATAATTACCAAGATGACATTATCTGATTCCATGCTCCACCGATATATACAAGTGGAGAATAAGATCACAGGATCCAGAAGATAAATTGTTTGGAGAATAAAAGCACGGAAGAAAAGTTACCGCACCTTTCGGCCAGGGACCATATATATATATATATATATATATATATATATATAGTTCTGACACAGGAAATCACGCTGGCCCCGGTAGGATAATGAAGAAAATGAGTACGACGTCCTTTGGTTAAGCACAGTACATTTGGCTGACGTTTGACATGTGACTGACTGACGAAGGCTGATCGAGCAGCCGAAACATCAGTGAAATATACTGTGCTTGTTCAACATACGTCGTACTCTTTTTCGTCATTATACATATATATATATATATATATATATATATATATATATATATATATATATATATTCGTTTACCTTTTACGGGTGAGCGCTTTTAACGGCTAAGAAATGTTATGGCTCAGCGCAGGATGCGTCTACATATATCGGAAGTTTCTAGAATGTTAGCGATGCTTCTATCCACTGTCTGTTGTCCCCGAATCTTGCGTATTCTGATTGCATGTGTGCGCTACGCCAATGGTGTAGAACTTCGTGGAAGGCACGCGGGTTCCAGTGTTTCCTCTGGTACATTCGACGACTGATCTATAAAAGCCGATGCGCTTGACCAGCTGATCAGACTTTGACGATCGCCGACTGTGTTCGCCGTTGTCGCCATTCTTTAAGTGTAGCCTGCTCTTGTGGGCACAGGTTCGTCCAATAAAAGTTAGTTTCGTCTTTCCTCTGGATTAGGACGGCACCGAGGCCTAGGGTACTGGCGTCAGTATGGAGGTGGGAATATCATGTCACGGTAATCCACAAGACCGGACGAAAACACTAACGCCGACTACCTATCATGCGCCCCCATCAATCCCCCGCTGCAAGACGACGAGGACGACGACGCCTTCCTCGGAATAATAAGCGCGGAAGATTTTACTAAACAGCAACGAACAGACCCGGAACTAAAAGGCCTCGTCGAGTATTCGGAAGGGAACACCGACTTTGTCCCTAGGGCATTTAAGCACGGATTGTCTTCGTTCACGCTACAAAACAGCCTGCTCGTGAAGAAGAACTTCTCACCAGTTCGCGCCAACTACCTTCTTGTTGTTCCGTTAGCGCTGCGTCCAGAAGTACTGCACGCTCTATGACGATCCAACCGCTGGGCACCTCGGATTCTCCCGGACGCTGACGAGGATACAGGAAAAGTATTGCTGGCTGCGTCTGACCACTGACGTCACTCGTTACGTCAAGGCATGGCGAGACAGTCAGCGATGCAGGACACCCGACAAGGCCAGCAGGGTTACTACAGCCGATCGAACCTCCTTGCCGACCATTTTCGCAGATCGGGATGGATTTGTTGGGACCGTTTCCGACGTCAACATTTGGAAATAAGTGGATCATCGTGGCGATGGACTATCTGACCCGCTTCACTGAAACTAAAGCTCTACCGAGAGGAAGCGCCGCCGAAGTGGCGAAATTTTTCGTCGAGAACACCCTGCTGCGACATGGTGCCCCAGAAGTCCTCATCACCGACAGAAGAACGACCTTTACAGCAGAGCTCACCCAAGCGATTCTGCAATACAGCCAGACAAGCGCAATGTACGTCGATGTCGAGCACAAGACGTGGGACGCGGTCCTGCCGTACGTAACCTTTGCTTACAACACGGTGGTGCAAGAAACAACACAGATCACGCCATTCAATATGGTTTGCGGCAGGAATCCGACAACTACTCTAGACGCCATGCTGCAGCACGTCTGCGACGAAGATAATCCTGACATCGCCACCTATCTCCAGCGCGCCGAAGAAGCCCGACAGCTCGCCCGCCTGCGGATCAAGAATCAACAGAGGACCGATAGGCTACACTACAACCTTCGATGACGCTACGTCGTGTACCAGCCCGGCGACCGTGTTTAGATTTGGACCCCTATACGCCAACGAGGACTGAGCGAGAAGCTCTTACGCCGCTATTTCGGGCCATACAAGATCATCCGACGCATTGGCGCACTCGACTATGAGGTCGTGCCAGACGGCATCTCGCTATCAGAGCGACGCCGCTCACGACCTGAAGTAGTTCATGTTTACAATATGTACAATATGCCGTGATTTCCATAAATATACAATTTATGGGGGATTTAAGGAAAAAGTTGCTCGCAGCAACTTGACGGGCTTGATGTGCGACTTAAGCCGTTCCACCAGCGCTAATGAACTTTGGGGACGTCGAATAGATGAACTTTGGACGTTTTTTTTTTCGATTGTGTCACCTTGGGCTTTGTTTTTTGTTGTTTTGTTACTTTGTTTAACAAGTGACCCTTTGTGTTTCACCCTCCTGCTATGTTTGTAGCAACGGGACGATGCCTTTTGAGACGGGGGAATTGAAACGTGAACTCGTTATCTTTTACGGGTGAGCGTTTTAACGTCTAGGAAATGTTATCACACAGCGCAGGACGCGGCTACACGCATCGAAAGTTTCTAGAATGTTATCGATATTTCTATACACTGTCTGTTGTCGCCGAACCTTGCGTAATCTGATCCCATCTATGCGCGACGGGAATGGTGTAAAACTTTGTGAAAGGCACGAGGGTCTCAGCGGTTACTCTGGTACATTCGACGACTGGGCTATAATATCCGATACGCTTGACCCGCTGATCAGATTTTGACGATCGCCAACTCTGTTCGCCGTTGTCGCCGTTCTTTAAGTGTAGCCTGTTTTTGTGGGCACATGTTCGCCCAATAAATGTTAGTTTCGTCTTTCACAGTATTACTACTGTGTTCCTCATACGGCACTCCACGTGACAATATATATATATATATATATATATATATATATATATATATATATATATATATATATATATATATATATATATATATATATATATATATATTATGCCACTGAGTGTACGCGTTGGTATGTAGAGTTTCTATTCACGTTTTGTTTCCTCGCTCTCACTTCTTCCTATTTTTACAGAGAAAAATGCATAAATTGAACTTGGTGTGCTTACAATCACTGTACTGTTGCAAGCCGGACCCCGACCGAAACGTCATTAAAGTCCTCTTAATTTTTACCTACGTGCTTCTATTTCTTAAGCTACACACATATTATATATATATATATATTTATATATGTGTGTGTATATATATATATATATATATATATATATATATATATATATATATATATATATATATATAGTCATATAGTGAGAAGCCAACAAACACTGACACTATATGCTTCTCACTATATGACTAATAAGTATCGGGTCCCTCGGTTAACCCCCTTTCTTCTCGTTTATATATATATATATATATATATATATATATATATATATATATATATATATATATATCTTCATTGAATATTTGGTTACGCCGAATAGAACAGCGCTCACCGCCAATCCACGGCAAACCTATGGCGTGGTTGAGAAAACACCTAGATTTTAAAAAAAAAATTACAGAAGGTTTGGCTGCGCCCGCCACGAGATATTGTGCGAAACCATATTTTTTTGCACCAACTTCGGTATTGCTAGGCTATTGTTTGAGCAGTTGCTATTGAAATCCTTTGCAGTCACGATGTCGTTGTTAAACTGTTGTTTTATTGCACAGGCGATACGCTTAATCATACGCACCGGGTTGCATAATGCATAGAGGGTTACTCTGTGGACAAAGGAGGAGGAGCATAGCAGATTTACACAAAGAATGTTTTGTGGTTTGACGCCGTATTTGTCATTGTTGTAGAGCAGCCTTCACACTTGCATGAAGGGTATCCGGGGGGAAATCATGCGCTCCGCTATACAGTTGAGTGCAGAGAGGTGGTCAGGGTTGGCGTATATTTATACCTATTGTTCACGAAGTACAAATCTGCATCAGTTTGGGTGAGCGAAGCTTTAAACACGCACATCGGGGAAGACCAAAGCCAACGTCGCACATATGCGGGCGGTACCGTAGTCTTTCTTGTGCCACAGTCTGCCGAACACAGAACACGCAAAGCGAAACGAGTGGTCGGCGAAGTCCCGCTTGAAGATGACCGTCGCAGCCGTTGCCGAAGACAGACATTCCTTGGCCTCGCGATGCTGGTTTGCAACGTCCGCATCTAGTCAGGCTTGTCGCTGTTCATCCGTTCCGCACGCGCCCTTGGTACGGCCGTGCACTCTGTCGGTCTCCGATCGCTTCTGTCGTTGTTCTGCGGTTTCGTTGGCACGTTTCAAAGCCACGAATTGTCTTCTTTGCTCTGGCAGTCGCAGTCGCTCGGCCAGATCTTCGTCGGTCGACTCCCGCTGTCTCTGTCGACGAGCTCGTTGTTGCAAATCATATTGACCGCAAAAAAGACGGGGACATAGGAAGAAAACACATAAACAGCACAGGCGGTCTGGCGGTCAGTACCGCCTGTGCTGTTTATGTGTTTTCTTCCTATGTCCCCGTCTTTTTTGCGGTCAATATGATTTGCAGTAAATACCAACTAGGCCAAACTGAAGTTCTTCTGGAGCTCGTTGTTGTTCGCTGCACTTGGCTTGACCAGTCTCTTCTGAGGACATTTCCGACGACGCTCCCGATTCGCGTTTCATATTTATTTCGCACATACGCACGCGAGCGTATGTGTGAAGATAAGAACAGGCTCTGTGCGCGAAACGCTCCCGAAGGAATGCGTGCGTGAAGGTGCTTCACGCGGATAGAGACGAAATCCAGCTTGGTAGGCTAGTATCGCTTTCGCACTGAACCTAAACAAATGAGGCGTGGCGGTATAGTCAACGGAAGAGAGCCCTGCATATGGCGGCAATGGATGAGTTGCGGTAAATATGTCGGTTCGAAATGCAGTAATATTGCAGTTCCTTCATCTGCACGAAATATTGTGATGGCACAACGCATTGACTCGTCTTTGCAGCTACTTAAACTGCCAGCTGCAGCTTCGCTTGAATAAAATTATATTCGCGCGCGCTTGTGTACGTCTGAGTATACTAGCATTTTTATTGCGCAATGTTGGGAAATTTTATGTTTCTTTGACGTGCACACGCGAGCCGTCTCTATCTACAGCTTCATTGTTTATGGCTTCCGCTTCGTTTGTGCTCGTGTACGCCTGGTATGTTTGCGTCTCTGTAGTATGTGTCTGCGTGTTGCATGTATCAAGTGGCAGGGTTGATTTATTCGCTGTGATGTGCTTGATATAGCCGTGACATAGCCGACTGTAATGCGTATGTTTTAAACTGCATAAAATTATGTAATGTCGGATAGGATAGCGAAGAAGTCCAAGGAAAAGCAATATGTAATATTTTCTATACCGAGTGTATCCATGAATGCACCTAATTTGTAAAATTAGGTCAATGTAAAGCATGGGGCCGTTTATTTTTATCATTTAGGTGTCTAGATTTGCAATCATTAGGTAGGCCATAATTTGCATCGTTATCTTCGTGAATGGAGAAGTTACCCTTGTTGAAGTTTTTTTTAAATGTTTGTATTAGGTGGCTTAATCAAATCAGTAGTTTGGAGCCTGCGCTGGAAATTATGCAGCTTAGCGAAAAATTTCTTTTTTTGCCAAATAGACGTGCGAGAACAACTAGTTCAGTTTCGAAGGCTTTCTCCGAGTGCGACTAACGCGGTAAAAGAGTGCCTGTATAACGACAATATCACCGCCCTGCATTTCGTCACGCTTACACCGTTACCGCTGGCAGCGTCCTGCGAGAAGCAGTCCTGCTGTTCGCTTTTATTATCTTCCTTCCTTCCTTCCACGCTAGCGCAATGTCTTCAAGCTGGCTGCGCGTCTAATCTGCACCATCTTTCCCTCGTATATTTCTTATGCGGTGCAAGGAGTTTTCAGTGGCAGGCGTCCAGTGCTGTACGAGCGTTAAAATTCTAAACTGCTTGCGATCGAAAAAAAAGAAAGAAAGATTAGAAAATATGAATAAAAAGGAGAAAAAAAACGCGGACTGGCACCAAGGAATAAGCTTGCCGGGGCATGCGACTGGTGGCGATAGCAACATATCGAAAGGCGTGGCGCGGTGATATAATGAAAACGTTTATTCAAAAAAAAAGTGCAGAAGGCGAGTGGGTCGACGTCCTACAGGCGCTCTTTCACGGGCGAGTTTTCCTTTTCGGAAAGCCATAGAATGCGAAATACTTGTTATCGTAGCTCTTGAAAGCGTATCTTTACAGAACTTTTTTTTCGCTCACCTCGACAGCGTGGAGGACTGGCTCCAAACTACTTGGTCATCTACACATGTGGTATATTGTTGGTTCCAAAGACCCGTCAGACGTTTCCCCGCGCCAGTGGCTGGCATTCGAGTTGTGCAACCCTGGGGCCATAACGAGACCATTCCGCTGATCCCGGTCCATCATCCCCAATTACTTCGCGACCACTTCAGACAGCTCGGATGCTCACACCGACTCCAGCGGCCGCGGGTGTCCAGCACCTTCGGGTGGTACGACGTGGCCGCCATCCGGATTTAAACATGCCAAGCACGTACTGCTCCTTATCATGTGCTAATTAGCACGTGCTGATTACTCCCTATCTAAAGGCTGTCTTTCTGGATATTCGCAGTCAAATACGCTTTAGTGTTAAACATTTGCTACAGTCAGCAAGATAACCAGTACAGCACATTTCTGGAGCCGAGTGTTTTAGCATTCGTGTAAATAAATCCGACTTTCCCTGGCCCTACACGAATTCCCCCGAAGTCCAACAATTCTTATGCCGTCAGTGAAGAAGTGACCGTTGCATTTCGTCCGCCGCAGAGCTGTACTTTCGCACTTTTTAGGCAGAGAGTTTGGGTCCCGATAGAGCTGGTTCATTGATAGAGTTGGTGAAAAAGGGGGCAAACAACGTAGTGGAGTGGGGTGAGCATCAACAAAAAGCCTTTGAAATGCTAAAAAAAAAGCTTAGCAAATGCATTAATCCCGTACCTGTCTCTACTAAACGTTATTAAAGCAAGGTTTTCATTACCTCTTCCTTCAACTTTTTCACTGCTGCTAGTGCTGCTGTCGGTGTCTTTCACGCCACGTCGCGAGGTAGTTCAGAGCGTGTGTACACACGGCAGGAACGTGGCAGAGAGGAAAGCTGATGTGACAAAATAGTTTGGACAGTTCCATTCCGTAGTCACAGTTCTCTCTGTTGCTCCAAAGGCACCACTATAATATATCCTTAAGGGCTGTAGTCATAACCGTGACTTCCCACAAAAGCGATACAGAAACTGCTTACGTGCTTACCATTGCACTAACGCGCAACCGTTGGGAGGGGAGGTATATAGAATGGCTGACAAGAGGAAGGAGAGGTAAGGAGAACAGGCAGGAATTGAACACGTGGAAGCGACGCAGTCATGAAACGAGTGAACAAGACTCGTTTCGTGACTCTTCACCACTCTTCGATCGCAGCTCCCATACATGGGTGCAGCGCGGGAGAGGGAAAATGCTATGTAAGCAGGTAAAGAAAGGCTACTACGAGACACGGTAGTGGTAGCAGATAAACTGAATAAATTTAACTTCAAGGTAAGGTACGGCGCATTTACGCTATTTATGAAAGAGAAACATTGCCCAAATTTGTCCAGTGAGCAACAGACGCAAGGCATGCAGATGCAAAATCGCACTAAAGCACCATTGCGCCTAGGCAACAGTACGGAAGCAGCCGGACGTCAAATCAGCACTTTTGTGCCCGCCACGATAGCTTTGCGGCTGTGGCGTTGCTCGAGGTCGCGGGATCGATCCAGACCATGGCAGCCACGTTTCAACGGGGGCGAAATACAACAGTGCTCGTCTGTACTTCAACTTATGCACAAGTTAAACAGATGCCGATAATAATCCGGTTATAATCTGATTGTGGTCCTGGAACGTACATCCTCATAAATTAATTAAAGTCGCGCTATTCTTTCCCGATGCGATGTGCCATGTGAGGCAATGAGAAGGCTCAACCCTCTCAGAGGTTCTGTAATATGGCGCGCAACATCGCCTCAAGCAAACACGTGTCGCTTTGTGTTCTGTGTACTATGCCGAGAAAGAGCAGTGGTGCACGCAAGGTGATGTTTAACACCCTTCACCATTCTCGTATTGCACTAAACCCTGAAGAAATCAAACATTCTCCGTGAACATCACCGCTAAGTATCGTCAATCAAACAAAAGCAAAGAAAGTTTGGCTTAGATCGTTTCCCGTAGTGCGTTGAATCCTCATAATTTTCATATTCCGATTTTCTTCAGCAGCCCCGTTTAAACAGCACTCGAAGCCGCAAACATGTCTGTTCTCCTAGATCTGGCTTCTCCTAAATCTGGTTCTCATTGTGCACGGATTCTATGGACAGGTCACGATGGCTCACTGTGTATCGGAGTGTGTTGCTATGCAGGTAGTCATAGGTTCGATTCACCACCATGACGGTCACGTTCTAAGTGGCATAGAATCCCACATAGCCAACGTACTTAAATTTGGGGCCAGTCATGAACGCGTTGTGGTGAACATTCAATATTCCATTTACACATTGTAGCGAAGTGCCATTTTCTACTAATCAACTGGTATTTTGTGCAGTTGAACTCACCGAGTATTAGCGCACTGAGTAGGTGAGCTCAGCCCTGTAGGATTGCCTGTGGCGGCAGCGCTATTGCCGGCTTTGCTTCGAAGGAACGCCCTTGGAATAAATCACCCGCGCAGAGTAGGGTACCGCGCGAAAACAAGCTGATATGGGAAAACTCGCAACATATGTAATTTACTTCGCATTCTTTGTACCTGCGGCACTGTCGAGAAATTTGCCCGCACGTCTTGTGCTGCAACATGAGGCTGTACGGAAGCGTTTGAAGAGACGGAAAACTCATTTGCACAGAATAAAAAAAGCAAGTACTACAAAGAAGCTAAAAAATCTGAGCTAACTTTTGCCTAAAGGCACGCGATTCATCGGTGTTTATTTCACACTTTGGCATTGGTGCCTTTCACTGGACACCGTTCACCATTTGATGCTACACGTAAGCGAACGTCCGCATCATACAAGAAAGAGGGGCTCTTCGTAACTACGATTAGTTGCCACCT
This sequence comes from Dermacentor albipictus, assembly GCF_038994185.2. Classification (NCBI taxonomy): domain Eukaryota; kingdom Metazoa; phylum Arthropoda; class Arachnida; order Ixodida; family Ixodidae; genus Dermacentor; species Dermacentor albipictus. The sequence goes on from NC_091824.1 coordinate 52,630,428, forward strand.
GCCATATTTTTTCCCTCTCTAATCTCACGATTTTTTTTGCAATTTATCTGCACTTTTGTGTAGACTACGCAAGGGACCTGTAAACAGCTTCTCGGTCTTCTTGGCAACTGGCCTGCTCGTCTGGATTGCCTCAACATGTGGACATTATTTGCAGGAGAACTCACATTGCCTCGGCAGCTTTTTTGGGAGTATTTGCTAAATACTCTTAAGTGCTGGTTATATTTTCCAATATTTACTCGAACGTACAAGCCGACATGCGAATTTTAAGCCAAGCGGTATTGAAATCATACCTGTTTACCATAAATCCGAAGGCTAGCACAGGCCTCTATAAATCCTTCCTCAAAGTGCGCTATAGAGGGACGATACTTATTTCAATGCCAGCGACGTTTTCCAGGAAAGTTGGAGCAACCTCTTCGAGATATCCCCTCAAGGGGACAACCGTGTTTTATGTCACAGGTGAATAAAAAATTCGTTTATTCTCAAAGAAATGCAAGAAATGAAATACGAGATTATGCAGCACACCTTTATGTCTCAGATAAAACACTTACCGCATCTCCCTGTTTCACATTTGACAAAAGAACGTACTTTACTCAAGAAGTTAATGTTAATAAAGTCATGGTATGTGCTTTCAAATATTCAGGCGGCATCACTCAATAGCCTGGCTTACGGAATGGCGATTTTTAAATTTATCGACCTGTCTTCCGCCATCCCCGTCTTAGCAACGATGCAAACACAACACGACGGGTAGGTGATCATATCAGTATAGCGAAGCTCTTTCAATTATTTTGTACGGCCCGTCGGTGGCTGCCAAATTTTGCTGTTCTTCGTCTGCGCAGTCTGCATGACGAAACTACACACTGGCATGAATAATTTATTTTCAGTGAACTCTGACCTTAAGATTAAGCAAAACATATCTGAAAATTGTGAGTACCCATCGCTGTAGTTGTTTATCTCTCGCTATGAATAGATACAAACAAGCAAGCAAGATCTCCCGAGCATGACTAGGCGTGTGTATCCTGTGGGAAGCAGCGGCGTGAAACGTACGACGCTCACCGTTCGGTGGAGAACGTTGAGGAATTTCCGCTTCTTTCAATTTACTTGCTCTCCAAGGCTGTTTGTTCAAGACAACTAGCTTGCTTGACACCGGTGTACTGAGCCCAAGAAAGCGTAACTAAGCGATGCGAATTACATAATACTCCGAAAGAACAGGAAAAAAAAAACGCGGTGGCTAGCCTTCCGAAACACAGTTCCGAAAACGTGCCACTGATTTTTCGTGACACAGTTCCTGCAAGTGCGATTGCATCACAGAGAAAATGTCTCTGTTTTTTTTTCCTACGCTGTCTCAATGGTCGCTGGAACCACGAGCGCGCATGCGTATGCAAATTTTGACTATTGCGGACAGGAATAGCCCTGCTTTGCTCTGTAGTGGTTTATATGTTTTTTTTATTAGCGATCGGAGTATTGGTAAAACGTGGGAAGATGGTAGAGTGCAGCAGGCCGTGGAATCATATAAATAACGTGTGTGGGTCCCGCAGGCCGTCAGACGCTGCCCCCGACCCCAAACAGTTGGATAGCGCACGATGAAGATGCTGGTAAGCATTGTGATCAGCATGCTTTAGCGGATGCTTTTCTTGCATATGTGAGCGGTTTTGAGTTTAGTCGTCGACATAAATGCTACACGAAAACGACATTATTACAACTTGTACCATTTAGTTCTATTTTACAAGTTCTTGACGGTCGAGTAGGGCATGTTGGAGAAAAATGTAAAGGGAATGCGGAGCGTAGAAAAAATTTTCTTTTTCATTCATTGACCTATAAACAAAGAATTGCTGTTTTTTAAGCCATTTGGAATGATTGGTATTATTACGCGGCTGGCGGCGAAGGATATAAGTGTGGCTTCCTTTATTCAAACAGTAGTATAAGAACAGAATGCTGGAGCATAGTAATGTGCCCCGCTCCGTGTTTATTGACTCGTTTGTAGTCCTTTATAAGTGCAGTGGTTATTGGTGAATGCGCACTGTGTCTAATACGACTGCAATAACTTTCATTTCTGTCAGATGCTACATACAAAAATCCCGTTTTGTGTTGCACCCAAGGACTGGCGCACCAGCCTCCTGTAATGACTGGTGATGCACGTATACTAAAATAAGGCCACACATATTATGGCTTGGCTGCTGCCTAAAAATCGATTTCTCGTGACGAACTACTTCGACAACAGCTCCGGCTTAATGATCAATAGAATTTTGCACCACTCATACAAATGAGAGGTGTCGCCAGATTGTCTATAGCTCTTGAAACTTTAAGCATGGAACTTTATTCTTGAATATGCAGACCGTTGACCTCGTGAGTGAGCGTCACTGCTTGAGCTACGTGCCTGTATATTCTGTGATTATTAGCCCTTGCAATCCTTGCGACTTTTCATGACTGTAAGAAATATGAAAATGTAATAATAGCAGACAGAACATAGCAATATTATATTGATGACCTGTGCTGCCGCTTAGCACTACCTACTTCGCACCACGAACAGCTGCTTCCCTAAACAAACAAAAAAATTACTATAATTTCATTCGGCCTCCGAATAACCCGCAGGGCTGTTGACTCCAGAAGCACATATGAAAGTGCTGATCCTAAAATAGTTGCTGTGTTGACATGTTTGACGCACTTCGTTGTGAATGACTGGATGCACACTTTCGCCGCGTCACTTTTTGTGCACTTTGCTGAAAAAAGAAAAATACACGTGGCGCAGAGCGTCGGAAGACACAGTTCTAAGAGCGACTGAGAGGTAATCACTCCCTTCAGTTAAAGAGATGTGGCTGCAGAATAACGCTCTTTGCCTTAAAGGGACATGACGCACTTTCTGAACAGAGTAAGAAAGCGTTGGCGGTCCCTCGTAAAGGCTGCTGTGAGCATGTGAGCCCAATGCTGCTGCACTGAATATAGAAGGGAACGCAGCAGTCACAATCTTGTGACAAAAACGCCAAAGTAGCGGTTGTTCTCGCTTCTGCAATGCCGTGATGCGACGTCATCGAAAGCAACTGACTCACTAAAGCTGTCGGCTGATTTCGTGATATGGAGATCTGGAAATTAGAGGAAAATCATCCTTACCCTGTGCATAGTTGTGTCAGCTGAGCCTGGCCTCCGAGATGTGCTGCGTGGCATTAGTCTATTGCGGCCGCCACAAGGTGCCGCGACAAGGCCTTCCGCCACCGCGACACTCAACGTTTGCCCGGGGCTTGGCTCTCTGCTTCTCAGCTGCCTGGCTTCGAGTGCGCTGGCAGAGGCGGAATGAGAGAGAAAGCCGGGTATCTGTTCGATAACTCCACCTATAGTTGGACTTGAAAAAGTTTAGTGGCACGAGATTCGTGAGACGACGTCATTTATTAGTGAGGCTATTTTATGATTAGTAAGAAAAGTGTTTAGGGTCTCTTTAAACAATTTTCGTGGCCTTTCGATTAGCGAACCTCATTCACCGTGCATGCATGTTTCAGCACGAGGAAATAATAGCGGTACAGCTGTCCAAATTACCCTTTACACCTCTCTGGCAACTGCTCATTTTACATACACACCTGCGAGATCTACATCTGTCAAGATGCAAAAGGATGTGCGGTTAGTTTTGTTGGTGCAGTTTAGGATGTATGAAAATAGCAGAGATATAAAAAACAGCTTGAAGAGAGAATGGTCAGGCACGAGAGCGTACTAAGAACTGTCCCGCTGTTTTCTCTTGTCTTATAAGGTCAAAATTAGGTTCGGAACCGTCAGGTAGCTTTTCAAGCTCGTTGGTAATTGATAGTAGCAGCAGCCACAGCGCTTTGGAAATGAGGTCAAGCAAATAAGGCACAGGGCACACTTTGTGGCAGCGCACAACAGGCTATTTTGAAGCTCATCACTATATTATACTGGTCAAAGGGGTTCATTGTAGCACACGATTTCCCGCACAACGACTGGCCTGAATAAAACAACCAAGGATAAGGAAGGAAAAGAAAGAAGAAAAGCAAGGCAGGAAGTGTAGGTTTAGACTGGGTACCATAGAAACGTGCTCAGAAAAAAAAATATGCTCACAGAAACTGTACTACCGCTCTAATCTAATTGCCGAGGGAGTTTAACGTTGCCAGCGTTGCTGAGATATGCAATGTGTTTTACGAAAACCGAAAGTGCGTTGACACAACTACTTTCTTTCATGAAAATTCAATATGCTTCAAACACTAAACACACTAACGTGTCTTTGAAGCGCTTCAGTACCGTACTTTTGAGGAGTTCGGGCAGCAGCAGGAGATCACCCACGTCGTGCATCATTAGTTGCTCATTTTGTTTTCATTGCTTTCACACGCACTCACACACACTCACACGCACTCACACGCACTCGCACTCACTCAAGAGAATTCAGAGTCTATATTAGACCTTCTTGTTTCCAGAAGGCTATAACGGAGGAATCTAAGAGCCCATATTTTTGATGGCATATCTGATCACAGGATGGTATCCTTATCGATAGAAATGCGTTTTTCTTGGAAACCTAAAAAAAAGAAATTATAGTCCCGTTGTTTACACGTGCTAGTAGGCATCGACGTACTGGATAGGCTTGCTCGCTGGTTCGATTTCACCCCTATGTACAAATCAGCTAATGCCTCTGCCAAAAAAATGTGGCGTTTCTTTGAGTAATTCGTTTCTCCATGCATTGTACAGGTCGTACCAAAAAAAACGAAAGACTGTGCGCAGCTGTAAACCCTGGCTGGCGAAAGACCCCGTTCGTTTGGGGCGTAAGCTCAAAAAAGGGAGAAATAAGCTTAAACGCCATCCAACAAACGCTAACGCGGAAAAGATTACCGAGCTACGCGTTATGTTAGAAAATGGCATCAAAAAAGCGAAAGACCATTTTCAAAACGTGCAATTGAAAAACTTTCTTCTTTCATGCCCAGCAAAGTTCTGGCGACACTTGTCGCCGAAAAAGAAGTGAGTACCACGTATACCCATTGTTGATGCAGTTCTGGGCGACAATTTCGACATTGCTAAAACACTGTTTGTATACTTCTGTTCTGTTTTCACGCAGTATAATGGTAACACTCCAAACATCTCACGTTTAGAAGAAATACTGCCTATAGATGATGTATCTATTAGTGAGGATGGCGTCCTGGCGATGCTTCTAAACTTAGACATCAATAAATCACCTGGTATTGATGACATACCGAACGCGTTCCTAGTATGATGTGCCAAATGGTGCGCGAAGTATCTAACCCTATTATTTCGCAAATCATTCACCCGTGCGGAACTTCCGGACAATTTGACATTTGCTAAGATCACTCTCATACCTACAGCGGACGACCATTCATCACCTTCATACAGGCCTATATCGATTCTCTGAACTTCACTGAACTTGCTTGAACATATCTTATTTAAGCCCATACCATCCTTTATTGAAAACAATAACCTCCTTGACCACCGGCAAGGTGGATTTCGTAGAGGAGTATCTACAGGAACCCAACTAATAGAAACAATACATGACATTTCTATAGCGTTAGACATAAACAGGAGGACATATCTTTTGAATTTCGAGAAAGCCTTTGACACGTTACCTCATTCTAAGCTAGTACTAAAATTGAAGCCTAATCTTAAGAATGATTGCCCTGTGGCATGGATTGCTGCATACCTCTCGTCTAGGCACCATGTGTAGTCATTGATGGTATAGCTTCCTCTCTAACTTCTGTGGTGTCTGGTGTTCCCCAGGGCTCCGTTCTCGGCCCTCTTTTCGTTCTTTTGTTCATTAATGATACTGTCAAGGACGTAGGCATCCATATCGGGCTGTTCGTGCATGACTGCGTCATATACCAGGAAATCTGTAGCCCTAATGACGAGGTCTTACTCCACGAAGCATTAAAGGGACCCTGAAACGATTTTGGCGATTTTCTACAAACGTACTGAGTCGTTAGAGTAGGTTCTTCTGATCATTAATTGATGCATCTAAGTGCTCTGCGTAAAGCGTGTAATTTATTATGAGGTTTTAAAAATACACATCGCTGCCGATCGCAACGCACTGCTCGGCGGAATTTTAAGCCGCCCCTACCCATATGATGCAAATAACCCATATTACGTCACATGGGCGAGCTATCTGATTGGCTGAGCAGGGCGCGTGGTCGATAATTTTTCCAACTTTATGGTGAACAAATGATGCTCGTAATAGTTGGAATGTTAGTTACTTTGTTTTTGTAAAAAGAAAATAACTTAAAGAGAATACACAAGAATAGTTTTTTAGTACACTTCAGCACTTCCGGCACACAGCAAGTGCCGTCTGCTTGTGTTACAACGTACTCCATTTTGACGAGAGCTCCGCGGTCAGAGGTGGTTTCAGTCTTTTCGCGAGCACTATGATTCGACTTTGTTGCCTTGTGGACTGCAAACCTAGCGACCTGCAAACCGCGAGTCCAGTATTAGGGCAAACGCAAGCGCAAGGGGACAGGGTCTGGCCGCTTGACTGTGCCGGGATGAGCCACGAGATGAGCAGAAGGGCAAATGTTAACGGTCTGCACGGTGCAGCCACCTGGTGGCACAGAGCTCAACCATACACAGTAGCAGCAACGAAGTGTATTCTTTGCTGCTGGTGTGTATTTTTCGCAGGAGTGTAATCATCAACACGTTGATTTATAAATGTTTAAAATGCTTTACACTTGGTTAGAGCAATATTAGCGCTTTGTTTGACTGGTTAAGCGCTGCGCCAGCAAGTGTCTGGACCGTGCAGACCGATCAGGCTGCTCACGTACGTCTACGCTAAAGTTCCTTCATCAGCTTGAGTTTATGCCTCCAGTCATTTGCCGAAATGACCAGCTTGCCTGTTTTTAGCGGAGTACCGGACACGTTCGGCGCTACGACAGAATGCTCGCAACGCACGCTGCTTCGATAGCTCTCGGTCGACGGCCAAGCGGCTTGCGGAGAGGTCTCGCGCGGGAGGGGGCGTGCTCCTAAACAACCGGAAGTGAGCGATGTGACGTCGCATCGTGACGCTGAACCAGTGAAGGCGGAGCTTAGCGCCGCTCGCTCGGCGAGCGAGTTGAGGAGGAAAAGCATAGCTAGGGAGGAGGGTAACTTCTAATCGCTTGCAGCTCCATTAATACGTAACGCTTCACTTAAATTGTGGTGCGAATGTTCTACTTAAGCTGTACCCTACGCGCCTACAAAATTTGTCCGAACCGTTTCAGGGGCCCTTTAAGCACAACTGCGAGCTGGTGGAGCACATGGCAGATGACCATAAATAGTAGAAAAACGGTAGAAATGGCCATAACCGTAAAAAGCAACCACTTGAATACACCCATTACATCAGTAGACAACCTTTAAGCACAGTGCACCGCTGCAAGTATTTGAGAGTGGTGATAAACTCAGATTTGTGCTAGAATGAACATGTGACGTTCATTAAAAAAAAAGCGTTCTGAAAATTCGGATACCTTCGGCGCACGCAGGGTAATTGAAGAACAGAAATAAAGCTTTTGGCGTACAAGACGTTTATTAGGCCCATACTGGACTATGCTGCAGCGGCTGGGATCCCTGGACAGAAGCTAACAAACTAAATCTAGAAAGCATCCTCTAGAAAATCTATTAGGTTCATCTTCACCCGTTATAGAGGGAAAGTATCCCCATTTAATGTGCTACAATATGCACGGCTAGAAAAACTTCAAACGACGCGTTATCATGACGGGTTAAATCCCTTTTAGTCCCTATATCACAACATGTTAAAAATTCATCAATACGCAATAATAGCACCCGCCATTATTTACTCAGTCTGTTCATCCAAAAAAGGTATCTGAGTTTTAATGTAGGACTAACACGTTCATGTACTCTTTCTTTCCTCGGACAATTGTAGACTGGAGCGCCTTATCTGCTGATGTGGCTGAAGGGCCACATATTGATTAATTCCTACAAGCGATCAGAAATTGAGTGCTGTAGGCGTCTTCACACTTGAAATGCGTACGCACGTTATCATTTCGTGTATTGCAATCAATGTTGATACTTTCGCTAGTACGCATATTGGCGCCTGTGTGTCCTTTGATGTTTTCTTTTCTCTTGGTTTGTGATTTTGTTTTGCTTTAGTGCACTGAGCTTCTTTTGGGTAATACTCCTGTTCCCACTCCTGCCTAAGGCTTCCAAAATGTCCGGCAGTATGTAACAAATAAATAAATAAATAAATAAATAAATAAATAAATAAATAAATAAAATTGCCAAAGTTAGCTGCGAAAGTCAGTTATTCATCAACGCTTGTGTCCGTGTCCTTCCTTGTCTGACTCTGCGTTCCTGCGCTGTTTACCCGCCCAGCGCTCACGCGAATGAGGGGGAACTTGTACGCAGCAACGAAAATTTTTATGTTGACATGAAAAGGCACGCATTCCAAAAAAAAATCTTCATTTTGCGACAAGACGATGAAAATTATTTCTTTACACTTAAGTATCACTTGGGAGGCGCTGTCGACTACACAATAGATGCGCACCGTATATAGTCAACTTTCATAAAGTGTATGCTTAATGCTGTGACGTGCAGCAAACGATTGTAGACGGCTTCCTGCAATCGATTTTAGAGCGCAGCTCTTTGGCGTCCGTTCCTGGGTTTCGCGTCGTCGTCGGCGTTGGCCTCGTAACCAGCTCCGCCCCCCTTCGCTGGATTGGGAGACGAAGGACGCGAGCCGCGAATGGCGGAGACCAATGAGAGCGGCCCCTTCAGTGACGTGCGCGCGCGATGCTGGTGTCATGCGGACCCTCCTTACGGCTCGATGCGCACTCGTGTCTGGTCTCAGCCGATCCGCTCGTTTCGTACTATCGTCTGCTCGCGCCACAGCTCTCGCCCGCGCCTGTTTGGTTCTGTTGGGTCGGTCTCGTTCGCGCTTGTTTTGGTTGTTATTTCGACAACAAACGGTTACAAATATCCCTCGAGGCCAGCGCACCTTCCACAACTTAATGCGGTAAGTGTAAGACTCGTATCTCCGCGAATCCCATTCATGCAAGTGCGACGACTGATGCACGGCGGAGGCCAATATGGCATTAAGGGCCCAGTTGTGAACGTCTTTGTGAACGACTTTGAGAATCAAGCATTGGTGTACCAAGTCGAACATATATCAGTCTATTTCTCCGACCACAAAGCTTCCTTCATGACTGTCAAGAACTGTTAGTGGAGTCTTTGTTGAAGGAATACGTGTGAAAAATAAAAAAAAAATTCTGTGATAGCGCATACGTGTGTTGCTCGATTTCTTTGCCTCAATCTATCGAAAAGGTGAAACAGCTTATTTGCTGCGCTCAAATTTCGCATTAGGAAGTAACGTAATCGTCGGTAATTTTTTTCTTTACTTTTTGTTTCAGGTGACTCTCGCTTTTGCAGCTTTCTTGCTGGTCATTGCTTCTGCCGGCATCATTCCTGGTGGAGGCTTCGGATACGGGTGGCCATACGGATTTGGATACGGCTTCCCGTATGGCTTCGGATACGGCTATGGAACAGGCTTTGGCTACGGAACGGGCTTTGGCTATGGTGGGCTTTGGCCCGGCTTCTGGTTACAGTGACCGAACGCGCTACAAGATAACGTCAATCATCGTGCCTTACTAAGCGCCTCACTAAACTCAGCGAGCGCACGTGAGGAGATGTAATAAATAAATGACGCCAATCCTAGCGTTCATAATTAATACAGTGTTGGATTTCAGAACGCATGACGCAACTATTGTTGCGTCATGTGTTCAACTATAGTGGTGTGTGGTGTGTGGTAGTGTGTGTTAAATAATTTTGATCACGTGTAGTTTTTTAGAGAGACCCTAATTCTATGTACGCGCGCACTCTTGCGTTTCGCCCCCATCCAATGTCCAAGAAAAACTTGTGCGAACGAAGTTCTGTTTTTTCTTGGGAATTTTTTTGCTGTTAAAGAGATCGTCAATATTTACTTAGCACCGGAACGTCAGGCAGCCAGCCGGTATATTTAAGCTCGATTGCCTAAGCACCTACCATATACAATTCTGAAAAAAAAAAGAAAAAAGAACGATGCAATCTGTAGAACTCGGGCAACTGGCTTTTGCACCACGAGAACGTTCCCACCCACGCAGCACTGAGCGTGCAGTCCTTCCCGATAAAAATGAGGTGACAACGGTAGCTCACTTCAACCTCTCTACTCCCTGTATCTTGCCCCTTGCGACCTTTTATCTCCAACACTGAAGCGACAACATGAAAGAAAGTGTTTTGAAGGCGTGGTGGAGATAAAGAAGAATACGTGAGGACACATGAAGGTCACAAATTTCCAAAAGTGCCAGAAAAAACGTTAAACAAAAAATAAAGCGGTGCGTCAAACCGACTGCTTCCCTTAGGGGTTACTTTCAATACGGCTGCCGTTTGAGAATGCTCGAAAACAATTCTCGTTACTTCTGGACTCCTCATAATATATACTAGGTAGTATTCTTCAACTGAGGAAATCATAATCCTGCTGGCTTTCTTTTTGTTGATCCAAAGTTTGTTCTTGCATCCGGCGAGAACTTCTACGTGCGAACGAACAAAGCATTCAAATATTCATTCTGACAATGTAGACCTCTTTACGCCCTAGCGTCTTAGTTACCCTATACTAAACACTGTAATATCCAAGAAGATTTGCACATCAAGAAAAAGTTTGAAGTTGATGCAACCTCTAGTCGTAGTAGATGAAAGACAATGTCTTTCTTGGCGAGATTGGGGCGAGAATGGATTGTAGGAACCACGTGATTTACTATTGCGAGAGCCGCCAATGGATGTGAGAACATTTATTCGACATCAACGAGAAGTTGAACCTATTTTTATTATTTTTTTAGTGCATGCATTTAAACGTGTGGCGCCCTCTGTACGTTTCTTCGTACGCTCTTTAAAGTTCTTTCGGTGGGGAACTCTACTTTGGGCGCGATATGGCAATGCAAAGGGGAGTAGGAATCGAGTGAGCGGTGGTTTCATGCTATGCCGCTATTCCTGCATATTGTAATTTCCGCGGCGCACTTACTCTACTGCTGATAACATCAGACGGCTTTCATTGCTTCCACGTTTTCTTCTGCCCACCTTCTTTCAGAGCCTTTCTTATCTTTCACCTCAATCTCTGCTGAGTAGCACGTAGGCACAAACTGGCTAAACACTCTGCATCTTAAGTAATGAGCTTTCTTCCTCTTCTCTCCACGGCGGCAGCGCAATGTAGCGCTCTTCCACGCGCCGAACACGGCCGCACTGCACACGGCACTCTATCGAGTCACACCTCACGCGAGGAGAGCAGGGAGATAAACGACCCTACCTTCGGAATCATCCATACATCTGCAGACAGTACCGTCTCCTCGATAGGCCCGCGAAACAGGCGTGAAAATTGAAAGCGACATACTCCATACGGTATAGTGCCAGTTATTTGCTAAAGAAGAGATTGCCTTGAAAATTAGAGCAACATGCTCACCGCTATTTCGGGCCCTAGAAAGTGCATTAGTGCAAAAAAACCTTAAAAGAGGAACGAAATCAGTGGCACTTCATTGATAAATGCAAGAGAAACGCTTTAGCATGATGTCTCATCTTTCTGACGTCGCGAATTCATTATGTAAACCAAGCTCACCACATTACAAAGTGTTCTTCCGGAGCTCACTCAACACACACGTCCTGCCTTTTCACGGAGCGAAGTGCAGCTGACGGCGTTCCGGAGCAGACCCGCGTCAGGTGCACTATATATATATATATATATATATATATATATATATATATATATATATATATATATATATATATATATATATATATATATATATATAAATCAGGAACCTTCGGTTTGCAGGTGGCATTGTCCTGTTCGGCAGCAATGGCGACGAATTACAACGAGTGATTGAGGACCTTAACCAAGAAAGTATAAGAGCGGTGTTGATTATTCATGTGCAGAAGACAAGGATAATGGTAAATAGCATGGCGGGGGAAGAAGAATTAAGGATCGCCAGTCAGACTCTAGAGTCTCTACAGGAGTATGTTTATCTATGTCAGTTACTCACAGGGGACCCTGATCATGAGAAGGACATTTTTAGAAGAATAAAAATGAGTTGCAGAGCATACGACACGCATTACAGGATCCTGAGTGCGAGCTTAGCACGGTCGCTGAAAAGAATAGTGCGCAAATGTTGCATTGTACCGGTGCTAAGATATGGGATAGGAACTTGGAGGTTAACGAAGAAGCTCTAGAACAAGTTGAGGACCGTGCAAGATGCGATGGAACGATAAATGTTAGACGCAACGTTAAGAGAGAGCAAGAGAGCGCTGTGGATCAAAAAGCAAACTGGGATAGACAATATTCTATCTGGCATTAGGAGAAAACTGTCGCTAGACAGGCAACCTAATGGGTAGGGTAGAGAACCAGTGAACCATCAGAGCTGCTGAATGGGTGCCAAGAGAAGAAATGCACACTTGAGGACGGCAGAAAACTTGCTCGGGTGATGAAATTAGGCAATTTGCAAGCGAAAGTTGGAATCAGCTAGCCAAGAGATCGCCCGAAGGAACTTACGTCTTGCAATGGGCATAAAAAAAACTGATATATATATATATATATATATATATATATATATATATATATAGATATATATATATCTTGGTGCTCGCACATGCGCGACACTAACGGGTTGTTGTGCCATTGCTGCACTACGTTCGCTGGCCTGGTGCCATCACAAATAATTCCCGTTCAGTTTGATAGAGCTTCTAGAAACATTGAGTCCACTAGATCTTGGAAGCCGCGCATAGCCTTTTACCTGAACAGTGCCTGATGAAGCCGTATTAACTAGGTGCTCTGGCCTGCATCTTACCATAGGGCACGCGCCTACAATGAGTACGATAACGCCACAAACACTGCTAATGTAATCTTCCATTTCAAGCACGTACCCAGAATTTCTTTTGGGGGGAGGGCAACCCAAGGTAAATTTTCTATGCGAATGAAGCGGGGAATTCACATTTGTACCTTTACTCGTACCAATGTGAATAATGCCCACCATTCGCCATAAACCCACGTAAACCAGCAAAAGAGAATTGAAATCAGGTGTGCATCACAGGTACGCCTGTGAGATACACCTCTGCTTTACTTGGCAAACAAGGAACCAGATCAAATGGACTCGCGCATGACAGAAGCGCAAGAACACTGCCAAAAACAAGTAAACAAGCGAAAGTGTAAAATAAAGATTGCTAGTAGCAATTTCTGAATTGGCTCTGGTAGAAATAAACAGATATATCTATATTTCATTGTGGAACAATCACAGCTGTTTTGGATCCCTAGTTTACTGACCTACCAATTTAAGTGCCAGAATCGACTCGTGTTGACTGAACTCCTCTCGGATTAATAGCGCCGTCACCAAATCGATTAGAAAACTGGCCTTGACACCCCAGGAGATGCCGATAAACTACCGCCATCCAGAAAGAGTGAAAAAATTGACAGCCATTCCACTCTGTGAAGGTGGAATTGCAGCGAGAGCTGACGACTGTCAAAGCTCTCAAACAAAAAAAATGGCGGTGGCTTAGCTAAGGTTAGGCCCAGGATGCGAAGCATACTAGCCTTTATTTTAACGGGACAGCGTTAAGGAGCTCGTGTCGCAGAAAAGCCGGTGTCGTCGGCGTCGGCTCAGGCGTGCGGCGCTTGCTCAGGCACACATTTCGTTGTCGCGCCGAACGCTGCGTTGCTCGACGCTCACCGCGTCCGATGCGGGGCGCGTAGTCGCTGCGCCGTAGCAAAGCCGCCTAGAAACAGTCTCTGTAGCACGCCGCAACCTTCGCTTCTCATTCCAACGAGCAGCTCTGTCTCCAGGAGGCATCTCACCTCGTGAGTGTCTAGCAGAGGCAAGCGCAGCCGCTTATATACCGCCGCGACGCCGCGAGCGACGGCGCGAGTTGGAGCTGCGTTTCTCCTCTGTCGTGACGTCACGGTGTCACGTGTTATTGAAGGCGACACCGCCGCGCCTGAGGAGCTGGGTTGAGCTCTCGTAATATGCTTCGCATAAGAGCAAAATGCTTCACCTCCACCGCGGGCCGGCTCGAAGACAGCGCAATACCGGGCCGACCCGCGGCGGCGGTGAAGCAGGCGTTGAGCGCTTCGCACACGTGGGTCCATCCCGAAGATAGTGCAATACCGGGACCAGCCGCGGCGGAGTTCAAGCAGGCGTTGAGCGCTCCTCACACGTGGGTCCATCCCGAATACGATAGTGCAATACCGGTCCCACCCGCGGCGGCGGTGAAGCAAGCGTTAAGCGTTCCGCACACGTGGGTAAATTCCGAAGTTAGTGCAATGCCGGGACCACCCGCGGCGGAGGTGAAGCAGGCGTTGAGTGCTCCGCACACGTGGGTCCATCCAAAAATAGTGCAATGCCGGGCCGACTCAAGGCGGAGGTGAAGCAGGCATTGAGCGCTCCACACACGTGGGTCCATCCCGAAGATAGTGCAATGCCGGGACCACCCGCGGCGGAGGTGAAGCAGGCGTTGAGCGTTCGGCACACGTGGGTCAATCCCGAAGATAGTGCAATGCCGGGAACACCCGCGGCGGAGGTGAAGCAGGCGTTGAATGCTCCGCACACGTCGGTCCATCCAAAAATAGTGCAATGCCGGGCCGACTCGTGGCGGAGGTGAAGCAGGCATTGAGCGCTCCGAACACGTGGGTCCATCCCGAAGATAGTGCAATGCCGGGACCACCCGCGGTGGAGGTGAAGCAGGCGATGAGCGCTCCGCACACTTGGGTCCATCCAAAAATAGTGCAATGCCGGGCCGACTCGTGGCGGAGGTGAAGCAGGCATTGAGCGCTCCGCACACGTGGGTCCATCCCGAAGATAGTGCAATACCGGGACCAGCCGCGGCGGAGTTGAAGCAGGCGTTGAGCGCTCCTCACACGTGGGTCCATCCCGAATACGATAGTGCAATACCGGTCCCACCCGCGGCGGCGGTGAAGCAGGCGTTAAGCGTTCCGCACACGTGGGTAAATTCCGAAGTTAGTGCAATGCCGGGACCACCCGCGGCGGAGGTGAAGCAGGCGTTGAGTGCTCCGCACACGTGGGTCCATCCAAAAATAGTGCAATGCCGGGCCGACTCAAGGCGGAGGTGAAGCAGGCATTGAGCGCTCCGAACACGTGGGTCCATCCCGAAGATAGTGCAATGCCGGGACCACCCGCGGCGGAGGTGAAGCAGGCGTTGAGCGTTCGGCACACGTGGGTCAATCCCGAAGATAGCGCAATGCCGGGAACACCCGCGGCGGAGGTGAAGCAGGCGTTGAATGCTCCGCACACGTCGGTCCATCCAAAAATAGTGCAATGCCGGGCCGACTCGTGGCGGAGGTGAAGCAGGCATTGAGCGCTCCGAACACGTGGGTCCATCCCGAAGATAGTGCAATGCCGGGACCACCCGCGGTGGAGGTGAAGCAGGCGATGAGCGCTCCGCACACTTGGGTCCATCCAAAAATAGTGCAATGCCGGGCCGACTCGTGGCGGAGGTGAAGCAGGCATTGAGCGCTCCGCACACGTGGGTCCATCCCGAAGATAGTGCAATGCCGGGACCACCCGCGGCGGAGGTGAAGCAGGCGTTGAGTGCTCCGCACACGTGGGTCCATCCAAAAATAGTGCAATGCCGGGCCGACTCGTGGCGGAGGTGAAGCAGGCATTGAGCGCTCCGCACACGTGGGTCCATCCCGAAGATAGTGCAATGCCGGGACCACCCGCGGCGGAGGTGAAGCAGGCGTTGAGTGCTCCGCACGCGTGGGTCCATCCAAAAATACCGACGGTTACGTTACTTCCTAATGCGAAATTAGAGCGCAGCAAATAAGCTGTTTCACCTTTTCGATAGATTGAGGCAAAGAAATCGAGCAACACATGTATGCGCTATCACAGAATTTTTTTTTATTTTTCAGACGTATTCCTTTAACAAAGACTCCACTAACAGTTCTTGACAGTCATGAAGGAAGCTTTGTGGTCGGAGAAATAGACTGATATATGTTCGACTTGGTACACCAATGCTTGATTCTCAAAGACGAGATCTATACAAGTGCCTCGCGAGGTTGTCACAGCCGTGGGACGCGTTACGAGCGAGAGGAACGGGATGTTCTCCCGCATAAGTGTTAGGAAATTGCTGTTTGTCTTTATGTCAACATTAAAGTCCCCCACTGCATTCGTGGTAATTTGCCTCGCTTACTGCTGGTTGCTCTCGACGGCGGCGATGAGCCTCCGCTTCGGCGGCGCGAACTGCAGGGTCTTCTCGGCGGCGGCGATGAGCTTCTGCTTCAGCCTCGCTTACTGCTGGTTGCTCTCGACGGCGGCGATGAGCCTCCGCTTCGGCGGCGCGAACGGCAGGGTCTTCTCGGCGGCGGCGCTTAGCCTCTGCTTCGGCGACGCGTACTCCTGGATCATCTCGACGGCGGCGACGGTAAGCTTCTGCTTCGGCGGCACGCACCTCTGGATTCTGACGGCGACGGCGCTGGGCCTCTGCTCTGGCAGCTCGTTTAGCAGCAGCAGCAGCAGCAGCAGCAGACGGAGGACTTCCATCGGTCGTCTCGCTCATGGCTCAGAAAGAACTGGCAGATAATTTCGCAGTGGCGAACGGCAGCGGCAATTTCGGCTCGGGCGGTGCACATATACAGATCCGCCGCCACCGATCTGGCTCTCTGATTGCCACCGCACAGGGCGAACGGCAGCGGCAATTTCGGCTAGGGCGGTGCACATATACAGATCCGCCGCCACCGATATGGCTCTCTGATTGCCACCGCACAGGGGTTGCATTGGAGGAGGAGCGAAGAAAGGAATTAAGTTCGAGCCGGCGCTTTGACAACCGGAGACTCGCAGGAAGAGGGGGGAGGGGGGCGGCGTGTACACCCAGCGGCAAACGATGGGGGCAGAAGCGCGCGCAGCAAGCGGACAACACTATAAAGGGAGGAGGGAAGAGATAGCAGCGACTGACTGATGCCGCTGACGCCGATAGTGAGTCAACCCCAGCTGCGGAGTTGGTTTCAGGGACAACGCCGCCGATGCCGACACAAACAATATGATACCCTCGCTTCCGCAGCGCTAAGAACCAGGTCTAGCCGTGGGAAGGTGGTCACGTATTCGTCGACGTGCCGGGGCCTACGTGAAATAACCGGCGCGTCGGCAACTGAAGAGCACCCTATCCGCCACACCGGAACGGGGGGGGGGGGACCCTTTCCTCCTCTTTCTGCATGGCGGTGACGGTGTTCTATGCAGTCACGTTATCTTGACTCTCTAGCGGCGTCAGCGGCATCCAGCGGTATCAGTCGGTCGCTGCTAGCGCTGGGGGGATGAAAGGGGGGCGGAGCTGGTTACGAGGCCGACGACAACGCCGACGACGACGCGAAACCCAGGAACGGACGCCAAAGAGCTGCGCTCTAAAATAGTGCAATGCCGGGCCGACTCGTGGCGGATGTGAAGCAGGCGTTTAGCGCTCCGCACACGTGCGTCCATCCCGAAGATAGTGCAATGCCGGAACCACCCACGGCGGAGGTGAAGCAGGCGATGAGCGCTCCGCACGCGTGGTTTCACTCCAAAGGTAGTGCAATGCCGGGTCCACCCACGGCGGAGGTGAAGCATGCGTTGAGCGCTCCGCACACGTGGGACCATCCCGAAGGTAGTGCAATGCCGGGCCGACCCGCGGTGGATGTGAAGCAGGCGTTTAGCGCTCCGCACACGTGGTTCCATCCCGAAGATAGTGCAATGCCGGGCCCTCCCGCGGCGGAGATGAAGCAGGCGTTGAGCGCTCCGCACGCGTGGGTCCATCCCGAAGGTAAGACAATACTGGGCCAACCTGCGGCGGAGGTGAAGCAGGCGTTGAGCTCTCCGCATACGTGGGTCCATCTCAAAGTTTTTGAAGAGCGCGTTCCAGGTTCCCGAGCCCACAGGGGTATGTGCCAAGCTTGGACCCTTCGTGCACTATCACGAGGATCGGCCCATATGATGATTTTTTCTGTTGAGAGGCGCCAAAAAAACAACGGAAGGTTTGTCATATACAGCGTTTGCTGTAACAGGCAGCAAAATGTCGACCGCCGAATAGATTGATGTGTCGGCGCTTGAGGAATGTATGTGAGGAGTGGTGGTGTGTGCGGGGAGGGGAGGGAGTATACCGCTTAATTTCGGGGAGAAGGCCGCCCACCCCCCGCCCCATGCTCTGGGCACGTGCCTGTTCTACTTGACCGGCGTAGCCCGTACTTAGCTCCCTAACAATGAGCCCGACATTAGCAAGTACATGGTCTGCAGTTGAATGGAGTTTTGTGAAAACAATCGGCAGCTCCGAAATGCATTACGCAACGTGTCCGTGAAGAAGCTTAACAGCAAGGTGAGAGCTTTACCAGTTACATAAAAGAAGCCATGAGCATATGGATGCGCGTGAAACCATTTTTAATGCATTATAATACAAGCAGACAGTATGAAACAGCTGGTCAAAGGAAGTGATCATGATATTTTCTTGATGTTGCTCACCAAAGACCCGCTAATCTTTCCTGAAAGTATGAATTTGTGGCAAACTTTTGAGAAATCACGCAAGCGAGGTGTTCTCGGGCGACGTCCGACTAATTATTACAAATAAGTAATTGGCTGAAGAATCATTCCTAGCTAGGCAGGGAGGGGGAACTCTCTAGGTTATCAAAGAAATTACCGTAAAATTGCATTACGTTTTTGTACATAAATCAAAATATTCAGGTAATATTTTTAATTATGGGGTTTTACGTTCCAAAACCACTTTCCGATTAAGAGGGAGACTCCGGAAGTTTAGACCCCTTGAGGTTCCTTAACGTGCACGTAAATATAGGTAAACGGGTGTTCTGGCATTTCGCCCCCATCGAAATGCGGCCACCACCCGCCGTGGTTGCTCAGTGGCTATGGTGTTGGGCTGCTGAGCACGAGGTCGCGGGATCGAATCCCGGCCACGGCGGCCGCATTTCGATGGGGGCGAAATCCGAAAATACCCGTGTACTTAGATTTAGGTGCACGTTAAAGAACCCCAGGTGGTCGAAATTTCCGGAGTCCTCCACTACGGCGTGCCTCATAATCAGAAAGTGGCTTTGGCACGTAAAACCCCATAATGAATGATGATGAAATGCAGCCACCGTGGCCAGAAATATAGAGGTATGAAAGTCCCCATAGCATGGGATAACTTTAGGATTACAGGTTTAAAACACCTTTTGAAAACACATTTTTGAAGGTGACTAAACTGATCAGGTCACTCACAGTTTTGCACTGATGAATTTATCGCCGTGCTGCATATTCTGCGTGCTGCCAAACTGCGCGACATTGGTGAAGAGCTTTTCTAGGCTACGAGGCGCGACATTCGCTGGAACAAGAATAATTGTTACCGCAGAGTCTCGAGAAGGTCAGCGTTCTAGAGACAAGTCGAAAAAATTATACTTGTCGTAGGGCAAAAACAAAAATTTGATTCATGATTGAAGAAAATTTCTTTCAATAAACACAACATGCGAAGATCGATCGGCATTGCGGGCACAACGATCAAATGCACGCTCCCCGCAGCGGATATGTCGGCTTCACCAGTTTGCAAAACTAAACGTGCTAATGCATCTATAATTGTTCAAGCGAAACCATTTACAACGTACCTGGGGCGATACAATTGATGAGAGGCTTGCATGTCGTGTCACTATGTGAAACTTTTTGCATGCGCCAACAGGGTGGCAAGGTTCGTTTCGCTACATTTTTAAAGCGAAGTGTTCACTGCTTCTTCAGTGACCTCCCCCGCAACGCTATCTGTGAATGATGGCATCGGTCCTGCACAAGTCGCCAGTACCAGACATTGTGCAAACCGACGTTGGATATTGTACTAACGGATTCTGGATCGGGTGGTAGGTGAAGTACCTATGCACGGACGTCATCTTCGACACAAGCATGTCATCATTCCGCTTTCGTAATTTCATTGCCTATTTTACTGTGCACATTCCTTTTTTTTCTTTTACAGCATCATCACTCTTCCACTGTCTTCACTCTGTTGTCATCACTCCGTTGTCCTTTCTTCGTCATTACGCCGCCATCGTCCCTCTTTCGTCATCTTGCTGTCGTGGTCATTCTTCGTCATCAAACATTTGTCGTCATGCATTTGCGGTCAGGCTATCGTGATGATGTCAGTAGGGTCCTTCAATCGTAGTACTGCCACCACGCCATGCCATCGTCAGCCTAGTGTCATCATGCCGTCGTCGACCCGTCGTCGTTGCCATTCCCTCGTCGTATTCTCATCGTACCCTCAAGCCGTCAGTCCTCCTTCGGTATTCGAACATCGTCATGCCATCATCACCATTGCGTCGCTGTTATAGAGCCGTCGCCATGCCGTCATTCTTGTTTTATCACCGCCACTTCTGTGCCGTCATCCCATTGTCAGCATGCCTTCGCCGCCAAGCCATTATCGTCATTGCGCCGTCGTCACGCTGTAGCGGTGGTTTCGTCATCGTCAGTCCTTCGTTGCCATGCGCGGGGTTCACGTGTACACAAATTCCGTGTGTGGGACATTCCAATAAGGAATGAGTAGGCTTTCGTAAAAGCCACCCCTAACCAGAGGCGGCACAGTAAAGTTGTATCACAAGCACCACAAGCTTATGTTGGGGTAAGCACATCCCGATCAGAATGTGCACAGCATGGCCTCATGTACTGTACGTCGTGTAATCCCGCGCACGAAAATCTTCCATGCCTTCAACCTGTGCATGTGGGACCACACCGCTCGAAGACCTGCGCTTGTCTCTGTTCTCTGTCTCTGTTCCTGCTGCGGTATGTCCGCTACGTCCAGAAAACTATGGTACACGCCACCAGTTCAGCGCCGTTGGGCGCCGCTTTCACAGGTGAGTACACGACTCGCACTAGAGTCTATGATAAAGTTCTTTTTTTCCTGCTATACTTGCAAACGGTCACTCCATAGGAATAGCATTCTTAGCAAACACCAATGAAAGCTTCTCTGAAACCGATTCATACCGTAGGGGTGATCCGCACAGTTTTTTTTAACCTTTCAGCTAAGTATTTTTTGCTGATGTGGCTCGTACAATTTACGTGCGTGAAAAGTGCAAGAAACATCTCATCGACGTGCAACAGGGGCACACAGTCTGAATTTTTTAATTTGTTACAGCGATGTAATATGCGTCAAAAACAGTGATAAGCTGCATTGGCGCTTTGCCCTCAGAAGTAGACCGTTACAGGATCCACACCCTGTAAAACTTGACGACGACGGTAGCGTTTATGTGTGCTATCGGTTGGCCTTTCCTGTACCTAACGGGAATCTTTCCTCTGCTTCACTTTTTCTCGTGTTTGCTAGCACTATCACTGATCACCAAACTATCAGCAATCCGCGGATTCGCTAAAACACAGCCACCGTTTGGAAAATTGCGCGTACCGTGATATTGTGCGAGCGCACCCAACTCAAGGTAAGCACCACCTCCCTGCACTTTAGTTGAGTAAGCGGAAGCAAAGGGTAGTATTGTTCATCAAAACTGTCTTAGATCGCTAACAATTGAGACAGCAAGAATGGCCGTCAATGCTAAGCTGCGGAGAAACTCCGTATCGATCACCATCACATTCCTCAGGATGGCCGGCAACGGGAGCAACAATGGCCTATATTTACAGGCCACCTTGAACGACTGGGTCGCTTAAAACACTGACACCCGAAGGCAGCGTGTAGAGTGAAACGTTCGGGCGAGCTTTTAAGGGGCGGGCCACGGGGCAGATGAAGGAAAGCGAAAAAAAAAAACATAGAAAGTGTTTCGAGGCAAGGTTACCGTCAATTCTCGACAATGAGCCCAACCATTGGAACACGACCGGTCGGCTTCTTGCCGGTGCTCTTGTGGGTTGCCAGAAAGGTGAAAACGGTTCCGGATATTGGCCCGGCCCATGAGCGGCACGTGAACGTCAGAGGCGAAGCTCGGGTATAAAAGAGAACCACCCCTGATCCGGGGCACCCGCAGTGTCCGCTCCTTCCGATCTTTGCACGAGGAGAGTCGCCGTACACCGCCCAACATGAAAGTAGTGGTAAGCTGCATTCAATTTTTGCTTGATCACATCCCGCCATTAAGAAGCTGCCCTCCTCCCTCGATTTCGCATACCATTGAACTTGCTTACCACAAATCAACACGTCTCTGTACGGTACTCTTAAAAGCAAGTGTGCGTCGTTTACTGTAGAACATTTATTCGAACAATACTCTAGGCAAATGTGAAGTTAGCCTGCATTTGAGGCGCCAGTTCATCCAGTGTGTAATTAGGCTATAGGCAATGCCCTGTTGGCGTCCATGTGACGCTGAGGATTCTTATATTATCATTTATAATGTAATGTTTCTTCGCAAGCGTGTTGCGTGACAAAACTGGTTTCTTTGCGTGCGGTGAATGTTTATTACTACATGTTATTTAGATTTACCGACATGGATATTCGGAAGTGTCGTGATCCACTGATGCGCTGGAAATTGTGTAGCGAAATAAAAACCTTCCAAACTTAATACTCTTCTGTACGCCCAGAAAACTTTGTGCGATTGGTACGCAATACGACAGCATCACGAAGAACAATAAAAGAAGGTGTTCGATGCTCATTCGATGGAACCGCCCCATATTCTAGACGAGGCCGTCTACTTCCAATAACTTTCGACGAGGACTGAATGATTATAGCGTCAAATATTATAATTCTATCTTTCAGGTAATTCCCCTAGAGCATGGTGGTGTAACGCTCGCTATTTATTTCTTAAGAACAGGTCTCTGGCGCTTGCGTTCGCGACTGTACAGCCACGACGGCGTGGTGAAGATTGTCGATGTCACGGGCTTTATTTGCCGAGGTGACTGCCTACACGAGCGACCGCTGCTTTCACGCACCCTAATATTATTAACTTCCAGGAAATTTCATGTAATAAGGTTTGAGAAATGGTTGTAGGGTGTGCATGCTCAATCCACTATCCGGTAAAGCCAATAGGGACTACCCATCACACTTCGGTAGCAAACACAGTTCGATGATAACAAACGCTGCTGTGAACGTCTCAGCCAAATTTTGCAGTCGTGCGCGATGAGTGGATCTCGCAAGCGGAGCGCGTAGTCACTTTTTTCTCAAACGCTCTCTTTTTAAAAGAAGCCTGCTCCTCACGCTTGTCTGAGCGCTTTATTTCGTAATATAGCCGACTCCCATCCACGGTTGCACATCAGTCAAGAAATTTGTTCGAATCAGTGCGCTTCGCCTACTGTTACTGTGTATATTGGTTCAGGCAGTTTAACAAACAAGCGGAAGCAAACGAAAATTTCCTTTCAAATTTCGATAATAATCACGTACCACCGGTAGAAGCCGACTCTCATCTGCTCACGCTCGGCCATGGCCGCCAACGTTGGAATTCAACTTAGGCCACCCTGCTTGTCGGTGTCGCAGCCGTCAGGCTTCGCCAATTTCGACAACACTTGAACACTCAACTAGCCTCGAACCTCGCGAAAGTTAAGGTAAGACAACACGCACGCTTAGCAGCTGCGTGCTTACTCATGGTTAGACGCCTCGCGAGATTTCGCTTCGTAATCAGCTATTGATAGCGCTTCAAAGTGCGCAAGGTGGATGCGGATACAATCCATCGGTCAAGTTGGTGCAGGACAAAGCCGAGGTCTGCTCTGCGTAGCACAGCCAGGCAGGATCACATGAGCGTGAGCACGCACTCTAGCCCTGTCGTGCACAGAGCAAACACTGCAGTTGCATGCAGCTGCAATCTGCTACGCAGCGTAGATTTCGCGGCCGCCGATGTGTGCCGCGACGAGCCCACATGCTAAACGCACTGCGGTCCGCTGATGACGGTCGCGTTTGACGCGTTGTCTGTGCCAGAATAGGAAATACCGGAGTCTACGGGAACGTCCAAAAGGAAATTTAAACTACGCACCAACGTGACGTTCAATAGGCAGAGCATTGTCGGCACACCCCATTCCGCGTAGAACTTCGCAGTGCAAATCATTGAAGGAGCAGAAGCATCGCGAACGGGATGTTTGATTGCCAATAACTACGCTTCTGCTGAACGCATCGAATGACGTTTTTGCGGTAAAGCATTTCCTAAATAGCCCAATTAAATTTCAAATGCGTCTCTCGACTTTGGCATCTTTTTGGTCTCTTTAGGCATGTTTGGGGTAAGCTGCATGCTTCCCTTCGCGTAACGTGACATTCTTTCCCGCAGCTCGCACTCGCTGTTCTGTGCATGGCAGTTGCCGTCTCCTATGCTGGCTACGGCTATGGCCTCGGACACTACGGTGGCTATGGTGGCCACGGCGGATATGGCGGCTATGGTGGTTATGGTGGCTACGGAGGATATGGTGGATACGGACACGGTGGTTACGGTGGTTACGGCCGTGGCTACGGAGGCTATGGCGGTTACGGAGGCTACGGCCACGGATACGGCGGCCACGGCCACGGGCACGGAGGCTATGGTCATGGATACGGATTCAAAAAGATAATCTATGGCCATGGATACGGCCACGGCGGTTACGGCCACGGAGGATATGGAGGCTACGGTCACGGTTACTACGGCTGAGATTCAATTGCTTTCATTGTGAGTGCTCCGTCTTAATAAAAAAATGTCTGCCCTCTCCCTTCAAAAAGTCTTTTCTGTCCGTTGAATCAATGTTTCTCTTTTTTTTTCATTTTCACACCATTTATTTTCAGTTTTTTTCAAGAGGTTGCGGGGGAAAAGGTGCGGCAGCTTCAAAGCCTAGTAGTAGCAACACCGCTATGCATAATAAAGGCCAACTTTGATACCACGCAATAACAGTAATAGTGCAATGACATGGTGGCGCCTTTGTACAAAAATGCTAGAATGAAGTAGCTCTTGTCAAATTCTCGACAATGGAGGCGGTAACAATAACAGGCAACCATGTACCACGACAACAATGCGCGCTAAGACTGGCAATAACATTTGTTAATTGCTACTGTGTTAACGTTAATTTGTGTTAACGAAGCGGTGTAGCGAATACGACTAAAATGGTGCATTACTTAAGAACAGTTCCATTAGACATGAGACAAAGTTAGTTGATACTAAATTACTGAACTCAACGCCAGACGGCTTCATTTTCTTTCGATGACGTGCTCTTTCTACCATTGCTCTGGGCCGATCTTGATGCGATCAGAAACAGTGCTGGCTACGAAACATCAAGTGATCTTAACTACAGTGCCATCCGAACTAATGTATCGGCGAAACCACCCTTAAACAGGCGCCATACATTGCTTATTCGGATAATATCCTATGGCCGTCATATAAAGCTGGCTGCAAGTACTGTTACACATCCAGTAAATATGCACATGCCCATCATGTAATTAAATCTGCCACTGTCGCTGCATGTTTTTAAGGGGATTTCCTTCAATCCGCCACGCAGAGTGTGATGATAATTACGGTAGCAATACCTTTACTACAGTTATTGGTACCATAATTATCATAACACTGAACTAGTGCCCTGATGAGTACCAAAGTCACACTGTACTTGACTGTGTGCCTGTGTAGAGCCAAAATGCCATATATATTTGTTCGAAAGAAGAGAAAGAATTGCAGGAACACCGCAGAAATATCAGTGGAACGTAAGTGACGGGATAAGAACAAGCTTAAGTGGATCAAGAAAAGTTTGAAACATTGTCCAAAATAATACAAATAGTGGTCTGCCTTAACAATTACATGAAATACTTGTCAGTATTAAGACAGAACCAAATTATCGACATTCACTTTCATGCAAACGAAACGCGCCGTGATAGCGCACGACTCACTACAATACCTGTCATGCGGAGAAAGTTAACAAAATAGCGTAAAAAAGTGAAGTAATTGTAAATTAAATGTTTTGAGGGAGTTGGTTGCTTTGCCCTGCGTTTTCACTGCTTCAGGCGCTGTGATAAACTAAATTGTGGAGCTGTATAGTTAAATTTTACGGAGTTTGTGACTTCAGCTGTACTAAACTAGGGTTTTGTTTATTCATATAGCCACTTGTCCTCCTTTGTTCGGTTATCTTTAAAAGTGATCATGTCTTTGCCTCTAGCCTGCACTTTTCCGGAGGCAGCTGCTGGATACAATCCTGCACGATAAGCCATTCCCGAAGATTGTTAAAATGGAGGCAGCGAGGGCAGCGGTTCATTTAGGCTGACGAAAGTTCAGGACGATCAGCAAAACAAGAACAAGGTGAAAGCAGAAGCCACCGTTTCGACAAGTGGAGTTGTCTTCTTCAAAGCGACGTACGCTTTCCTCGCCACAGTATATATAGGTGGGGTTCTTCTAAAGGGGAGAGAGTGTAAAGCGGGTGGGTGCGGCAACGAGCGAAGGTGTGTTAACGGCGAGGGGGTAGAATCGACAATAAAGGAGTGCTGTGCACAAGGCCAGTGACACGGCCACCTGTCACTCACGTGTCAACGCCTGTGTGTCAGCCGGCGTGTCAACGGCATGCACAGCAGGCCTCTATTACCTGTTTCGCTGGTGGTAGCGAGCTATCGTGTCTCTGAAAGATATAATAGAAGGAGTGGCAGAAACCGGTGCTCATGAAAAAAAAGAGAAAACAAATTAAAACAAAGCATTGAAATAGAATAAATAAATAAATAAATAAAAGAAAAATATGGCAATAAAAAACTATAAAGAAACCAAGCTAAGTATTGTTGCCTATAGCTTGAAATTTAGCACAGCGAATACATTCTAAAATACCCTTTGAAATGTTTATACCTAGTGGTAGCATTGAGCTTATGGATGAAGTATGATTCTCTGTATTTTCTTTCTCCTTCAGAACGGTCATTTGAATGTAAGATATAGAGTTTAAGTTCATCAATGTTATGACCTGGTTGGTTGAAATGCTCGGCCACGGATTTGGGAAGCTTTTTAGCTGTCTCCGCGCGATGTCCGTTTATTCTGACGTTCACTGATTGTCCCGTTTCACGAATATATTGTTTCTTACAGAAAGGACATTCAAGCATACAAATCACATCCGAACTTGTACAAGTGAGGTTGGGTTTGACTTCGTGTGCATAAGTATTTGCGGTACCTTTAATTTCTATGTCACTTTGAAGGTGCCCGCAGGTGTTGCGCCTGGGGCGACAACATGTTTTTATTACGGGGGAATGATGTTGGCTGACTTTTGCGATTGCAGCCAAGAGAAGCTCAGCGCGATTACATCGGCAACGAAGAGAAATGACCATACTCCAACAGTGCCAGGGCAAGGTCCAGTGTCAGTGTTAGAAAATCGGTGATTACCTGTTGTGGGATCTAGTAATGCCAATCCAGATGACCAATGCGGATTCGTGCAGAGGAAGACGGATTGTTGCGTGCATCTTGTGGAATGGTGTAGAATAATGGAACTGCCTCGATAGTCCTAACAGAGAGTAAAGAGAGCGCATATCCTGCATTGCAACGTATTGAGTGTCAGAAGAAAGTGCAAGGTACGACTTCCCAGAACTTCTAGAATCGTGCTGAATATACCGAATCAGTAAATGCTTGCTATTTTGCGAGCGAAAATTATCACGTTGGTCTATGAGCACTGAAAGTGGGGTCATTATCTTCGGACCATTTGGAAAACGAAAACAGGTCAAACTGCACAATGCGACAGTCAGTAACAGTATAAATTTCATTAAAAATGTTGATGTCATTGGCATATACAAGGAAGGAAAAACTTTAGATAGCCTGAAAGAGCGTAGGTTAGGACGTGTTGGTTCATAACTGAGGCGCTGTGTCCGCGTCTTGCCACTGTCCTTCGCTCTTTTTGTGCGCTAAAAAACCTCGTTTAGATAGCCCCCCCGCCCCCCCTTCTCGAAAGAAAAACGCTATTAATAAAGCTTTTAAAATGTGTGACCCTAATACTGTTCCTTGATCAATGGCGCTTGTTGCCATGTAAAAGGAGGACGTTTCGACATCAACTTTAACAACGTGATATATCGACAAGATAACTGCGCGAGAAATTGACAACTCACGAGTCAACGTGAAAGCCCGTAGGCGGCACCAGAAGCAGTGAGCGGCTGACTACATCTTAAGCAATGCTGAGGTCCCAACAAATGCTGCCAACTTGCCCCTTTTAAGTGCCGGCGCGGAGACCTGCGTCATGAAACATGCAAGCTTTGGGATCGTGGAGCGGCAAGAAAGAAATTCATGCTGATTCTCGGTCAATGGGTTTTTCATAGTAAATGACATTATGTTGTGAAGAGCAAGCTCGACTATATAGAAGAGAAATCGGGCCATAATTCGAGGCATCAGTTTTACAGCAAGATTTAAATACAGGAGAAACATAAGCAGTTCTCCACATATGAGGGAGAGTGGAAGTATTCAGCGAGTTATTAAATGTAGGTGTCAATACTCGGAAAAATACACTGCGTCCAACTTCTAAAAATTGCTAATGGGATGCCATCAGACCTGCGGGATAGTGGAGGCTTCAAGCGCCTAAGGCAATCACTGAAGAACTTATCACCAAAGAACACAGCACTAGGTGCCAAAACTGTCGCGTGCTGCTTACTGACTCCAGTTTTAAAACCTGACGTTTTACTCATATGCAACAATGAGAAAAAGGGCCGCAAAAACAGTGCGTGACTGCTTTGACGTCTACTCCGCTAGAGTCGAGTAGGCAAAAAGCCGTCTCCATGTTGGATGGAGCACTTGCGGATATACCTAAAGCTTTCCACCGGCCGGTCAGATGCGCTCTTTTCTAATAACTCAAATATGATTCGGGATTCTGCTTATAGAGGCGTTTGTAGAGAGCCCGAATAAAAGGGAAATTTTTTTCCTCCACTGATGAGGCAAAGGACTTGAATGATTTCCAGTGCACGTGATCGTTATACTTTAGGGTCATTATAAGATCATATGAGGACCAGTGAAGATATTGAGAGCCTATAAGTCTGTACTGGGCGAGGTAATTACGCGTGCTGCTCTAAACAAGCTCTGTAAATTGATCTACCTGTTCATGAATATTGGTTTCGTCTGTGACCAGCGACCAATCGGTGGTGGAGAAAAAAATCATGAAAACCAAAACGATCACCTCGCTAAAAAATGAAGCAAGCGAACTCGTTAGTGCCACTCGAGGAGCTACGCTTGAGGGTTGACACAGGCAGTAATCTGTAGTGACGGATCTAACTTATCTGGACGAAAAAAGGAAATGTGAGAACGAGAGACATCTAAAACTTGAACATTCCAGAGGCCAAGGTCTAAAACGTTGCCGCAGGAATTCGCGATCAAGTTACGCTGTTGGAGCAAACAGAAGCAGAGAACGTTCAATAACAGGCTGCACTTGTCCTCTGTGAAATTAATGTAATCAGAATATCCGAGTGTGCTCCAATTATTTCCAGGTCTATTGAAATCACCTAGAATATTTATTCTTTGCTTGCGATCACAATATATCACACCTTCAGTAGAAAATATGAAAGGGAAATATTCGGCGGTACATAGAAAGATCCAGTTAACAAAGTTTCACGGCGCGATAGATGTTTTTCTAGCCGTATCGACTCGCGCATACGTTCTACGTTGCTCTGCCGAACACTCCTCTTCAAACAGTCAACAGCAAAGAGTACCCAACCACTTATATTTTTTTTAAACCTAGAGAAGTCCTATTCAGAAGAGTTGTAGTGTGGTCGAACGTCTAAAGGGGAAATTTTACAGCAGACCGAAGTTTAGGAAATTACCAAAATAGGAAAAGAAGACGAAATGCCATTGGACAAAAATTAGGGGCCTTAGTGCTAAGTCTACCAGCGTTTTGGTAAAAGATGTCCACATTACACACCACTTTCATCCTTGGCGTTATCACGGAAGCATGAAACATGCTTTTCTCTAGCACTCCACGGAAGAGCTTGAAATGACATATTACTGTTGACATTGACGGGTCTTTAGGGCACCTAACGGCGTCATCACAAACGTCCACACGAAAAGAAGAGTCATATTTCATATTACGTCGCGGGCAGAAGTGGGAAAAGATATTCAAGGCCTTTAACTGCTTCTACAGCTCTGAAGAGAGTGATCCTGTGCTCATCTTAGAAACGGAAATAGCCTTAGGTCTTTGCGTTTGATGATCAGTCGATAGTGTCGCTGTCTGCAGGTATCGAACCGAGGCAGGTCCTTGTTTTTTGTGTAGTGTCGGGGGCTTTCCTAAGGGAGAAAGCGAGAGTAGATGGGGAAATCGGCTGCCAGTTGTTCAGCTGTGCGTTTAAGTACATCCGGTTGCGTTGAGACAAAGTAGAGGAAGTAGCAAAACTAGAATTTCCGGATTGGACTGGCGTCGTCCCAGGCGGGGCAGCTGCACTTCGCGCCAGTTCATCGTGTGCAACGAACCTCTGCTCACAGCAGCAGCAACAACAACAGCAGCAACAACAACAACAACAACAACAACAACAACAACAACAGCAACAACAACAACAACAACAACAACAATAATAATAATAATAATAATAATAATAATAATTTGGACAATTACTGTAGATGGGGTATGTTCCTTACCAGACCGACACACACCGCAATAATCATTTTAATCTCTTATTTTTTACCAAGACAGGTGCAAGTACTAATTCTATTCTTCACACTTTGGACCTCCTCTAGACCAACGGAGTATGTGGACGCTTCCTCAGTCACGAGGTAGGCATATGTCATCGACAGTTGCTTTCTGTTTTCCTTTGTTGTTATTGTCGTCGTCGTTGCTATTGTTGTTGTTGTTGTTGTTGTTGTCGCCGCACTCCTCTTGCAAGTCATTTCGCGGGCGTTCCTAGCAGCATGCACATGCGCTTCTAAGACAGACACCTCTAATCACCTTTAGGCTTGTGAATGATCACTGGTTGCTCAGCAAACAGTCATATTCCGCTAACTGGCCACCCCGGGCACACCAACCGGTTCTGGCTACCACCCTAGATTTACGGCATGGTGGCGGCCACGGTCCGGAACACTTCCAATGCTAAGCCCTCTTTGACTGTATCAGAAGGCTGTTAATTTAACAACTTTGATGGAGACAATCACATAAAAAATGTTCCAGTGCACAATGAAAACAGCGTTTGTCGAATAATTCGTCTTCCCATGAAGTTGTTTAATTTGACCCCAAAACTCAGTGAGCAAACCTTATTACCTTACCCCTCCATCTGGTTCTAGGTTGGCATCCCCACTGCGGGGACTCGAACCTGCAACCACACGGCGAACAGCAGAATGCGATAGATTCCGACGCCACGTAGGGTATTTCATACTGCAAATGTCCTGATCATATATGTGCATTAAAATGTATCCGATCCCTTCTCCACCCTAAAAGAAAAGTGTAATGAATACAACCGCAGCACCTTCGTTGAGCAATGTTGAACACGCAGGATGAGCGTTAACACACAACTTCGCGTCTTTCGACCTCGTCTTATCCATGATGATTCGCACTTATGGAAATCTCACGAGAGCACGTAAGAGAAATGTGTCTCGCGCGACAGGTTGATATTCCGGACAAATTAAGGAAGCCGAAACTCTTCCCATTCATTTCTTTCTATCTATGCGGCAGTTAGTTGAGGTTCCTGGTTGTAACTACAGTCAGAAAAAAGAGCTGGTGTTAAGTAGTTTTTAATAGTTTGCAGACGTTGCAATCGGATGACTGTGTTTTTTTTTTCACTTTTAACGCTAGCACCATTTACGTCAGTGCAACGTGGTGCTGAAAAATTGGGTTATCCTCAACACATCTGAACGCTCCACCAATCCGCTGTCCTCCTCTCTAATGGTGACATGATAATGATGATTTATTGGCATCCCCTATAAAACGGGCTGGTGAGAAATAGTCACTTAGTCTGCTTGAGTTAATGAGAGATTCTACAGCTTTTCTTTCTCTCCCCCTCTCTCTCTCTACACAAAATTTTCATTTTTTGTTTTTGCAATTGTATATATATTTGCTGAATATTTCTTCCCTTGCTCAACACTTCTCCATCTGCATTGTACCACTTCCAATGCCTGTAACGGATACGGTCGTATCAATCTCTTCCTTGGCTATTTTTTGCACCAATACACTGAACCTATGTTGCTTATCGCGACTGTTGACCGGTTGATGCTTCCGTCCACTTTAAATCCAGGTGCTTCTGGAAGGTGTACGTTACCTACGGGTTTCACTGGGTGAATCTCTTCGGATCGCATCAGGATGAGCTAAATGGTCTACGCAGTTTTGGTGCAGCATACACATGCATCATCTAGTTGCGAATATTTACTCCTGTATGTTTTGTCCTAAGGCAACGAGCTCGAACCTCAAGTAGCAAGATAGTGGCCTTTCAATTATCGTACACATTTTTTTCTTTCTAATTTCTTCTCATTCTCCTAAATATACATGGTCTTTTTTTTCATTCTTTGCATCCATTTCAGTGTGTCTGTTTCTTTCACTTTCTTTTGATGATTTCTGGTTATCTATTTAAGCTTTCAATTACACTGTACTTGTTTTCTAGCTTTCTTGACATCTTCCTCCATGCTGTGCATGCTTTTCAGTTACAGATACTTGTTCGCTTTAGCCACCCATTTATTCTGATCCCCTCACCTGAGTCTTTTATCAAAACTCATTTTGTTCTGCGCTTCTCTGACTTGTGCTTTTACTGTGGGCCTCCGAAGACAACCGGTGTACCTTTCTACAGCATTTACAGCACCGATACAGCACCGATCTACAGTACCCATACAGCATTTGTAAACTTTAGCGTGGGCAAAATTACTCCTTTCTAAATTCCAGGCACTACCTGATACTTATTGAGGCCTCAAAGTGCTCTGTACTTCATTATTGCTGCATTCCGTTTCTCCTTTATTTTCAAATTATCTTGGTGGGTGGTCGAGTAAGACTTTCATTCGTTTATGTATACACCGATGTATATTTATTTTATTTATTTCTCAATACTGCAGGCCAGATTGGTCCAAGCAGGAGCGGCATGAAAACACAAATCATAACAGCACGCACATGGAAAAAAAAGAGTACATTGCATGTGACATACAACAGAATCAAAAATTAAAATATGAAAGAGCAGAAACGAAAACAATGAACATTGAAATTTCTCATAGGAAAATTGTTTCCTTTCTACTGAAGAGACAAAGTTTGAAGGGTCTGTTCCACGTCAGGAGAGCGAAAAACCGATTGAGGAAGCGCGTTCCAAACAGCTATTGTTTGGGGGAAGAAACTGTGCTGAAATGAGTTTGTTTTAGCAAATATAGGCTGTAATGAGTGTTCGCTAAAATATAGGCTCCTTCGAGTAGTGGAGTACCTTAGATATGATGGGGGAGCAATGCTAAGCTTTCCTGCCAATATTTTATAAAAGAAAGAAATGCGCTTCAGTTTTCTACGTGTACTAAGCTACGGGATATTACTGCCCTTGATAAGTTGTGTTGCGGAGTCTGACCTTCTGTATTTAGGAAAAACGAAACGTACTGCCTTTCTCTGAACGAGCTCCAATTGATAGGTGTCTTTCTTTGTGTGGGGGTCCCAAATTACAGACGAGTATTCAAATTTGGGCCTGAGGAATGTTTTATAAGGCAAGAGCTTAATATGGCTAGGAGTATGTTTCAATTTTCGTCTCAAGAAACAGAGCTTCGAGAACGCAGTTGAACAGATCTCAGATATATTAGTGCCCCAGGTTAATCGGTTGTTGAGAGTTATTCCTAGGTATCTATATTGTGAGACCTCGCTAATATAACTATTGTGAAGGATATTGCTTGACTGTGGGTATTACTTGTTCTTGAACTGGCACGACGTAATTACTCGTCCCTTCATTGAAGATCACAATTCCCCTAGTCGCTCTGTTGAACTTAAAGTAGAGATTTGTCGCTGCATTTCCATATATTTTTGCAAGTGTCTGTAAATCTCTTGCACTGTCCCATAGTAGCACTATGTCGACCATATACATCAGTTCGGGGACCTTATGTTGCACCATTTGTTCATTACACATCTAGAATAAAGCGAACCCTAAATAACTGTTTTCCAGTCGGGTTTCTATGTTCTAGATAACGAATGACCAACAATTGAGACATGGGACATGCTTGCTTCAGCCCTTGGTGGATTGTCATCAATTAGTTACAATTTCAGCCTTCCCATAAGATTTGTGCTCGGTTGTCTCCATATATCTCCGTCAGCATCTCCACGAAATCGTCATCTATGCCTTCATTTTTGAGAATATGCCATAACGATTCCCTGTCTACGTTCTCTTAGCATCCCTTAATATCTTGAAATTCTATACATATATGTCTATGCAGAGTTAGCACACTTCCGTGGGATGTACACTTACGTGGTTTTCCCTTTCCAGTCTAACATTTTTTTTTGCCCTGCCTGTCTCGTAGCATGCTTCAACGCTTCAAGTTCGGCTTGTACACGTCCGATGAGTTGCTTTACAGCATAACTTCGGAACAAAATGGAGGAAATATGCGCAACCCTGCTCCCCTTGGAAGCATATACAGGGGCACTGCTCTGTCAAGTGGGAGAATTACTTCGAGTGGAGGACCGTCTGATAATACGGATGCAAGCTACAGGTTCCCCTCAAGCCCAACAATGCTGGCTTTACGTTCAACAATTGACAGTGGAAGGTGCATTAAAGAAAAACTGGAGGTGGTTGCGCTAAATACTTCATGTGAAGAGCTATTGCGGCGCCTGCGCAGTGTTCTCCGTGGCACGCAGCCCTACGGTATTGCTAAGAAGTTTCTCTGCAATTCGTTCACGTTCCGTCCGAAATTCCCAGTAAAAAAATTTGATACCGTCCTTCAGATATGAGACCTTTATGCATATTTTAAAAACCAGTATGATATTTTATGCGGCCAAAAGACGCCCCATGGGCGAGAAATTCGTTACATGCTGCCTAAAGCCTTATCCTATACTTTGTTTACACTATACTATACTGTATCCTATACCTCTGTACTTTCTTTCCGTCACCAGTTCTCCACTTTACAGAATGTACAGGAACCCTTTCCTGTCTATTCTTAGAGCTGTGCCAAACGTTCCGTGCAGCGCACAGGGCGCCACGCATTGGAGAGAACGGATCAGCACGAAAACAAGTTTCACATATCCACAGCTGTTTGACATCCGTTGCCTCTAGGACGACGAAGCTTGCGGAATTGTAAAAAAATAAAACAATTCTGGGCTTTGACGTGCCCAAACCACCCACTAGTTAACAGGCAGGCCGTAGTGGCAGGATTACGGAGTCGTTTTGGCTATTTGGAGTTCTTTAAGGGGAACCCAACGCGCGGTGGGAGTGCGTTTTTGCATTCCGCGCCGTCGAAATGAGGCCAACGGGGCTAGTAGTCAAACCTGCGGCCTCGTGCTTAGCAGTACAACGCCGTAACCACGAGGTTAGTATTTATTGCGAAGCATTGTTCTTTGAGTGGAGCTTCCTTATTGCGGGCAGCGGGGCGTCTCGCCGTTGCAGTGGGCCGATCCTGGGTGTAGCGCAGGCTATCTAACTTTTTCGGCGAGCAGGCCCCAGTGACAGTGTTGTCTCATATATTGTGCCACAGAGGCCACTGGGCACGTGCCAGTGAATTCAAGTTTGCTTTCAGTATTATATCTTGCCACTGCAAACATTCTTACTAAAGTATAAGCACTACACGATATAGTCTCACATTTGTGTTCGCTACGCAGCACTTACGTTGTTCATACGACCCTTTTCTACAAATCATGGTGATTCGCATTACGTAGACGTCAGCTATGGCTCACCTCTTAGGCCACTTTTCTCTCGTTTTTTTTTTCTTGAACTTTATGCTCCCTTTGTGTGTTAATGAAACCCCAGGACATGTCACCCGAATGGGTTAGTAGTGGAGGAAAACAACTTATATTGGCGTCCGTACAAGTGTGTTTTGCGGGCATATTTGACTGAAAAGAGAGAGGTAAACGGGATGGGAAAGGCAGGCAGGTTAACCTAAGGAGATTCTGATTTACTACCCTGCACTGGTGGAAGTGGAATGGGAAACAAAAGGCGGAAAGAATAGGGGAGAGATAAAGCAAAGGCTCTAAAAATGCCTAACTTTTGGCACAGCTAGTGGAAGTCACAGTCTAAATTGGCAATCGTGCTTGTGCCCTGTTGATAGTGGGCCCGCTTGTTTTAGATGAGACATTATGCACTAAGGTAAAAAAAATAGACCCTGCCCCCCCCCCCCCCCCCCCGTACTGACGGCACCCGAGATGGCACTGCTCCGTTCGATCTCGCCGCACTCGTAGATTGTTGGGCCTCCTGCGCTTGCCTCCAACTGCTGCCCTTTCGCTGGATGTGGGAACGGACACTTTCCGCAGAAGTCACAGTGATTGGACCTGCCTCTACCTTGCTTTCCGAGTCTCTTCATGCCAGTTTTGTAGGTGCGCGTCAAACATGGGGGGAAATGGGTCTAATACCCCATCAAGCGTGGAATTTTTGCAACATAGTGCACAGTTATCGACCTTACAATTCCTGATGAACACAAGTTTGAGTTTCACAATTTATTTCTACTTAGACATAGTGAGATGTCTCAAACGTGACCATTGCTGCTCGGACGGACAAACGTACTGCCGATCTACGTCTCTCTGAACCCCACGGGCGAGGTTAAATTTAGCTCCAATACCGTCATGTATGAGGTGATAACGCCGTCTTTTGCGCGTGCTTCACAGCTTGGTCGAGTGCTGTTTTCTTTCGCTTGTACGACGACACCAACTTAAAGTACGCGGATAGCATGATTGCAAAGATACAAGTGATAATGCCGTAATACTTTTTTGAAAGATTGGTTTCATCAGGTAAAACACTTTAGGCCTTTTTAAAGATTTTCCACGGGGAAAGTTGGTGGATGCTATTCACTAGGAATCTTCTAATGAAATTTGTATTCAGTTCACAAAAAGTTTATAGAAGCCCCTGAATGAACATGTGTGTTGGGAATATTGTCTCAAGTTACCCAAACTATTGCTGAAATCTTGTTGCATGTGCTCAAAATTTAACAGAAAGAACCGGCATAATCATATGTTGCGTGTTGTTCATTAAAAAGTCGCATGTGCATAAGGTAGCAGGCCACGAGTTTAAAACAAGCATGTTTGGCTTTTCTTGCCACAAGAAACGCCTCTGAAATCCTGAAAAGGTATATTACGCCTTTTAGTTTGTGTAAGGCAATAGAGAACAGAACGCTAAGAATGATGATGATGATGTTTGAGGTTTAATGGCGCAAGGGCCAGGTATGGCCAAAGAGCGCCATGCTAGTGGTAATGAATATGTCGTGGTCTGAAGGGCTCTGTGAATTTAATGTGACTTGGCTGTAGAGGGGCCTAAAAGAGTTTGTGTAAATTGCTTAAAAATTACCCGTAATAAAATTATGGCAATGATTAAAGACATGTACTATGATCACTAAAATACATTAAAAAGAATGATGCATTATATAAAATATGCGAGAGACTAAAATTGTCTAAGAGCACTACTGCCTCGTCAGAGCCCTTGAAACGCAAGGGCCTAGAGGCATGTGCTATATGAAACAGATATCACAGCGGACTCCTCTAAACAGAGGAGACGCTACGAGTTTGTGGGGCTAATAACATGTAATACAACATCTTTCAGGAAGCCCAGGACTGCGCTGGAGTCAAACAGCGGTTCTGGGCCTAGTAACATTACTGGATGAAGGGGGATGTGCTGGCGGTATGCTACGGGAAAATGTTTCTTTCGTTCAGATTCGGCTTTCCGACACTCCAGTAGGACGTGGAGGACGGTCAGCCTCTCCCCGCATCTACCACAGGTTGGAGGCTCGTTTCCCGTGAGTAAAAAGTTATGTGTGCCGAAAGTGTGTCCTATTCTTAGACGGCAAAATAGGACATCTGTCCGGCGGGATTTTGTTACGGGAGGCCAGAAACCTAATTGTGGCTTGATTACATGCAGTTTATTGTTTGTTTCCATGTCCCACGAGCGTTGCCAGTAGTTCCGCAGTTTTCTGCGCAAGTAGGGCCTCAGATCTGTGACAGGGACTGCTGCGGTAGGATTTACAGAACACGATGCAATTGATGTGGCCATCTGGTCCGCGAGAACATTGCCTTCGATGGCCCTATGAACGGGCACCCAGCATATGATGACATGCTGGTTACATATATACGTTTTACATAGGACGGAATGGAGTTCGTTGATGACTGGGTTTTTGTGCTTAGAAAATGACATCAAGGCCTTCACAACACTGAGGGAGTCCGTATATATAACTGATTTCTGGAGTTGTGATTTATTTATATGCTTTACGGCCGACAGCAGTGCGTAGGCCTCAGCCGTAAAGATACTAGTTTCTGGATGCAGTACGCCGGATTCCGAGAAGGATGGACCGACGGCTGCATAGGACACCCCGCCGTGTGACTTCGATGCGTCTGTGTAGAACTCCGTGCAGGAGTGTTTGTGCTGGAGTTCACGGAAATGCATTTGGATTTCAATGTCTGAAGCGTGTTTGGTAACTTGCATGAAAGATATATCGCATTGTATGAGCTGCCACTCCCAAGGAGGTAGCAGCTTGGCTGGATGCATTAGGGGGAGCTCGAGGAGTGGCACATGCATTTGATCACTAAGCTCCCTCACACGCAGCGAGAAAGGCTGTCTTACGGAAGGACGATTACGAAACAGTGTAGCATATGTCATATCATTAATGGTGTTAAAACAGGGATGTTCGCGATTAGAGTGTACTTTCAAAAAATATGTTTGGCTGATGTATGTTCTCTGGATATGGAGTGACCACTCATTCGATTCTGCATATAAACTTTGCACGGGACTCGTTCTGAAAGCTCCTGTGGCTAAGCGGATACCTAGATGGTGAACAGGGTCTAGCATCTTTAGCGCGCTCGGGGCGGCAGAGTTATATACCACGGCACCATAATCTAATCGTGACCGGATGAGGCTCTTATAGATATTCATTAGACACTTTCTGTCACTACCCCACGTAGTCTTAGATAGAAGTTTCATTAGGTTCATTGTTTTTAGGCATTTTTCTTTTAGATATTTAATGTGTGGTATGAAAGTGAGTCTATCGTCAAGTATAATACCTAGGAATTTGTGCTCCTTGTTTACAGGTATTTGGTGTCCACACAGTTCTAAGCAAGGATCCGGGATCAGGCCTCTCTTTCGTGTAAAAAGAACAACAGAACTTTTGTTAGGATTGATTTTAAATCCATTTTTCTCTGCCCATTTTGATACTTTGTTCAAGCCATGCTGTACCTGTCTCTCGCACACTGCGAGGTTACAGGACTTAAAAGCTATTTGAATGTCGTCCACATAGAGAGAATATAAAATGGTCGGCGGTAATGAAGCACGAAGCGTGTTCATCTTCACGATAAAGAGCGTGCAGCTGAGCACGCCTCCCTGGGGTACACCAGTTTCTTGTATGAAAGGACGTGACAGTACATTGCCGACTTTTACCCGGAATGTACGATTGGACAAGTAGTTTTTTATTATGTTTAGCATATTGCCATGAATGCCCATTTCTGACAAGTCTCTTAAGATGCCGTAGCGCCACGTTGTGTCATAGGCCTTCTCCATATCGAGGAATATGGATAAGAAAAACTGCTTGTGTACAAGTGCGTCCCGGATATTTGCTTCTACACGTACAAGATGGTCGGTTGTGGAGCGCCCTTCTCGGAAGCCGCACTGATGAGGATCAAGCATTTTGCTCTGTTCAAGGAAAAAGATGAGACGCCGATTTATCATTTTTTCAAACACCTAACAAATGCAACTTGTGAGGGCTATTGGGCGGTAACTTGCCACTGAGGAAGGGTCTTTTCCTTGTTTCAAAACAGGG
Source organism: Dermacentor albipictus (assembly GCF_038994185.2). Taxonomy (NCBI): domain Eukaryota; kingdom Metazoa; phylum Arthropoda; class Arachnida; order Ixodida; family Ixodidae; genus Dermacentor; species Dermacentor albipictus. The sequence continues at coordinate 52,670,023 of NC_091824.1, forward strand.
ACCACAATGGCTTCCTTCCACGCAATTGGAAGGTACCCTGCATCCCAGATGGTGTTGAAAAGTGTGAGTAGTGTAACTTGCGTATCCGGGTGTAAATTTTTGAGCATTTCATACATGATTCGATCCGATCCTGGTGCGGAGCTCTTGCATGCACTCAAGGCAGCTCTCAATTCAGCAATAACAAAAGGACGGTTGTAAGGCTCATTCTCTCGACCTTTTCTTGTTAATGGCTTACGTTCTTCTGTTTGTTTGGATTTGAGAAAGGATTGTGTATAATTTGTTTCACTTGACACGCTCTCAAAATATTCCCCAAGTGAGTCTGCCTGGTCTTGCACTGTATCGCCCTGTGTGTTTACCAGGGGGAGTGAATGTGTTTCCCGCCCTCTTATCCTATTAACTCTGTTCCAGGCTTTGGCCTCATCCCTAAAGGAGTTAATGCTCGATAAAAACTTGTGCCAGCTTTCTCTTCTGGCCTGCCGGCGGGTTCTCCTACCTTGGGATTTTATTTCTTTAAAGTTGACAAGATTCTCTGCGGTGGGAGAAGCTCGCAGCAACCCCCACGCCTTGTTCTGATTCTTACGGGCGGTCCGACATTCACTGTTCCACCACGCTACACGTGGTTTGCATGCCAAACCACTTACTTCGGATATGCATCTTGATGCGGCATCTATTATGAATGCTGTAAGATAATCCACAGCAGCATCAATTTCTAAGGAAGACAGGCCAGCCCATGAGATCCTAGAGAGAGTTCGAAATTTCTGCCAGTCGGCTGTGTCTATCTTCCACCTTGGAGCTTGTGGAGGATATTTGTTTTCTTTAGATGTTCTTATCAGTATGGGGAAGTGGTCGCTCCCGTAAGGATTGTTCATAACTTCCCATACGAGTTCAGGCAGTATACATGGGGAAACTAGGCTGAGGTCAATTGATGAAAATGTTCTGTTGGTGAGAGAATAATATGTGGGTGCCTTCTTATTCAGCAGGCATGCACCAGAAGAGAATAGGAACTGTTCAACAAGACGACCTCGCGCATCTATACGAGAGTCACCCCACAGGCTGTTGTGCGCATTGAAATCCCCAAGTACAACGTAAGGTTCTGGCAATTCATCTATGAAGGACTGAAATTCATGTTTGCTCAGTTTGTAGTGTGGGGGTATATAAATTGAGCAAATAGTGATAAGTTTGTTTAGCAGAACAGCTCGCACTGCCACTGCTTCAAGGGGCGTTCGTAGCTGTAAAGATTGACATGCTATACTTTTATGGGTGAGAATCGCCACACCACCCGATGATGCGACGTCATCATCGCGATCTTTGCGAAAAGTTATGTACTGTCGGAGAAAGTTTGTGTGTTTGGATTTTAAGTGTGTTTCCTGTAAACACAGCACTTTTGGATTGTGTTGGTGGAGGATTTCCTGCACATCATCAAGGTTTCTAAGAAGACCTCGGACATTCCACTGAATTATTTGTGTATCCATTTTTAAAGTAAGTTGGTGCTGTGTGTACGGAAACTGAAAGATGTCTTAGATTACAGAGCTCTTTCGAGGCCCTGTAATCGGCGTTTTGCCCTTTCTGGAGCGTTCGAGGGAGCCTCGCCGCTCCTTAGGCGCTTGGCGCGCCGTGAGGAAAGGTGTAGTGTCCATTGCCTCGTGTGAGGCGCCGGACACGTGCTCTTGCGAGCGAGAAGTTACTAGAGAGGGTCCCGCCTTGGAGGGCAAGACCCCTGCGCCCACCAGCCCGGAGGTCGATGAGGCTCCCTGAGGGATTTGGCTGCGCCGGCTGTTGCCAGCGCAGGAAGGGGCCGGGGAGGCCGGGGCAACCTCGGCTGCGCCAACCTTCGGGGTCGATGATCCCTCATTCAGGGTTGACGGAGCAGCGCTAGCTGCAACCGCCGTGGGGGCAGATGGCGTAGCTGCCGACTCACTGCCTGTGGGTCGGACAGCCGCCGGAGGCCGTTGTGACGCTGCCCCCTGACGCGCCACTTCGGGAAAGCTTTTCTTTGGCAAGTATGCTACCCGCCTGCGTGCCTCTTTGAATGATATGTTTTCCTTTACTATGATTGTGACTATGTCTTTCTCTTTTTTCCAGGACGGGCACGACCGCGAGTATGCGGCGTGCTCGCCTTCACAGTTTACACAATGGAGAGTGTTCACGCAAGCTTCAGAAGTATGTTCGTGTGCACTGCACTTCGCACAGGTTTGACGGCCTCGGCAGCTCTGCGAACTGTGACCGAAGCGTTGGCATTTGAAACATCTAAGCGGATTTGGCACATATGGCCTAACACGGAGCTTGATGTACCCGGCCTCTACAGACTCGGGCAGAATACTTGAGCCGAAAGTCAATATAAGGTGTTTGGTCTTGATTTCTTTGCTGTCACGCCTGATCTTAATTCTTTTAACATTGATAACGTTCTGGTCACTGAAGCCCTCCAAGAGTTCATCCTCCGTGAGCTCCAGCAAGTCATCGTCCGAGACAACACCGCGGCTTGTGTTCATGGTACGGTGCGGGGTTACTGTTATTTGGGTCTCGCCAAATGCGACAAGTTTCGGCAGCTTTTCATACTGCTTCTGGTTTTGGAGCTCCAAAAGGAGATCGCCACTTGACATTCTCGACACCTTATATCCTGTACCGAAAACTTCGGTCAAATACTTGGAAACAAGGAACGGTGAAATGGATCGCACTAGTTTGTCTGGCTTTTCTGAGTGAATGACGTGGAATCGAGGAAAGTTGTGGACTTGTCGTCCGAAAAATTGAAAGAGGTCTTCGGTGCGCCCTCGTTTCTGAGGGAGATCAGGAAGTTTGGGGAAAGAGGTTTCCATGAAAATGTATAAAAATTCGGCAGCAGCGCCGACCACCCACCACGGAGCCCAACGAGGGGACGCGGCAGAGCTTGCATACAAGTCTGCACGACGCCAGCCATACGCCGCCACTATAACCAAATATGGTGTACCCAAGGTTGGATAACCACACAGGGTTAACCCTTGCCGCCGAGGAGAATGAAGTAAATGGAAGAGAGGAGAAGACAGGAAAGGTAAAAAAGTAAGAGATAAAGACAAAGATTCGAGAGGAAGAGATAGGAAGAGGCGACTGCCGATTTCCCCCGGGTGGGTCAGTCCGGGGGTGCCGTCTACGTGAAGCCGAGGCCAAAGGGGTGCGTTGCCGCCGCCGAGGGGCCGTAAAGGTCCAAACACCCGGCATTGGCTCAACCCCCAGGATCCCCTTTTCCCCGGACACGGCTAAGCCGCGCACGGCTACACGCGGGAGGGTCCAACCCTCGTGTGCTCGGGTCCGTGGTGTCGCAACACACCAAACGCCTGCTTGCGCAGACGCCCCTGCGGGGACAGAACGCTAAGAAGAATGTAGCAGTGGGTACATCTAATACTTGTTCTGCACTCTTGTAAGCTTACTGAGACCCTTAATATAGGGTTAACATTGCCTGAAATGTCGGCAATATATTACAACTAAGCGTTGCCGTTCTGAGAAATGATTGCCCCTTTCTCAATGCGATACATTTCGACGTGTGACGTTAAGTAAATATTCTTATAGTGGAACGAGTATCGAGTGACACTCTTGTTTCTTGCGCAGCACTTCCGCTTCACCTCCTGAAACAACCGGAAAGGAAATTTAAAAAAAAATGGGAAAAAATAGGAAACAAATAGTACAGTACAAAACGCATGGGTTTCAGTAGATATATCAGAGTAAAGTTTAGTTACAAGTTGAGTTACTTAAGCGTGTGGAATAATTAGGGTGATTTAGAAACCACTGATTACCATGCACCAAAATAGAGAATCGTAGACTTCAGAGACCCACCACGTGAGCGCGACTTTGGCGAAATTCATGAAAACACGGAAGTACAAAGCAGACGTAATGACGTCGAACACAAGAAGGAGGCATGGTATTTACCCGCTAATTAATTGAAAACAGTTCCCTAGCATTGACGTGAACATATGCCTAGCAGAGCGGTTTGGACGTCACTCCCACGGCTCTCACTTCTCCTCTCCCTCCCTCTCACTCTTCCGCTAGTTCGCCTGCTCACAACAGCTGCGCGCGCGGGCTCCTTACATGCTCTGATGTTAGCACCGGAGAGTGTGCGTAACGTGCGCTTCGTGCACCGCTCGCTAGGGGGCTACGCCCCACCAGGTGGCGCGCGCTACGCTTCCTTGTCACGCTCCCTTGTTCTTCACCCTTGTATCATGCCAGGGGAAAGACGTTCCCTCGTTCAAGCTAAAGAACACGAACGCAAAGGTGTGAGTGCCACTAAGAGAGACATTATTCCAAGATTAGGGTCGCCTGCCATTTTTTTTTTAGCATTTAAGGATAGCGGCGTGTAATTTTTCCACAGAACTTTATCATGTCTGCCCGTTGACTTTCGAAAATTCATTCCGCAATCATCGTGCAATTCACTAAATTAGTTTCTAGGGCAATTTCCCACAGGTGGGAGCGCGGAATCTTTATTTTCCAAACGAAACAAACTTTCACTTCTTAGTGCATCTCACTAAAACTTTGAAAAAAAGCATTTGCTTCCAGCTATGTGCTGAGGGGCATGGTGCTGAAATACAATGACTTTGGAGTCGGTATTGATCTTACATGTGGACACAGTGCCTCCTAGATCGCTCCCACTTATGAGGTGTAGTTTTCGTACACATGTAATACCTCGAAGTATGCATCCATTCAAAATAGGGTTGGTCCCCAAAGTTCTTATCTCCAGTTGCGACCAAAACGTGGGCCCACAAATCGCTTATTGTAGAAACTTAGAGTCATCCTGCGGTGGTCAAAATTTAGGCGGAATGGAAAGTGCATGCTCATGCTGCATAACATTTACGGAAGCAATATTTATGCGAATAATTTTTCTATTGTTTGAGGCACTACCCGCAGCAACTTTGTTGGAATAGTTGCGGGGAGCACAATACTTCATAAAGTGAATCCGCAGTGTTGCGGACAACCAAACCTCGTGGTAACAAAGTCTATTCGGAAATCTGTTTTGGGAAAAACGAAATTTTAAATAAGATGGGTCCTGGAGATGTATGTTAAACTTGAAATTTGTGATCCAAACGGATGGACTGATAATGCACTGGTTCTCGATAAGGTGAAGTATTTAATCCCGTTTGCTTGTTAGAAATTCCATAAAACAATTGAAGTCTAAGACTGCGTCTTGCGTGTTTTAATGATTGTCACTTAAGGTCTCTCTTCATGTCTCGAGAACTCTCAGATCTATCATACTTCCCGAGAACAAATCTGGCTGCAATAGATTGAATACGTTTAAGCACATCAATATTTATCTTGTGCAACGGATCCCACAGAGGACAGGCATATTTCAGTATAGGTCCGACATAGGCATGGTATGCGGTCTGCTTAACTTCCTTAGTCACATGCTTAAGGTATCGTTGTAGAAAGCCAAGGGATTTTCCTACCCTGCTAACAAGGCTGTTGATTTGTTCAGACTATGCCCCTTTTTCGGAAAACATAACGCCAAGATTCTTGTATTTCTCCTGTTTTCTAATTAATTGATTGTTTGAAACGTACTGATTCGTGAACCTATTGACAGTTCTGGTAAAATTGACGTGAACACACTTGTTGCTGTTTAGTATCATGTCATTTCTCTACATGATACCGCTACTTAATTTAGACCTTCCTGAAGCTGTGTGGAATCCGCTTGGGTAGTCAAATTAGTGTACAAAATACAATCATCAGCAAACATTCTAATGTTACTCTTGCTTACGTCCGAAATACCATTTATAAACAAAACGAACAGAAGTAAGCCCGAAAAAGAACCCTGGTGTACCCCTGAGGTGACAGAAACTAAACATAAACATGGTTCACCTAAAACCACCTTGTGTTTTCGTTATGTTAAATAATCTGTAATTCATCTGCAAATGGCTTTGTTAATGTCTAAATTCTGCAACTTTGTATTAGAAGAGAATGTGATACCCTATCGAACGCTTGTGCTTGTGTATCGAATCTGTGCTCTGTTGTCCAAAGCCGATACAATAGCGTGATAAAATTAATTTGATTGGGTTATAAATGAAATCCTTTTCAAAATTCGAGTTGTCTAGAATAAATAAATCCAACTGAAGTCAGGTGATTCATTAAGGAGGGATATAGAACATGCTCATGTAGTTTGCGACAAATTGGTCTCAAGCAAATGGGCCTGTAATTGAAATTTCTGATTTAAAGCCACTCTTAAACACGGACAACACCAGCAACCATCCCGTCATCGGGAAGCCTGCCCTCGTCAAGTGATTTTTTATATATAACACAAAGGTAACGTGCAACCGCCTCACAACATTGTTTTAAAACCATTGTAAACACACCGCACGGTTTTGTCGCTTTATTTTCGTCAAAGTGTTGCAGAAGTTTATATCTGCCATTAAATGAAAGCTGTACCAATTCCAAGAAAAAATAGTGCTCTCTTCTACACTCAACGATAACCCCTGTACGAGGACGAAAAACCGATTTGAAGAAGCCGTGGAAAACTATGGGCTTATCTTGAAGTTCAATAACTGTTAAATCATCGCGGAGTAGATTTGGCGGACTTTCTTGTTACCACATAGATTCATATACTTCCAGAACCGCTTTTTAATATCGACATTTCGCTATAATGTTTTACGCAGGCGAGCGAAAATCCACTGTGGGCCACTTGCGTTATTCTGGTGACAACGACATAGTGAAAATTGTGATAGCATGCATAAAAACAGAGCAGAGTATTTATGCATACCACACTGCAAGTACAGCATTCAAACATAAAGGCAGTCAGAAACACCTTTTTGTCCCTTAAGCGACGTAACGATCACTATGGAACGTCAAACTTACGTTTTCCTCCTCCGGCTTAACCACGCCTCCGGAGACCCGCCGTGGTTGCTCTGTGGCTATTGTGTTGGGCTGCTCAGCACGACGTCGCGGGATCGAATGCCGGCCACGGCGGCCGCATTTCGATAGGGTCGAAATGCGAGAACACCCGTGTACTTCGATTTAGGTGCACGTTAAAGAACCCCAGGTGGTCGAAATTTCCGGAGTCCTCCACTACGGCATGCCTCATAATCAGAAAGTGGTTGTGGCACGTAAAACCCCATAATTTAATTAACGCCTCCCGTGCTAGCTACTTCATCCTCCTCTGCACTGTGTTCAGCGTCGCAAAATAGTGCCTGATCTTCTTTCTAAATTTCTGCCGAGGAAATCGGTTCCTCCCGAAATTCCTCTGCTGAGAGCTTGTATGTTGCGAACGAACCTGCCTTCACTAAACTGTACATGCCTACATCGGCTCAATCGGACTATGACCTGCGCGACTTCTCCCGGCATCAACTTAAACAACCGCTCCGGCCATGTGTCCTGCCGAAATGTAGCTTCTCACACATTTACTCAAAGTTAATCAGGTACAGACCGATGTCTGTGTACGTGTTTCGTACAGATGAAGCAAACTCATTTCCATGCTTTGCGTTTGTGGCGGCGCCGTATATCCAGTCTGCGCGTTTCTCTCGCTATCTCCCGTCTTATTTTCGCGAGTTACATTTCATGCTGCCTCTTCTCACGCTGATTTTCTGCCTGCCTTCGTTACCTCGTGAGCTCATTTTCTGCCTGCCTTTTTTTTTGCGCCACATCTCTTCTGCTCTTTCTTTCGTCTCACGCTTCCATTTCTTCCCTTTCGAGACATATCTTTTCGCAGGGATTTGTGAGCTCGTCCTTATCAAAGCCCATTTCGTCAATCGCATTACGAATTACTGATTTCGTCAACCTATGGTTAATATCCATAACGAGCTCTGCTGTGAAGAGCCACAGCTCATCTTTCTTTAACGCTCTACTACCCATTCTTTTCTAGAGCTCACCAAAACTTGCCGTGTATTGACCGCACACTCGGTGGCGATCAAACCCAAGCTATTGCCCGATAGAGCCCTGTCCTTATCGCCCAGCAAAGCGTAGTCACCCAAGCACTCACCCAAACTCGAGCTTGCGAAGGTCGTGTCTCCCGGAGCCAGGTTCCCAGGTCCGCTGATTTCAGATCATGGAACTGGGTTGTGCTGCTCTTCCTTCCAGATTCCTCGAGCCGTCCAAGACTCCACGCCATCACTGCGACGGTTGTGCCTCCCTGATCCTCGCGAAGGAGGTCTCCTGATTCAGGATCCGCAGAAGTCGCTCCTCTACCAGTAGTTTTTTTTATCTTGCGAAGTTCGTATCTCTTGGAGCCACCTACATAGGTCCGCCGATCCCAGATCATGAGGACTGCCTTCTTGATCCAACCGCTGCCACCAGTTTGATCCGGTTTAGGATGGCGTGAGGGAAAGAAATCCACCGAGCCCATCGACGAATACGTCCAGTAGGAAAAATTGAAATGAAGAAAGAGGGGTTCATTCGCTTAATTACACGTCTCCGGTTATGAAAGCCCACTACATGCAGGAGCAAGATAAACGCCCGAGTTAGCATCAAGGCACTCTGTCCCCCTGCACGAAAAGTATCAGCTATAAATACCGTCGTCTTCCCTAGGCGAGTCGACTAATGAATCTGAAAACTGTCTGGCAGGAAATCACAATCGTCGAATCCGTTACGATACCAAGCCCATGCTATGACATAGCTCCTAAGTAAGCCTGCTTCCGAAGCCCGATGGTATGGAATATGTGGCAGGATAGCATCCTGCAAATCCAAGGTCACCGTCCTTCTTCGGTAGCATTTGATGTTGGCCCCCCTCATCATTAGTTCCGGCTGTCAGGTAATGGTCGGTGTTGCGGCCTTTTGTGGACCCGATAACAGTCGATGTCCATGCTGCGTTGACATCTGCATAGGCGCTGATGGATGGGTGGGGGTTTGCCTCGTGGCAGACGACGAATTAGCTGGTAATCCAAGGTTGTCGTCGTTCTTCGGTACCATTTGAGGTTGACCCTTTTCATCATTAGATCAGGAAGTCAGGTAGTGGAGGGAGCCTTTTGAGGACCTGTCAGCCGTAGCTGTCAACGATGCGCTGACTTCTTGGTAGGCGCTGATGAATGAGTGGAGGTTTTCTCGTGGCAAACGTCTAATTAACGACTGTTACCATGTATAGGCGTAACAATGCATATCCATGCCGGACGCAGGCCCAGCGTCCGCGCCGAAATATGAAAGCGCGCGGGCGCCTCTAGCGGCTTTCCAGAACGTAACGGGATGCCGGAAAGCCAGGCGCGCCCCTCTGATCGTGTCACTCTAATATATTCTACTGCGCTATGATCCGGTCGCTCAAACGTAAACATCCGGACACGTTGCGAGAACAAAAGGATACAATCGGGGCAACCAGTCAAGACGGCATCAGATGCTCTAGTTACTTCCAAAACAAGTTACAAAAAAATATTGCTTCCGAGTTATTCCATATGTTTGATCCCATTGTCACTCAAGCGGTAACTTCTAGTACGCTGAAGTTTTATTTGTCATTTCCAATAGCGACCTTCAAAAGGCAGATGGAGGACACTACAAACTTGATTTCCATCCTTTGGCGCTGAGACTGCCTCTGCCCTTACCAACGTCACCGGTTCGTAAAGGCCCGTTTATAGTCCGACGTTATCGGCGCGCGGGCGAGCGTCGTTCGCGGTCAGTCACGCTACGTCGGTTGCGCTGCGCCAGGCGAGATGCCATCCCCTCTATTGGCGGCGAGGAGTTACGGAGTCGCCCTCTATCGGAAGCGCCTCTATGCCGTAGTATGAGGGATCACGTGACGCGCTCCTCATAGGTTTTGCTGTCAGCGCCCACTGAAAACACCACGCGCGAGCTCACCCGGACATTTCTGTAAGTACTTTCGAAACGAGAGAGGTTTCTTACTGTCTAAATAATAATCTTGGGCAAGCTGAAAGCACACAATCGTTTACAGCCGCTATCTCTTTACCAAATACGTACAGTGAACGCCACTGCGCGCGGTCGCCGCGATGGAGTCTCCCGAACCGGCTTCTTGCGTGAAAGGTAGATAAACGCCGAGAGCAAACTATGTGAAATAGGTTCTTATAGTGTTTGTATAACTAAATGGAGCGTAATAGAATGAAGCCTCAATGCAGCGATCGCGCAGATTGGCAGCGACCGACTGCGCGTCTGCATGCTTGTCCGCGCACTGTTTTGTTTTCTCCGCGCGCGCGTTCTCGCACCGTGCCATGAGCTTTAGGCCGCAGAGTATGAGCATTTGACAGTATACAGGCAACCATTGTTGCGTGGGCGCTATCAGAGCTGTTCAAAAATAATTTCATTGTAGAGACTTCGACGCCTACGGGGACTGTGATGTGCCGTCGCGACGATGCAATCTTTTTTTTCTTCTAAATTCTTTGACCTTTCAATACTATTTCTCGAGTTGCGTCGCACTGTATGTTTATCGGCGTTCTCAGCGTGCAGTTTCCCGCTGCCCCTTTTTTGTAATCCAGTGCATTAATTAATAACACAAACATGACCATATGCCATGCTTTCTTTAAATGTGCTTCTCACCGCTGCCTTTCCACTCCACTGAACTTGGCAGTATCTATAGTATCGACAAGTTCATAGACCAAACCGTCATGACATTAGTCGGGCAGCGGACTAAGGCGAGCGTCTCAGTGCGCGTTTTGAGAACATCGCAGACCAGGCGCCGTAGCAGAAATCTTCCTCGCGTCTGTGCTTGCTGCATACCCGAGTTGTAGCCGATGACTGCCGGTTTTATGTTTCGCGAGCCAAGCTTCACACAGCTTCTTGTCCTGCGGCTACGTGTGAATAAGGCCGACACCGGCCTCCGTCACGTGCGTCCGGCCCTGCGGCACCGAGCAGTGTGTTGCGCGCCTTCAAAGGCAGCCACTACCTATTGTAGTGCTTTCAAGCGTTGTAAAGGAGACACTCGAAGCGGGAAAATTTCCCCACTAAATGAAAACCGCAGCGTACGAGGGAATTTAAACTCGTTTTCAGCTCGCTTCGGCGCGCCCGAAGCAGCCGACGCGGCCGCTATGTCCACGTGATCCCTCCTTACACGTCACGCCGACGGTGGCGCCAGCTTTTCCAGTGGTGGAGCTCGAGGCCAATACTTCAACGCGCGCGCCGTAGGCTGCTATCTTCGGAGCATGCGCAGCAGGTTCGCCAAGTCGCGCGCCGTCCGCAAAAGCCGTCTGCGGAGTTGTGTTGGCGCCTTTTTCTTCGCGCGCAATGCATTGTGGGTCGCCGCAGTCGGCGGCGCCGGCGTGCGAATGGAGCAGGAGCCAAATCTGCGCCAGGCACGTCGGGGCGCGCTGGCAGCCGCCGGTTACGTCGGCGCTGCAGTGCGTCGGACTGTAGAAGGAGTTGTTTTCGCCAACGTAACGTAGCGTGCGCGAGCGCGCGCGCGCGCGCGCGTTACGTCGGACTATATACGGCCCTTAAAGGACCACGGCGCGCGCGGCGCGCCGGCTGCGCCAGTAGCGTCCGTCACCCTCCAAGCCGGTAGCGCCCGGCGCACCCCGGATGACTGTGTGGCCGATACGGAACTTGCAGTAATGTTCTGTCTGTGACAGGCAGCTACTGCGTCCACATGGATCAGTGCACAGTACGGCGTGGTGCGGTGTGGTGTGGTGTGCCGTTGCGAAGATGCACTACATTCGTTTTAAGAATGTGGATAGCATCATCGCCAACCAACCTGTTTTGCCATAGCCACTCCCTCTCCCTCTCTCTCTCTATATATATAACGGGCTTTACCGAGCCAAAACCACTTTCTGACTAGAAGGCACGCCGTAGTGGAGGACTTCGGAAATTTCAACCACCTGGGGTTCCTTAACGTGCATTTAAATCTAAGCACACGGGTGTTTTCGCAATACGCCCCCATTGAAATGCGGCCGCCGCGGCCGGGATTCGATCCCGCGGTCTCGTGCTCAGCAGCCCAACATCATAGCCACTGAGCAACCACGGCGTGTGCAGTCCGCTGCTTCACTCAATAACTCGCCCTTTGGCGTAATTGCTAAATGAGCAGCCACGCACGCTTGTATATCACGCGGCTCGGTCTTTTGTGCAAGGAGGAAAATCTTTAGGCGCATTGGTGACGTGGTAATTACAAACCCCACCTCATTTCTGAAATCTCCCCATGGCCTCAGTTGTATACGCTACTGAACATTTAATGCGTTGCGACATAGAGGTTACATGCCTACAACCGCGAAAGAAACTAATAAACGGCTCCTGTCTCTTAGTTTAGTAATTTCGACTCTTAGCATGGGCAATTATACTAAACATCAAAATAACGGACCATGTAACCGTTTTTATTGCGACAGCGTCGACTAGCACATCGAGTGAAAAAGCAGGCGGCTTACGACTGTAGCAGCGAAACGGCAGGTAAATTCCCATTGTCTGCGACGCCTCGTCACGAGCGTGTCTCGACCGAGTTTCCATTCGCTGGGACACATGCATTCCATTCAGCATTCCGATCGCGCCCACGCATGCGCTGCTTCTTGCGATCTCCTGATTAGCGAGGCAGTCACGCCGCACTTCGTTCTGTTTGTAATGTGCCGCATGAGGCAGATTACCTGCGCCAGGCAATATGTCGCGAAATGAAAACACGCACAGAGTGGCGCTCCACTTTCGCATTAGGTAGTGTTCCTGTATATGCTCCCGCAGGGAGCAGAGTTGCGCATACCTTTTCCGGTGCCGCTCGCACAGCTATTGGCCGAGCGCGAAAAATGACGTCAAATGATCCGCGCCGCTGCGAAGCCAACTTTACGGGCGCATCGCCGACTCATGCGAACTCGTCGTTTCCGTCTGTGCCATCGCCATTGCAATCAGCGGACCGTCGTTCGTGCGTTGAGAGCAGCAGCTGCGGATATCAGGTACGGTATTCGACGATGTGAAGTCGAGGACCTTGGTGAAGTGATACGAAACACATCGTACTGGCACTTGTATTGTGCCAGTACGATGCCAAAAATGTGTTGTCAGATTACAGTCTGCATTGTGTGAATAATTACTCTGCAAGTTTGCCATCTTGATGTGATTAGTGCAATAAAAATAACCTGTTGTTACTCTTAATAAGCTTCTTGCCTTTCCATTTTCTTTGGATTCTGCCCCCAAGGTTCCAAGAACCAGCACACTTGGCCTGCTGCCAGCAGCCGTTCATGCATTCCCTTGTAGGAAATAAATTTGATCTAGAAGCTCTTGCATCTTGAATCTTTTTCTACTTGTAGATTTGCTGCTACTATATAGCTGATTAGTCTGCGGTATGAATGAATCGTAAAAGTAAGCTTTGCTTAAAATGTGCGCATGTGAACATTTGAAATGCGCTTAAATCTGTGTCTGCACCGCATGTATCGAAAATATGCAGCTGTTGTGAACGATGGTTAGTGATAAATGACGCTCCGTTAATGGTCACTGACATAACTGCAGGCACGATAGCTCTCTTGGCGACGGTCATTAATCGGCTGGTTTCGGCAGCCAAAATGCGCTAAGTGTCCAGCTTACGTGTGTGAAGTTTTAAACACTCTTGAAAACATTTCTTGCTTTCTGACAATGATAAGACAACTTCATATGCATGCTGAAAATCATTGCACCGCCTTTTGTGGCAACGTACTGCGCGTTTGCGAGCAAACTTTGGAGCTGTTCGAGCCACAGGAGTATTTTATTTTGGGGAATCGAAGGCGGTCCTACCCCCTATTTGTACGTTCATGTGTGTTTGTATATGCGTGTTTACATTAGTCCATACAAAGTTTTGGTTGGTTGGAAGCCCCCCCCCCCCCCCCCCCCCCCCGACTGCACGAATGACTCATTCGAGCGTAGCCTATATTAAGAAGTGCCCTTTGCTAAGCGCCTGCGAACAATTGGCGCTTGTAGCTCGCGACCACTAGAGAAAAAGGCGGAACACAGCGCGGCATTTGGCTCCTGCGCGCGCGTGGGGGGGCTTCGCTGCAGAGCTGGATCCCGATGGCGGACCTATGCGCAACTCTGCTCCCTGCGGGAGCATATACAGGAACACTAGCATTAGGGAGTATCGTAATCGTCGGTGAGATTTTATCCGTCACTCAGGCTTACAGCCTATTATTGTGAGTTATGCGGTTTATAGTGTAGCGTGCCCACATTTCCTCTAAATATAAACTAGGTGGATAGCCTAATTGCTTCAGACAAAGGAAACTTGAAAACACGCATACAACATTTTCAAGCTCTTCTACTTACGCCAATAGCGTCGCGTTAATATTAGCAGGTTCCGCTACTCCAAGAGAATGATTCTTAATACGCAATACATTAAGCTACCCGCAGATATAGAATATAGCTGTAGGAAATATATTAGGTTATTGTTTCGCTTGCTCTGGAAAGTGATGCGTTAAATGTGCATGGGAAGGTGAAGTCAATCCTCTGCCAGCTAATTCAGACATACGTTTCAGAATTCCAAAAATAAACACCCTCAAAACCCTCGGAAGATACACACGTGCATCCAGGTACTTCTGGTGTTCTATAGTCACATGTTTTTTACGTAGTGTACAGGCGAGCATTACTCAGAAAAAGAAAAAAGACAGCGGGGACGAAGTTATGACACTACATCGGAAAAAAAGAAAACAACCACCGGAAAGCACGGGCTAGCCCGAGAGAGAATAAGGGCACTGACATTGTCTGCAATTCCTAATTCCTCTGTTTATTTTTATCTCAATAAAGCAATGCTGTTTATCATACTGAACGGAGTGACATCTGAGGCCTTGTTTTTTATGGAAAAGAGTGACGCCGGCTTCCGGAGACCAGAGTTCACGACCACACATTTTATATTCCCTTCTTCTCTTCATTCGTCGTTCGCTTAGATGTCACGAAGCCACCGTTTTTGTCGGCGTAAACCACTGAGCATGATAGAATAACGAAGAATGAAATGGCGCTTACGAAACACGCCATCGTACTGTGGTCCTCCTTTCACATTACTTTTTCTTCTTTTTACAGTGGAGCTGCTATACGCTAAGTTCTGGCGGTTTGTGTGCGTAGGAAGGAAAGACGGCGACCTACCCCAGAGCAAAAGCCTACAGCAAAAGCGTATCGCCGGTTATGCCGCAGCTACGTTTATTGGCGAGAAGTGTGAAAACGTATTGCGATAAAAAACATATTATAACCAAAAAGGTGAAAACTCAGTAGACACTGTTTAGCATGGATTGTGGTTCGATGTAACGGACTCCATAGGCAAACCACGTAATCTTCTCTGAGTTCCCTTCCACCCGTACAATGGGTGGGCTGCGTGCGGTGAGGACTGCGGAAGAACAGCGCGTCTACGAAGAACATCGTCGTCAACAGAAGCGAGAATGTGCGTGGCGACAGCGGTCGACAGTGTATACGGACGAAGATCGTACCGCAAACGGCAAGCGTAGGCACCTTTGGTTGGATCATTCCTAGCGGCTCTACTCCCATCGTAATTATGGGTGATTTAAACACAGTTGCGCCTCTGCCACACGGAAAGTGATTCGTGGCGTCTCTCTGGGAAAGGTTTGGCATATTCAAGGTTACACAAACACCAGTGTGCCCAAGACGCGTCATCGGTGGTGTACAGGCCACACATTGGCCAAGAACTTTTGCAGTGTCATCACAAAGCCACTGGCCGATAGTCACCTCGGTGACCAAACAATGAATCCAAAAAGCAAGCAAAAGAACGTGAAATATAGAAAGATATTGAGTATGCAAGTTAAGAAAACAGCCAGAAAAATTGTGAAAAATAGAAATTTAGTTTGACACCTTTATTTTCAATCAACATATTCATTAGCAACACACCTATCACCATATATACAGCTGCGCTGGTCATCCACCTTCACAAAGTGGAATGCCTCTGAATTTTTTTTTACGTATTATCCGAGTGGCTTTTGTGGTTTAGGTCTTCTGTCGTTCGATGAGAAACGTCGCCGAGATAACAGCCTTGGTGTGGCGATAAGCTTCAGAGCGAAATAGGAGTTTCTTATGGGCGACGTTATGGGCTTCTCATTTGCAGTTGCGCAAACGTGACCCGGTGTCATGTTGCTGCGCAAGGAAACGTCGGACTTCATCACTGCCCGTGCAAAGACTTCACCACCTAATCGCTGCTGCATGCGATCATGATGTCTGCCATGTGTTGCGTCATCGTTAAACAGCTACAAGGGCGCCACCGACAGCTATAAAAGAAGGAACCACTGACGACCCGTTCTTTGATTAGCAGCAGCGGCGGCGGAACGAAGACGCCTTCCAACACTTTCTTCTGGAATTTCGCAGGTTGGTTATCGCCACCTCCCTGTCATCTAGGTATAGGTAGGCATGTCTTTCGCTGCAGATGCTGCCACTCTTGCTGCTTTTTAACAAATGCTTTGGTGTGATTCATGATACTTTTTCTGTGCCTTCTTGGTTCCTGTTTTTGCATTTTGTCGAATAAGCACTAGGTTGCTTTGGTCGGCGTTCAGGTGTCGGTGGACGTAGTCTGCCATCTCAGTGGTACCGATTATGCAAAATGTGAAAAGGCTATGGAAGCTGACTGTCGATCATTAACATGCAGTGACTGTTTGGGGCAGTATCACCTAGGCTCCTGTTCTGGTGAGTCAGAATCAAGATACAAATCTGAAGGGGACGACTATAAACAGTCTTGGAAATGTACGGCATTTCCAAAACGGCCGCATGTACGGCCGCAAAACCAAAACTGCGCCCATCTCTAGGGAAACCGATTACAGCACTGTCACGGCACTTCTGTTCGATGTTAAGGGAAAATTAAATAAGCTGCTTCCTCAGAACACTGTAAATGATATGGAGGCTTTAATAAAGCACATGTCCGCCCATTATGACACGGCACTCGAAACTATCGCAGAGCATCCAGGCGAAATTAAGCAACTAAAGAACAGAGATTCAAAACTTGAAGTTAAAACAGACGCTTAAATCCGGAGAGTGTCTGCGGCTGTAAGTGACCTTGAATAGCACAATCGAAAGCTGAAACTTCAAATTCATCGGCTGGCTAAGCATGAGAATGAATGCCTCATGACCAGAATAAACGCCCTCGCTGCCAAACTGGAACTTGGTCCTCTTAACGAGCAGCCCGTCTCCGCCATTCACCTTCTTCCTTCACAAAAAGATAAGACACCAGCCCTGCTTGTTCGCTTCCCACGACAGACGATAAGAGACAAATGGGTTGAAAAAAGGAAAGCTATATCAAAGGTAGAATCTGATGTCTACGTATCCGAAAACCTAACCGGTTATAATAGATGATTGCTCAAAGTTGCAAAGGAATGGGCACTCGTAAACAATTTCAAATTTGTGTGGCATCGCAACGGAAGAATATTGGTCCGGAAAGCAGAACATGTACATGTAATCAAGACCGCAACCGATCTCGAAAAGCTGGAAGTGTGACACTGAAGTGCTGTCCCCAAGTTTTCCCGTTTTTACATGGCTTCTTTTGACTCGTTATCCCCGTCTGATATTTTGCATTTTGTTGGACCAGACTATAAAAAAATCCACTCGATGCTTCCATCTCAATGCGAAACAAGCATGACATGCTCGACCTTTTTTTTTTCAGCAGCTTGACCTTTCAGTTTGATGTCATTATGCTGTAGGAAACGTTGTATGACCAGCACTCGGTCGTATGGCAACTGCCTAAATAGCAATGCTTTACTAAAAACAGAGAAACGTCGCGGGGCGATGGCGTCAGCGTGCTTGTCCGTGATGACATTAATCCAAAGTGCATCAATGAATTTTGCTGCAATAGTGATGGCTATGAAGTACTATCAGTCTTGAGTGCTCGAACTGTCTACTCAGTTTGCTACCATCCACCAAGCTGTAATTTGGACCATTTCTTCCAGTTTCTTGAAAAGCCTTTCCTTTATGTGGGTGAATTGCAATTTAAATGTGCGTTCGGTGGTGATTTCTATATCAATGTGTTGCTCGACAATCCCTTGAAGCGAAATTTGGATGCAGTTATAAACGCACATAGTTGCTTCAATGTCATATCACCTACCAGAACTACTCATAATACATCTACGTGTATCGGCCTATTCTTTACAAACATTGCTTTGAGTAAGAATAAATCGCGGGTGTTTTCCTGTGGCCTTAGTGACCATATGCTCATATTTCTGAGCCTGAATCATGCATGTTAACGATAAACTGCTACTGATACCTTCATACAAGCGATTACGCCGAATGCGTTGGTAAATTTTCGTGCCGAATTAGGAAGCACGGACTGGAGGGATGTTTAGGCCACGCAAATACCGGATGTGGCATATGAACGTTAAGGAAGGCTCTTTTCCTCGTGCTATCACAAACATTTCCCCTTTACTATTAAGAAAATACAACCTTCCAGGATACGCAATCCATGGGTCACAAACAAGCTTCTCCACCAAATAAAAAAATAGCCTTTATGATAGGTTTATCGAGTCACGAGATACAAACGACTGGAACGAGCTTAAACAGTTTCGCAATCGTCTCCCGAACGAGCTGCGCAACGCGAAAAACCGTTATCATACTGACTTGTTCAACACTTTCAACGTTTAACGTTTAATGTAACAGCCAGAGGAAAAGGAAACAGCTGAATGTTCTGCGCAACCACGCACCTATTTCCCACTTATCTATCCACATTGACAGTAATGGTGTTCAAATAACTGGCGAGTCACTACCTGATGCATTCAATGATTTTCTAGTGAGTATTAATAATATTCCCGCATGCATAAGTGCCTGCGATTTCATAAGAACAAATGTTGCAGACGCAATTTTCCTGCACCCGACCAATGAAACAGAGTTAATATGCCTTTTTTTCTGAGCTGAGAAACAGCCGTAGCTTTGATGTAGATAATCTGCAGATAAAGCCAAGTGAGTATGCCCTAGACATTGATCCCTCATTTCTGGTATAGATATACAACTTATGCCTCGATACCGGAGTCTTCCCGCATAAAATGCAAGTCGTTAAAGTAATCCCGTTATTCAAACGTGGTGACAGAACCCTTATGACAAATTACACGCCCATCTCCATTTCGCCAGTCTTCTAAAAAGGCCTGGAATAGGTTATATTTAAGCCTTTTTCTACATTTCTGGAAAATAAAAGCCCCTTAACTGACTGTCAGTACGCCTTCCGTAAAAACCGGTCAACACAGCTTGCCTTCTTGCATCAAAAAGAATTTATTCTCAAAAAACATCGAAGAGCGCTTTCTCACACTTGCAGTGTTAATAGATTTTACGAAAGCGTTCGACTGCATTAATCATGAACTTCTGCTCAATAAATTATTTAACTATAGAATTTGTGGCGTTGCCATTGATTTATTTAGATAATATCTAAACTCCAGAGTTCAGTTTACACGTGCAAATAACCTCTACTCTCAATTAAGGAACACATGGATAGGAGTGCCGCAAGGGAGCCTACTTGGCACTCTTCTTCTCAATACGTATGTTAATGATCTTGTCAATATTGACAATGACGCCCAATACATCATCTGTGCTGCTGACACTACACTACTATTTTTCTCTCATCATACCTCGGACTTGTTAAGGACTGCTAATGCAGTACTAGGTAAACTACATGTGTGGTCCGTTAAAAATGGTGTCATAAGTAACACTACTAAAACTAAAGCCATATTATTCCAAGTCAAGAACAAAAACGCCACGCTGCCTGCTGACATCACACTTAATTCACACAAAATTGAACTAGTGAGCTCAGTTAAGAGCCTAAAGATCTATTTCTACCACGATATGTCATGGATAAGCCACATATTATCACTTGTCACTCAGCTTTCACAGATAGTTGGACTGGTTTTCTCTTTTAGGTACCTTCAACGCAATGTAAACATGCTTATGTATAACTCCCTTTTCGTCAGTCATCTGAATTATTGCTCCCTTGTCTGGGGTACCACATCTGTCACAAATATAAGTAGATTATTCATCAATTATAAAAATAATTATCCGTGTGATGTGTGATGTACCATAGGACTCTCAAAGTGAACCTCTTTTCCAGGAAACAAAAATCCACAAAGTGCCTAATTTATACAATTACAGGTTAGTCCATGCATACGTTAGGGAGTGTAAATCGAATAATTGTTATATCCGTTCCATAGCGAACCTTAAACAGAACATACGCCATTATCAAACACGATCTTCAGAATATTGGTACGTAATGCGCCCACGAACTAATCACGGAAAGCAAATGATTGCTTATACGCTGCCTGTCCTGCTTAACACACTGATCGCAGGTGATACCATGTCTTAGTGTTCGTTAACTAGTCTGTATAATTATTATTGCTGCTAGCGCTGGTTTTATGCTTAATACTTTGTACTTGTATATCAGAATATTAATTTTGCCACATCATCTGTTAGTAAACGTGACTGAATTGTGTGTCGTATTTTTTTTTCTCTCCATACTGCAGATTTGTTAATTTGTCAGCTAAGTAACTTGCTTTAGTTTATCAATTTTTTTGTTTTTCTTCTGCGTTATTTTATTCGTCTTAATCTACTTTATTGTTATCAGTCCTCCATCCACTGTTGTTTCCCCGCTGCTACCATAAAATGGGTTTTAGGACTTAGTCAAGCCGCTTACGCAGCTTTTCTCTTCAAGACCTGTCCGTATTCAAATCTGTTGTTTATGGGAAATAAGAGCACTTACTTACTTACTTCAAGGTTTGAAGGACGCTAGCCGAATGCCTTTTTTTAATATGAAATGACCACACAACGAAACGAAGAAAAGGGTAGGATAATTTTTTTTCCAGAATATGAAGAACCGATGAACAAATGGGAAATGAAAGCGGACGAAAATACATATTGCCGCAGGTGGGATCAAAGCACACGCCTTCGCATTAGGCGTGCAATGTTCTTGTCAATTGAGCTTCTGCGGCACCGTATTTCCGTCCCAGATTCTGAGTATTGTGCCGTATCTGTACAAGGTCAAGGCCTGAGAGTGTTTGCAGCGCATATCTTGTGGGTTAGAGCATCCTTTCTACAGCAGGCATCACGTGTATATATACATACACGCATACAATATATATATATATATATATATATATATATATATATATATATATATATATAATCTATAGTGTGCTTCAACTTGCGAGGCGTCTGTTGGTGCAGAGACACTCGCTGTGAATGAGTTGAACGCGAACAAAGGGACGCAGTATCGTGATTTTAGATAGTCTCCTTCATGTGAAGGCAACAAGGCATAGAGTAAATAAACAAGTTATTTACTTTATGCTTTATTTTCGTTTCAGTGTTCGTTGACTTCATATGGCTATGACTACCGGTAATCCGGATCCTCTGTTGCCCTTCTTGTCGCACTTTTGGGGAAGAAAATTCGCATTCCCGTGAAGGTCGCAATTGTCATGATTTCAGTTACTCAAATCCGAGGCCTTCCATTGACTTGTATGTCAATAAATCTGCTTGGTAATATCATGTAGGTTACTACGTCTTCTTAACTGCAACCCGAGACCTGACTCCAAAATACGTCTTTGTGTCAGAAATATGAAGAATATGTCGTATGACGAATGCATAATTTAAGAACCCCAAGACTATCACAAAGTGTTACGCACGGAACAAATGTTTAAAATTTTGCCACAGGACAGAGGTTAAGCAAGGTTCACTCACGATCATGTGATTAGCTGCAACTTTAGCTTTTAATATTCCCCCGCATTCAGAAATGCGCCCCAACTTGAAGCCCGCGCTTCACTTGTTCTAGATAACGCTTGGCGTCAACGTTCCCACGACGCTCAATGCGTTTCCCTCGGCAAGTTGACGTCAGGCGGCGCTTTGACCAAATCAAGCATTCGCTTTAGATAAGGAGCGTTTCTCTGAATTCGGGGGTAAATATTTCGTATTTGAAAGGGTAAAGGGTGGCTGCTTGCCAGTGGTCTTAATTTGCTACCAGGTGTAATATCATAAGGATGGCGTTGTTGAACCGCACTGTACCACAACGATGTGCTTAATGTAAACAGTAAGTGGAACCTTAGGGAGCCTTAAGATGAATATTTGCTCGACAATCGATGGTGTGCACAGTGCCCATCTTTAATCCTTGGAAGCGAATCTGCACCAGTGTCTTGAAGCAAGCAATGAGGATATGAAGGTGAAGGCTAAACGAGTCTTCTTATAACGAAAATAACGCAACACACCACGAAAAACAGGCGAAAGGCTATATGAGTCTGTTACTCTGATTATGCTTTACTTACTTCCATCTTTTCTTGAATAAAATATAAATGCTCACTCATTATAGAAGGGTCGTGGCACTTTCCTATAACAACTGTACACAAGAGGTTGGTCGGAAAACGTATCGCAGCCCAGGGCAATCTATCTCACAGAGTGTTTTTCTTGCGCGATAACATTTCGCGAGCGCAATGGAAAGGCGAGAGTGCTGAACTGTACTTGCGAGAGTGCTGAACTCGTACCCGATAAAGCTTCCACGCGAAATGTGGCAAGAAAACACTCCAGTGATGGACACGTGTTCTGGATCCTGATATTTTTGTCACAGTTGTCGAAGTTACACCGAGCAGCCGCCTGTTCCCTACAGGCTTGCGATGGATCGCAAGGTCTGGCTCGATTGAGTGGCAGATTACGCGGCTGAGCGAAATTGCAGTTTATGCCAGTACTGTGGACAGTCTGTCTAGGTGCGCAAAACTGCAGGAAAAGTGCAGCAAAGTGCAGGAAACCGTGGTAGGTTCTGCATCGTAGAGGTACGAATTTCTTTTATATATATATTTTCATTCTAGGGCTGTTATGCCCCTCTCGAGCTCCAATTATTCTTGCGAAAGTACATGCGAAACTTGTAGTTCAGATTTCGCGCGACATTAGAAATGTCAGCTGCAAAATGGCTTTCGTAATTTTCCGAATACGAACCTGCGGGATGCTATCCTTCTCCTCTGTTATGCATGGGTTGCTCTGGCGAGACTAGAGTAGAGAGCATTTCAGGAACTCCATTTCTACCCATTTTAAAGTCACACATTATTAAATAAGTAGATGAACTAAAAGATAAATACAGAAAAAATTAATTGTCGCTACGGCAATCGTAGCCATGACTGATGGCTGCTGTTTGCTAGGAAAGCTGGGAGCCCTATAAATCCTAGGCGTATTTAAGTACTAGAGCAACCACAGCTGTCTACTCCACGTATTACTTTTCTTTCGACCTCAGAACAGCGCGTGTGAATGCGGCACGTGTGTCATGATTCATTTCATAGCTCACATGTATGACGTAGCGGAAATCCGGTGCTTCAACGACATTCTGGAAATTATATTCGGCTTTACCACCTTCCGCTTTACAACAGGTAGATGCTCCCGGGAATCTGCTGAATCGATAACGCTTTCCTATGTACTTTCTTCCCCGAAACTCGTTTCCGCTTCCTCTTTCGGTTTACGACAAGATATACTTAAAGCGCACGTTTCACGTGTTCCAGGACCACCCTTCCGACGAGTGATGGCAGTGGAAGTTAGACCCTGGCCCAACGGGCCCCTGTACGTCAACTTCGACGGCTTGCGACTCAACAAGCGTTTTTCGCCGACAGTGGTGCGCGATGCCCTGCGTTACAGTGCTACGCCGAGCGACAAGTTCCTGTTGTCGTACCCAAAGTGCGGGACCCACTGGGCGCAGCAGATCGCTTATCTCGTCGACCATCGGGGTGTCCCGCCCGCCGACATTCTGCAGTTTCACATGTACGGACCTTCGCTGGAGAAGTTCGGCGCCGAGACGCTGGCACAACTTCCAAACAGAGGGTTGATTCGCACCCACCTACCGTACGACTTCGTGCCCAAGCATCCGCAGGCCAAGTACGTGTACGTGTGCCGAAACCCAAAGGACGTCTGCGTGTCCTTCTTCTACCACACGAAAGCGCTACCGGAGTGTGACTTCGTGAATGGCAAGTTCGAAGACTTCTTCGAGATATTTCTTGAAGGTAAAACTGACTTCGGCGACTACTTTGAGCATGTGCTACCATGGTACGAACGCCGCGGAGACGACAACGTGCTGTTCCTGAACTACGAGGACATGAAGAGCGACCCCAGAAAACACGTGCTCGAGATGGCTGCGTTCATGAATGGAGAGCGCTACGACGAGCTTCTGCAGGACGAAAGCATGCTGGCAGATGTCCTCAAATTCAGCACTTCCGAGTACATGAAAAACCCGGCTTCTGGTGGTCCCAGGCCGCAATCGAAAAGTTGCAGTTCGAAGGCCGACGTCCCGAAGATAATGCGGCAGCTGTTTGAAACGCCTGGTTCAATACGGCAAGTCAGTGGTGTTGTTCGTTCTGGGCGCACGGGTGGTTGGAAAGAGCACTTCACACCAGATATGAACGAAAGGATGGAAAGGAAAATACGCGAGAAGTTTTCGCAAACTGATCTAGTTTCTCTCTGGAGGCACTATGGCGTTCTTTAACAAATTTTTAGCTTATTCTTCCCTTTCTCTTGGTTGTAAACAAAGCAATATCATTTGTGCAGTTTACTTAGTTCAGTCTTGTTTCTGTGCGATCTTGTTGATTTGCGTAAAGGAAATGCACAAAAGACTTTCCCAAACTCATGTTTGACTTTCCGGGGCATTATGACATTTCTCGACACATTTCGCTGTCTTTCATTTTTTTCTTTACATTTGTTTGTAAATAAAGAAGAAATAATTCTGACCGTTTTGTTCATTTCTTGCATTCATCTACCAACATGTTACTATGACAACATTGTCGCAATATGAATAGCAATAACGTGTTGCAATCGGAAATCTGTTTCGGTGCAATTGTTACTTCTTCACTATTAGCGTAGATTCAGCTGATATCAAAATGCTATAGTTTAGGCGTTATTATTATTATTATTTAATGGTAAAATATTGAAACAGGGACAAATGACCACATACGCGTGAGCACTTGCTGTGTCTGGTGCGTTCTGTTTCAAGTTCTTTAGCACCGCATAACAACTTGGCCCGGAAACAAGTTGCCCAACAAAATACAAATAATAAGTTGGCCCGGAAAGAAAGAGTCCAAACAAAATACTAATGCGCCAGCATAGGGCCATATCATTATATTCAGATGGCGCACTCAACTATGAGAGTAAACTTAGCATCTGCAGATCGACACTAATTTACAATACCGTAACTATTGCTTCGACATACCCTCGACATACGCCATACCCTCGACATAAGCTTCGACATACCCTCAATATTCGACAGAAACATATGGTGTAGCCAATTTATACCAGATGTAAAGAAAGCGCATTGTATTTTATCAGGAGAAACATATAAACTGATCAACTTCGTAAGAAGACTATCGAATAATGCTTCCCTGAAATGATGAAGCAGTTCCGGAAGCCTAATCTGGCGGACCGAACATGTGGAATGCATCACGGCATCCAAATGGTCCATGAGAGGCATGCAAATTACTGATAAATTACCCCTCAGCTCTGCGCGACTACAAGCACTAGGTGAAAGCCACTCCTCAATGTATTCCTAATAAGCTTAGTCTTTTGGTCTAGACAAATACATGGTATATTAAATAGAGCTAAAGCGAAAAATTCGTTGAGCTGCTTTAGCAATTGACGTCTTTATAGATTAACAAAACGGGCTCTTTTATCATGAATGAAGGATTGGTAAGCTTGGTAATGAAGGCTTGGTAAAAAAAAGCGAAATGTAGCTGGCAGTGCCGCATGACTTATCGCAGTAGGTAGCCATAACGTCATAAATTTTGTCAGTGTTTGTGAATGCCGGGTTATGTGTTTCGCGGCAACAATGGGCTGAATTGTCCTTTGCTTCTAGAAGAAGCGAAACAAATGTCAACAAGTTATTAAAAATGTTACTTATGCAAAACGGCTAAAATACGCGAAATTATTGCAAATCCATGACATCACACTGAATTCGGCGTGAAAAAAAAAGGAAATTGCATCATTAGTACACGTATTCTCTTACCACTTCCAGTGTCTGACTACCTATCGTAAACTGCTGTTCTCTTCCGAGACGGTTAAACATTAATTTAGTTTTCTGCAGATTAATTTTTAGACCCACCCTTCGGCGTTGCCTCTCCAGGTCAGTGAGCAAGTATTGCAGTTGGTCCCCTCAGTTACTAAGCAAGTCAATATTGTCACGTGGTAGTGACGGTGAAGAAAGAAGCAATAACACAGTAGCAATACTGTGAACGAGAAAACTAACTTTTATTGGGCGAACCTGTGCCCACAAAAACAGGCTACACTTATAGCACAACGATAGCGGCGAACACGGTCGGCGATCGTCGGAAAAAACTGATCAGCGGGTCAAGCGCGTCGGCTTTTATAGAGCAGTCATCGAATGTTCCAGACTAATCGTTCGGACCCGCATGCCTTCCACAAAGTTCTACACCATTCGTGTCACGCGATGAAATCTGATAACACAAGGTTCGGCGACAACAGACACGCGGATAGAAGCATCGGTAACTTTCCAGAAACTTCGGATACATGCAAGCGCGTCCCGCGCTGCGCGATAAGATTTGTTAGGCGGTGAAACCTGGTCGCCCGATAAATATAAATACACGTGTCAATACCCCCCTCTTAAAAAGCATCGTCCCGATGCTACAAAGAGGGCGAAACACAAAGGGACACTTATTAAACATAAGTAACAAAACAACGAAAAGAAATAAAGTCCAAAGGTCAGTTACGCGAAGTACCAAAGTTCTTCAACGCTGGTGGTACGGCTTGAGCCGCACAACGTGGACAATTTCAGGTCGTGAGCGGCGCCGCTGTGACAGCGAAATGCCGTCTGGCACGACCTCGTAGTCCAGAGCACCAATACGTCGGATGATCTTGTACGGTCCAAAATAGCGACGCAAAAGCTTCTCGCTCAGTCCTCGTCGGCGTATAGGGGTCCATACCCAAACACGGTCGCCGGGCTGGTACTCGACGAAGCGTCGTCGGAGATTGTAGTGTCGGCTGTCGGTCCTCTGCTGGTTCTTGATTCGCAGGCGGGCGAGCTGTCGGGCTTCTTCGGCGCGCTGGAGATAGGTAGCGACGTCAAGATTCTCTTCGTCCGTTACGTGCGGCAGCATGGCGTCGAGCGTCGTCGTCGGGTTCCTGCCGTAAACCAACTTGAACGGCGTGATCTGTGTTGTTTCTTGCACCGCCGTGTTATAAGCGAATGTTACGTACGGCAGGACGGCATCCCAGGTCTTGTGTTCGACGTCGACGTACATCGCCAGCATGTCGGCGAGGGTCTTATTCAGCCGCTCCGTAAGACCATTCGTCTGCGGGTGGTAAGCCGTTGTCCTCCTGTGCCTTGTCTGACTGTATTTCAGAATGGCTTGGGTGAGCTCCGCTGTAAAGGCCGTTCCTCGGTCGGTGATGAGGACTTCTGGGGCGCCATGTCGCAGCAGGATGTTTTCGACAAAGAATTTCGCCACTTCGGCTGCGCTACCTTTCGGCAGTGCTTTTGTTTCAGCGAAGCGGGTGAGGTAGTCCGTCGCCACGACGATCCACTTATTTCCGGTTATTGACGTCGGGAAGGGTCCCAGCAAGTCCATCCCGATCTGCTGGAATGGTCGGCAAGGGGGCTCGATTGGCTGTAGTAATCCGGCTGGCCTTGTCGGCGGTGTCTTGCGTCGCTGACAGTCTCGGCATGTTCTGACATAACGGGCGACGTCGGTGGTCAGGCGCGGCCAATAATACTTTTCTTGTATCCTTGATAGTGTCCGGGAAAATCCGAGGTGTCCAGCGGTCGGATCGTCATGTAGGGCATGCAATACTTCTGGACGAAGTCCTGACGGGACAACAAGAAGGTAATTGGCGCGGACTGGCGAGAGGTACTGGGATCGATACCCAGCACCTCCACCAGATGTCACGTGGTAGTGACGGTGAAGAAAGAAGCAATAACACAGTAGCAATACTGTGAACGAGAAAACTAACTTTTATTGGGCGAACCTGTGCCCACAAAAACAGGCTACACTTATAGCACAACGATAGCGGCGAACACGGTCGGCGATCGTCGGAAAAAACTGATCAGCGGGTCAAGCGCGTCGGCTTTTATAGAGCAGTCATCGAATGTTCCAGACTAATCGTTCGGACCCGCATGCCTTCCACAAAGTTCTACACCATTCGTGTCACGCGATGAAATCTGATAACACAAGGTTCGGCGACAACAGACACGCGGATAGAAGCATCGGTAACTTTCCAGAAACTTCGGATACATGCAAGCGCGTCCCGCGCTGCGCGATAAGATTTGTTAGGCGGTGAAACCTGGTCGCCCGATAAATATAAATACACGTGTCAATATCATCAGCGAATGGCAAGTTACTATAGTATTCTCCATTAACTCTTAACCACAATTCTTCCCAATCCAGGTCTCTGAATGCCTCCTGTAAACATGCTGTGAATAGCATTAAAGAGATTGTGTCTCCCTGCCTGACGCCTTTCTTTATTGGGATTTTGTTGCTTTCTTTAAGGAAAACTACGGTGGCTGTGGAGCGGCTATAGATATTTTTCAGTATTTTTGCGCACGGTTCGTCTACACCCTGATTCCGCAATGGCTCCATGACTGCTGAGGTTTCGACTTAATCAAACGCTTTCTCGTAATCAATGAAAGCTATATATAAGGGTTGGTTATATTCCGCACAT
The DNA here is from genome assembly GCF_038994185.2 of Dermacentor albipictus. NCBI lineage: Eukaryota > Metazoa > Arthropoda > Arachnida > Ixodida > Ixodidae > Dermacentor > Dermacentor albipictus. Next base: position 52,698,409 of record NC_091824.1, read on the forward strand.
TTCTCTATCACCTGATTGATAGTGTGAATATGGTCTATTGTTGAGTAGCCTTTACAGAATCCTGCCTGGTCCTTTGGTTGACGGAAGTCTAAGGCATTGCTGATTCTATTTGCAATTACCATAGTAAATACCTTGTAGGCGACGGACAGTAAGCTGATCAGTCTATATTTTTTGAAGTTTTTGGAGTCCTCTTTGTTATGGATCAGGATTATGGTAGCGTTTTTACAAGATTCCGGTACGCTCGAAGTCATGAGGCATTGCATATACAGGGTGGCCAGTTTTTCTAGAACAGTCTGCCCATCATCTTTCAACAAATCTTATGTTACCTGATCCTCCCCAGCTGTCTTCCCCGTTTGCAAAGCTCCCAAGGCTTTCTTTACTTCTTCCGGCGTTACTTGTGGGATTTTAAATTCCTCTAGATTATTCTCTCTTCCATTATGGTCGCGGGTGCCACTGGTACTGTATAAATCTCTATAGAACTCCTCAGCCACTTCAACGATCTCATCCATATTAGTAATGATATTGCCGGCTTTGTCTCTTAACGCATACATCTGATTCTTGCCTATTCCTAGTTTCTTCTTCACTGCTTTTAGGCTTCTTCCATTCCTGAGAACCTGTTCAATTCTGTCCATATTATACTTCCTTATGTCAGCTGCCTTATGCTCGTTGATTAACTTCGAAAGTTCTGCCAGTTATATTCTAGCTGTAGGGTTAGAGGATTTCATATATTGGCGTTTCTTTATCAGATCTTTCGTCTCCTGCGATAGCTTACTGGTATCCTGTCTAAAGGAGTTGCCACCGACTTCTATTGCAGACTCCTTAATGATGCCCATAAGATCGTCGTTCATTGCTTCAACACTAAGGTCCTCTTCCTGTGTTAAAGCCGAATACCTGTTCTGTAGCTTGATGCGGAATTCCTCTATTTTCCCTCTTACCGCTAACTCATTCATCGGCTTCTTATGTACCAGTTTCTTATGTTCCCTCCTCAAGTTTAAGCTAATTCTAGTTCTTACCATCCTATGGCCACTGCACGTACGTTACCAGCTGTACGTTACCTCTACGTTACCAGCTATATTCTTATTTATCAGGAATCCGACTCCTAGTTCTCGACTCTCCGTTAAGCCCCGGTAGCAAAGGACTCGCCCGCTTTTTAGCACTGTATATGCTTCATTTGTCCTCCTAACTTTACTGAGCCCTATTTTATCCTTTTTACTGCCCTCTAATTCCTCCAAAAGCACTGCTAGACTCGCCTCAGTAGATAATGCTCCAGCGTTAAACGTTGCCAGGTTCAGATTCCAATGGTGGCCTGTCCGGATCCAAGGATTCTTAGCACCATCTGCTGCGTCGCAGGTCTCACCGCCACCATGGTCAGTTACTTCGCAGCTGCTGGGGACTGAGGGCCGGGGTTTGATTGTTGTGTTCATATGGGAGGTTGTGGCCAAGAACTGCAACAGGGTGGCCACTCCTGCTCTGGTGAGGGAGCGCGTTACCGGTTCCGGTCACCGGGGTAAGGCCGCACTCCAGGCCTGCTTGTGCGATTTTATCAACACGCGGATTTTTTTTAATCCGGTGGAAAATTGCGCGGCACCGGCATTCAAACCACGGTCCTCTTGCACGCGAGGCGGATGCTCTACCTCTACGCCACCGCTGCACCTTTTAGCTATGGGTGAAAAACCCCAGGCAGGAAACTGAAAGCGGGGTTCCCCCCAGGCTACCTACTGCAATTGTCGCAGTAGGTAGCCATACCATCATAAATTTGGTCAGTGTTTGTGAAGGCCAGGTTGTGTGTATATCGGCAAAAATAGGCTGAAATATACTTTGCTCCTAGAAGAAGGGAAACAAATGTCAGCAAGTTATTAAAGATGTTACTTATGCACAACGGCTAAAAGACGCGAAATTATTGCAGATCTATGACATCACACTGAATTCGGCGTGAAAAAAAAAGTAAATTGCATAATATTTTCTAGTCGTATAGAAGCTTCTACTGTGAAAGAAAAGAAACTGAAGTTTTGCGAATTCAGTTAGTCTAATCACATGTGTGATTTCTGATTAAGCAGTTTTAACTGCTCAAACAATCTACACCTCTCTGTAGGCGAGGAACTTTTCAACCGCATCAAAATTGTTGCAAGCGAGATGAACAATGACCGAGAGGGCTCGAGTTTAAGTTAGACAATGAAGTGAGGCCAACAGACAATTAAGGCAAGGTTACCCTCCTCGTTCGCTGTAGAGCGAAGGTGTCGACACTAATAGCTTTGATAGCTTTCATTGCTCTCTAAGTTCCACATTACGTGATCTGTGCGGTTAAAAAGATGCCCTACTTCCACCAGCAAGTGACCCTGGCTACCGCTTGCAAGTGGTTTTTGTTTGTTTGTTTATCGTTATGTTTACTCACACAAGAAAAATCACAAAACTACAAAGTCAAGCTGTTGTACGCGTGTACAGGTAGACAAGAAAACGGGCGGAAGAACCAATTTCACGGTAGCTCGCCTGAAAGTGAATTCTAAGATTTTACGTGCCAAAACCACGATTTTACTAAGAGGCACGCCGTAGTGGGGGACTCCGGATTAATTTTGACCACCAAGGTATCTTTAACCCTTAAAGTACGTGATGTAAATACGCAGAAAAAAATGTTCATTTTCTATTTAAATATGCAAAACACACCAAGAATAGGCACAATCAACACAGACAAAAAAATATTTTTTGGAAATTTTTTTAGCTATAGGGGGAGAACACCAGCCAGGAAACTGAAAGTGGGCTTCCCCCAAGCCACCTAAGGCTTCGTTTTTAATTTCTAAAGACAACCCCCATCATATGTTAACCATAGGTGTATGGTTCACATATGAACCATACACCTATGGTTCATATAGGTGTGTGTATAGGTGTTCATATATATACACCTATGGTTCATATAGGTGTATACACCTATACACCAATAGTGTGCGTTGTGGATATTTACTTGGCGATTTCGGGAAAAGTTCGCCTCGTCAGTCCAGCGTACCTTGGTGAGAAAGTCAGAATCCTGCTCCTCCTGAATCAAAATCCAATTCGCAAAGTGGAGTCTCTTTTGGAGATCACATGACTCCAGGCATTGAAGTAACTGTAGATGAGAAGGGTGAAGTCCAGCTGTTTTCAAAGTTCTGCAGGTAGTTGAGTTGGACACACCGAGCAGTGCGTCACGCTACACGTGTTAACCTCTGGATTCGCCTCCACGAAAGACAAAACGTTGGAGCAAACCCCATTATTTATGACTGAAGCTCTCTGCCTCTTCTTGTGAAGCTGCCGGTTTGCTTCAGCGACTCGTAGGTGTTGAATATTATCATCGAGCTCGGCCTCGTACCCGGGTTGCAGCTTCAAGATATTCTTGCTGCCTGCCGTCTCTGGCCGCTTGCAGCTCCTAGGACAAGGATCATGTCTACTTTTTCTTGGGTGGAAAAAGGGCATCACAAAATTGCTCGCGCTTTAACAGCGATGCACGATAATCTGTTTATTGCTGTCTACAACTTCCACCCACCAGGACCACCACGTCCGTCAGTCGCGTTACGCAGCACAAGCGAGAACGGTTGCTAGTTTAAATCGAACAGCCAACGTTTGCATCGCTGCCCTGTCGCTTCTTAAGCGGCAGTAGCCTATGGCTGTTCGTGCGCACAACGCTTCGGAGCAGTGCAATCACGACGCGCAAGCGAGCATGTCGCGTTGTATTTTTTTGTATTTCGAGGGCATCCGCAGTAAGCTGAAAAATACTAATAGCTTATAGATAGAAAGACAGAAACGGCTTATTCGGACGTTTTGCAAACCGCTTTGCAACTTTCTAATTGGATATTTTTTCATAGCTTCGTTTCTTCAGAAGTTGGTTAATTCATCTTGACTAACTGTCTAATTAACCAAAACACAAAAAATAGCGTGACGCACTGCATACAAAAGTGTGCAACATCCATTTGGTCGTTTCGTGTTAGAGTGCATCGGCATACGTTTAAAGTCTGGCTAAAGTTCGCTGAAACATCCTGTATAGTGCGTCAAACAAGGCAAATAAACATGTTGCGCAATCACAGATTCACAGACCACAGGCTGCTAAGGTACACCCCCGCGACCCCTGCATCACTCCGATGCATCGCGCGCAACGGAAGGCGGCGCGTTTCCTCCCCGCTTTTCTCTGTTGCGCACACAAAACTGACCCAGCGTCGTCGGCTCACCCTCATTTCAAGTGGCTTTAGCTCACTTCCCCCCCCCCCCCAACTTCTGCTTTCACGGGCACTTTGACTTCATACAGGACATGACAGCGACGACGGGAATGGGCCTGGAGTGTCCATATAATTGCTACCGCAATAATATAGCAAGAGTATACGGCAACTGAAGAGTTGAAGTGAAGAGCCCATTACTTTCCGCAAAAGAAGAAGTAACAGAATCGAACTTTCACCATGCGACAATTCGCTGCCCCCGAAAGGCTTTCTTTTTTCCTTTTTGCGGGCTGGGGGCACAGAAATAAAAAAAAACGCAAAGGAAAGCAGGTTGGCCACAATCAAATGCCTACTTTGCGCACCTAATGTGGCTACCAAGGGAATATCGAAGAAAACGTGATACACTTGGTCCACAGAGAACCACATGCATGCTGCTTGTTGTCCTACACTGGTGAGACAAAAGTATTTCCGGAGAGGTTGCGATAACATCGAAATTAAAGTGATGCGCTCAAGCGAACGCGTTGCAATCCGTCGAGTCCCCACAGTGGTGGCGGCGATCAACCATTGCTTCTTTTTCTAGTCTGCTTGCTACAAAGCGTCCAAAACTCTGTGAGGCCAAAGACCACTCGGGCAGAGAAAAACGAACGCGCACTCGAGTGCGCTGCGCGGTTGTCAGGGCAACACGTGAAAAACGCATGCGCTGTGGCTCACTCTGGCTGCCCGCGGTTAGTGAGAAGAAGAAAATTGAAGAGGCTCAATGTGTCCTCGCCAATAAAAGTCAAAGTAGAAAAAATAAATAAGAACGTAGTTACTTTTGCTGGCTTTAGTGTCTTTCTTGACATGGATGCATTGGCGCAGGTGAAAAAATGTTAACATTCTTTTCTGTGACATGAAGGCACAAGTGAGCCATCACAACGCTTCGTCTCATCGGACTTCGCTGCGTCCTTTGTCAACTTGTCTGATATTGTGTTGATTTGGAGTGTCTTTTTTATGGCTTTATGTACGACTTCGGAAAAAGTCAACGCACCTTTGGCGTCCAATGTTTATAAGAACATTAAACACTCAAAGATCCGTAATGGAGAACCTAAAGCATGACTTTGGAAATGTCAATGCACCTTTCGCATCAAAAGTTTACGCGATCTTTATACCCATAATGTTTCGGAACTGAAATCCATGCGCTCCGTAAATTCCACGACATCCGTGAGATGCCGAAATGAGCCCGCTCGCCATCCAAACGCCCGTGAAAGTGTGTTGTCGAATTAGGCTAATACGTTATGTGACTCCAGGTGCATGGGCGTTGCCACGAAATCCCGCCCAATTTCACAATCTTCGCGGCGGAATGTCTTTTCGAGCATGAAAAATACATTCTAAACAAAATCCAGAACGATTTTCGGGGCCGCGGGCTATTTTGCTCGGCGCTGCATGACAGCACAAAAACTTTCGGGGGAAGGGCGTGTGGGCTGAAGCCCCATAAGCACCCCCCCCCCCCCCCCCCTGGCTACGCCCCTGGTGTGTAGTGAGAGAGGACATACGTTCTCTTTTCAGGCCCCTTGATTCGAAGCAGCCTCTCTTTTTTGTGGCCATCCGGGGTGTATCGTGACGATGAGCGGCGCGATCTCAGGAAACAATGAATGCACGTTTATTTCGGTTCGTACATTTATAGGGCTGTGGAGAGATAAGGTAGGAGTTAACAGGGGAGAGGGTAAGGGAGCACGTTGCACTGAACTGGCTGCTGATAGTAGGCAAGTATTGATACCCGATATGATACATCCCCCCCCCCCTTTTTATGTTCGTCATTGGCCATCGGTAATTTGTTGAAAGTCCATGTTGTAGGATAACCGCATGGGTGGCCTTGTGGGTCGCGTGGACCGCCTTGGCAGTGGAGGCAGCGGCGGCAGTGGAGGTTGTACCGTCGCCCCAGTGACTGCAGGGTCCTGTGGCGATGATGGGGCATGCTGGGTGTCAGTTGGTTGGTTCTCAGGTGGTTGGTTCTCAGCGGAGTTGCTGTCATCCGATGAGCATGAAGCTAATCGCTCCCTGGTCACGAGCAAGTGCTGTCGTTAATTTGCCTAGGGTCGAGACATACTCTCAGCTGGCCATCTTTTTTACGCACGATAACTAATGGGCTTACCCAGTCAGTCGGGTTGCTCATTTTCCGTACGATGCCTTCTTGTTCCATTCTGTCCAATTCGGCACGCAGCGGCTGCTGAAGAGACAGGGGCACTCTTTGCGCCGGCCGGACGACAGGTACGGCGTCCTTGCGGAGTATTATTCTGTGTTTTCGCTGAAGACATCCAGTTCCTTTGAACAGTCCAGGAAACTACTGGGCTACGTCCCCCGCTGTGGTCGACGCAGTATGACTGAAACTTGGCGACCACCGTGTCATAGTCTTCTGTGCTTTCTTCCGCGGGAAAAGTAAAATTATTGAAGACTTCCAAAGCGTCTTCACCCGCCAAGCAGAGAAACTGTGCTGTTTTCACTGCGCTGGATCTTGGCTTTTCGGTGCACGACGTTGCTTGCCAAAAAATTTCACACTTTTGTTTGAAGATGCTCCAGCTCTTACCGCCATCTCCGTTGATGCGCAGTCGCTCCGGTGGTCTGATGCTGTCCATTCTTGCGTTGTAGTTGCGATCGCCCTGCTGCTCACGGACGAGGGTGCCTATCCCACTTCTGACACCATGTATCGTGACGATGAACGGCGCGATCTCAGGAAACAATGAATGCACGTTTATTTCGGTTCATACATTTATAGGGCCGTGGGGAGAGAAGGTAGGAGTTAACAAGGGAGAGGGTAAGGGAGCACGTTGCACTGAACTGGCTGCTGATAGTAGGCAAGTATTGATACCCGATATGATACACGAGGAGCCCCGCCGTTCACCCAACGTCGACGGTACAGGGCTGCCTTGGCTTGTGTTCCGATACGCTGGATGTCCGTGCTGGACGCACGGGCACGTTCAAGTTGGCCCTTTCCGTGTGGGGAGGGGCCCTGGAGCTGCGTCCACTGTGGGCGCTGGAGGCTCTGCCTGATCCTCACCATGTGTGACCTGAGCAGGGTGCCTACCGCGCCATGTTGCAGCACAACGGAATAGCTTTCATTTTACGCCAATGAAAGTCACTCGCACGCTTCCCTGAATGTGGTATTTTCTTTTACTTTAAGTCTGATAGTATCTTTTTCTTGCTTCCAAGTTGTGCAGGCACGCGAGTAAGCAGGATGATTGCCCTCACAGTTTACACAGTGGTGCAATTCAACTTCGCAGTTCTCTGAAGGGTGGTCATGGGAAGCACTCTTAGCGCATGTGGTTTGGCCCCGGCAGCTCTGTGAGCCATGACCGTACCTTTGGCATTTGAAACAGCATCGCGGATTGGGTATGTAGGGTCGAAGTTTTAGTTTAGTGTAGCCTACCTCCACAGAGCCAGGCAGTATGCTCAATGGGAACGTTAGGACGAATTGCTTTGTTTCAATTTCGTTGTTTGCCCATCTGATCTTTATTCTGTGCACATCTATGACATTGTGTTCTTTTAGTCCGTTTAGGAGTTTTTCTTCGGTTACATACTTTAGATCATCGTCAGAGGTATGCCACGAACGGTATTCAGTGATCGCTGAGGGTTGATGGCTATGGGAACGTCACCAAAGGCTGTTACTCCTGAATGTCTCTCGTACTGATGTTAGCACAATTCCAAAAGAAGGCCCCCATTTGCTAGTTTCTTTATGTTATATCCTTGTCCAATGGCGTCGGTTAGGGTCCTTGTAACATTGACAGGAGAGACCTGTCGTGCACTAATTTCTGGTTGCTCATTATGCACCACGTGGAATTTCTAAAAGTTGCTTTTCTTCGTGAAAAATTGAGCAGTGACAGCGGTGCGCCCCCTCTTGCTAGGAAGGCAATCGCTTGAAGCAATAGAGTTAGCCATAAAAATTGTCTTTTTTGGCCGCGGTACCAGCCACCCACCGCAGGGCCCAATGAGCAGACGGCACAGGAGCTTGCAAGCAAACCCTGCACACGGCAGCTCTATACTGCGGCTATAGCTCAATATGGCATAACTCAGGGTAGTTAGCCAAACAAAGGTTAACCCTATCCGCGAGAAAAGGAAGAAACAAGAAGTGAGCAGAAGCGAGCAGAAGACAGGAAAGATAGGAAAGTGAGAGAGAAAGAAAAAGATCGAAGAGGGGCACAGGAAAAGGCGACTGCCGATTTCCTCCAGGTGGGTCAGCCTGGAGGTGCCGCGTATGTGAAACAGAGGCCGAAGTGGTGTGTTGCCTCAACCGGGGGGGAGGGGGGGGTCTTGACAGTCCAGACACCCAGCATCGGCTCAACCGCCCAGATCCCCCTTTCCCCAGACACGGCTAAGCCGCGCATGGCTAGACGCGGGAGGGGCCAACCATCGTGTGCTTTGGTAAGTGGTGTCGCAACACACCAAACGCCTGCTGACGACGACGCCCCTGTGGGGAAACTGCACCATGCGACAGTAACTAACAATATAAGTTTCATTAAAAATATTGATGTCATTGGCATATACAAGGAAGGAAGAATTTCGGGTAGCCACCCCTCCAAAAAAAAACGTCATTAATAATACTTTTAAAGAGGTGTGTCCCTCATACTGATCCTTGAGGAATAACGCTAGTTGCCGTGTAAAAGTAAGACATTTCGCCATCGATGACAACAGAGATGATAGATCGAGAAGATAACTGCTCAAGAGATTGACAACTGGCGAGTCAACAGGAAAGCCCGTACGCTGGACCAGAAGCAGTGAGAGGCCGACTACATCTTAGGCAATGCTGAGGTCACAACAAATGGTGCCAAGTTGTTCATCTTAGGTACCGGCGCGTCAAGAAACATGCGAGCTTTTGGGATGGTGGAGTGGCAAGAAAGAAATTCATGCTGATACTGAATCAGTGGGTTCTTCATAGTAAAAGACACTATGTTGTCAAGAACAAGCTCTACTATCTTAGACGTGGGACCTATAGAAGAGAAATCGGGCCATAATTTAAAAAAATTAAATTATGGTGTTTTACGTGCCAAAACCACTTTCTGATTATGAGGCACGCCGTAGTGGGGGACTCCGGAAATTGCGACCACCTGGGCTTCTTTAAGGTGCACCTAAATCTATGTACACGGGTGTTTTCGCATTTCGCCCCGATCGAAATGCGGCCGCCATGGCCGGGATTCCATCCCGCGACCTCGTGCTCAGCAGCCCAACACCATAGCCACTGAGCTACCACGGCGGATAATCGGGCCATAATTCGAGGCATCAGTTTTACAGCCACACTTAAATACAGGAGAAACATAAGCAGTTTTCCACACATGAGAGAGAGTGGAAGTATTCAACGAGTTATGAAATGTAGATGTCAGTACTGCGATAAATACACTGCATCCAGCTTTTATTATTGCTAATGGGATGACATCAGGCTTGCCGGATAGCGAAGGCTTCAAGCGCCTAAGACAATCACTGATGAACTTATCACCAAAGAACACAGCACTCGGTGCAATAACCGTCGGGTGCTTCTTACTGACACCAGTTTTAAAACATGAAGTTTTACTCATATACAACAATGAGAAATGGGCCGCAAAACAGTGCGTGACTGCTTTGACTTCAATTCCGCTAGAGTCGAGTAGGCAAAAGCCGTCTCTATGTTTGATAGAGCACTTGCGGATATACTTAAAGCTTTCCACTGGCCGGTCAGATGCGCTCTTTTCTGAGAATTCAAATATGAGTCATGATCTCGCTCATAGAGGCGTTTGTACAGAGCCCGAATAAAAGGAACATTTTTTCTTCCACTGATGAGGCCGATGACTGCAAAGATTTCAAATGCAAGTGATCGTTATACTTCAAGGACATTATAAGATCATATGAGGATCAGTGGGGATATTCAGAGTTATAAGTCTGTACTAGGAGAAATAATTACGCGTGCTGCTCAAAACAATGTCTGTAAATTGATCTACTTCGTCATCAACATTGGTCTTGTCTGTGACCAGTGACCAATCGGTGTTTGAGAAGAAATCATGAAAACCAATACAATCACCACGCTAAAACATGAAGCAAGCGGACTCGTTAGTACTACTCGAGGAGCTACGCTTGGTGGTTGACACGGAGGCAGTAATCAGTAGTAACGCATGTAACTTATCCGGACGAAAAGAGGAAATGTGAGAAAAAGTGACAGCTAGAATATGAACATTCCAGAGGCAAAGGTCTCAGACGTTGCCACAGGAATTCGCGATCTAGTTACGCTGTTGAAAGAAACAGAGGCACAAAACATCGAAAATCCAGCCTGCATTTGTCCTCCGTGAAATGAATGTAATCAGAATATCTAAGCGTGCTCCGATTATTTCCAGGTGTATTGAAATCACCAAGAATAATTACTTTTTACATGCGATCAGAATATATCACATTGTCAATAGAAAAGATGAACTCATGAACTAACACAAAGGAAATATTCGGCGGTACACAGAAAGATCCAGTTAACAAACATTCACAGCGCGATTGGCGTTTTTCTAGCCATATCGACCCGCTTATACGTTCTATGTTGCTTTGCCGAACACTCATCAGCGAACAGTCAACAGCAAACAGTATGCAACCACTTTTTTTTTTGTTTAGACCTAGAAAAGTCCTATTCGGAAGAGTTGTAGTGTGGTCGAAAGTCCAAAGGGGAAATTTTACAGCAGACCGAAGTTTCGGAAATAACCCAAATTGGAAAAGAAGACGAAATGTCATTGCAGGAAAATTACGGGGCTTAGTGCTAAGTCTACGAGCGTTTTGGTACAAGATGTCCTCAATAGACACCACTTTCATCCTTGGCGTTATCTCGAAAGCACGAAGCATGCCTTCATCTAGCACCCCACGGAAGAGCTTGAAATAACATATTACTGTTGGCATTGCCGGGTCTTTTAGGCACCTAACGGCGTCATCGTCAACGGCTACACAAAAAAAGACTCATATTTCATATGAAGTCGCGGGTAGAAGCGGGAAGAGATATTCAAGGCCTTTAACTGTTTCGTTATCGGAGAAGAGGGTGCTTCTGTGCTCATCTTAGAACTAAAATAGCCTTAGGTCTTTGCGACTGTCGAGTCATGGTTAGTGTCGCTGTCTGCAAAAATCCAACCGAGGCAGGTCGTTGCTTTTTTTTTGTGTAGCGTCGTGGTCTTTTCTAATGGACAAAGCGAGAGCAGACGGGGAAATCGGCTGCCAGGTCTTTAGCTGTGCGTTTAAGTAGACCCGGTTGCGTTGAGAAAAAAGTGCAGGAAGTAGTAAAACTAGAATTTCCAGAGTCGACAGGCGTCGTCCCAGCTGCACATTGCGCCAGTTCATCGTGCAAGCAACGAACCTCCGCTCTAAGCGAGGCTAAGAAAAACAACAACAACAACAACAACAACAACAACAACAACAACAACAACAATAATAATAATAATAATAATAATAATAATAATAATAATAATAATAATAATAATAATAATAATAATAATAATAATAGTAGTAATAATAATAAATCTTTTATTGCACATAACGTATACAGGGCAATAAAACGGGCTTGTCAAAGCCTCTAGTGGCTTGAGGGACTTGGCCCGGCAAAGTCGGCAGACGGACGTGCAGTAAAACATAAGATATGAACATAATATAAACACAATATATCAACACAATGCTAACATGAAATCAATAGTCACCAAGGTGCAAAAAGTGAGGAAAAGTAACATCAACAAGAAATGAAAAATAAAGAGCAAGGAACAGTATTTTTAACAATGCGTGCCTGATCATGAACATTTTTCAGGCGTATAGGAACCATGTTACAATGAGTGAACCACGATTTTTAGCACTTTTTTTACGTTGCGGAAAACATTTCCTCTGGTAAGTCATTAAAAATTTGGGGAACATAAACACAGCGCCTGGCTTCCCCATGCCTTGTTGAGGAGCGCGGCACCTAAAAACGAATGGAACTACGCAGGCTTCGGGAGGCTGTATGACGTTTTTTGAAATTGCTGTCCCAGAAATGTTGTACCACTACAGTCTGTAGGAAGAGTGTTCGAAAGCATGGAAGACCAAGGGCTGTGAAAATATTATCAGACACAGAGAAGGGGGCGTTATATGCTATGTTTCTTAGTATGTTTCTTAATAAAGTGTAAACTCTGTTTTGCCATCTGGCTGAGCAAAAAGCAAAAACAGGAATCCCATATCTGAGAATGCTGTACACCAGAGCATGAGGAATATTTTTTTTATGTGAAAAGGAACAATGGATTTTATATGGAAACAAATTTAAAAAACAACAATAACAATAATAACAACAAGAATAGCATCAATAACAACAACAATACCAATGATAACAATAACAATATAATAATTAATAACAACAATAACATGAAATAACCACAATAATATGAAATAACATTTCATAACAATAATTTAGGCAATTGTAGACGGGGTCTTTTCCTTACCTGACCGACAGACACCACATGAACTATTCTAATCTCTTATTTTTTTACCAGACAAGTGCAAGTACTCATTCTATTCATCGCACTTGGGACCTCGTCTAGATAGGAGGAGTACGTGGACGCTTTCTCAGTCATGAGGTAGGCATATGTCATCGAAAGTTGATTTCTGTTTTCCTTGGTTGCTGTTGTTGTTGTTGTTGTTGTTGTTGTCGCAGCACTCCTCTCGCGAGTAATCTCGCGGGCGTTCTTAGCAGTATCCACGGGCGCCTCTAAGACAGGTACCTCTAATCACCTTTAGGCTTGTGGAGGATCAATGGCTCCTCAGAACAAGAGTCTTGTTGCGCTAATTGGCACCCCGGGCCCAACAAGCGGTTCTGGCTACGACCCTATATTTACGGTCACGGTTCGGTACACTTCCATGCTAAGCTCTGCTTCCAAGCATCGCCGCTAAGCATCTCCGCTAAGCGTTCCGCTAAGCACGAAGCGCGCTAACACACAACTTCGTGTCTTTCGACCTCGTCTTATCCATGATGATTCGCACTTTTAGAAATCTCACGAGAGAGTGTGAGAGAAATGTGTCTCAGGCCACAGATCGATCTTCCGGACATATTAAAGGAGCCGAAATTGTTCCAATTAATTTCTTGCTATCAAGACAGCCCTTCGTTGAGCTTTCTGATTGTAAATAAAGTGAGAAAAAAGAGCTGGTGTTTACGTAGTTTTTAGTATATTGCAGACGTTGCAATCTCATGTCTGTTTTTTTTTTACTTTTAACGCAAGCATCATTTACGCCGCCGCAAGGGGGTGCTGAATAATTGGGTTATCCTCCATATTTTTGAACGTTCCACCACTCCGCTCTCCGCCTCCGCTAATGGCGACGCTGATAATGATGATTTATTAGCATCCCCTATGAAACGGGGCGGTGAGAAAGAGTCACTTAGCCTACTTGAGTTATTCAGAGATCCTACAGCCTCTCTCTCTCTCTCTCTCTCTCTCTCTACACACACACACACGGTTTTCATTGTTGCATTTTTGTATCTATTTCCTGAATATTTTTTTCTCGTCCTCAACACGTCTGCATCCACCTTTGTACCCCTACCTATGCCTGTAACGGATCACATCGTATCAATCTCACCGTTGCTTGTTTTTTGCACGAATATTCTGAATCTATTTTGCTTATCACGACTGTTGACCAGTTGATGCTTCCGTCCACTTTAAATCCAAGCGCTTCTGGTAGGTGTACGTTACCTACGGGGTAACGGTTCACCCAGTGAGACCCTCACTGGGTGAATCCCTTCAGATTCCATTAAGACGGGCTAAATGGTCTACGCAAATTTGGTGCAGCAGACGCATGCATCATCTAGTCGAGAATGTTTTCTCCGGTATGTTTTGTCCTTCGGTAACCAGCTCAAACCTTAAGTAGCAAGACAGTGGCCTTTCAGTTATCATACATACATTTATTTCTAATTTCTTCTCATTCTCCTAAACATGCATGGTCTTCTATCTGCATTCTTTGCATCCACTTCACTGTCTTTGTTTCTCTCACTTTCTTTTTGATGATTTCTGGTTCTCTATTTACACTTTTAAATACACTGCACATGCTTGCTAGCTTTCTTGACATCTTCCTCCATTCTGTGTCCACACTTTTCAGGTACAGATACTTGTGCACTTTAGCCACCCATTTATTCTGATCCACGTTCCTGAGTATTATATGAAAAATAATTTTGCTCTATGCTTCTCTGACTAGTGTTTTTACCGTGGGCTTCCAAAGGCAACCGGCCTACCGATCTTTGGCTAAATTCGAACGTTGATAAGTTATACGATTTTAAGCACCGAAGAACATTTGCGTACATTAGCGCGGGCGCCATTACTCCTTCCCAAAATCGACGCACCACCTGATAGTTATTGAGGCCTCAAAGTGCTCTTTATTTCATTATTGCTGCAGTCCGCTTCCACTTTATTTTCAAATTATCTTGGTGGGTGCTCGAGTAAGAACTTCATTCGTTTATGTGTACGCCTATGTATATGTATTGCTTGACTATGGGTATTACTTGCTGTTAATGGCACCATGAAATTACTCGTTCCTTCATTTAAGATCACTATTCCCCATGTCGCTCTGTTGAACTTCAAGTATAGATTTGTCAGTGCATTGCCATACATTTTCGCAAGTGTACGTAAATATACTGCACTGTCCCATAGTAGCACTATGTCGTCCGCATACATCAGTTCGGGAGCCTGCAGTTACACCATTTCTCCATTACGCATCTACTATAATGCAAACTCTAATTCACTTTTTTCCAGTCGACTGTCTATGCACTAGATAAAGCGTGACCAACAGCGGAGACATGGGAGAGGCTTGCTTCGATCAGCCTTTGGGAATTTCCATCAAGTCACTACAATGTCGGCCTACTCATACAATTTGTACTCGGTTATCTCCATATACCTCCTTCAGCATCTCCACGAAATCGTCATCTATGACTCTAGTCTTGAGAATAGCCCATAACGATTCCCTGTCTACGTTCTCGTAGTATCCCTTGATATCTTGAAATGTATCACATATTTGTCTATGCAGAGTTAGTGCACTTACGTGGTGTGTACACTTACATTGTTTCCTCATTTCAGTCTAAACTTTTTTTTTGCCGTCTGTCATATCTCATGCTGCATAACACCTACCAGTTCCTCATATTCCCAGACTGTTGTTATTTGCAATTAATTCATTTTTAGAAATTCTCATGCTGCTAGCATGCGTTTTGTGTTGGTATCTCTCTGAAATGTTAAGGTTAAACGTTTATGATTTCTACCCAGGCGATCTTTTCCATGTTCATCTATCCTTATTTCGTCTAGTCGTTTGCACACCGTTTCTAAGATGAGAGGCATGCCATATACATGACTGCCTTTTTGCGCATTGCCTCGTTACCTGTCAGTGACAGTTATTTTCCATGCTAATAACAGAAAGTTCCGTTTATCGCAGAGATCGAGGACTATAGAACGGTTGTAATCAGTATATACGTCTAAATCATCCCTGTGGGCATTTATTGTCTCCTACTAATATCACGTCACCCGATTTTATGAACTCAATAATAACGATTCCAATAAAATAAATCAATTCGTTACTCTTATCTCTGCTATCACTACCTGTCCATACGTAAGCTACTCCAAGCCATGTTTTTTTTTTGTAGTCATGTACCGTCCATCCATAAATGCACCTTACATGTTTGTTTTGCCCATTGCCTCTTCCTACCTCACCTATAGCACGCCTACACCTCCACCTTACCTTGGCTCAGACATTCTGGGCAAATGAACACAACCCTCCCACGCAAAATTGTCAATACCAGTCGGCTCCTCCATATCTCGTAGATCCGTTTCATTTAAGCCATACGCTCTTATAGCTTGATCATTCATTTGCGTTTGAATTTGCATACATTTTTTCTACCTGCGACTACTCTGCATGTTCTGGTGACAACCTTTACCATCTCTATACACGTCCTTTGTGTGTCTTTTCTTAACTCTTTGTGGTCTAATTCTTCTCCTTGATGGTGTGTCGTTACATTCAGTGTACCCTAGGCCTGCCTTCACATTAATGACATGCACGCATGACATGAAATGTATGACATGCACGCATGACATATATGTAGTGTACGCAGCATCGTTCATCTTATGTATACATCAGATGAACAATGCTGCATACACAAAATGTCATTCATTCACGCATGACATATACGTAACGTCATGCGTGAATGAATGACATGTTGTGTATGCAGCATTGTTCATCTGATGTATACATAAGATGAACGATGCTGCGTACCCGACATGTCATTCATGTCATGATGAAATGAAATGCACGCATAACATGGTATAACCACAGTGGCATGCATCCATGAAAATCACGATCCCGATTGCATCCCATCACACGCAGGACATGAGTGACTGGTCGTAATAGCAATACAAATAGTTTGTAGGAGATCAGTGCATTACATGAGATGTGTGAAAATATCTGTACAAGCACAGTAGATATTTACGTTACATGTGGCGCAAACATTTATCCTTTAGAGAGTTTTATTTTCTATCAAAAAATGCTTCAGATGAGGTCACAATTATACCCCAGGCTGTCAGAAGTGAGATAGAAATAACGTTTTGCTCACGCGATCAAACTTAAATGTCATGTCAGTTGATTATGCGACTTTCTGCCCCCGGCAGCGGCATTCAGCTTAAGGTAGGCCTGCGGGAAAATTGTCTGCAGATAGAACAAAGATGCAGGGTTCGTTGATTCCTCATGGCGAACTGAAGGGCACGCTACAAATTTTCGAGCACGTCATTAGCTTCAATTCACATCACTTACGGCGGTAATGCAATTAAGCAGGTTGTAAGCACGTTCGAGGCGCACGCGCGTGCAGGCACTACGACTTCAACAAGCACTCACTTCACGATGCGGCACACACTGCTTTTAATGCGAAAGCATACTCTGTCCCATTAGACAAAAGATTAGGCGGGGTCAAGCGATGGTACCAAAGTCATCATCATAAGTGACGTAATCAGCGTCTTGTATGACGTCAGTAGTTATGCAGATTATAGTAAACGGTATGCGTCTTCTACGACATCAGTAGTAAAACAGAAGATAGGAAATTGCGTACCAACGTTCATTAGTAGTAATTAGGGGCCGGGGCATAGCCGGGGGGGGGGGGGGGTTATGGGGCTTCAGCACCCCCCCTCCCCGAAATTTTTTCGTGCTCTCATGCATCGCCGGCCGAAACAGTTCCCGTTGCCGGAAATCATTCCGTATTTTGTCTATAAAGTCTTTTATACGCTCGAAAGTACACTTTAGCGCGATCATTGTGAACTCTCGCTAGATTTCGTGGCAACAACCATGCACCAGGAGTCACATAACGCAAGGAGCCCCATCTAAGCACAAAGTTTTAAGGGCGTTCCGAAGGCGAGCTGGCTCATCGCGGCATCGAATCTGAGGAGCGCATGGATTTCAATATCGAATCTTTATGGGTATACACTTCCCATAAAGGTCTGATGCGAAAGGTGAATTGACATTTCGAATTCTGGAACTTTGTGGCTTTAATGCTCTTGTAAACATATGACTGCAAAGATGCCTTATCATTTCTAAAGTCGTATATAGGACATCGGACACGGATGCTTCGCCAGAGCATCCGTGTCCGATGCCACCAGAGCATCCGGAAATTGAGGCTCCTCAATTCTCTTGTTCTCTCTACCGGCAGGATGCCAAAGCCAGCCAGAGGGCATGTGATTTTCTTGTGTTCCTCGGACCAGCGCGCGGCGCATTTCGGTGCGCGTTCGTTTTCATCTGGCCGTGTGGATTACCGCCTGGCAGAGCTTTGGGCGCTTTCTGACTAACAGACGAGTAAAAGAAACAATGGTCGCTCACCGCCATCACTGCGGGGACTCGACGGATTGCAACACGTTCGCTTGGGCGCAACCTCTCTGGAAAGTCTTGTCTCGCTGGTGTAGGATACCGAGCAGTATGCGTATGGGTTCTCTGTGGACCAAGAGTCTCACGTTTTCTTTGATATTCCATCGATAAGTGCCAAAAGTAGGCATTTGACTATCGTCAAAATGCTTTCGTTCCCATTTTTTTCGTTTCGGTGCCACCGCCCAACAAACTAAAAAGTAAGGACATTGTTGCGGCGTAGCGAATTGTCGCAAGGTGAAAGTTCGATGTTCTTGCTGGTTCTTTTTTTTGCGGTAAGTAATGAGCCACGCGACGTTTCAATTGCCGGATGCTCGTATTATATTATTACTATTGCAATTATGCGGACACTCCAGGCGGATTCCTGCCGTCGCCGTCTCTCTCATGTTCCGTGTGAAGTCCAAGGGCGAGAACCTCGTGAACGCCCGCGGCTTGCTGCATGTGCGAGTGAAAGCGTAGGAAAAGGGGGGTGGGGTGGAGGCGGCGTGGTTGAGCCGTCGATGGAGGCTCAATCATCTGTGTGCAGGAGAGAATAGTGGGGAAGAAGCGCACCGCCTTCTCTCGCGCGCGATATTCAGGGGGAGTGGAGGGAAGGGGGAGGGGGCGGGCTTTAGGATTCTGTGATCTGTGAATCTGTGGTTTTTGCACCATGTTTACTTGCCTTGTTTGACGCAGTATATTATATATATATATATATATATATATATATATATATATATATATATATATATATATATATATATATATATATATATATATATATATATATATATAGTGACTCATTCATAGATACCTACATCTACTGGAGACTTACACATATATTAAATTTATTTCTTGCGAGGATTTGTGTATGCATGCAGTGAACTTCGTTTCCAGTGACACTATTTTGCCCTTTATCAAGCGGTATCTTCGCATTTGTACATTCCATTGTAACTTCGCATTTCTAATCTACGAAAGCGAGTCAAATGAAAGTGGGCCAGCACACGCCGCGCAATAATGGTTCGGTTAACTCTCTACGAGGCATGCGCATAGCACACAGGCATTTCTCACTTACAAAACTGACACGCAGGTGTGAGGATAGATGTTCTTTAATGCTCTCATATACTGGGTTGAACATGCTTACGTGACAAAATGGACACTCCAAATTTTCAACAGAGTGATGCCATGAGGTTTTTCACAGCTGAAATTGTTTTCCAAAAGGAAATTAGTAGCCGTATGGCTGCCTTTTAGGTTGAACATTGTATTTCATTGGCCACTTTGAAGCCTTGCATCAAACGGCTCAAAATAGGACGTGAAAGTTGCAAAGACGATCCAAGCCCGGGCTAAAGCCACCGTGCAATCACCCCCAACACGAGTGCAAAGATTGATGAGCTGATTGCACAAGAACGGAGGATAAGCATCGAAAAACTAGCAGAGCATGTGAGCATCAGTCATGGTTTGGTTTGGTTCTCGGTTATCGGCTCTTGTGTGCGCAATGGCTGCCCCACGTTTTGAACGACCACCAGAAGACGGAGAGGTTCAACGCTGCCTTGACTCTTCTCGTCCGGTATTACAGTGAGTATGACGACTTCCTGTCTGCAATTGTGTCCAGGGACGAATCATGGTGCCATTGCTACGAGCCTGGAACAACTTGCAGTGCAAACATTCGATTTCGCCACCCAAAGATAGCAAAGGCAGTCATTTCCGCCGGAAAGGTGTTGTTGACTTTTTTTCGATCGTCAGCGGCCATTACTGATCCAATGTGCTAAGCCTGGAGAGGCTATCAATCGTTTCCGGTACTGTGAAACGCCGGAAACGCTGCATGTCACAATGAAGAACAAACGAAACGGAAAATTACCGAATGGGGTCATCTCGCTATACGACAATGCCCGTCCCCACGTCGCTCATGTGGTTAGCACAAGAACGGCAAATTTCAAGTGGGAAAGGCTACAACATTCGTCATACAGCCCAGACTTGTCACCTTGGGACTTCTACATTTTGGGGCAATTGAAAAAACAACTCAAGGGAATCTAAATTCGTGGCTGACGATGCCGCCAAAGAGTCTGTTACAGACATTTTGAAGCAACAGCCCAAGAAGTTTTATAAGACGGGAATTATGCGACTCGTTAGTCAGTGGGACAAATGTCCAAGTGTTCATGGAGGCTACTTTTAAAGGAAGTGCCCTGCTGCCATATATTCGCATTGGCTCACTTTCATTTGCCTCACCCTTGTATATCTTGCAGTACTTCCACTTTTTATATATTCTGTCCTTTGAGACAATAATTTCGGTGCAATTACTCACAATACACGACCGGTGACAGCTTCTCCTGCGCAATGCAATGGACCAAAGAAAAGCGTCATTGAGATTTTTCTCTGGCCATTGTATATGTACGAAAATCTAAGCAATGTTCTTCAATAACAAAACTTAATTAAAATATTTTTCCTGAGCTGGTTCATTCCATGGCCCTTACATTTTACATATCAGCAACGTGCACTGCTTTACTGGTTTCGAACTGATATATCTTGTAAGTTCGTGTGTTATTTTCGTTACTTATTAAATTGAGAAAAGAAACATGGAAACATTGATATCGATTGTTTCGGGCGCAATTTCGGGACATACGAGTAAACTCTGTTCTCAAAAAGATACATATTGCACTTGTATTGGCAGTGCGTCGCGTTCGAGAAGTCGTTTGCACCAGCTTTCGCAATGGCAATGCAGTTATTCATGTAATTGATCCCTCGAAAAATCAAATAAGGAGGCCAAGCTGCAACGTGATCATCCCCCCCCCCCTCGAAAGAAATTTCTGGCTACCGCTCTGATTAGGGGTAGTTCATGCGAATTAATGTAAATGAAGGCGAATTGGAGTGTATTGAATTAAAGTTATAAAAAGAATAAGGCGACTTCAGGCCGAGTAAAATATGTTAATGAGAAATAAAACTTTAGAAGGTGAATCAAAGTGGAATATTCTAAATTAAAGTGGGATCAAGGTGGATAAAGGACGAATTAAGGTAGATAAAGGTAGAGTAAGGCTGGTACAAGATTATGCAAGGAGTATTTAGGTTGATTTCAGTGGATTAAGGTGGATTAAGATTTCTAGAAATAATAGTAACGTGAATGAAGATGGATTAAGGTAGAGTTGGGAAGGATACGTGAATTGTATGATGTCACGTATCACGGACGTACCCAATTAACTAGAGATGTCTTGATGCTTTAGCATTCAAATCACGTAAAGAGATTGAGGTGTTACAAACTATTTTTTCCCACTCTTGCTGATCGCAGTGGCACGATCGTGTCAGGAATTGAAAAAAATAAATTGTTGCCGGTGAACGTTTAAAACGGTAAAAACAATTGTGCGAGCACCAAACATTGTGCGATATATTTCTAAGCTGCGACTTAAGCGCACACGCTGCTTCGCAATGCGATGACAACAACATTAATCAGGGACGCCTTTGCGTAACTCCTCGCGGCGACGTCACCGTCTCGTAGCATGCTTTAACGTTTCATGTTTTGCTTGTGCGCGTCCGACGAGTAGCTTTACCGCATAACTTCAGAACAACATGGCGCAAATATTCGCAAATCTGCTCCGCTAGGGAGCATATACAACGGCACTGCTGTTGTCGAGTGGAGGATCGTTTGATAATACGGGGGTAAGTCGCAGGTTTCCCTCGGGAGCACCAAGGTCAGCTTCACGTTCAACAATTGGCAGTGGACGGTACATTAAAGTAAAGCCTGAGCTGGTTGTTCCAAGTACTTAACGTGGAGAGCTATTGCGGCCCCTGCGTACTGTTCTTCGCAGCACACTGCCCTTCGGTATTGCTAGGAAGTGTCTTTGCAATGTGTTCACTTCAAAAGTCAGAATTTAAAAGAAATTAATACCACTGCTGAGATATAGGACCTTCATGTACATTTTAAAAATCGGTATGATATTTCATGCGGCACAAGGAAAGCCCGTGGGCAAGAAATTTGTTACATGCTGCCTAAAGTTTTATCCGATACTTTCTTTCACTGAAATGCTTTCTTTCCGGTGGCAACAACCCATTTGACAGATGGTAGAGGAAGCACTTCCTGTCAACAACTAGAACTGGGCCAAGTGTTTCCTGCAACGCACAGGGCGCCACGTGTTGGTGAGAACGGATAAGCATGAAAACAAGTTTCCCTTGGCCACAGCTGTTTGGCATCCATTGCCTCTGGGACGACCAAGAGTGATAAATTATTTTAAAAAACAATTCTGGGACTTCACGTGCGAAAACCATCACCTGATTAGCAGGCACGCCGTAGTGGTAGGATTACGGAAGCGTTTTAGCTACTTGGTGTGCTTTAAAGGGAACCCAACGCACGGGAGGAGTGCGTTCTTGCATTCCGCTCAATCAAAATATGACTAATGGCGCTAGGAGTCAAGCCCGCGGCCTCGTGCTTATCGGCACACCACCGTAATCACGGAGTTAGCATTTATTGTGAAGCATTGTACTTCGAGTGCGGCAACTATGTTGCGGGCAGCAGGGCGTCTCGCCGTTGCAGTAGGCCGATCCTGGGGGTAGTGCAGAATATTTAACCTTTTTGGCCAGAAGATTCCAGTGGCAGTGTTGCCTGAAATATTGTGCCACAGGGGCCCCTGAGTATGTGCCCCTGCGGGCCAGTGGGCTTAAGTTAGCTTTCAATCTGATAGCTTGTCACTACATACGTTCCTACTAAAATATAAACACTACAGGATATAATCTCACATTACCGTTCGCCACACAACACTCACATCGTTGATACGACCCTTTTCTGCAAATCACGGCAATTCGAATTACGTAGACTAGGACGTCAACTAGGGCTCATCTATTAGGCGATTTTTTTCGCGAACCTTATGCTCCTCTTGCCTGTTAATTGAGCCCTGGTACATGTCACACGAATGCGTTAGTACTGGTTGAAAACAACGTTATTTTGGCGTCCCTGCAAATGTGGTTTTTACGGGGAAATTTGACTGAAAACGGAGAGAGATAAACGGGATGGGAAAGGCAGGGAGGCTATCCGGAGGAGATTCTGGTTTGCAAGCCTGCACTGGCGGTAGGGAAAGGGGAAACGAAAGACGGACAGGATAAGGAAAAGATAAAGAAAGGGCTAAAAAAATAAGTAGAGGAGGTTGAGAACGTCCGCCAGAACTAAAATCTCTGTAATAGGCCACTCAAGAGCTGAAAATTCGAAGGCGGCCTTGACTGTCTTGTGGTGTGACGACTGTGTAGTTCGGAGTTGCGGGAATGTCTGCTCTGAAACCGGCTGTTCGTCGAGACGCACCAGCGCGGTCGCGAGTGACTGCCTGTGAGCTTAGCCACCCATTTACGTGAAACTTCTTGTGCGTGCAGCAGATGGTGCATGGACACAACGGTACAGAAATGAGCTAACCAAATGCAGAAGTTACACTTGTTCACACATCACAAACGTTATACGCCTAACTTATATTACAGCTAGTGGAGGTTACAGCCTCAATCTGCAATGGTGCTTGTTCCCTGTTCATAGTGGGCCCACTTGTTGTACAGGAGATGTTTCCCTCTAAGGGAAAGAAACAAACCCTTTCCCCCCCCCCCCCACATCTCCCCCTACTGGCGGCGTTCGATCTCGCCGTACTCGTAGATGGTTGTGTCTCCTGCGCATGCCTCCATCTGCTGCCCTTGCGCTGGATGTGGGAACGGACACTTCCCGCAGTCATCAAAGTGGTTGGACACCCTTCGTCCTTGTTTTCCTAGTCTCTTCATGCCAGTTTTGTAGGTACTTGTCGAACGCGGGGGAAGGGGTCTCATAGCCCAACAAACGTGAAAATTTTGCAACCTAGTGCAGAGTTATAGATTTTACAAATTGTGACAAAAACAAGTTAGAGTTGTATAAATTATTTTCACTAAGGCATAGAGATCTCTCTCAAACGCCACCATTGATGTTTCGACAAACGTAATGCCGATCTACGCCACTCTGAACCCTACGGGCGAGGCTAAATTGAACTCCAATTGCGTCCTGTGTCACATGATAACGCGACAATTTGCGCTAGCTACACATGCATGGTCGAGTGATGTTTTGTTTCTTATACAGAACGATACCAACTTAAGGTGCGTGGGTAGTATTATTGCAAAGATATAAGCGATATTTTTAAACGCTGGTTTCATCCGGCAAAATCTTTTTGGGCTTTTCAAAGACCTTCCACGTGAAAAGTTGGTGGTTGCGATTTACAAGGAATAATTTAACGAAAACTCTATTCAGTTCCTAAACATTTTATAGAATTTCCTGAATGAGCATGTGTGTTGGAAATGTTGTTTCAATTTACTCAAACTACTGCTGCACTTTTGTTTCACGCACTCAAAAGTAACAGATAGAACCGGCATAATTATATGTTGTCTGTTCATCAGAAATTCGCTTGTGCATAAGGTAAAGAGTGCTTTAGCGGTCAGGTCACGAGTTTAAAACAAGCATATCTGGCCCTTTATGCCACCAGAAGTGCCTCTGAAATTCTGAAAGTGTATATAACGCCCTTTTGTTTGTATAAGGTACCAGAGGACATAACGCTCAGAAGAATAAAGCAGTGGGTACACCTAATATTTATTCTGCGCTCCTGAAGGCTAACTAAGACTGGTAATATAGGATCAATGTTGCCTGAAGTGTCGGCAATATATTATACCTATGCGTTGCTGTTCTGCGAATGAAAGAGCAGTTGAACCGAAACGGAAGACTTGACAGATGTTACATAAAAGACACGTTGATACAATTCCGTATAGGAGTAGTTTTATAGACTTCCATTTGTTGGCAGTCGCTTTTATAAGGACGAACCGGCAGTTGGCTCAAAGTCTGAATAATTGAGCACGAACAACAGTACACTGGTGCTACACCGTCTAGCCTTTCGGGCCACCGCTGCGAGTGGTAATGAGCTGCCAAATTTGAGAATAGCGCCATACTGCACATGTACAAGAACGCAGAACTGCAGGTTGTGGCTCTCATCATATAACATAAGTGATTAGGGTGCTTGTGTACAAGGCAGCCTCCGATTCTTCTGCATCTGGAGCAGTTTTCACATCTGAGCCACGTTTTTCGCCCGATAATTATTCCGCCTGCCCAGACTTATGGGTTCGTGGTACCGTCACTGTCAGGTATCCGCAGAGTCGCTATGTTCTCTCTGCTGCAGCATTTTGACATCCCACATGATTTCCCGCATGTGGGAACCGTTTTCTTCTTTCAGGTCGACGCATTTCACGCGTCTGCTTTTAATATAGTCAATCATTGTGGCGGGAAACTGAGAAGGCACAAGAAACAGTGTTGGGGTGACGGCGTCGTATGCCGACGACATCGGGTGCAGTTAGTGTACAGCGTGTAGTACACAAACGCGCTTATCCATTCCGTTCACAACTAGGTGAGCGCTGCAGCAACAAGTCACGCCATACGGGTATTCCTCAGACATCTTTTGCGTCGGACTTGCAGAAACGCCTTTCCCGTTCCCTCTCCTCCCCGCTGCAGCTTTTCGGTACGCATAACCTCATTTCATCGGTTCACGTCACTTCATGATTGACCCGATTGCCTCTAAATATAAAATTACCACTGGCCTTTGTTCTTCATGGGCAACGAGTAAATTACGCATGCAGATTCGTCATAATTTTTCACCGATATTTATACAGTTTATCTCCATGACGTTTGCATGCATACAAGGGTAAATGACTTTAAACCGATTCGTAAAACAAACTTAGGACGCCGTGGCAGTGGGGGATGGTATAGCAATTTTAAAACTCTAACTGACCCGCATACTTTCAAGTTTTCCTGCACATGCACCCTACATTCTTAGCCGGGTTACTCTTACTATTGATGCCCATTTTCACATTTTTCTGCACCTATATTTCGCAAGATACATTGCAACTGGTTTCACAGTAAAAATTAAATTATGGGGTTTTACGTGCCAAAGCCACTTTCTGATTATAAGGCACGCCGTAGCGGAGGACTCCGAAAATTTCGACTACCTGGGGTTCTTTAACGTGCACCTAAATCTAAGCACACGGGTGTTTTCGCATTTCGCCCCCATCGAAATGCGGCCGCCGTGGCCGGGATTCCATTCCACGACCTCGTGCTCAGCGGTCCAACACCATAGCCACTGAGGCACCACAGCGGGTGGGTTTCACAGTAGGCCTTGTACAAGCTGAAAAGTTGTGGGTCACGCTCTAATTTACTTTCTAAAACCAGACGTAATCTATATTATAACATATTTACCCATGTAACTAAATGCTGTAGGGGGGTGGGCCTCGTCAGACATGTTGCATTTTGCCCTTCCCCTAAAGTGAGTGCACAAATGCTGCACTTTGAATAAAATTTCAATTCAAAGAATATGGTAAGCTTACAGGTTATTTCAGTCGCTTATACAGGCCCTTTCGTCTTCGCTGTGCTCTACTTTTATATAGCTTGCCCATTCTACACAATGAGTTGTACAACGGGTTAGCCATACAAAAATATAGAACAGTCAAAAATGATATACAGCCCTGAGTTATATTTCAGGGCGATGGCTTCAGCACACGCCGTGAAGTACCTGATCTTTTCAAGGATTCAATAAAATGCGCTGGGAGGGGAAGCTTTATCTTGTGTTGCACACTAAAACATGTGGTGAGAAACAAATTGAGTCAACCGCAAGCATAAAATTACGGTCCCCATTTAAATGTATAATATTTCCGCAAGCAACATTAGGTAAATGTTCTTTTGAACATTTACAGATAGTCACGTGTAAATAACATTATCATGCGTGCCAATTCACGTTCATAAATACCTTCAACAATCATTCTACAATTAACTAGTTTCTAGCGAATAACATAATTGTTTCTAGCGCATAGTTTCCACAGGTTGTAGCGCACAAACTTTATTTGCAAAATTAAACATAAACCTTCCGTTCTGAGCACATCGTATTAAAACGTGGAAAGGAACATTTGCTTTCAGGTATGCCCTGAGGAGCACAGCCCTGCAAAGCAATGATTCTGGAGTCGGTAATGTGTCTACATGCGGAAACGAGCCTACTAGACCACTCGCATATATGAGGTGTAGTTTTCGTACATGTGTAATGCCTCGAAGTATGCATCCCTTCAAAAGAAAAAAAAAGGTTGCACACAAAACTTATCTCCAGTTGCTACGAAAACTTGGGCCCAGCAATTGCTTAGTATAAAGAAATCTGATTCATCCTGCGGTGGTGAAAATTTAGGTGGAATCGGAAGTGCTCACTCATGATGCATAACCCTTGGGGAGGCGATATTTAAGTTAATCTCCCAAGTTTGCTATATAAATTTAACGCAGGCGAGTAAAATCCCCCTGTGTTCTGCTTGCATTATTATGGTGACAACGTCATACAAGAAATTCGAACAGCATGCATAAAGAAAAGCTCAGCATATACAGATACCACACGGTGAGTTCAGCAATTAAAGATAAACGCACTCAGAAACATATGAACAAACAGTTCTTCTTGTCCTTTAGGCGACAGAACGATGACTTTGCTGTCAAAATTACGCTCAGCATTGATTTAGTAACGCCAAGCCTACAGCATTATTTGGAACCCCGTAGAATATTTGAGAAAGAACATATGTTTATGGCAATATCATTATTTTATGTGCTAGCTATTTACCTGGGCTTTTGGTGTAACCTGTCCCTTTAGATACTTCTGTGAACGCCTTGCAATAAGAATTGCATGCTTTGAGGTGAAATAACTAATTAGGAAAATTTTGTGCAGAAAACATGACTAAGATATAGAGACTAAAGTGCTCAACACATTAGCTGCGTGCAGTCTCAGCACATATAACAGTGTAATATGACGAAAAAATCACAGATGATGCTGCGTGACTGCATTAACAAAATTAGCTTCATGTACAGGTAAACAGCAACTAAGATGCTACAACTGAGCGAAGAATTAACAGCGCGTTCAATAAGTTCTTTATCTTTTTTTTCAGCAGAACCCATTTGTTTCAAATAAAATGTGTCAACTATAAATTACGCTTGAAAACATATAATTCTTCAAGTGAAGCACAAATATATTTATAATCATCACAAGCGAGCGGCAATCAAGAATATAGCAAGTGAATGACTGTATGGGATAAAATACCATTTCTCAAAATGTGCCAAAATACAGTTACTTACGGCGTTCAGAGTAGAGAGTTTTAGCCCAGCGGGTTTACGGCCAGCGGAGCGGAGCGGACTCCACCGTTGCGCCAGCGGAGCGGCTCGCGAAAAAAGAATTTTAGCCCAGCGGATCACCCGCTCGAGCGGGGTAAAGAGCGGGGCGCTCTGCTGCCCCACCTAGTGGTTCGAATAGGAGTTACTGAGAAATGAAATTGAATTACGCTTGCTTTTATTATGCAAGAAATGTTGAATAAAGATATATTACATGTTCCCAGGGCATCATTTGTTAATAATGTACTGAGTACTAATGTACGGGTCAGCGCGGCAGTCGCCGTCTTCGATGCAGAACTGCCGGCGTTCATGTTCGCGGCTGCCGTCTTGCATTTCCCATACACGCCCGCGCGCCCTTACGCACGCTCGCGCTCTGCGTATACGCTCCGCTGGGAAGTGCTTTCCAGCGGGCGTAAACGCTGCTCCGTAAAACCGCTGGCTGCCTCAGCGTGGTGCGCATGCGCAGTCGCGTCTCCGCTCGCCCGCTCCGCTCCGCTGGCCGTAAACCCGCTGGGCTAAAACTCTCTAGTCTGTCTCGATTAGAGGCCAACGAAGAGCGCAGAAGCAAATCATATCCATTTGTACAATGGGACTAATTTATGATTGCCTGTCTTCTTGCATATAAAACATGGCACTCAAGCCGGAAGCATGTAATGCGTTTTCTTGTTCGTTTGCGCTTTTTAAATGTTACACTTGCCAATAAATCTGGACCAAACTTCGAACAACACTCTGCCTTATATTACGTTTATCTTCTTAAGGAGCGCTCAGGAGTAACAAGGAGTGCTTAGGACGGGCAGGAACTCTTCCTCTGGCACCCGCTCTTCTGGAAGCGGAAGTTTCTGTACTAGAGCAAGCATTTGCGAAGATGCGGATGAATTTTCCAAGTTCTTGATATAGTATGTCAACAGCGAGAAAATGAGAGCATGTTCAAATCCAGATGTGGAGGCTAAGATGACTTCGGCTTGACTGCCAGCGAAAAATGCAGATCTTGTTAGGAGTAGAGTACATATGTGATGTAGTGACCAGCAGGTCACTGGCTGGCAAAGCCGTCTGCTAGAAAAATAACTGGAGAAACCTGAAACACCCTCCGTCAATTATTCATTCGCAGAGTAATTCAAGCCCGCACATACAATAAAACAAAGGCATGTCGCAACACGCTCAAAACGATAGCTGTTTGCTGTTAACGTAGACACTGGTAAACCATACAAGTGTTCTACACACCATCAGCATACATTCCGTGGGCTAAATGAGGACCACCTTTTCATTTACCACTTTTCTGTGAAAAGACTTAATTTATTTCGCGAAACCCCGGTAGTCGTCGCAGTGTCAGTTAAGTCAGTGTGAATTCTTCTCACAAAAAGCAAGCACTTCTCACCAAGGCTTTGTGAAACAAGTATCGTCAGATTGAACAATGAATTTTTACGGAGTTACCTTGGCTCCCCATTGTCGACAGCCAAAGCTTGGCCTGACTGAACAGGCACACTTGTGCCGCATTAGGGTTGAAGTTTCCGCGAGTTAGTCGTGGTGCATAACGGCGGCGCTTGCGCAGCGCACGACTGTAGAAAAGCCAGGACAGACGAGTAAACAGTGCTACCTTCAAAATGACCTTTATTTGCGGACGAGCATATTATATATGAGTGGCAAACAGGAAAACACAAAGAAAAGGGCGATACGCAGAGCCAGCACGTCATTGATAAGTCACGCCACTGCACGTGTCCACGATTGCCCTGCGCTCGGCTAATTAAGTAACCTCGTTACGGTCGTGAGAGAGCAATGGAAGGCGTGCTCACGGAGTGGTCACCTAGACTGCGAATGTACTCCGCTTCTATTACTTCTCTGGTTAACTGCGACCTATGCCTTGCCTATCATCATCATCATCATCATCATCATCAGCCTGGTTACGCCCACTGCAGGGCAAATGCCTCTCCCATACTTCTCCTACTACCTCGGTCATGTACTAATTATAGCCATGTCGTCCCTGCAAACTTCTCAATATCATCCACCCACCTAACTTTCTGCCGCCCCCTGCTACACTTCCCTTCCCTTGGAATCAAGTCTGTAACCATCAATGACCATCGGTTATCTTCCCTCCTCATTACATGTCCTGTCCATGCCCATTTCTTTTTATTGATTTCAACTAAGTTGTCATAAGCTCGCGTTTGTTCCCCCACCCAATCTGCTCTTTTCTTATCCCTTAACATTAAATCCATCATTCTTCTTTCCAAAGCTCATTGCGTCGTCCTCAATTTAAGTAGAACCCTTTTCGTAAGCCTACAGGTTTCTGCCCCGTACGTGAGCACTGCTAAGACACAGCTGTTATACACTTTTCTTTGGAGGGGTAATGGCAACCTGCTGTTCATGATCCGAGAATGTCTGCCAAACGCACCCCAGCCCATTCTTGTTCTTCTCATTATTTCAATTGCCAGTACTACGCATTGAAGAAGGAGCAGGGTGCACATGCAATGCCGACAATGAGTGCCCCTGCACCGTACTGTGCACGTTGTTTCGCTGCTGGCGCAAGCGGTCGGTAAGGCATCTGACAGCGCTCGCATTCATAATTCTCAAGAAGTGTTTGGTGGCTTCGCATTTTGCTAGAGCATAGCTTTTAGGCACCCGTTCCTGCGCTTAGCGTCGGCTCCCCTCGACGTAACCGAGCGAACGAGCACACCGAAGGAATAAAGAGTGAACGCGGAGCATAGCGGCGAATGAAAGACGGTGATAGCGAGGAGAGCGCATGGAGGAAAGCGGAAGCGAGCAGGGTATGATGAGAGCGTGAGAAGAAAAGCGTACTTCGTCGCAAGGCAGGCTCTGCGGCGACGACCCCTGCGAGATGACGCCAGAGCAGCGCTCCGTCGTCCGTTCATCGATGGCACGCGGCGAGCGCGTCCATCGATGCCATATATGGAAGCAAAGCGCAACATAAGCGGAGGACCTGTCTGCAGCGGCTGCTGTGAGTCGCGCCAACGCTTCACTCATGCACTGCCTCTTGCGATCTCCTGATTCGCGAGGCAGTCGCGCCACACTTCGTTCCGTTTGCAAAGTGCCGCACGAGACAGATTTCTCAAAATTAAATAATAATAATAATAATAATAATAATAATAATAATAATAATAATAATAATAATAATAATAATAATAATAATAATAATAATAGGCTCTCATTATTTCTATAAAAGCTAATACACTCATAAGGCATGCCAAAGCCACATTGGGCTTAACCGGCAGAGCGTGACAGGCAGCCTACAAACTGTTGCAATGTCAATGGTGGAAAGAAAAAAATCAAGGAAAACGAAAAACAGGGAATGTGTATACATACACTGATAAACACATTATGCGCATTTATAATACATGTACGTATATGCGCACATACAGGTTTGAGAAGCACATCTGGCGCGTGCAATTATCACCATGCCACACGATTAGTTTACGTATCACAATAAAATCAGCACATAAATAAAAACAACAGAATGAGTTAAAGAAAAGAGAAATGCTCCAGTGAAACCTTTGCAGAAACAAACTTTCTCGTCACATTTTTGACCAAAGGCAGGACACTGGAGGAGGTAAGTGAGGCCGATTTCTTTGTATGTTATAACTGCTCGAATCCGCACGTTTTTTTGCTTTCTTGAGCATATCCTTTGATGCGGACTGCAGCACATTACAAAATAAACAATTAAACAACGGAGGAACATAGTATTTGCGCATTGTTTGTGGCTATTTTGTGGCACAACGAGGTATTTGTAACGCCATATTGGTCTAAGGCTACGGGGAAGTACATAAGGTACTTTATAACGATTGTCCCAAAAACTCTTACGGCTATTGTATGCACTAAAACCGAAGAAAAATGTGGCATTGGTAATACCTTGAAGATGTCGGTGTTGCCTTAAAGACACAAGTCATAACCTATAGCTTTTAAAAGGGAGCGCATTAGTGAGTTAATTCTTCTTTGCCAACGAAGAGCGCAATATCCATAGGCAGCAATTCCGTATCGGATAACACTGTAGCACAATGCATGCGCTGTGGTTTTCGTGACTGATATCGGCATGAGGTGATGGATTTCATAGAGTAAGACAAGCACTGAGCAAGTCCTTTGACAGACATAAGAAACATGCGAATTCCATGAACGATCGCTGACAAAACGCAAACCGATATATTTTACGGATGATGTATAGCCGATAGGATCGCAAGAACATGGATTGCAATGTGAATTATGTTATATTATTTCCCTAGTCAGGTGTACTCTCCTTAAATGACTTCGAAAGCAGACAAGTTGCGTTTTAATACGTTAATGTCTATAAAATTTGTAGTGAACAGGTCCATTGCCTTCGTTGCTGCTTCTTGCAAGTGAGCAGCTGCACTAGAATACTGATTTGCACAAGAAACTAGCACTGTATCGTCTGCGTACTGAAATGTTTTAATGGGGACCGCATTACACAGATCATTAACTTAAATGTTAAAAAGAAGCGTGCTTGATACTGAACCTTGTGGAACACCGGCTTTGATTAGCGAAAGGCTGCTGGGAAAGTTTTGAACTGAGATGTACTGAAATCGGTACCAGGGAACATTATCGAGAAGTGACAGAAACAAGCCATGGAATGCCATCATCGAAAGCTTTGTTGACAACAAGTCATGGTAGACAATGCCAAATGCCTTGCTTACATAAAAAAACAATGCGCACACCACCTGGTTCCCTTCGAAACAGAAATTCTGGAAATCGGAAAAATCATCAGAAAGTGCCTGACTACCTTTGTCTTTTACAAAGCCATATTGCTGCGGTGATAACATGTTGTTAGTGTCAAGGAAGCTATTCATAGTGAGCAGCACATGTTTCTCTAAAATTTGTGTTACGCAAGGGAAAACTCATGTAGGGTGGTAGTTTTCAACTTTGCCTCGAGATCCTTTCTTATAGAGTGGTATAATGATTGCCGTTTTCAATCTCACTGGAATAATGCCACATGGCAAGATATGAATAATTATTGCTATCAAAATGGATATTATCGTAAAATGAAAACACCTAAAGGGGTGCACTCTAATTTCGCATTAGGGGGCATCGTAATCATCGGTGAGTTTTTTATCCCTCATTCAGGCTTACAGATTACTATTATGAGTTATTCAGTTCAGAGTGTGGCATGCTCACAATTCCTCTAAATATAAACTTGGCCAATAGCCTTGTTGCTTCAGCCCACCGTGAACTTGAAAACACGCATACAACATTTTCAAACTCTTCCACTTACACCAATAGCTTCGTGTTAATAATTACAGGTTCCGTTATTAGAAGAGGATGAGCCTTAATACGCCACACAATAAGTTACCCGCAGACATAGAATCTATCTGTAGGAAATATATCAGGATATACTTTAGCTGGCTCTGGAAACCGGTGCATGAAAAGTGAATGGGAATACGAAGTTAATCCTGTCGCAGCTAACTCACACATACGTTTCAGAATTTCAAAAATAAACAGCCTCAATGCCCTCGCGAAATATGTACGTGCATCCCGGTACTTCCCGTGCTTTAAAATACGACGTTTTTCAAGTGGTGTGCAGGCGCGCATTGCTTAGTCGTATTCATATTATTCGAGCTTTCAGGCTCCAGGCCTCGCGTTACTCAGAAACAAAAATAGTCAAGAGGGACGAAGTTATGACGCTGCATCGCAAAAAGCAACCGGAAAGCGCGTGCTAACACAAGGCAGAATCCGGAAAGTCACATCGTCTACAATTCCTCTGTTTATTTTTGTCCCCCTAAAGCAACGGCGTAGTAACGGCGTAGCAATACAGCAACGGTCTTTGCAGCAAATCCTACGAACCGCTGGATGTCTGATCTTCCCTTTATTATTTAATTCTTTACACCTTGCTGGTTTCCGCAGAACTGTTACGTCAAGCTCTTGTCTTCGCTTCGAGTTGTCGAAAAATTCGACTTCCCTCTTCCATCTGCTAGCCACCTGGTTAGCTCAGATGGTAGAGTGGCTGCACCGGTAAGGTGGTGGTCCCGCGTTCGACTCTCGGACCAGGACGAACTTTTCTTCAACTGCAAGGCTTTTCCTTATAGGAACACGTATGGGTTTCCTTTGTAGCAATTGCTATGAACGGGTGAATGCCTGATTTTCCCCTCTATTAATTACTTCTCTCCACCTTGCGGGTTTCCGCAGAACTATTACGTCAAAGGAACGGCGTTTAACATCGTGAACGGAGCGACATCTGAGGCCTCGTTTTTTAGGAAAAAACAGTGACGGCGTCCACCGGAATTCACAGATTGTAAATATACATTTTAGATTCCCTTCTTTTCTTTATTAGTCATTCGCTTATATGCTGCCACACCACCGTTTTCGTCGGCGTAAACCACTGAGCATGATAGAATAAAGAAGAGTGAAATGGCGCTTACAAAACACACCGTCATACTGTGTTCCTCTTTTCACATTACTCCTTATACTTTTTACAGCGGAGCAGTTATACGCTAGGTGCTGGCGGTTTGTATCAGTTGGCAAAAAAGATGGCGGCCATCAGAGAGCTAAAACATAAGTGTATCATCGGGAATACCCAAGCTTCGTTTAAACGCGAGAACTGTCAAAACCTATTGTGATAAAAAATATCGTCATAAAAGAAAGTAAAACCAGAATAGACACTGTTTAGTTTGAATTGGGGGTTTGACGTCACGGACTCTATAGGCAAACCACGTAACCTTATCTCAGTTGCTTTCACACATGCAATGGCTGAGCCGCGTGCGGTGAGGACTGCAGAAGAACAGCGTACATACGCAGAGCACCGTCGTGAATAGAAGCAGGAATGTGCGCGGCGATGGCGGGCGGCCCGTAATACGAACGAAGATCGTGTCGCAAACGCCAAGCGTATGCACCTTCGGTTGGATCACCCCTACCGACTCCACTCGCACCGTAATCGTGGGTGATTTCAGCGTAGACGTGTCTCGGCCAGACGGAAAGGGGTTCGTGGCATTTCTCTTGGAAAGGTTGGGCATTTCGACGTTACACAAACATCAGTGTGCCCACGACTCGCGTCATCGGTAGTGTATAGACTGCACATCGGCCAAAGACTTTTCCAGCGTCGCCACAGAGCCGCTGGCCTTATGTCATAGCGATCATAAAGTGATCGTCACCTTGGTGGCCAAAAAAGAAATGCAAAAAGCAAACAAAAGAAGGTTAAAAATAAAAAAAAGCATTGAATATGCATGGTAATAAACCAACCAAAATATAGCCAAAAAAGCGAAATTGATAGTGGCGTCATTTCTTTTCAATCAACCAATTTATTACCAGCATATTTATCAGCATATATACAGTTCCGCTGGTCATACGCCTTAACGGCGTGGAATCGCTCTGAGTATTTTACATAATATCCGAGTGGCTTTGGCCGTTTAGGTCTCTTGCCTTTCGATGGTAAACGTCACCGAGATAACAGATAACCAGATAAGCTTCAGAACGAAACTGGATTTTCTTGATGATGATGATGATGTGTGGTGTTTTATGGCGCTAGGGACAGGTTTGGCCAAAGAGCGCCATGACAAGTGGTAATGTTGACGATGTATTATGGATGGCGTGCACAATGAATTCCTCATGGTAGATGTCACATGGCTGTAAAAGGGCCTAAACTCTGTAGCGGTAAGTGGCGTGGAATATATAGTTGGTAAAATAATGACGGTGACAAGGCAGTGATGTGGGCTATGGCAATGGGCTTTCGTTAAAACAATATGCAATAAAACAACACTGACACCTGAGTTCCAAGAGAGCCCTTGAATGCACGGCTGTTAGTCCTGTGCTAAAAATTGCCTGGTCAAATGATTTTCAGGATGTCGGTTTCGGCTAAGAAATCTAAGACTACTTGCAGTTTAAAAAACGGTTCGTCACTAAGGAAAAATGCAGCATGGAGAGGTATACTTTCCCGATATGCAGAAGGGAAATACTTTTTCCTCTCTGTTCCTATTGCAGGGCACTGGGTAAGCACATGGAGGACTGTCAGGCTATCGCCGCACCCACTACAAGTAGGAGGATCCCCGCCAGTCAAGATGTAGGACTGAGTAGTGTATGCGTGTCCCATTCTTAATCGGCAATGAAGTACTTCTTTGTACCGTGCTGTTTTCTCACTTATCCAATTCCGCAGTTTTGGTTTTATGATGTGTAACTTATTCAATGCTTATGTATCCCACTGTGGTTGCCAATGATTCTCCAATTTGCGGCGCAGAAAGGGCTTTAGGTCTGTGGCAGGAATGTGGATATTTCCATCTGTGTCGCTAAAACTCACTGACGTAGCGTTTTCGTCAGCAGTTACGTTGCCTTTTATGCCTTTATGGCCAGGTACCCAGCATAGGATAATCGCTTGGTAGCACATATATGCGAAGCACAACAAGCTATACAGCTCATTAAAAACGGGATTACTGTGCTTTCGTGAGCTAATTAGCACTCTCACGACACTGAATGAGTCTGTAAATACAACAGCCTTAGCGACATTTCTGCGCCTTATGTTTTTAATAGCCGAAAGTATAGCGTACGCTTCTTCCATGAAAATACTGGTGTGTGGGTTTAGTGGCCCAGATGTTGAAAATGAGGGTCCGAGAGCTGCGAAAGCAACACCAGCAGGAGACTTCGAAGCATCTGTGTAATATTCGTCACAGGAATACTTCTCTTTAAGTTCAAGAAAATGCGATTGTATGTGAACCTCAGGTGCTTGTTTCGATATTTCTAAGAAAGAGATGTCACATCTTATAGTTTGCCACTCCAAAGGCGATGGAAGCCGTGTAGGAGTCATTAGGACATTGTAAAAAAGAGGGACCAGTGCGTTTTCTGAGAGTGCCTCCAACCGGAGGGACAAAGGAGGCCTAGTGGCCGGGCGGTTACCAAACAGCCTAGCAGTGGAGAAGTCGCATATAGTGGAATGACTAGGATGTTTAACATCTGAGCTAACTTTCAGGGCATCCGAGAAAGTTAAATATGTCCTTTGGTAGTGCAATGACCATTCGTTTGATTCGACGTCGAGGCTTTGCACAGGGCTAGTCCTAAAGGCGCCTGTAGCAAGGCGGTGAATATGATCTAGCATTTTCAAAGCTCTAGGTGCAGCAGAATTATAGGCTATTGGTCCATAGTCAAGCCATGATAATATTACACTTTTGTAAAGTTCTAGAAGGCACCGTCTGTCGCTTCCCCAAGATGTACGTGATAATAGCTTCAGCAGATTCATTGTCTTGAGGCACTTTGATTTCATATACTTCAGGTGTGGTACGAAATTCAGCTTACTGTCTAAAAGGATTACTAGAAATTTGTGTTCATGGCTCACAGATAGCCGCTCTCCATTTAGATCTGTTGTGGGGTCCGCAAGTATGCCTCTCTCGTTAGAGAGGACGCATGTACTTTTTGTGGGTTTAGCTTGAAACCGTTTTTGTCCGCCCACATACATAATTTATTTATGCAAAGCCGTACTTGCTGCTTGCAGATACTTAGGTTACATGATTCCAAACCTATCTGGATGTCATCCACATATACAGAATAAAATATAGTATGTGGTATGGCAGTTTGGATCCAGTTCATTTTGACAATAAAAAGAGTGCAGCTTAGCACACCACCTTGCGGAACACCAGCCTCTTGCGTAAATGGACGAGACAGAACGTTACCAACTCTAACACGGAACGTGCGATTTGAGAGGTAACTCTGAATCACGTTCAGCAAGTTGCCTCGACCTACCATTTCAGACTGGTCACGGAGGATTCCATAGCGCCAGAAGGTGTCGCATGCCTTTTCGATATGTAAAAATACTGATAGAAAAAATGTTTGTGGACAAAGGCATCTCGGATATTTGTCTCGATGCGGACAGGGTGATCTGTTGTGGATCTATCCTCCCGAAAACCGCATTGAAAAGGATCGAGTATCTTATTGCTTTCAAGAAAATGGATGAGGCAACGGTTAATCATTTTCTCAAATAATTTGCACAGACAACTTGTCAGAGCTATAGGCCTCTAATTGTTGGGTGAAGAAGCGTCCTTGCCCTCTTTGAGAATAGGGATTACGATTGCTTCTTTCCAGGCAGAAGGAATGTAGCCGGCAGAGAACATGGAATTGAAGAGTGACAGTGGTGTTTTTTGGGTTTCAAGGTGTAAGTGTCTGATCATCTCATACATTATTCTGTCACTTCCTGGAGGGGACTTGTTGCAACAGTTCAGTGAAGCCTGTAACTCAGCCATACTAAATGGACGATTGTATGCTTCATTTGATGTGCTTTTCCGAGCCAAATGCAGCTGTTCTGCTAGTCGCTGATATTTTAGGAATGTTTCTGTGTAATGAGATGTACTGGAAATGTGCTCGAAATGTGCTCCTAGACAATCAGCTTGGTCCTCAAGAATCTCTGCTTGGCCTTTTAATTTGTTTACCCTGTTCGAGGCTTTTCTTTCGTCTGTATAAGAGTTAATTCCGGAAATGTATTTTTGCCAGCTATCCCTTTTGGCACAGTGGCACGTTCTTCTGCCTTCTGATTTCATTTTCTTAAAGCTGATAACGTTTTCAATAGTCGGAGAGTCACGGAGCTGATTACAAGTCTTATTCTGCTTCGTTCGTGCATCCTTACATTCATCATTCCACCAGGGAACACGTCGTTTGTTAGGGGATGCATTTGTTTGCGTGATACATATCGACGCTACTTCGAAAATAAATGCGGTTAAATATGACACTGCATCGTCGATACTAAGCGCACGAATATCATCCCATGTCATATATGTCAGCTCTCCATACTGATGCCAGTTCGCTGAGTCAGCTTTCCACTGGGGTACATGTGGATAACATTCGTCCCGTTTCCTTAATTTTAATACAATCGGGAAATGATCACTCCCGTATAGATTCTTATGTACTTTCCACTCCAAGTACGGCAAGACTGTACTTGAAACAATGGATAGATCTATAGATGAAAATGTCTTGTTAGCAACGCTGTAAAATGTTGGCTCCTTCTTATTTAGCAAACATGCCCCTGTATTGAAGCGGAAGTTTTCAGTCAGAAGTCCTCTGGCATCACACAGAGAGTCCCCCCATAAGGTATGATGAGCATATTTTTTTCGAGCGATCCTACAATCGTCGTTCCGCCACGGGACACGCCGTTTGCATGCCAAGCCATTTACTTGTGATATGCATTTATATGCGGCATCTATAATGAAGGCTGTGAAAAACTCCACTACAGCATCAATTCCTAACGAAAACATGTCAGCCCACGAGATACTAGTAAGAGATCGAAATTCATTCGTTCACGTTCAAGCAGTACAGACGGGGAGACTAAGCTAAGGTCTTTTGAAGAATAGGTTTTGTTTGCAAGAGAGTAATATGCGTGTTCCTTCTTATTCAATAGGCACGCACCAGAAGAGAGAAGGAACTGTTCAACAAGTCGTCCTCGCGCATCTATACGAGGGTCGCCCCACAGGTAGTTGTGTGCATTGAAATCGCCAAGAACAATATAAGGTTCTGGCAATTCATCTATGAAGGACTGAAATTCATATTTAGTTAATTTGTAATGGGGGGGTATGTAGAGCGAGCACACAGTGATAAGTTTGTTTAGGAGAACCGCACGAACCGCCACTGCTTCAGGGGGCCTCTGTAGCGGCAAACGTTGACACGCTATGCCTTTCTGAACAACAATGGCAACACCGCCCGATGATGCGAGAGCATCATCGCGATCTCTGCGAAACGTAACATCCTGTTGGAGGAAATTTGTGTGTTTCGATTTTAAGTGTGTTTCCTGTAGACACAGCACCTGTGAATTGTGTTTGTGGATGAGTTTCTGCACATCATCAAGGTTCCTAAGAAGACCTCTGACGTTCCATTGGATTATTTGTGTATCCATATTGGAAGTAAATAAGCGCTGTCTGTATGGAAACGGAGGTGATGCCTTAGGTTACACAGCTCTTTCGAGCCCCTGTAACGGGAGTTCTACCCTTTCTGGAGCTTTCGAGGGAGCCTCGCCGCTCCTTAGGCGTTTGGCGCGCGGTGAGGATAGGTGTAGTGTCCATTGCCTCTTGTGAGGCGCCGGACACGTGCTCTTGTGAGCGAGAAGTTACCAGGGAAGGTCCCGCCTTGGAGGACAAGACCCCTCGCCCACCAGCCCAGAGGTCGATGGGGCTCCCTGGGGGATTTGGCTGCGCCGGCCGTTGCCAGCACTGGAAGGGACCTGGGAGGTTGAGGCAGCCTCGGCTGCGCCCACCTTCGGGGTCGATGGCCCCTTCTCCTCGGCTGACGGAGCAGCGCTAGCTGCAACTGGCGCGGGGCAGATGGCGTAACTGCCGACTCCCTGCCTGTGGGTCGGACAGCCGCCGGAGGCCGTAGTGACGCTGCCCCTTTACGCGTCACGTCGGCAAAGCTGCTCTTAGATGGGTATGACACCCGCCTACGTGCCTCTCTGAAAGATATGTTTTCTTTGACTTTGATCTTCACAAGCTCCTTTTCTCTTTTCCAGGACGGGCAGGACCGCGAATATGCGGCATGCTCGCCATCACAGTTGACACAATGTGGAGTGTTCTGGCATGTTTCGGAGGAATGTTCATTGTCAATGCACTTGGCACATTTCAGCCGGCCTCGACATTTCTGTGACTGTGGCCGAACCTTTGGCCCTTAAAACATCTAAGAGGATTGGGCACGCATGGCCTAACACGAAGTTTGATATAACCGGCCTAGATGGACTCGGGAAGGACACTTGAGCTGAAGGTGAGTATCAGGTGTTTCGTCTTGATCTCTTTTCCATATCGCCTCATCTTAATTCGTTTAACATTGATAACATTCTGATCACTGAAGCCCTCCAAGAGTTCAGCCTCAGTGAGCTCCATCAAGTCATCGTCAGAGACAACACCACGGGTGGTGTTCATCGTGCGGTGCGAGGTTACAATTATTTGGGTTTCCCCAAATGACACTAGTCCAGACAGTTTTTCATATCGTTTTTGATCGCGGAGCTCCAAGAGGAGATCACCGCTTGCAATCCTCGACGCCTTATAACCAGGACCAAAGACTTCAGTCAATGACTTGGAAACAAGGAAGGGTGAGATAGTTCTTACTAATTTATCTGGTTTTGCAGAACGAATAACATGAAAACGCGGGAAGGATTCCTTTTGGCGGCCAAAAAACTGGAAGACCTCATCGGTGCACCCCCTTTGCTGAGGGCGATCAGGCAGTGGAGGGAAGGGAGTAGCGATATGTGGACGTGTAGTTTTCGGCAGCAACGCTAGCCAACCGTAATGGAGTCCAACAATGGGAGGCTGCAGGGCCTTAAAAACAGGGCCTGCAAACGCCAGCTGTACGTTGCCACTATAACCCAATATGACACAACCAAGGTTGGCTACTCACACAAGATTAACCCTTGCCGCCAAGAAATACGGAAGTAATATGAAGTGGAGAGGAGACAGGAAAGATGGAAAAGTGGGAGAGAAAGACGAAGATTAGAGAGGAAGACAGGAAAAGGTGGCTGCCGGTTTCCTCCAGGTGGGTCAGTCTGGAGGTGCCGTCTATGCGAAGCAGAGGCCAAAGGGGCGTGTTGCCTTCACCGGTGGGCCTTAAAGGTCCAAACACCCGGCATCGGCTCAACCCCCAGGATCAGCCTTGCCCCAGACACGGCTAAGCCGCGCACGGCTACACGCAGGAGGGTGCAACCCTCGTGTGCCCGGGTACGTGGTGTCGCAACACGCCAAACGCCTGCTGACGCAGACGCCCCTGCGGGGTCTCTTACTACTTCTTCTTAATTAAAGCCCGAGACGTAACTCCAGAATACGTCTTTGGGCCAGATATAATAATATGAAAAATGCATGATTTGGGAACCCCAAATGTAGCACAAAGCGTTAGGCAAGGAACAAACGTTTTAAATCTTACCACAGCACACAAGTTGAGCAACGTTCACTGAGTACTATTTCATTAGCTGCAACTTTAGCTTCTAATATTGCCCCGTAATCAGAAATGCGCCCTAACTTGAAGCCTACGCTTCACTTGAGCTAGATAACGAGTGGCGTCACCGT
This sequence comes from Dermacentor albipictus, assembly GCF_038994185.2. Classification (NCBI taxonomy): domain Eukaryota; kingdom Metazoa; phylum Arthropoda; class Arachnida; order Ixodida; family Ixodidae; genus Dermacentor; species Dermacentor albipictus. Next base: position 52,740,528 of record NC_091824.1, read on the forward strand.
TCCCGCGACGCTCAATGCGTTTCCTTCGGCAAGTTGACGTCAGGCGTCGTTTTGACCAAGTCAAGCATTGGCTTTAGATAAGGAGCATTTCTCTGAAGTCGGGGGTAAATATTTCGTATTTGAACACGTTAAAGGGTGGCTGCTTGCTATTGGTCTTAATTTGCTACCAGTTGTATTATCATAAGGATGGCGTTGTCTAACCGCATTGTGCCACAACGATGTGCTTAATGTAACTAGCAAGCGGAATCTTAGGGAGCCTTAAGATAAATATTTGCTCGACAAGCGATGGTGTGCACAGTGCCCCACACTAATCCTCGCAAGCGAATCCGCACGAGTGTCTTCAAGCAAACAACAAGGATATGACGGTGGAGGCAAAACTAGTCTTATTACAACGAAAACGACGCAACGCACCAAGAAAGACTGGCGAAAGGCTAAATGAGTCTATTACTCTGACCATGCTTTACTTACTTCCATCCTTTCCTGAATAAAATTTAAGTACTCACTAATTATAAAAGGGTTGTGGCACTTTCCTATGGGCTCTGTACACAAGAGGTCGGTTGGCAAACGTATCGCATCCACGGGCAATCTCTCCCCAGGAGTGTTTTTCTTGCACGATAACATTTCGCGAGCGCATTGGAAAGGCCATAATCTACTTGCGAGAGTGCAAGACTCGTACCCGATAAAGCGTCCATGCGAAATGTGGCAGGAAAACACTCCACTGATGGACAAGTGTTCTGGATACTGACGTTTTTGTCACAGTTGTCGAAGTTACACTGAGCAACCACCTCTGTCCTACTGGCTTGCGAGGAATCGCAAGGTCTGCCTCGATTTAGTGGCTGATTGCGCGGCTGAGCGAAATCGCAGTTTAGGCGAGTACTGCGGACTGTCTGTCTAGGTGCGCACAATATTGAGTGTAGGAAACGGTGGTAGGTTCTGCATCGTAGAGGTAAGATTTTTATATATATATATATATTTTTTATTCTAGTGTTGTAATACCCCTCTCGAGCTCCAATGATTCTTGAGAAAGTACAAACGACACCTTTAGCTAAGACTGCGCGCGACCTTCGAAATGTCGGCGAGAAAACGGCTTTCATAATTCTCCGAATACGAACCTGTGGGATGGTATTCTTGTGTGATGCATGGGTTCCTCTGGCGAGATTATAGTAGAGAGCATTTCGGTAACTCCATTTCTACCCATTATAAACACTCACATAAATAAATAATTGATGAACAAAAAGATAAATACAAAACAATGCGTAATTGTCGCTGCGGCAATAGGAGCTATGACTCGTGGCTGCTGTTTGCTAGGAAAGATGGGAGCCCTATAAGTCCTAGGCATATAAATACTAGAGCAACCACAGCTGTCTATTCCACGTATTACTTTTCTTTCGATCTCAGAACAGCGCGTTGCATAGCATTGCATTGCTCACATGCATGACGAAGCGGAAATCGGGTCCTTCAACGACATTCTGGAAATTATATTGGGCTTTACCACCTTCCGCTTTAGAACAGGTAGATGCTCCCGGGAATCTGCTGAATTGATATCGCTTTCCTATGTACTTTCTTCCCCAAAACTCGATTGCGCTTCCTCTTTCGGCTTACGACAAGATATACTTAAAGCGCACGTTTTGCGTGTTCCAGGACCACTTTTTCATCGAGTGATGGCCCTGGAAGTTAGACCCTGCCCCAACGGGCCCCTGTACGTCGACTTCGACGGCTTGCGACTCAACAAGCGTTTTTCGCCGACAGTGGTGCGGGATGCCCTGCGTTACAATGCTACGGCGAGCGACAAGTTCCTGTTGTCGTACCCAAAGTGCGGGACCCACTGGGCACAGCAGATCGCTTATCTCATCGACCATCGGGGTGTCCCGCCCGCCGACACTCTGCAGCTTCATATGTACGGACCTTCGCTAGAGAAGTTCGGTGCCGAGACGCTGGCAGAGCTTCCCAACAGAGGTTTGATTCGCACCCACTTACCATACGACTTCGTGCCCAAGCATCCGCAGGCCAAGTACGTGTACGTGTGCCGAAACCCAAAGGACGTCTGCGTGTCCTTCTTCTACCACACGAAAGCGCTACCGGAGTGTGACTTCGTGAATGGCAAGTTCGAAGACTTCTTCGAGATTTTCCTTGAAGGCAAAACTGACTTTAGTGACTACTTTGAGCATGTGCTACCGTGGTACGAACGCCGGGGAGATGACAACGTGCTGTTCCTGAACTACGAGGACATGAAGAGCGACCCCAGAAAACACGTGCTCGAGATGGCTGCGTTCATGAACAGAGAGCGCTACGACGAGCTTCTGCAGAACGAAAGCATGCTGGCAGATGTGCTCAAATTCAGCAGTGCCGGGTACATGAAAAACCCGGGTTCTGGTGGTCCCAGGCCACAATCGAAAAATTGCAGTTCGAAGGCCGACGTCCCGAAGGTAATGCGGCAGCTGTTTGAAACGCCGGGTTCAATACGGCAAGTCAGTGGTGTTGTTCGTTCTGGGCGCATGGGTGGTTGGAAAGAGCACTTCACGCCAAATATGAACGAAAGGATGGAAAGGAAAATACGCGAGAAGTTTTCGCAAACTGATCTCGTTTCTCTCTGGAGGCACTATGGCGTTCTTTAACAAATTTTTAGCTCTTTGTTCACTTTCTCTTGGTTGTGAACAAAGCAATATCATTTGTGCAGTTTACTTCGTTCAGTCTTTTTTCTGTGCGATTATGTTCCATTGCATAAAGAAAATACACAAAAGACTTTCTCAAACTTATGCTTGACTTTGCGGGGCATTATCACATGTTTTTTGCGCATTTCTCTGTCTTTAATTTTGGTCTTTACATTTCTTTGTAAATAAAGACGAAACATTTCTGACGGTTTTGTTCATTTCTTGCATTTATCTACCAACATGTTACTATGACAACATTGTCGAATATGAATAGCAATAACGTGTTGCAATCGGATATCTGTTTAGGTGCAATTGTTACTTCTTGACTATTAGCGTAGCTTCAGCTGATATCGAAATACTATAGTTTAGGCGCTATTATTATTATTTAATGATAAAATATTGAAACAGGGACAAATGACCACATGCGCGTGAGCACTTGCTGTGTCTTTAAACAACTCGATAAGAACTTGAAATTAAAGTAGTTTGCCAGGAAAGAAAGAGTCCAAACGAAACACTAATGCGCCATCATAGGGCCCCATCATTATATTCCGGTATAGCGCACTCAACTATGAGAGTAAACTTAGCTTTTACAGATCGACAGCAATTTACAATTAGATAACTATAGAGCACATACCCTCAAGCTCTAATATTCGGCAGAAACATATGGTGTAGCGAACTTATAACGGCAGTAATAAAAATGTTACTTATGCACAGTGGATAAAATACGCGAAATTATTGCAGATCCATGACCTCTCACTGAATTCGGCATCAAAAAAAAGGAAATAGCATAAGGTAGCATCATCAACAAAAAAAGGCTCTTTTATCATGAATGACGGCTTGGTAAGCCATCAAAAAAGAAAAGCGAAAGCTGGCTTGCAGTGCTGCATGAATTGTCGCAGTCCAAATCATCATCAGCCTGCTTACGCGCACTGCAGGGCAAACGCCTATCCCATACTTCTCCAACTGCCTCGGTCATGTACTAATTGTGGCCATGTTGTCCCTGCTAACTTTCTAATCTCATCCGCCCACCTAACGTTCTGCCGCCCTCTGCTGCGCTTCCTTTCCCTTGGAATCCAGTCCGTAACCCTTCATTACCAACAGTTACCTTCCCTCCTCATTACATGTCCTGCCCATGCCCATTTCGTATTCTTGATTTCAACTAAGATATCATTACCTCGCGTTTGTTCCCTCGCCCATGCTGCTCATTTCTTACCCCTTAACGTTACGCCTATCATTCTTCTTTCCATAGCTCGTTGCGTCGCTCTCAATTTTAGTAGAACGTACTTCCTAAGCCTCCAGGTTTGTGCCCCGTACGTGAGCACTGGTAAGACACAACTGTTATATACTTTTCTCTTGCGGCATAATGGCAACCTACTGTTCATGACCTGAGAAGGCTTGCCAAACGCACCCCAGCCGATTCTTATCCTTCTGATTATTTCAGTCTCATGATCCGGATCCGCAGTCACTACCTGTCCTAAGTAGATGTTTTCCCTTACCACCTCCAGTGCCTCGCTAGCTATTGTAAACTGCTGATATCTTCCGAGACTGTTAAACATTACTTTAGTTTTCTGCAGATTAATTTTTAGACCCACCGTTCGGCTTTGCCTCTCCAGGTCAGTGAACATGTATTGCAGTTGGTCCCCTGAGTTACTAAGCAAGTCAATATCATCAGCGAATCGCAAGTTACTAAGGTATTCTACATTACCTCTTATCCCCAATTCTTCCCAATCCAGGTCTCTGAATGTATCCTGTAAACATGCTGTGAATAGCATTACAGAGATTGTATCTCCCTGCCTGACGCTTTTCTTTATTGGGATTTTGTTGCTTTCTTTAAGGAGGACTATGGTGGCTGTGGAGCCGCTATAGATGTTTTTCAGTATTTTTGCGTACGACTTGTTTACACCTCGATTCCGCAATGCCTCCATGACTGCTGAGGTTTCGACTGAATCAAACGCTTTCTCGTAATCAATGAAAGATCAATCAATGAAAGATTTCTCTATCACCTGATTGATACTGTGAATATGGTCTGATGTTGAGTAGCCTTTACGGAATCCTGCCTGGTCTTTTGGTAGACGGAAGTCTAAGGTGTTCATGATTCTATTTGCAAATACCTTAGTAAATACTTTGTAGGCAACGGACAGTAAGCTGAACGGTCTATAATTTTTCAAGTCTTTGGAGTCCCCTTTCCTATGGATCAGGATTATGTTAGCGTTTTTCCAAGATTCCGGTACGTTCGAAGTCATGGGGCAGTGCGTATACAGGGTGGCCAGTTTTCTAGAACAATCTGCCGACCATCCTTCAACAAATCTGCTGTTACCTGATTCTCCCCAGCTGCGTTCCCCGTTTGCATAGCTCCGAAGGCTTTTTTACTTCTTCCGGCGTTACTTGTGGGATTTCAAATTCCTCTAGATTATCCTCTCTTCCATTAACGTCGTGGGTGCCACTGGTACTGTATAAATCTCTATAGAACCCCTCAGCCACTTGAACGATCTTATCCATATTAGTAATGATATTGCCGGCTTTGTCGCTTAACGCATACATCTGATTCTTGCCTATTCCTAGTTTCTTTTAAACTGCTTTTAGGCTTCCTACATCCCTGAGAGCATGTTCAGTTCTATCCATATTATACTTTCTTATGTCAGCTGTCTTACGCTCGTTGATTAACTTCGAAAGTTGTACAAGTTCTATTCTAGCTGTAGGTTTAGAGGCTTTCATACATTGCCGTTTTTTGATAAGATCTTTCGTCTGCTGCGATAGCTTACTGGTATCCTGTCTAAAGGAGTTGCCACCGACTTCTATTGCAGACTCCTTAATGATGCCCATAAGATTGTCGTTCATTGCTTCAACACTAAGGTCCTCTTCCTGTTTTAAAGCCGAATGCCTGTTCTGTAGCTTGATCCGGAATTCCTCAATTTTCCCTCTTACCGCTAACTAATTGATCGGCGTCTTATGTACCAGTTTCTTCTGTTCCCTCCTCATGTCTAGGCTAATTCGAGTTCTTACCATCCTATGGTCACTGCAGACCACCTTGCCGAGCACGTCCACAGTTTGTATGATGCCAGGGTAAGCGCAAAGTATAAGGTCTTTTTCATTTCTAGTCTGGTCATTCGAGCTCCTCCACGTCCACTTTCGGCTATCCCGCTTGCGGAAGCAGGTATTATTATCCGCAGATAATTCTGTTCTGCAACGTCCACTAATAACTCTCCCTTGCTATTCCTAGTGTCTATGCCATATTCCCCCACTGCCTTGTCTCCAGCCTGCTTCTTGCCTACTTTGGCATTGAGGTCGCCCATCAGTACAGTGTATTTTGTTTTGACCTTACCCATCGCCGATTCTACGTCTTGATAGAAGCTTTCGACTTCCTGGTCATCATGACTGGATGTAGGGGCGTACACCTGCACGACCTTCAACTTCTACCTCTTATTGAGATTCACAGCAAGACCTGCCACCCTCTCGTTAATGCTATAGAATTCCTGTACGTTACCAGCTATATTCCTATTAATCAGGAATCCGATTCCTAGTTCTCCACTCTCCGTTAAGCCCCGGTAGCAAAGGACGTGCCCGCGTTTTAAAACTGTGTATGCCTCATTTGTCCTCCTAACTTCACTGAGCCCTATTATATCCCATTTACTGAACTCTAATTCCTACAATAGCACTGCTAGACTCGCCTCACTTGTTAATGCTCCAGCGTTAAACGTTGCCAGGTTCAGATTCCAATGGCGGCCTGTCTGGATCCAGAAATTCTTAGCCTCCTATGTTGCGTCCCAGGTCTGACCGCCACCGTGGTCAGTTCCTTCGTAGCTGCTGGGGACTTAGGGCCGGGGTTTGATTGTTTTGTACATATGGGATGTTGTGGCCAAGTACTGCACCAGGGTGGCCAATTCTGCTCTGGTGAGGGAGTGCGTTACCGGTTCTGGTCACCGTGATCAGGCCGCACTCCAGGCCTGTTTGTGCGATTTGATCAAGACGCGGATTTTTTGCTTAATCCGATGGAAAATTGTGCGGCACCGGGATTCGAACCACGGTCTTCTTGCACGCGAGGCGGATGCTCTACCTCTACGCCACCGCTGCAATTTTTACCTAAAGGGGAAAAGCCCGAGGCTGGAAACTGAAAGTGGGCTTCCCCCCAAGCTACCTACTGCAATTGTCGCAGTAGGTAGCCATAACGTCATAAATTTTGTCAGTGTTAGTGAAGGCCATTTGTGTGTATATCGGCAACAATGGGCTGAATTCTACTTTGCTTCTGGAAGAAGTGAAACAAATGTCAGCAATTATTAAAAATGTTACTTGTGCAGAACGGCTAAAATACGCGAAATTATTGCAGATCTATGACATCACACTGAATTCGGCGTGAAAAAAAAAGGAAATTGCCTAATATTTTCTAGTTGTAAAGAACCTTTTACTGTGAAAGAAAGGGAACTGAAGTTTTGTGAATTCAGTTAGTCTAAGCACATTTGTGAGTTCTGATTAAGCAGTTTTGGCTGCTCAATCTACCCCTCTCTGTAGGCGACAAACTTTTCAACCGCATCGAAATCATTGCAAGCGAGATGAACACTAACCGAGAGGACTCGAGTTTTAGTTAGACATTGAAGTCAGGCCAATAGACAATTAAGGCAAGCTTACCCTCCTCGTTCGCTGTAGAGCGAAGGTTTCGACACTAATAGCTTTGATAGCTTTCATTGCTCTCTAAGTTCCACATTACGTGATCTCTGCGGTTAAAAAGATGCCCTACTGCCACCAGCAAGTGACCCTGGCTAGCACTTGCAAGTGGTTTTTGTTTGTTTCTTTATCGCTATGTTTACACACACAAGAACAATAACGAAACTACAAAGTCAAGCTGTTGTGCGCGTGTACAGGTAAAAAAGAAAACGGACGGAAGAACCAATTTCATGGCAGCTCGCCTGAAAGTGAATTCTAAGCTTCTACGTGCCAACACTACGATTTTATTAAGAGGCACGCCATAGTGGGGGACTCCTGATTAATTTTGACCATCGAGGTGTCTTTAACCCTTAAAGTACGAGATGTAAATACCCAGAAAAAATTTTATTTTCTATCTAAATATGCAAAACACACCAAGAATAAGCACAATCAACACAGACAAAAAATATTTTTCGGAATTTTTTTTTATTTATAGGGGGAGAACCCCAGGCAGGAAACTGAAAGTGGGCTTCCCCCAAGCCACCTAATGCTTAGTTTTCAATTTCTATAGACAACCCCCCTCATATGGGAACCATAGGTGTATATTTCATCTGCTTTATATCTCATTCGCAACACCACTGCAGCTGGATATGCTGGATCGACCTGTCTTTGACCCTCCTACCACAAGACAGCGAGTCGCGCGCCTAGCTTGTTCATCCTCGTCCAATTTTCCTGCCTTAAACCAACAAATTACGCTTGCTACCTGTCATATAGTGTTGCCTGAAGGCATTTAGCCAGAAACTTCTTGCTCAATACTGAAACTCGCCAAGGAAAAAAATTGTTTTTAAAGTGTTTCCTGCAGGCAACGCTCCTTAATAAAGGGTTAACATTGTTAACGGTGGTTGTTAACGGGTTGGTTAACTTCACCACAATCGACATGTGGCAGCCGCGGCTGCGATTTTATCCGGCCACCTTGTGCTTAGCAGCGCAACGCTATACCAGCTAAGCCACCTTCGTGGGTGGCTTAGCTGGTATAGCGTTGTATTGTATAGCCTTCAATTGGGCTCTACATTTGTAAGAAAACGTTGTTTCATGCATTGAAGCGCAAAAGTAACTACAGCGCCAATGTGTTTTCTCCTACACCTTCAACTTAATACCTGAAAACTGGTGCCATGCTCAGATTTTATTTCAAGTTGATATGCCTTGCGAAGTCACTAGCTCTAATTTCTGAATTGCAATGGGCTGTGATTTTTTAGTAATAAACATAATAATGAAATTTTACGAATTAGTAAATAAAACGTAGTATTTCAAGATGGAAAACGTCTGCCTCATCAAGTAACCTAGTTCAAAGGCTAGAAGTGCGCCATATGCCATAAGTGATTTGGAAAACTGTGGTGAAGCTGTAGCCAACCGGAACTTCCTCTGGTTAACCTCCCTGCCTTTCTCTGCATTATTTTCTCTCTCTCTCTCTCTGTGGTGAAGCTAAAAAAAATGACACCCCATATGGAAGTGTGAATCAGCAGCAATAAGGTTGCGGGAAGGGATGATACCGGGGTCATGGATATGAGAGCATACGCATATAATACCGTGACGAAGTTGTTCGTTCATGATGCTTCTTATCGACATGCTGCCATATGCTGCAACTGCAAGAAATTGGACTTACTTTCCCTTGAGTCAATGGTCATTACATTGCGTGAAAGTACCCTCACGTGACTGTTCGTGGTGGTAAACAAATTGACTACTTCGGTGAGGCAACATCATCACCACCAGAGTGAACGGCTGACTCAAGAAGGATAAAACGTATGCCTTACTCTATGGGCTAGTGGGTGCCCTGGCACAAGAACACTTCTTTGCGTCTTGTACGACATCAGTGGCAAAAGAGAAAATAAGAAATTGCATACCAACAGTAATTAGTAGTAATTATGGGCAGGGGCGCCGCCGGGTGGGGGGGGGGGCGTAAGGGGATTCAGCCCCCCTGAACTTTTTCGTGCTGTCATGCACCGCCGGCCAGAACAGCCCCCGTCGGCGGAAATAATTCCAGGTTGTGTCCGGAATGTCTTTTCGGTGCGATCATTGCGAACTCTGGCTGGATTTCGTGGCAACAACCATGCACCGAGAGTCACATAGTGCAAGGAGCCCTATCCAAGCACAATGTTCCAAGGGCGTTTCGATGGCGAGCGGGCTCGTCGCGGCGTCTCGCGGACGACGCAGAATTTGAGGAGCACATTGATTTCAATTTCAGAACTTTATGGGTATTCACTTCCCATAAACTTATGGTGCGAAAGGTGAATTGACAATTCGATAGTCATGCTTTAGATTTTGAATTCCGGAACTTAGCGGCTTTAATGCTCTTATAAACATATGACTCAAATAGTGCGTTGATTTTTCTAAAGTCATACATTGGACCATATAACGAATCTAGCAAACCCAACATACTATCAGACAAGTTGAGAAAGCACGAACCAAGGTCCGATGAGGCGAAGCGTTGGGGTGGTTCATTTGTGCACAAAAAAGAATATCAACGTTTTTGTTCACCTTCGCCAAAGCATCAGCGTGAGGATACTAAAGCCAGCAAAGGTAACTACGTTCTTATTTATTTTTCTACTTTGACGTTTCTTCGCGAAGACGAATTGAGCCTCTTCGATTCTCTTGTTCTCGCTACCCGCGGGCTGCCAGAGCCTGCCAGAGGGCATGCGATTTTCTCGCGTTGTTTGGGCCACCGCGCGGCGCACTTCGGTGCGCGTTCGTTTTAACCTGGCCGAGTGGATTTTCGCCTACGTCAGATAACGGATACGTCACACGTTCAGAGACCTCACCCAACACTACAGACTCGAAAGACGCACATTCCCGCCACCACACGATAAATTGAACAGGAATGAGGCCGTAACTTTACGCTTGCTCCAGAGACACACCTACCCTAGCCCCGCTATTTTACACCAATGCTATCCGCGTTTATACCCAACAGACGCGTGTAAAACTTGCGGACAAAGAGCAACGTTGCGATACATGCTCTGGGAATGTGCCGGCAACAACGGTAATCAAACCAGCTGCGTTCGCGACGCGTCCATAATCGCGGCCGTCGCCAGAGTACGGGAAGGCTCGAGCTCGCTTCTTCCCGACGCCGCCCCAGATGCGGGAGCCGCCGGGGACCTTCTCCGTAGAGGTCGCCGCCGCTGGGAGGCGGCTATCAAAAGTTCAGAGCTGGCAGACCAGCTCTGGGCCGTCCGGCAAATTGAAGATGCAGCCCGAGTCCAAGGACTTCGAGCCGCCACCTCAGGCCACCACAGCAAGAACTGCCGGACTATTCTTCAACAAAGTTTCTTCTTCTTCAAGGGAATCCTGATTCATGTCGGACGATGACGTCAAAAAGTCCGCTGCAGACGTTTTGAAGCAGCCAGCCCAGGGGTTTTATAAGACTGGAATAACGCGACTCGTTAGTCAGCAAGACAAATGTCAAGTGTTCATGGAGGCCACATTTAGATAAAGTACCCAGCTAGTTAATTAAATTATGGGGCTTTACGTCTCAAAACCACTTTCTCATTATGAGGCATGCCGTAGTGGAGGACTCCAGAAATTTCGACCACCTGGGGTTCTTTAACGTGCACCTAAATCTAAGTACACGGGTGTTTTAGCATTTAGCGGTAATTCCGTATCGGACAACACTGTCGTAGAACGCATGCGCCGTGGTTTTCCTGACTAATATCGACATGAGGTGACAGATTTTATACAGCAAGCAAAGCACTGAGCGAATCCTCTGGTAGACATAAGAAACATGCGAATTCCATGAAAGATCGCTGTCAAAACGCAAACCAACATATTTTACGGACGATGTGCAGTCGACAGGATCGCAAGAACATGGATTGCAATGTGAATTATCTAATATTATTTCCCTAGTCAGGTGTATTCTCCTTAAAGGACTTCGAAAGCAGACAAGTTGCGTTTTTATAACGTTAATATCAGTAAAATATGTTGCGAACCAGTTCATTGCCTTCGTTTGTGGTTCTTTTATATGACGAGCTGCATCAGAATACTGCTTTACACGAGAAACTAGCACTGTATCGTCTGCATACTGAAATTTTAATGGAGACTGTATTAGACCGATCATTAACGTCAAGGTTAGAAAGAAGAGGACCTAATACTGAACCTTGTGAACCACCGACCTTGATTGGTGAAAGGCTGCTGCTAATGTTTTGAACTGAGATGTACTGAAACCGGTCCCAGAGAACATTATCGAATAGTGACAGAAACAAATCACGGAATGCCATTATGGAAAGCTTCGCTGACCACAAGTAATGGTAGACAATGTCAAATGCCTTGCTTACATCAAGAAACAATGCGCACGCTAGCTGTTGCTTTCAAAACAGAAATTCAGGAAATCGGAAAAATCATCAGAAAGTGGCTGAGTGGCTTTGCCTTTAACAAAGCCGTATTGTCGAGGTGATAACATGTTGCTAGTATAAAGGAAGCTATTCATAGTGAGCACCACATGTTTCACTAAAAGTTTTGTTACGCAAGGTAAAACTGATATTTGGCGGTAGTTTTCAACTTTGCCTCGAGATCCCTTCTTATAGAGTGGTATAATGATTGCCGTTTTCAGTCTGACTGGAATAACGCCACATGACGACATGTGATTAATTATTGCTATTAGAATGAATAATATCGCAAAATGAAAACACCTACAAGGCTGCGCTCCAACTTCGCATTAGGGAGTATCGTAATCTTCGGTGAGTTTTTTAACCGCCATTCAGATTTACAGGTTATTCTTTTGAGTAATGCAGTTTAGAGTGTGGCATGGTCCCAATTCCTCTAAATATAAACTCAGCGAATGGCCTAGTTGCTTCAGGGAACGGTGAACTTGAAAACACGCATCCAGCATTTTCAAGCTGTTCCACTTGCACCAATAGCTTCGCGTTAATATTTACAGATTCCGTTAATCCGAGGGGATGGGCGTTAATACGCCGCACATTAGGTTCCTCGCAGATACAGAATTTACCTGTAGGAAATATATCAGGTTATACTTTCGCTTTCGCTGGAAACTGGTGCATGAAAAGTGCATGAAAAGTGCATTGGAAGAGGAACTTAATCCTGTCGCAGCTAACTCGTACATATTTTTTAGAATTTCAAAAATAAACAGCCTGAATGCCCTCGGAAAATATGTACGTGCATCCCGGTACTTCCGGTCTTTTGAAATAGGACATTTTTCACGTGGTGTGCAGGTGCGCATAACTCAGTCGTATTCATAATATTCGAGCTGTCAGGCTCCAAGCATCGCATTACTCAGAAACAAAAATAGTCAAGAGGGACATAGTTATCATACTGCATCGGAAAAAGCAACCGGAAAGTGCGTGCTAGAAAGAAGTTAATCAGGACATTCACATCATCTACATTCACATCATCTACAATTCCTCTGTTTATTTTTATCCCAATAAAGCAACGGCGTAGCAACGGCTTAGGAATAAGCAAGGGCCTTTGTAGTTTCTTTTACGAACGGGTGGATGTCTGATCTTCCCTTTATTATTTACCTCTCTTCACCTTGCGGGTTTCCGCAGAACTATAACGTCAAGCTCTTGTCTTCACTTCGAGTTGTCAAAAAATTTGCTGCAACTTTAACTTCTAATATTGCCACGTGATCAGAAACGCGCCCTAACTTGAAGCCCACGCTTCACTAGATAACGCTTGGTGCCACCGTTCCCACGACGCTCAATACGTTTCTTTCGGCATCTTGACGTCAGGCGTCCTTTTAACCAAGTCAAACATTGGCTTTAGATAAGGCGCATTTCTCTGAACTCGGAGGTAAATATTTCGTATTTGAAAAGGTTAAAGGGTGGCTGCTTGCCATTGGTCTTAATTTGCTACCAGGTTTATTATCATAAGGACGGTGTTGTTGGATGGCATTGTACCCCAACGAGGTGCTTAATGTAAATAGCAAGTGGAATCTTAGGGATCCTTAGGATAAATATCTGCTCGACAAGCGATGGTGTGCACAGTGCCCCACACTAATCCTTGCAAGCGAATCTGCACGAGTGTCTTGAAGCAAGCAAAGAGGATATGAAGGTGGAGGCTAAACGAGTCTTCTTACAACGAAAACAACGCAACTGACCAAGAAGGACAGGTGAAAGACTGAACGAGGCCGTTACTCTGTATCACAATTTACATACTTCCATGTTTACTTGAATGAAATGTACATACTGAGTCATTATAAAAGGGCTGTGGCACTTTCATATAGGTACTCTACACAAGAGGCTGGTCAGCAAACGTATCTCAGCCCAGGTTGATCTATCTCACGGAGTTCGATGCGCGATAACATATCGCGAGTGCTTTGGAAAGCCTATTATCTACTTACGAGAGCGCTGAACTTGTACCCGATAAACCGTCAACGCGAAATGTGGCAAGAAAACACTCCACTGATGAACACGTGTTCTAGTTCCTGATATTTGTGTCACCGTTGTGGAAGTTACACTGAGCAGCCGCCTGCTCGCTGCTGGCTTGCGGCGCGTCGCAAGGTCTGGCTCGATTGAGTGGCAGATTGCGCGGCGGAGCGAAATTGCAGTTTAGGCCCGTACTGTGAACAGTCTGCCTAGGTGCGCACAATACTGAGTGCAGGAAACCGTGGTAGGTTCTTCATCGTAGAGGTAAGCATTCTTTATATATATATATATATATATATATATATTCATTCGAGCGCTCTTCTGCCCCTATCGAGCTCCTTCTATTATTCTTGTGAAAGTGCATACAAAACTTGTAGCTCAGACTTCGCGCGCCTATAGAAACGTCGGCGACAAAACGGCTTTCGTAATTCCTGAATACGAACCTGCAGGACTCTATTCTTCTCTTCTGTTATGCATGGGTTCTTCTTGCCAGATTTGAGTAGAGAATATCTCGATAACGCCACTTCTCCCTGTTTTAAAGGCAGCAATAAATAAGCGCATAAAAAATAGATAAATAATAAAAAATAAATACTTGTCACTGCGGCAATCGCAGCCATGCCTGATGGTTGCTATAAGCTAGGAAAGCTGGGGAAACCTAAAAGCTAGGAAATGTATATGTATATACCGTAGCACCCACAGCCGTCGACTGCGCAAATTCATTTTCTTTTGTTTTTGGTTTTTTCTCTAGATCTCAAAACAGCGCACGGGGGTGCAGCCCGTGTGTCATGATTCACTGCATCACTCACATGCATCACGTAGCGGAAACCGCGTCCCTCAGCGATATTCTGGACGTTACATTCACATTTACGACCTTCCCCTTTACGATAGCACGATGTTCCCGTGAATCGCCTGAATTGATAGCGCTTTTCTTTGTACTCTATTTTTTTCTTAGACTCGTTTCCGCTGCCCCTTCGGGCTTACGACAGGTGCAATTTAAGGCTCGTATCTTGCTTGTTCCAGCAACACTTACCGGCAAGTGATGGCTGTGGAAGTTAGACCGTGTCCCAACGGGCCACTATACGTCGACGTCGACGGCTTGCGAATCAACAAGCGCTTTTCGCCGACCGTGGTGCGGGATGCCCTGCGTTACAATGCTACGGCGAGCGACAAGTTCCTCTTGTCGTACCCAAAGTGCGGGACCCACTGGGCACAGCAGATCGCTTATCTCATCGACCATCGGGGTGTCCCGCCCGCCGACACTCTGCAGCTTCACATGTACGGACCTTCGCTAGAGAAGTTCGGTGCCGAGACGCTGGCAGAGCTTCCCAACAGAGGTTTGATTCGCACCCACTTACCATACGACTTCGTGCCCAAGCATCCGCAGGCCAAGTACGTGTACGTGTGCCGAAACCCAAAGGACGTCTGCGTGTCCTTCTTCTACCACACGAAAGCGCTACCGGAGTGTGACTTCGTGAATGGCAAGTTCGAAGACTTCTTCGAGATATTTCTTGAAGGTAAAACTGACTTCGGCGACTACTTTGAGCATGTGCTACCATGGTACGAACGCCGCGGAGACGACAACGTGCTGTTCCTGAACTACGAGGACATGAAGAGCGACCCCAGAAAACACGTGCTCGAGATGGCTGCGTTCATGAACAGAGAGCGCTACGACGAGCTTCTCCAGAACGAAAGCATGCTGGCAGATGTGCTCAAATTCAGCAGTGCCGGGTACATGAAAAACCCGGCTTCTGGTGGTCCCAGGCCACACTCGAAAAATTGCATTTCGAAGGCCGACATCCCGAAGATAATGCGGCAGCTGTTTGAAACGCCCGGTGCAATACGGCAAGTCAGTGGTGTTGTTCGTTCTGGGCGCACGGGTGGTTGGAAAGAGCTCTTCACGCCAGCTATGAACGAAAGGATGGAAAGGAAAATACGCGAGAAGTTTTCGCAAACTGATCTAGTTTCTATCTGGAGGCACTATGGCATTCTTTAAGAAATCTTTAGCTCTTTCTTCCCTTTCTCTTGGTTATGAACAAAGCAATATCATTTGTGCAGTTTACTTAATTCAGTCTTATGTGCGATCCTGTTCATTTGTATAAAGAAAATGTACAAAAGACTTTGCCAAACCGATGTTTGACTTTCCTGGGCATTATGACATATTTTGACGCATTTCTCTGTCTTTCATTTTTTTTCTTTAGATTTGTTTGTAAATAAAAACGAAATAATTCTGACGGTTTTGTTTGTTTCTGGCATTTATCTACCACCATGCTACTATAACAACATTTGACCCATCGTGGTTGCTCAGTGGCTATGGTGTTGGGCTGCTGAGCACGAGGTCGCGGGATGGAATCCCGGCCACGGAGGTCGCATTTCGATGCGGTCGAAATGCGAAAACACCCTTGTACTCAGATTTAGGTGCACGTTAAACAACTCCAGGCGGTCAAAATTTCCGAACCCCTCCACTACGGCGTGCCTCATAACCAGAAAGTGGTTTTGGCACGTAAAACCCATATTTTAATTTATGACAACATTGTCGCACTATCAATAGCAATTTACGTGTTGTATTCGGAAATGAGTTTTGGTGCAATTGCTACTTCGTGACAATTAGCATAGCTTCAGCTGAGATTGAAATGCTATAGTTAAGGGATTATTTAGGGATAGTTAAGGGAAATCTTGAAACAGGGACAAATGACCAGATACGCATGAGCACTTGCTGTGTCTCCTGCGTTCTGTTTTTTCCTAAAGTTTTTAGCGCCGCCTAACAACTTGAAATTAATGTAGCTGGCCCTGAAATAAAAAGTGCAAGCTAAATACTAATGCGCAATCATAGGACTCAACAATAAAAGTAAACTTAGCTTCTACAGATCGACAGAAATTTACAACTTGGTAACTATAGAGCACGAACCCTCAAGCTCTAATATTGGGCAGAAACATATGGTGTAGCCAACTTATAACAGAAGTAGTAAAAGCGTATTGCATTTTATCTGAAGATTCATATCCACTGATAAGCTTCGTAAGAATACTATCGAAGAATGCTTCCCTGAAACGATGAAGCAATTGCGGAAGCCTAATCTAGCGGACCGAACATGCGGCATGCATCACGACAGCCAACTGGTCCATGTGAGGCATGCAAATTACTGATAAATTCCGCCTCAGCTCTGCGCGACTTCAAGCACTAGTGAAAGTGCACTCCTCGATGTATTCCTAATATCTTTAGTCCTTTGGTCTAGACAAATACATGGTATATTAAATGGAGCTAAAGCGAAAAATTGGTTGAGCTGCTTTAGCAATTGACCCCTTTATAGAATAACAAAATGGGCTCTTTTACCATGAATGAAGGCTTGGTAAGCCATCAAAAAGAAAAACGAAAGGTGGGAGGCAGTGCCGCATGAATATTTGCAGTAGGTAGCCACAACGTCATAAGTTTTGTCAGTGTTTGTGAAGGCCAGGTTATGTGTTTCGCGGCTACAATGGGCTGAATTGTCCTTTGCTTCTAGAAGAAGCGAAACAAATGTCAACAAGTTATTAAAAAGGTTACTTCTGCACAACGGCTAAAAAAGGCGAAGTTATTGCAGATCTATGACATCACACTGAATTCGGCGAAAAAAGAAAAAAAGGGAATTGCATAACCTTTTCTAGTCGTAAAGAACCTTTTACTGTGAAAGAAAGGAAACTGAAGTATTGTGAATTCAGTTAGTCTAAGCAGAGTTGTGATTTATGATTAAGCAGTTTTGGCTTCTCAAACATTCTACACCTCTCTGTAGGCGATAAACTTTTCAACCGCATCGAAATCGTTGCAAGCGAGAATAACAATAACTTAGAGGGCTCGAGTTTTAGTTTGACAATGAAGTGAGGTCAACAGACAATTAAGGCAAGGTTACCCTCCTCGTTCGCTGTAGAGCGAAGGTGTCTACTCTAATAGCTTTAATGACTTCGGGCAGAATACGAGGGTATATTACGAGCTTTCATTGCTCTCTAAGTTCCACATTACGTGATCTCTGCGGTTAAGAAGATGCCCTACTGCCACCAGCAACTGACCCTGGCTAGCACTTGCAAGTGGTTTTTGTTTCTTTGTTTATCGTTGCGTTTGCTCACACAAAAACAGTAACAAAACTACAAAGTCAAGCTGTTGTACGCGTGTACAGGTACAAAACAAAACGCACGGAAGAACCATTTTCATGGTAGCTCAACTGAAAGTGAATTCTGAGATTTTACGTGCCAAAACCACGATTTTATTAAGAGGCACGCCTAGTGGGGGACTCCGGATTAATTTTGACCACCAAGGTATCTTTAACCCTCAGAATAGGCAATGTAAATACCCAGAAAAAATGTTTCTTTTCTATCTAAATATGCAAAACACATCAAGGATAGCCACAATTAACGCAGACAAAAAATATTTTTCACAATTTTTTTTAGCTATAGGGAGAAAACCCCAGGCAGCAAACTGAAAGTGGGCTTCCCCCTAAGCCACCTAAGGATCCGTTTTCAATTTATATAGACAACCCTCATCATATGTGAAACATAAATGTATATTGCATCTGATTTACATCTCATTCGTGACACCACTGCAGCTGGATATGTGGGATCGACCTGTCTCCTCTGACCTGGCATTCACAAGACAATGATTCGCGTGCCTAGATTGTTCATCCTCGTCCAATGTTCCTGCTCTAAACCAACAAATTACGCTTGGTACCTGTGATATAGTGTGGTCTGAAGACCACACTATATCATTTAGCATTTAGCATTTAGCATTTAGCAAGAAACTCCGTGCTCAATACTGAAACTCGGCAAAGAAAAAATTATTTTTTTGTGAAGTGTTTGCTGCAGGGAACGGTCGGTAATAAATCGTTAACGTGCCCCCAATGCAGGGAACAGGGGCGTTATTGCACTTCGCCACAATCGAAATGTGTCAGCGACGGCTGGGAATTGATCCGGTTATCCAGTGCTTAGCAGCGCAACACTATAGCAGCTAAGAGAGCCCGATGTGCGATTCCTGTGGGTGCGAGGAAACCATCGAGCACCTATTGTGTACCTGCCCCCGCTACGATGTACAACGCCTCTTTCTGCGGGAAACTTAGCACCGACTGGACTTAAGGCCGTTCACCGAGTCAAAGATACTCGGACCATGGCCACATCCGTCACTGGCACGAAAAGCGAATCGTGCATTACTGCAATACTTGAAGTACACCGGTTTAAGAGACCGTTTATAGTGTCCCTGTGCATAGTGTCTCGCCCACACGTACTCACTGCTCACTCTCTCCCTTTCTCCTTTTTCTATTCCCCTTTTCGCCACCCCCAATGTAGGGTAGCAAACCGGATACTCTTCTAGTTGACCTCCCTGCCTTTCATGTCCTTGCTTTCTCTCTCTCTCTCCCACCCCGGTGAGTGCGGCTCAATTGGTTTCTCACATTTCTAAGAAAACTTTGTTTCATGCATGGATGCACAAAAGTGACTGGAGCGCAAATGTATTTTCTCGCACACCGTCAAAATAATGCCTGCAAACTGCTGCCACCCTCAGAATTTATTCCAAGTTGATATGCCTTGCGAAGTCACTAGCTCTAGTTTGTAAATTGCAATGGGCTGTGATGTTTTAGTAATGAGCATAATTAGCGAAATGTTATTAATTAGTCATTAAAACGTTGTATTGAAACGTTGTATTTCTAGAAGTGCGCCATATTCCACAAGTGATTTGGAAAACTGTGGTGAAGCTAAAGAAACGACACCCCATATAGAAGCAAGATTCCCCAGCAATAAGGGTGCGGAAAAGGATGACACCGGGGGCATGGACAAGAGAGCGTACGCATATGATACCGTGAAGAAGTTGTTAGTTCGTAATGTTTCTTATATAATGACCCCATATCACGAGGGAAGTGCAAGAAGTTGGGCTTGCTTTCTCTTGAGTCCATGACCATTACATTGCGTGAAAGTATTCTCACGTGACTATTCAAGGTAGTACACAAATTGACTACTTCGGAGAGGCAGCATCATCGCCACCAGAGTGAACGGCTAACCCAAGAAGGATAAAATGCATGCCTTACTCAATGGGTTAGTGAGCGCCCAGGCATAAGAATTGGCGTACAAGATGAGAACTGAGTTCATACATGACGCTTAATATATACACAGGCACACGCATAGGTCCAATTCCATTCATTCAGTTTTCATTTTTCCGAAGGGTGTGCTAGGGCCCGACCAGCTATCCGATCCTCTATATATATATATATATATATATATATATATATATATATATATATATATAGTTCTTGCCCTTGACGAAACTTGGCGTGACCTCCAAGAATTGAGCGCTGAAGTGACGGCGTTAAAGAGTATATACAAGACCTCATAGTAGGAGACAGTTGATATGTCCTCTCAGCGGTGTAATCTTCCTTCGTGTAACTCTCACATACTTCACTGTCGTTAACACTGCTTCGCCCTTCCGGCGAAACTGCAGCGTCTCTCTATCTCTCTCTTTTTTTTCCTTTTTCTGTGAGTCCGAGTATAAGCGCTCCTGCGCAAGTCTGCTGTTGATTCTGATTTCGAGTGAATCCGGCTTGGCCTCATTTCGGCTATTGCGTGAATTATACAGTGTTCCCCAACTATCACGCACCAAGACTATAAAAAAAGAAGAGCCAGTTGCGTTACTAAAAAAAAAGAACATAGTGCATACTGTATCCTGTACACTGGAGTAGCCGTCAGTAATTATTTCGTTACTGAGATTTAATTCGGTAATTGCAGCTATTTATCTAACCTGAGAAGCACTGTCGTAAGTATCAATGCATCAATGAGGCATTAGTAGGCATCAACAAATGACATCCACCTGCGATGTTTTCAGTGACGCAATAATTGCGTGCATTTTTTTCCGTATGGCAAAGGAACCTCACAACATTAAAAAAATACCACGTGAGTGCGCTACCACGCGCATCCATAAAGCCGCGCCCTCAAATAAGCTGACTGAAAGCAACTGCATTGCTTGTCGCACACCCGAAGAGACAGCGGACCACCTTGATAGTGGTGCGGAAGGAGCACCAACAGCAGCCTTCGCGGCCTCGCAGCTATTCCTTCCTCTCATTTCTACGTCACACTTACTATCTGTCTCTGAAGGCCGGCTCATCACATTGCTAACAAAAGCCCCTTGATAACGTGGCCGAAGCGCCGCTCTGACCTCACACGAAATGTCAAAAGCCATGCAATAGGCGTAGAACGTTTGAAAATTCCGGCTTTGCTCACACCGCATCGAAAGAGCGCGCGCGAAGCTTTACTTTGTGCCAGAAACTTGCTTCAGACCAAAGCGAAATTAAAGTGACCGTTTTATTTTTCCTGCAAGTGTATAAGTGCTGCCAAAGCAGATCCGTGTAAAAAAATAAAAGCAATATAAACAAACCGGGAAGCGACCAACGTGTAGAAAAAAGGTAAAACCGATCCATTCAAGAAAATAAATATTCCCCTCCTAAACGAGCCGAATTGACAACCAGGATGTCTGCACAAAAAAAAAATACATAACATATCAGTGTGCCCTTATTATCTATGAATTCGCAAGCTCTGTTGAACACCACCTGCTTCCCACAGGACGTGTTCGAATAGGTCTTCTTTTATAACTACGCAGTACTATGTCCGTTTATCACATCTTCAGTGGTTTTCTTGATGAGCGACGCCGGAATTCTACGGCAAACATCCGTTATCTTACCTTGAACTAATCTGAAGTCCGTCGTGATCATGCCATCGTCGTCTTCATCATCATCATCATCGTCATCATCATCATCATCATCATCGTCGTCGTCGTCATAAATCATTGTAATACTAATAATCAGCAGCAGCAGCAACCTATTTTATGTGCACTGCAGGACGAAGGCCTGTCCCTGCGATCTTCAATTACCCTTTTCCTGCGCCAACCGATTGCAACTAGCGCCCGCGAATTTCCTAATTTTGTGGCCGAAGCTAGCCTTCCGCCGTCAACTGTGCTTCCGTTCTCTTGGTACCCATTCTGTCTCTCTAATGGTCGAACGGTTATCTAACCTGCGCATTAGATGACCTCCCAGCTCCGTTTTCTTTCTCGTAATGTCAATTAGAACGTCGGATTTACCCGTTTGCTCTCTGATTCAAACCCTTCTCATTCTGTCTATAACGTGATCATGTAACGTGATCTTGATTATGTAAGCACGATGTTTCACGTAACACCAAAGAAACAAATTGGCTGGAGAGATTTCAGGTGATCTAGCCAGGCAATTTACAGGCTGGCTATCTCCAGTCTATTCCTATCTATCCCAATCTATTCCAATCGATTCCGATCTATTGCGCATGAATATCGCATTCAGCCAGTTTCATTCGGGGCTGCTGCTGTGTTGGGTGCCCCATCTTGCTGATACCGCAGACGTGGAACGCGTGACAGCGGGACTTCGTCAAGAAACTCATCCACCACTCCTTGAAGGATTTAGCCCGCGTAACGCTGTCCAGTCAGTGGGTGATCGAAGAAGATGGGACCGATCATAGTACCAGCGTAAATACCGAACAACACATTGAGCGACCACTGGTGCTGGTGCCGATTGCACTTCCCCCAGTGTAAACTGGAGTTCCTTCAATAGTGTGAATTATCCAAAGTTACAAAGGTGTTTCTGCGAAAATTGGCTTATCTGTGCACATGAGGTGACTCAAACATTCTGGCGACTGATCGGCTTTTGTTAGGACCCCAATTCGAGAAATCTAAACGATTCTGCAGGTCCCTATCTTCTAAGCATTGGTGCTGGTTAAAGTGGTATGGGCGAAAGGCCATCATTAATAGTCCTCCAAACTGATGCCTTGGATATTGGTACCTGGGCGGTCACGTCTCACGCACTAGCATTTGCACTAGCACGTTTTACTTCTGCTATATATATATACATATATGTCCGGCCTTCCTCTTCTTACCATGCGCAGCTCCCAAAAGCAAGGATCATGTTTTCCTTCTGCTCATTCAAGAAAGACATGACGAGTGGGACGAAAAAAAGGCACCTTTAAAGCTTAGTACTAACGTTATCAATTCACAGTTGTGGTGATAGTTTTCGTGGCAAAAGAAAAAGAACCATCTGTGCACTTTATCTACGCTAAGACAAGAGATATCAGAGCTTGTTTACAACTAAGAGCAAACGCGATGTGTTACTTCGGCCGGAGTGTGGAGATAAGCTACTAGCTCTATCACGATGTTTTTCTTTATTTCCTTTATTTCGTCCTGGCTAACTCAGAGGGGGCGTGTTCGAGGGCGCTGCTTTACGATGCGGGTGGGAGCACAGTCACGTGGTGTTCTCCTTATGTCCCAGGGTTTGCTTATTTATCAATCGTAAAAAATTAGTACGCAATTACTACTTCACTGAAAATATCACAGTTAGATGTCCCCTTGGTGTGCCTCCAAGTACCTCATTGACACTTTGATCGATAAGATAGCACGTCTCGAGTTAGATAAATAGTTACAATTACCTAATTAGATCTTAGTAACAAGAAAATTACTGGCAGCTACTCCACTGTACTGTAAACAATATGCACTAGCTCTTCTTCGAGTAACGTCTTTCGAGTGGTCTTCTATCTGAAGTATTAGGGTATTTCAGCTTACTGATGATGCCCACGAAACAAAACACCACGTGACAAGCCCGCTTGCACGTCGTGATTGCACTTTTCCCAAACGTTCCACGCCCAAGCAGCCATAGGCGCACTGCCGCTTAAATGCGATAGGACCGTGACGTAGCCGTTGGCTGTGCCAATTACGGCAACGACATGCTCCCCTCGCAACAGTTCGTTATAGCGATAAGCAGACGCAGCGGATATTGAAGGAACATGTCCGTCATTTCGCGATAGCTGTAAAGTGATTGAACCTCCCTAAATAAAAAAAAACACAGTTTTCAGAAGGCCAAGTATTGTAGAATAAGAGTATCCTAAATGGCCAGCCGCCATCTTTCACTGAATTTACGTTTATTTTTCATGCGCTTTCCCAGCACTTTCGCAGCTTTCGTGAAGAGGTCACCTTCTGCAGCGATACAACACTGGGATCTTCTGAGAAGGCTTGCTGTCGCTGCCTTGAGCACCTCCAGTGAAATGCTGTGACAGGCTTCAATTATCTTCTCCTGTAAGGCTTCTTGAGAGGTCGTTTGCGTCGTGTATGCGTGGTTCCTAATATAGCCCCACAAGAAAAAGTCCGGAGAGCTGAGGTCGAGTGACCTTGTCGGCCACAGGACAGGCCCATTTCTCCCTATCCGTTGCCTTGGGAAGGTAACATCAAGCCATGCTCGTGCTGGTTTGCAGCTGTGGGCTGGGGCCCCATCGTGTTGATACCACATTGCGTCCAGCCGGGCTAGTGGCATGTTCGAGAAGAAGTCTTCAACCGGCCCTTTGAGGAACTCCCATACCTATCGCCCGTTAGAGTGTTGTTGTAAAACACTGGGTCAATGACTGTGCTGTCATATATTTCGCACCGAACGTTAAAAGACCACTGATGTTTGTGGCGGGACCTTCCTAGCCAGCGGGGATTTTGCTCACTCCAATAGTGTGCGTTGTGGATATTTACTTGGCAATTTCGGAAAAAGTTGGCCTCGTCAGTCCAGGATACCTTAGTGAGAAAGTCAGAATCCTGCTCCTCCTGAATCAGAATCCAATTCGCAAAGTGGAGTCTCTTTGATGTGACTGCAGATGAGAAGTGTGCAGTCCAGCTGTTTTCAAAGTCCTCCAGGTAGTTGAGTTGGACACACCTAGCAGTGCACCACGCTGCACGTGTTAGCGTCTGGATTCGCCGCCATGAAAGAAAAAATGTTGGAGCGAACACCATTATTTATGACTGAAGCTCTCTGCCTCTTTGTTGTGGAGCTGCGGGCTTGCTTCAGCGACTCATAGGTGTTGAATATTGTCATCGAGCTCGGTCTCGTACCACGGTGCCAGCTTGCCAGCTTCAAAATATTCTTGCAACCTGCCGTTTCTGTCCGCTTGCAGCTCCTGGGAGAAGGATCATTTCTACTTTTTCCTGATTGGAAAAAGAACAAAAATTGGGCCATAATTAAAAAAAAATAAATTATGGTGTTTTCCTTGCCAAAACCACTTTCTGATTATGAGGCACGCCGTAGTGGGGGACTCCGGAAATTTCGGCCACCTGGGGTTCTTTAACGTGCACCTAAATCTAAGTACATGGGTGTTTACGCATTTCGCCCCCATCGAAATGCGGCCGCCGTGGCCGGGTTTCGATCCCGCGACCTCGTGCTCAGCAGCCCAACACCAACGCCACTGAGCAACCACGGCGGGTAATCGGGTCATAATTCGAGGCATGAGTTTTACAGCCAGACTGAAATACAGGAGAAACATAAGCAGTTTTCCACACATGAGAGAGAGTGGAAGTATTCAACGAGTTATGAAATGTAGATGTCAGTACTGCGATAAATACACTGCGTCCAGCTTTTGTTATTCCTAATGGGATGCCATCAGGCCTGCCGGATAGCGAGGGCTTCAAGCGCCTAAGACAATCACTGATGAACTTATCACCAAAGAACACAGCACTCGGTGCAATAACCGTCGGGTGCTTCTTACTGACACCAGTTTTAAAACATGAAGTTTTACTCATATACAACAATGAGAAATGGGCCGCAAAACAGTGCGTGACTGCGTTGACTTCGATTCCGCTAGAGTCGAGTAGGCAAAAGCCGTCTCCATGTTGGATAGAGCACTTGCGGATATACTTAAAGCTTTCTACTGGCCGGTCAGTTGCGCTCTTTTCTGAGAATTCAAATATGAGTCATGATCTCGCTCATAGAGGCGTTTGTACAGAGCCCGAATAAAAAGAACTTTTTTTCTTCCACTGATGAGGCCGATGACTACAAAGATTTCAAATGCAAGTGATCGTTATACTTCAGGGACATTATAAGATCATATGAGGATCAGTGGGGATATTCATAGTTATAAGTCTGTATTAGGAGAGATAATTACGCGTGCTGCTCAAAACAAGCTCTGTAAATTGATCTACTTGGTCATCAACATTAGTTTTGTCTGTGACCAGTGACCGATTGGTGTTTGAGATGAAATCATGAAAACCAATACAATCACCACGCTAAAACATGAAGCAAGCGGACTCGTTAGTACCACTCGAGGAGCTACGCTTGGGGGTTGACACGGAGGCAGTAATCAGTAGTAACGCATGTAACTTATCGGGACGAAGAGAGGAAATGTGAGAAAAAGTGACAGCTAGAATTTGAACATTCCAGAGGCAAAGGTCTGAGACGACGTTGCCAAAGGAATTCGCGATCTAGTTACGCTGTTGAAAGAAACAGAAGCACAAAACATCGAAAATCCAGCCTGCATTTGTGCTCCGTGAAATGAATGTAATCAGAATATGTAAGCGTGCTCCGATTATTTCCAGGTGTATTGAAATCACCAAGAATAATTACTTTTTACATGCGATCAGAATATATCACATTTTCAATAGAAAAGATGAACTCATGAACTAACACAAAGGAAATATTCGGTGGTACATAGAAAGACCCAGTTAACAAACTTTCACAGCGCGATAGGCGTTTTTCTAGCCATATCGACCCGCGTATACGTTCTATGTTGCTTTGCCGAACACTCATCAGCGAACAGTCAACAGCAAACAGTACGCAACCACTTTTTTTTTTTGTTTAGACCTGGAAAATTCCTATTCGGAAGAGTTGTAGTGTGGTCGAAAGCCCAAAGGGGAAATTTTACAGCAGACCGAAGTTTCGGAAATAACCGAAATTGGAAAAGAAGACGAAATGTCATTGCAGGAAAATAACGGGGCTTAGTGCTAAGTCTACGAGCATTTTGGTAAAAGATGTCTCCAATAGACACCACTTTCATCCTTGGTGTTATCTCGAAAGCACAAAGCATGCCTCCATCTAGCACCCCACGGAAGAGCTTGAAATAACATATTACTGTTGACATTGCCGGGTCTTTTAGGCACCTAACGGCGTCATCGTCAACGGCTACACAAAAAAAGACTCATATTTCATATGAAGTCGCGGGTAGAAGCGGGAAGAGATATTCAAGGCCTTTAACTGTTTCGTTATCGGAGAAGAGGGTGCTTCTGTGCTCATCTTAGAACTAAAATAGCCTTAGGTCTTTGCGACTGTCGAGTCATGGTTAGTGTCGCTGTCTGCAAAAATCCAACCGAGGCAGGTCCTTACTTTTTTGGTGTAGCGTCGTGGTCTTTTCTAATGGACAAAGCGAGAGCAGACGGGGAAATCGTCTGCCAGGTCTTCAGCTGTGCGTTTAAGTAGACCCGGTTACGTTGAGAAAAAAGTGCAGGAAGTAGTAAAACTAGAATTTCCGGAGTCAACAGACGTCGTCCCAGCTGCACATTGCGCCAGTTCATCGTGCAAGCAACGAACCTCCGCTCTAAGCGAGGCGAAGAAAAACAACAACAACAACAACAACAACAACAACAACAACAACAACAACAACAACAACAACAACAATAATAATAATAATAATAATAATAATAATAATAATAATAATAATAATAAATCTTTTATTGCACATAACGTATACAGGGCAATAAAACGGGCTTGTCAAAGCCTCTAGTGGCTTGAGGGACTTGGCCCGGCAAAGTCGGCAGACGGACGTGCAGTAAAACATAAGATATGAACATAATATAAACACAATATATCAACACAATGCTAACATGAAATCAATAGTCACCAAGGTGCAAAAAGTGAGGAAAAGTAACATCAACAAGAAATGAAAAATAAAGAGCAAGGAACAGTATTTTTAACAATGCGTGCCTGATCATGAACATTTTTCAGGCGTATAGGAACCATGTTACAATGAGTGAACCACGATTTTTAGCACTTTTTTTACGTTGCGGAAAACAGTTCCTCTGGTAAGTCATTAAAAATTTGGGGAACATAAACACAGCGCCTGGCTTCCCCATGCCTTGTTGAGGAGCGCGGCACCTAAAAACGAATGGAACTACGCAGGCTTCGGGAGGCTGTATGACGTTTTTTGAAATTGCTGTCCCAGAAATGTTGTACCACTACAGTCTGTAGGAAGAGTGTTCGAAAGCATGGAAGACCTAGGGCTGTGAAAATATAGTGATATAGTGTGGTCTGAAGACATTTAGCAAGAAACTCCTTCGTGCTCAATACTGAAACTTGGCAAGGAAAAAATTATTTTTTTGTGAAGTGTTTGCTGCAGGGAACGGTCGGTAATAAATGGTTAACGTGCCCCCAATGCAGGGAACAGGGGCGTTATTGCACTTCGCCACAATCTAAATGTGGCAGCGACGGCTGGGAATTGATCCGGTTATCCAGTGCTTAGCAGCGCAACACTATAGCAGCTAAGAGAGCCCGATGTGCGATTCCTGTGCGTGCGAGGAGACCACCGAGCACCTATTGTGTACCTGCCCCCGCTACGATGTACAACGCCTCTTTCTGCGGGAGACTTAGCACCGACTGGACTTAAGGCCATTCACCGAGTCAAAGATACTCGGACCGTGGCCACATCCGTCACTGGCACGAAAAGCGAATCGTGCATTACTGCAATACTTGAAGTACACCGGTTTAAGAGACCGTTTATAGTGTCCCTGTGCATAGTGTCCCGCCCACACGTACTCAGTGCTCACTCTCTCCCTTTCTCCTTTTTCTATTCCCCTTTTCGCCACCCCCAATGTAGGGTAGCAAACCGGATACTCTTCTAGTTGACCTCCCTGCCTTTCATGTCCTTGCTTTCTCTCTCTCTCTCCCGCCCCGGTGAGTGCGGCTCAATTGGTTTCTCACATTTCTAAGAAAACTTTGTTTCATGCATGGATGCACAAAAGTGACTGGAGCGCAAATGTATTTTCTCGCACACCGTCAAAATAATGCCTGCAAACTGCTGCCACCCTCAGAATTTATTCCAAGTTGATATGCCTTGCGAAGTCACTAGCTCTAATTTGTAAATTGCAATGGGCTGTGATGTTTTAGTAATGAGCATAATTAGCGAAATGTTATTAATTAGTCATTAAAACGTTGTATTGAAACGTTGTATTTCTAGAAGTGCGCCATATTCCACAAGTGATTTGGAAAACTGTGGTGAAGCTAAAGAAACGACACCCCATATAGAAGCAAGATTCCCCAGCAATAAGGGTGCGGAAAAGGATGACACCGGGGGCATGGACAAGAGAGCGTACGCATATGATACCGTGAAGAAGTTGTTAGTTCGTAATGTTTCTTATATAATGACCCCATATCACGCGGGAAGTGCAAGAAGTTGGGCTTGCTTTCTCTTGAGTCCATGACCATTACATTGCGTGAAAGTATTCTCACGTGACTATTCAAGGTAGTACACAAATTGACTACTTCGGAGAGGCAGCATCATCGCCACCAGAGTGAACGGCTAACTCAAGAAGGATAAAATGCATGCCTTACTCAATGGGTTAGTGAGCGCCCAGGCATAAGAATTGGCGTACAAGATGAAAACTGAGTTCATACATGACGCTTAATATATACACAGGCACACGCATAGGTCCAATTTCATTCATTCAGTTTTCATTTTTCCGAAGGGTGTGCTAGGGCCCGACCAGCTATCCGATCCTCAATATATATATATATATATATATATATATATATATATATATATATATATATATATATATATATATATATATATATATATATATATATATATAGTTCTTGCCCTTGACGAAACTTGGCGTGACCTCCAAGAATTGAGCGCTGAAGTGACGGCGTTAAAGAGTATATACAAGACCTCATAGTAGGAGACAGTTGATATGTCCTCTCAGCGGTGTAATCTTCCTTCGTGTAACTGTCACATACTTCACTGTCATTAATACTGCTTCGCCCTTCCGGCGAAACTGCAGCGTCTCTCTATCTCTCTCTTTTTTTTTTCCTTTTTCTGTGAGTCCGAGTATAAGCGCTCCTGCGCAAGTCTGCTGTTGATTCTGATTTCGAGTGAATCCGGCTTGGCCTCATTTCGGCTATTGCGTGAATTATACAGTGTTCCCCAACTATCACGCACCAAGACTATAAAAAAAGAAGAGCCAGTTGCGTTACTAAAAAAAAAGAACATAGTGCATACTGTCTCCAGTACACTGGAGTAGCCGTCAGTAATTATTTCGTTACTGAGATTTAATTCGGTAATTGCAGTTATTTATCTAACCTGAGAAGCACTGTCGTAAGTATCAATGCATCAATGAGGCATTAGTAGGCATCAACAAATGACATCCACCTGCGATGTTTTCAGTGACGCAATAATTGCGTGCATTTTTTTTCCGTATGACAAAGGAACCTCACAACATTAAAAAAATACCACGTGAGTGCGCTACCACGCGCATCCATAAAGCCGCGCCCTCAAATAAGCTGACTGAAAGCAACTGCATTGCTTGTCGCACACCCGAAGAGACAGCGGACCACCTTGATAGTGGTGCGGAAGGAGCACCAACAGCAGCCTTCGCGGCCTCGCAGCTATGCCTTCCTCTCATTTTTACGTCACACTTATTATCCGTCTCTCAAGGCCAACTCATCACATTGCTAACAAAAGCCCCTTGATAACGTGGCCGAAGCGCCGCTCTGACCTCACACGAAATGTCAAAAGCCATGCAATAGGCGTAGAACGTTTCAAAATTCCGGCTTTGCTCACACCGCATCGAAAGAGCGCGCGCGAAGCTTTACTTTGTGCCAGAAACTTGCTTCAGACCAAAGCGAAATTAAAGTGACCGTTTTATTTTTCATGCAAGTGTATAAGTGCTGCCAAAGCAGATTCGTGTAAAAAAAATAAAAGCAATATAAACAAACCGGGAAGCGACCAACGTGTAGAAAAAAAAGGCAAAACCGATGCATTCAAGAAAATAAATATTCCCCTTCTAAACGAGCCGAATTGACAACCAGGATGTCTGCACAAAAAAAAATACATAACATATCAGTGTGCCCATATTATCTATGAATTCGTAATCTCTGTTGAACACCACCTGCTTCCCACAGGACGTGTTCGAATAGGTCGTCTGTTATAGCTACGCAGTACTATGTCCGTTTATCACATCGTCAGTGGTTTTCTTGATGAGCGACGCCAGAATTCTACGGCAAACATCCGTTATCTTACCTTGAACTAATCCGAAGTCCATCGTGATCATGCCATAGTCGTCGTCATCTTTATCATCCTCATCGTCGTCGTCGTCGTCATAAATCATTGTAATAATAATAATCAGCAGCAGCGGCAACCTATTTTATGTCCACTGCAGGACGAAGGCCTGTCCCTGCGATCTTCAATTACCCTTTTCCTGCGCCAACCGATTGCAACTAGCGCCCGCGGATTTCCTAATTTTGTGGCCGAAGCTAGCCTTACGCCGTCAACTGTGCTTCCGTTCTCTCGGTACCCATTCTGTCTCTCTAATGGTCGAACGGTTATCTAACCTGCGCATTAGATGACCTCCCAGCTCCGTTTTCTTTCTCGTAATGTAAATTAGAACTTCGGATTTACCCGTTTGCTCTCTGATTCAAACCCTTCTCACTCTGTCTATAACGTGATCATGTAACGTGATCTTGATTATGTAAGCACGATGTTTCACGTAACACCAAAGAAACAAATTGAGTGGAGAGATTTCAGGTGATCTAGCCAGGCAATTTACAGGCTGGCTATCTCCAGTCTATTCCTATCTATCCCAATCTATTCCAATCGATTCCGATCTATTGCGCATGAATATCGCATTCAGCCAGTTTCATTCAGGGCTGCTGCTGTGTGCGGGTGCCCCATCTTGCTGATACCGCAGACGTGGAAGGCGTGACAGCGGGACTACGTCAAGAAACTCATCCACCGCTCCTTGAGGGATTTAGTTCGCGTAACGCTGTCCAGTCAGTGGGTGATCGAAGAAGATGAGACCTATTACAGTACCAGCGTAAATTCTGAACCACACATTGCGCGAGCACTGGTGCTGGTGCCGATTGCGCTTCACCCAGTGTAGATTGGAGTTCCTTCAATAGTGTGAATTATCCAAATTTACAAAGGTGTTTCTGCGTATATTGGCTGATCTGTGCACATGACGTGACTCAAACATTCTGGCGACTGATCGGCTTTTGTGAGGACCCCAATTCGAAAAATCTAAACGATTCTGCAGGTCCCTATCTTCTAAGCATTGGTGCTGGTTAAGATGGTATGGGCGAAAGGCCATCATTTATAGTCCTCCAAACTGATGCCTTGGATATTGGTACCTGGGCGGTCACGTCTCGCACACTAGCATTTGGGTTTGAGACCACAAGTCCGAAGAGCATACGTGCGTAGGCTAGGACTCAAAGATGGAGTCCTCCGCCACTGTTTCTTGAAGCTGCCGGTTAGTCTCAGCGTGTCATAAGTTGCGGTGATAGTCGATGCGCTGGGTACACTGACGCACTTGTATGGTAAATATATATATATATTTATATATATATATATATATATATATATATATATATATATATATATATATATATATATATATATATATATATATATATATATATATATATATATTTATATATATATATTTTCGGCTTTCCTTTTGTTACCATGCGCATGCGCAGCTTCCAAAGCAAGGATCATGTTTGCCTTCTGCTCATTAGAGAAAGACATGACGAGCGGGACGAAACAAAAGGCACCTTTCAAGCGTTGTACTCACGTTATCAATTCACTATTGTGGTGACAGTTTTCGTGGGAAAAGAAAAAGAACCATCAGTGCACTTTATCTACGCTAAGACAAGAGCTATAAAAGCTTGTTACAAACTAACAGCAAATGCGACCTGTTACGTCGGCTGGGGCGAGGCAGATAAGGCTTAGCTCTATCACGATGTTTTTTTTCTTTATTAACTTTAGTTCGTCCTGGCTAACTCAGAGGGAGCGTGTTCGAGGGCCCTGCTTTACGATTCGGGTGGGAGCACAGTCACGTGGTGTTCTCCTTATGTCGCAGGGTTTATTTATTTATCAATCGTTAAAATTTTGCAGGAAATTAGTACTTCGCTGAAAATGCCAGTTAGATGGCCCTTTGGTGTGCCTCCAAATGCCTCATTGACACTTTGATAGATAGGATAGTGCGTCTCGAGTTAGATAAATAATTACAATAACCTGTTTAGATGTCAGTAACGAAAAAATTTCCCGCAGCTACTCCACCGTACAATAAACAATATACACTAGGTCTTCTTCTAGTTACGCCTTTCGAGTGGTCTTTTTTTAGATATTGGTGTAGGATAGGGCACCTTGTATATATTTATGACCTTTGCATGCATGTGTCGATGTTTCCTTCCTTAATGTTTCCTGCTTAATTTACTAGAAATGATTTTTTTTCAAGAGTCGTTAGCATTGCTTACTGGTAAGAGAACCAATACTGAGACACAGCATTGACGTGCATTTCACACGCCATTGATAAAAGACTCTGCCGAAGGGGTTTCTCAAGTCTATTGGGTTTTTTTTCATGGTCAAAAAAGCACGCACAGCTATTTGAAGCGTGGTGAACAAACAGCAGCAACATATTCATTATCTCGGCATACTATTTATGTGGCTCCAGTTTTATTTCTCATTTACATTATTGATCTGCCTTCTAATATTCCAGTCAATGTTAGACTTTTTGCTGATGATTGTGTTCTGTATCAGGTAATCAATTCTCATAATGACCATGTGGCCTTGAACGACGCTTTGTCACTTGTGTGCTAATGGTGTATCGACTGGCAAATGACTTTAAATATTAAAAAATCAGCTATTTTATCAATTACTAGAAAAAAGCTCGCATCAGATTTTAACTAGACTATAAATAATGCCACACTTAACAAAGTGAAGGAGTACAAGTATCTTGGCTTAACATTAACACACGATTTCAGATAGGAGCGCCATGTTAACAACGTTTTCTCGACCGCACAAAAAAAAATTGTTTTTCCTGAAGAGACGTCTTAGACTAGCACCCCCAAACACAAAACTACTAGCATATAACACATATGTCAGATCTGTATTAGAGTATGCTAACGTTGTTTGGTTTCCTTTCACCAAAGAACTCATTAAAACACTAGAAGTAAATCAAAGGAAGGCACTCAGATATATTTACAACAAACATAGGTTAACACTCACCCACAGAATTGCAAAAACAGGCCGGTATACTGACCTTACAAAAACGAGCCAAGCTTTCACGATTAAAATTTATGTATCAACTTATTCCTAATGAATTGAAAATAGACAGTTCCAAATACTTATCTTTAGCACAAACACGACTCACCCGACATAAACATTCACTATCATTAAACGAACACCCATTTCATACGGAAAGCCAGAAGCATTCGTTTTTCCCTTTAATGACACGTGAATGGAATAAGCTGGACCCTAATATTACAGACAGCCCATCGTTAACTACTTTTTTGACATTAGCCGAAAATGAATTACGTGCTTCACAATTAGGATGTACTTGTGTCACCATCTATTTTTGTGCCATTTTATTTCATTAGACTGTGTACATAATCACAATTTCTTTAACGACACCTTAAACGTATCTTATGGATTACTACCTCTTGTGTATACCTCACTTATACAACTTGTATTATTTGCCATTAATGAGTACTATTGTTTATTTATGCAAATTGTTTACTTCTTTCTTGTTGTAATTATTGCTTACCACCATTGACAGTTGACAGACTACCTCATTACCCCTTGTTACTCTTAAATTTAATGCTATGTATTGTGTAATTTATGCATACCATTTTGTTCACCTTTGTAAATTTTCTGGCTTTGATTACCTGTTGCTCTTTTATTTACATTATTACAGGGTATAACGTTACTTTAATGCCTACTACATTGTCTGCCTCTGCTAACTGCATGTTTATATGTCTAACCTTATTATTGCGCTAATTATTATTGTTACACTGCAAGATAACTATGTATGCCAATTGCTATGTATGCCAATTGCCAATGTATGCCCTTCCTGTTATGACCCCTGATGGGATCGACAGTATGAATAAATAAAAATTAAAAAACTAAATACGCTATCTACACCTTTAGAAATAATTTCTAATTTGCTACCTCCATCTCTTTCAAAAATATAATGAACTTTGTCCTGTGCGTATATTTAAACATATTGTGTATGTGCATGGTGGTTAGAGCGGAAATTTAAAACAATGTTGGAGTGACAAAATACGGAGGAGGCAGGCGTCGCTAGTGCTTCTAATGCACCTGTCCTCCTATTGACTGAATTTGAAGAGATAAAGCGAAAGTATGAATTAAAAGCCGTGCACATCCGCGCCAACAATAATGCAGCAAGCTATTAGCCCCAAAACGTTTCAAGGTAAAAGCTCCACAAAATTCAAAGGAAACCTCAAATGATGTGGGTGACAAAACTCTGGCAATGGCACTTTAGGTGTGTGCTTGTGTCTGTGGGGTGGCGGGGTGGCCTTTGGCATCGCCCTGGGGGAGGGCTGAGCCCTCGGTGGCTATGGTGTAACTTATCTCTGTATCTGGATTTCGCAAGCTTTTCTGGCGTCCTTTAGAATGAATGAATGTATATTGTTTAGTGGCGCAAGGGCCAAGTATGGCCAAAGAGCGCCATGACTGATAATGTTGTGTTAAGCGCTGATTTGTGAGTTGCGACGGTGGGATGTGACATGGCTGTAAAGTGGCCTAAAATCAATCCGTATCATAAAAGCGTAAAACAATATATAATATGAAATTATGATAGTGATACATATAGTTTTCTGTGGATATAGTACGCGTGATAAGTGATCATAGAGCTAAAATGCAAGAATATGGAAATATCACCAAAGACTCCGGGAGGCCTTTGAGCCCAAAGGCTGGGAGGCAGGTGCTTTCCTTTAATGCAGTTATAGCAGCAGAAACCTCAGTTAAGAGGCCGTGCTACGGATTTCCTGGTGATGTGACATGAAAACTATGTACATCCTTTAAAAATGCGAACAAGGATTGATATTCAAAGAGCGGTCCCATACCTATGATCATTAGAGGATGAAGGGGAATTTGTTGGCGGTGTGGTAATGGAAAATGCTTTTTTCCTATTAGCGCCTAATTCAGTGCATTGGAGCAGGATGTGAAGCACGGTAAGTGGCTCACCACACTTATCACACATGCGTGGATCACCACCTGACAAGAGGTATGCGTGTGTGCTGTATGTGTGTCCTATCCTGAGTCTGCAAAGTGTTACTTCTGTGTGGCGGTTCTTTGAAGTTTGGCGGCCTCGGCAGCTCTGCGAGCTGTGGCCGAAGTGCTGGCATTTGAAACAGCGGAGTGGATTAAGCACGTAAGGCCTGACATGCAGCTTTATGTATTCCGCCTCGATTGATTCGGCAGGACACTTGAATTGAAGGTGAGAATTGGGTGTTTGGTCGCAATTTCCTTACCATCGCGTCTCATCTTTATTCTTTTCACATTAACAACATTTTACTCACTGAAGCCCTCTAGGAGCTCTGCCTCTGTCAGCTGAAGCAGGTCATCATCTGAGACAACGCCGTGTGTAGTGTTCATAGTGCGGTGCGGAGTCACTGTCACTTGAAAGTCTCCAAAAGACACTAGATTGGGTAGCTTTTCGTATTGTTTCAGGTCACGGAGCTTCAAAAGGAGATCTCCACTTGCCAACCTTGATGCCTTGTAACCTGGACCAAGAGCCTCAGTTAAAGACTTCGAAACTAGAAATGGGGACATTGTGCGTACTTGTTTATCTGACTTTTCCGAATGAATGACGTGAAATCGTGGGAAGTTGGGTCTTTGTCGTCCAAAAAACTGAAATAGATCTTCGGTGCGCCCTCTTTTCTGAGGGCGATCTGGGAGGGGAGGGAAGGAACTAGCCATAGCATAATGTAATTTTCGGCAATAATGCCAACCACCCACCGTGGAGCCCTACAAGGGGACGTTACAGGGACTGTAAAAACAGGTCCTGCAAATGCCAGCTGTACGTTATCACTATAACCAAATATGAGGTAACCTAGGTTGGTTATTCACACAAGGTTAACGTATTTCACCTGGAAAAATTGGAAGTAAACGGAAGCTAGGAGAAGACAGGAAAGATGAAAAGTAAGAGAAAGACGAAGATTGGAGGGAGTAAGAGAAGCAGGAAAAGGCAACTGCCGATTTCCCCCGGGTGGGTCAGTCCGGGGGTGCCGTCTATGTGAAGCAGAGGCCAAAGGAGTGTGTTA
The DNA here is from genome assembly GCF_038994185.2 of Dermacentor albipictus. Lineage (NCBI taxonomy): Eukaryota > Metazoa > Arthropoda > Arachnida > Ixodida > Ixodidae > Dermacentor > Dermacentor albipictus. Next base: position 52,777,281 of record NC_091824.1, read on the forward strand.
CCGCCGCCGAGGGGCCTTAAAGGTCCAAACAACCAACATCAGCTCAACCCCCAGGATCCCGCTTTCCCCAGACACGGCTAAGCCCCGCACGGTTAAACGCGGGAGGGTCCAACCCTCGTGTGCTCGGGTACGTGGTGTCGCAACACACCAAACGCTTGCTCACGCAGACGCCCCTGCCGGGAGTGGCGTCCTTTAGGTCAGTTTCCTAGTGCCCATTAGAAACTAGCAATGCAGTGTTCCTTTGTTTACTCATGGATTAGATCTGTTCCTCCAAGAAACAAGTATGCATCCCCCCCCCCCTCATCCTCAGCGGGTGCAATATAGAAAAGGAATTAGTGAAACTACGTATGATTATTGACGATTCTCAGTAAACCTTGCATGAAACCATTATGGTAGGTCGTTTGACACACCGGGAAGATAGGAACCATGTTGAAGAAGTTATGAAATCATGAGACAGCACGCAAGCGAAAGGTGAAAAAAAAGAAGAAAAAGCGCAACAACAAAAACGTCGCAACACACGTTAAATTCACATGTGTGGCAATTTATCCGCAGCTGTCCTCTACGGAGCACTGCGCAGCCAAAATGACAGCGTCGAGAGATGAAAGCTCAAGTATGTTTAGTATTTTATATACTATGAAGGCCACAGCTGCCCGACCCCGGGAGGAGAATGCGATCAGTGTCACCATACCCAGAGCTGTTTCCAAAAAAAAAAGCAAAGTGTCACGAAGCAGCCTCGTTATTTTAGTGCCTATCAAAGGTAGAGGTAAACAAGCATGAAAAATGAAACCAGCGTTATGAGCGGAAAGCGCGAGCAGCTTAATTGAAGTTTCCCGCAAATTTCTATTTCTATTCTTTGCTCCTCATGACCTATTTTGTTCCCATCCTCGGCCGCTTTTCTTTTTTTTTAGCCTCGCGAATTCTCCTTCACCTGATCCCATAACTACCCGCCGTGGTTGCTCAGTGGCTATGGTGTTGGGCTGCTGAGCACGAGGTCGCGCGATCGAATCCCGGCCACGGCGGCCGCATTTCGATGGGGGCAAAATGCGGAAAACACCCGTGTGCTTAGATTTAGGTGCACGTTAAAGAACCCCAGGTGGTCAAAATTTCCGGAGTCCTCCACTACGGCGTGCCTCATAATCAGAAAGTGGTTTTGGCACGTAAAACCCCAAATATTATTATTATTGATCCCATAACTATCGACAATTACGCACATAACACGAGACGAACAGTAGCCTTTTACTGTAAACTGTGCTACGTATGCCCACCGCGCCTACCCGTTGCAGCAAGGCATGTCACTATGTAATGACTGACGAGTTTCGGACAGGAAGTTCCAATAGCGTGACAAAATGACAACTTCATTTTCACAAACAGAAGTGCAGTACAAAGAACGTCTTGGAAGAACAAATCCGGGGTAAAAAGCGGGAACTCAATCTCAGTTAGACTATCCTCAAAGCGCCGACGTCACAATTTTTGTCCGTGACCTGCTTCCACAGGCATCATTCACTTGCAGCCGCATTTGCGCAATTTCTTGTCATTTTGCTATTTTTTGCTAATGCCGTATTTTTATAGTTGACACCATTATTTCTAACGTGTTCTACAGCCAAGAGCAGCTGTGATGTCAAAGTGGAAAGTTGCAGGACACGTCCAATTGTTCTCATAACGTACCGTGCTGCAGCAAACTATCCCCCCCCCCCCCCCCACTACTCGAAAACTTAAATATTGCGCACCTGCATGGTATTGCACGCGTTTTGGGGCCTTTTGGCTGGAGCGTGCGTTTTCGCATTAGCCTTAAAACAGGTAAATGCATTGTCATTCACCGAGATGGAAAAGAACTTCCGGTGGCCACTGCGACCTGCTTAGGGATCAGCCATAAAAAACGGAGCTGCTGGTGGTAGGCAAGTAGGATCAGCTGTGCTGCTAAGAAATATCACTGCACAGAAATAGAAGTTAGGAACTGCCATTCGTTACTGAGTTGCAACAAGGAAAGGAGTTACAAGTGCGTTGTTCATAGAATTTCGGCTTCGGCATTCATTCCTAATTATTATTAAGGAAAGTCATTGTGCGTACGTTCAGCTCTTATACATTTGTGATAACTGTTTCTGTTTTGCCTTGTGGTGCTGATGCATTATTATACCTGCACTTACAAGCGCTACGCCCACCTACTACGGTCTCGGAAAGAGACTGGCACTGGCGAAAATAAATAAATAAATAAATAAATAAATAAATGCTGCAAAATAATGCCAAATGGTCTCCCGCGTCGGTGACACGCACTTTTAAATCATCATCGTGTTTGCTCTTTCTCTTACCATTCCTTCCTCTCTTTTTTTCTTAGCTTTCCTTCCGCACATCTGTACTTCGTACTGCAGAAATTTTGGATCAACTAGAAGAATAGAAATATGCAGTTTCGCCAGCAAAATCATCAAAGTTCTGGGGCACTTAGTCAGCAAAGAAGGTGTTCGACCGAACCCTGAGAAGCAGAGGCAAGTCCGAGAAAACTGCGCAATCTAATCATGCGTTATGTTTTCTCAGCACTCCCTGCACCAAATTTGGCGAGGTCTGTTGCATTTCAAAGAAAAACGTAAAATCTAGTGACGTTTGGTTTCGAGTTTTTGATTTAGCTCGACCATTTTTTATTAAATGGTGCGAAAATCGAAAACGTTCAGAAAACGAAACTATCAAATTTATAACTCTGTAACTTAGCAATGAAAAGTGATATCACAATATGTGACTTGAATCTACGAGTACTTTAATGCGGACAAAATTGACATATTATACATGAATCTAAAACGAAATGTAGTAATGTGAAAATACAGCATTTGCAGAACCCTTGTACACAACGAAACAAATCCACGTAAAATACACAATGACATATCAAGTTTGTCCACTTTCAAAGGTCCAGTGGATGCGGCTTACAGAACCGCGAGATCTGTTCTTGATTCGGAGCTATTAATTTGTAAACTTCGCACTTCTATTTTTTTCAAGCTTTTTAATAATAGAAAACTTTAACAACGAAATTCAGGCCCTAAATCAATATCCCGGTTCCAGCAGTCACTAGAATTTAACTTTCTCTCTCAAATGCAACAAATTTATTCAAGATCGGTCCAGGCTTTATCTCTGAAAAAAGTTTTTGCGTTTCACATTTGTCTGAATAGGCCACGTCGGAGTTGTGCCCGAGCTAAAGCTTCCTCTTCAGGTGAAAGCCTTATTCCTTCAGTCGACCTTCAAAGTTCTTCAATGGAAACGCGGTGACGACCCGAAAGCTAGAGGCACTATCATCATCATCAATGGCTCACATACCCGTAAGAAAGCAAGACGAATGATAAAGATGGATGATAAATGGGATTAAGATGGATAATAAAACGAATTGAGAAGAATGATAAATTGAATTAAGTGGATGACTAAACCAATTAAGTGGTTGACTCAGGCGAGTTTAAGGAGATAGAAAAAATATTTTTGGCCAGGCGATTTAAGAGGCTGGCTAAACTGAATTAAAAGAACGACGAAGCAAATTAGACTAATCGAATGAAGAGGATGAGTCAGCGAATTAAGATGATGAGTAAGTGAATTAAGAGGATGAGTCAGCGAATTAAGAGGGATGACTAAGTGAAATAGACTACGCGAATGAAGGGGTGTGTGCACGTACTGTGTCCCGCTTTAATGCATCGGCACTTTGGCTTTTTTCGCCTTCAAGTCGTCTTAGGGAGAGCATAGGAGGCCCTGTGAATTATTGTTTACCTTGTTTTTGGGTTTGTTATGTGTTCAATTCGCCAGGTATTATTTTCCGCAAAATGTCTGGAGACACTCTCCAAGCACAAAAACAAATTTAGAGAACTATTTAAGGACACAGCACAACACGCACGAAACTAGAGCAAACAAAGCGCGCGCAAGAGACCACAGATTGTGTCCTCAATGACAGATAAAAAAAATATGGCAAATTTTTGCGACGTTCCATCACATCCCGATCTCAATCAATGCTTTTTCTTCTGACCAGTTGCATTAAGAACTTAAGTTGCTGATAAGGAAACCCGACTTTAAGATGTTCCCCGTATACGACTAGACCATTTCAAAGGTGGCTGGATGAATGGAACACCATGGTTCTCCAACATAACTACAGAATGCAATCACATCCTTCACCTAATACGTCCTATTGCAACATTGCAATTCGACACGAAAGAACGAGAAGCCAGGCAAATTACTGATGCGCTCATTTTTTCATGTATATTATACGGGTACAACTAGAACAGCATCACATCTCGGCACGCATAAGAAATGAGAAATTATATTGCGAAGGCATGCAGTTCTTCACAGGTCTACCCAGGAGCGCAACGCTAGAAGGCCCTTTACTTACATATCAATTCCCACACACGCTAAAAGAAATCTCCGCTGGTGCCAAACGGGCCCGAAATATTTGTTAGGGCCTCACCTTATCAAGCTGAGCTGCTCTAGAGAAGCTTGGTTATCCGGAGACAACACGTGGCAGCACGTTAATTGCACGCCCTCCTAATTGAAAAACTAGAACAGCGATCGCCAAGGGCACCGCTGCAAAAAAAAAGAAAGAAAGAAAGAAACCGGCAATTGAAGCCGTGAATTACAGTGTGAATCGTACTTATCGAGTGTTGGAGTGACCTGCTGTGGGGTGCGCATGCGTTCGATGGAGTCCTAGATGTTGAGTTATGGATCTGTGCGTCCTTCATACCGCATGCTCCAAGCACGCGGCCTGACGACACGAAGTCTTACTGTAGCGTTGGCCAGTGTTCTGTTTGTTTTCGCGAGAAATAAACATTTTTTGTCTTCATCGTCCCGTCTGCTACTACTCACTAACCCGTCCTACAAAAATTGTGTCTTCGAAAATAGCCGTTGGATGATTTTTATGTGATCCCTTTCAATATTATGCCTCACAGCGTAAAAGGCAATGCCGAAGTGCGAAGTTTATATGCATCATGCTCCTTTCCCAATCACGGTGTCGCAGTGCTGAGCAACGCCAGCAGCGTCATACAGCCGGCTAACGGAGATACGGCATAGCAAGTTCAGGTCTACTAGACTTTTGAAATTCACGAGATTAATAAAGGTCGCTGACGCAGGTATTTAATAAGGATTGGCACTTAAGCCTTTCTGGGTTGTATTGGGCCGGCCGTACAAGAGCACTTTTATTTTTTCAGTTACCGCTCCAAGCAATGAGACAATCAGATGATGTTCCAATTCACGCTGGCCATTCACAGACGCCTGCTCTCTTCATCGAGTCAAAACATATACAGCCAGAATACTTCAAAATATATGCATGCACCCCGGCTTATGATGCACGTCGCCTTTTTGCGCACCCAAAAGATATCACCGCATGCGTACCACTTCACCTAAAGTCTAAACAGCAGTTCTTCGACGACCTCGTATAAGCTGACGCCACGTAAATGTCACGCAGAACGAGCTAAAACATCACTAAAACAAGTGGTTGCTTAGTGGCTTTGGTGTTGAGCTACTAAACACGAGGTCGCAGGAGAAAACCCCGGCCACGGCGGCCGCATTTTGACCAGTGCAAAGTGCGAAAACACCCGTGTGCTTCCATTTCGGTGCACGTTAAAAAACCTAGGTTTACCAAATTATTGCGCAGTCCCCCACTACAGCGTGCCTCATAATCAGGTCTTCATTTTGGGAAGTAAAACCTCATAATTATTTCGCTTATTTCATCTCCAAATCGTCGCACAACACACGACGGCAACACATCCAAGCAATGGTGAGCCGGTTCGCACAAGCCAGAAAGCCAGAAACCGCGCTCCCTTTCGTCCTCGTCCGATGAAAAGGGCTTACATCATTCACAGGCTGTACCCTATTTATCTAGCATGTCAATAATGTGGCGTGTTGAACCCTATTAGAATTCTGAATAAATTTGTTGGTTTATAAAGTACACTTCTAAAGCTCTGGAACACCTGTGCAAATTTTTTTTTACGATCGATGCAGTTATCCTATTCATTCGAAATTTTGGGCCCTCGTCATCCAAAAGATGGCCCCAGTTGTCTGGAAATATAAGCTCATCTTTCCAGGTTCTATCAAGGTAACGCCGAAACTTTGTAAGCGTTTCATTTTCCGTCTTCGAAGAGGCAAAATACGAGGGTTCAGTAGTTTGTGCTTAGCATGGAATTTACCAGACACATTAAAATTTTCTTCACATTACCCCTAGCATACCCCTTAGGACAAGGGCCCAGAAACTCTCGAATTATTTAGTTCTCTCAAAGAGTCGTAAAAAACAAAACCTGCACAACAATTTGGAGCGTTTGTAGTCGCACTAACAGCTGCGACGTATGATGAAACGTTTGAACCCCCGCCACTTCGATTCTGTAGAAAAAGATGCATGAGAGTAGGCTAAAAATCTTCGTCTCACATCGTGATGAGGGGCGGCCGCTTTATTTTCTCCTCCCTGGGGTTGCTTAACTGGAAGGCAATGCTCACCATATGATTGATGTGGTATTTTACACCTGTAACACCACACCAACCGCGGCTGGTGAATTCACAACACGGCAGTGAATCCTTCTAGGCATTCAGTCGTAAATCTTTAAAATCACTGAGCCACTATAAGGCTGGTGTGGAGTGGAATTCCGCCATTCACACATTCAGCGCGTTCAGAGCAAACATTTCTCGTCGTAACCAGTGGCCTAGCCAGGTCGTCTGGCACCCAGGGCCCATTGGTCTTCTGTCACCCCGCCTACTCGGGTGTAGTTATGAAGGCGAGAATATAGAAAATTCCCAAAAAGCGGGGGGAGGGAGGATGATGTTTCAGCCCCAGCACAGCCACCTTCGAAAGCGCGCATGTCGCCCTAGGTTCCACCTTTCACTTTCGTTCCCATAGGCCGTGAATGTAGCAGCCATACACGATGTTTTATTTTCTGCCACAAAAAAACACAGAGCGCTCTGGTGTTAACTTGTGATAAGCGCATTTGCACATCTGCTTTCAGTCAGTAAGGCTTGGCAGCCAATATATATGCAGCCCCGTGGAAAAGATAGCTTACAAGTGAAAAAAGTATTTTAATAAAGTTTTAATTTGCGTATTTAGAGGCAATACTGCATTAGCGAAATTCAGGCACGACAGCCATATGCTGACCAAGAGCAACTTCACAAAAATCGCCGTAGCTACTACGGCGTGCGGTATTTTGGCTGTGGACAGCCATGAATCCATACAAAAATTAAATAGCGTTTTGGGGACGCTGATCTCCCGACTTCGTTATAAAACGCCACATGGTTTACTGCTGCGCTGGCGCCACTTCTATGACGATTACGAGTTCTCTTCATTAAGATCCATAAAACGTTTTTTTTAATGTGCTGTTATTGGCAAACGTAAACATCCGAGCTGAGGTACAGCCACACGGTTGGAAACGGAATATAGAGCCCGCTCCGGGGGGGGGGGGGGGGGGGTGAGGTGTCGATTTCCGGCGTCAGCATAGCAAAAAAGAGCGAAGGCTGCGATGAAGCCCCTGCCAGCGGAAGTTCTCGCAATTGTTGGTCTGCACTCGCAACAGAGAGGATGGAGACATCGACCTCATTGGTGCACCGTTTCATATTTCTTTTGGTACTGCCATATTTGGCGGCCCGTAGTTTCAAAGTTCCGTAGGCTCTAGAGCCCTAAACGATTTTGTTCAGAGAAGTTTTTGTTGAGTTAATATTATGACTTTGGGCCCTCGATTCCCGAATTGCAACGTTCACTCTATAATTGCTATTTAAGCAGTGGTTTAAGATGTCCTTAATAGATACCTGCCAAATATGCTCCTAGTGGTCACAAAAACACATAATCTGATATAATATCAGAAAATAACCTCGGAGAAGCCACCTTTCTATAAAATTCCGTGCACATAAAAAACACACTGTATTTGTGTCATGAAGTCACAAAACAATATCCTAAAGAGACGGTTAACTAGGACAGTGTTTTATTCCTCATCGCGAAACTGTCACAAAAGTTATACAAATGATATAACAGTGATAAATGAAACACTGTATACATACTGACAACACAGAAACAATTCAGTGAATTAAATTTCTTTGCGCGCACATTGGTGCAAATATTACGTAGCTTGTCGCTAAACCTGCAGCCTGCACTTCTGCGGCACTACACATCTGGTACCCCAGGTACATGAGCACGGGCTGCTCGTTACCGAGACAGTTTTAAATATTTACATCCAGTCAAGCCGGATGAAAGAGGGGGCTCTTCTGATAGATATGACGGACCCCCCAATTGACACCCGGGGCCCACGCCACACACCCCCCCCCCCCCCCCCATGTCACTACGCCACTGGTCGTAACGACTCAAGTGTGGATTCTTATGATCACCTTGTGTACTCGCTTAAGCTTTCAGGTGCTCAATATCATCGAATGAACTCCCACTATGGAGCACATAGGTTGGACAGCTCCATGTATGATTAAAAAGGGACAGATAGAGCGAAGCCTCACGCAACAGCGATCTGTTCTTCGTCCTCCAATTATGGCGTGATTCGATCATAGATCAACATAGTGACCACTAAACCCGTTTCGCTGGCGAGCTCCATACTCCCCTCATACCAGTAGGCCAGCTTAAGGCCAGACCACACACGCAGATTGTGCGGCACGGCTCGTGCGCGTCGGAACGCCGCACCATCTCGGTGAACGGCTCCTCTCTGTTACGGCGCGCTTGCACTGCCTCGCGTCGGTGCACCTGGCGACGCATCTGCACCTCGGTACATTCAACTATCAGTGTAACAGATTTGTAGCATGCAAGACACTGCTTAACATTTCCTTGTTGTACCGATGTAAGAGCTATAAAAATAAAGCTATTACGTTTCTAGATATCGAAGCATTTTGAAACACTGTGAATAACAAAGTACGAAGTGGCGTGAGCGTACGCTGCGTGGCGTGAGCCCAGTGAGAGTGCGCTGTCGCGCGTCTTTGTGGATGCCAACCAGCATTCCTCGCTAGGCGCGGCAGGCGCAAGGCGCGTAGACCCCAGCTTGCGTGCGTCCGAAAGCGTACGTGTTGTCTGGGCTTTACGTCTTTCCCGATGAAGTGGCTGCGACTGCGGCCACGGCCAGCGGCCTGACAGGCGTCACGACCCAGAGTGTACGAAGCACTGCGTCACCCCGTCGCCACCACCGGGCTCGCTACTCTGTACATTGCGCCCGAACCTCGTTGTTGGGTACTTTGCGAGTACGTGTCACTACTGATTTGCCACCTTTCATGGAAAGACGAGAGGCCGTTGTCTTACGCGTTCTTAGAAACTTATCTTCGTATTCCGTTGTCCCCCTTCGTGTTTTGTTGTCCATGCTGCATCTAGCCGTGACGCAGGGTGGCATGGTGACATTGAAGCCCTAAAGAGTTGCCGCCCGTTCGTAACGTTCCACTTCGCGTTGCATATTTTTTTTCTCATAGAAATAGCATTGAGGGCCCCATTACGCAGAAAATCCGGCCTAATCTATGTTCGTGCATTGGGCGTGCGTTGGACGTGGGCGAAAACTCTCGATGAAAATAAAGAAATAATAAAATTAATTAACAGGTCACAAAATGTTCGCATTGAGGCCGAATGTCTCCGAGAAGTTCCTGCAACCAAGGGAATGCAATTGAGTCGAAAAGAAAACTGGGGTTTAGGTGGAAATGGAACCTAGCACCTTCGGAATGCGAAACCGCCACGAAGGCTCGTTGGCTCAAGCGTGTTACAGATGTGATCGCAGTGAAAGCTTTGGGGTCTTTGACTTAGTAAAGTGTCTCGCAGAAATGTACTCTTGCGTGCCTGGTAATTATGAGCATGGTAATTAACAATGGGCTAATTAGACCGAAGTGAATGCAAGTGTTCTGGTGGTGCGTTGTGCTTACGCAAATGAATGCGTGCGTTTGTGTGACGCGTCGACAAGCAGGTCGTGTTCTGCCTTGATAAATGTCTTGGAGAAACGTACTAACGCGTGCATGGCAATTGTGAATATGCTAACGAGGCATAAGGTAACTACAAAGAAGTGTAGGCGTGTGGTAGTTGATTGAAGTGAAACGAGTGGATGTATGTGTATGTGTGGAAGCTTGTGGCGCGAGTATCTCAGTGTGTACGGGAGCTGAGAAGCATATGAAGATGTCCGGGACCCTTTAATGCTATCGCGTTGTACACTTAAAGGCGAAGCTTAGGCGTCTCCCAAGTTGTTTGTCATGCGTCGCGGTGAGTGGCCGGCACCAGCTATAGCAGAAACGTGGCATCGTCCGAGCTGTGAGGCACGTGCCAAATAATGACAAAGTTCAAAAATAATGTAAAATAATGCAGGCCTGTCAACTGATGGCCGTTAGGCTGAACGCAACGGCTTCTCAAAAAGGTACAGCAGGCCAGTTTTTCGTAAGAAATGTGGCTATTTCGAAAGCTGCGTACGAGCAATATTCGCAGTATAGTAATAATGCGCGCTCTCTCAACCTGTGAACCATGAAATGTGGGCCCGTTCGTACTTAGATGTGTTGCGATTGGTTATTGGCTGGAGATACTTGCTCTTCATGTTTTAACCGCGTATGGAGTCGCCAGCACCGAAAGTTTCTTCATTATTAGCATTTATAGCAATGTTTTCTTGACAGCCTTACTTTTAGATGAAATAATTTGAAACCAGTGACAGTCGCTGCGTTAGATCACATAAATATGCATTAAGCCAAGCAGGATCTACAATAACAAGCTGTAATAAAGGGAAAATCAGACATCCACCCGTTCGTAGCAACTGCTACAAAGGAAATCCAAATGGGTTCCTCGAAAGAAAAGCCTCGCAGTTGAAGAAAAATTCGTCCTGCTCCGGGAAGCGAACCCGGGACCACCGCCTTTCCGGGGCGGCCGCTCTACAACGTGAGCTAACCAGGCGGCTAGCAGGTGCTAGCACGAAGTCGACTTTGTCAACAACTCGAAGCAAAGGCAAGAGTTTCACTAAAACACGTTGGCGGGCTAGTTGGTTAGAATCCATGGTAGAGTGTATAAGCGCGACTGAACGAGGACGTAGAAACAGATACACAGACACAGCGCTTCACTTTCAATTATAGATATATAGATTTTATTTTCACAGGCATCGATAAATATATACCGTGCGAGCGGAAACAAACGTAACAGAAAAAAAGATGAACATTAAGTGGTGCATTTCGATGAACCGTACACGTGTGCAAGGCATGGGGAAAACATGTACGGCAATGGTTACAAAGGTAATCTGAGGAACCGTATCTCCTTTTCAGATAGCGACACCGAAGGCTTGCTTATGTACTTTTGCTCTAATTTTGCAATCTTGTAGGCCTCCACAACCTCCCTCGTCATCCTGCTATGAGTCTTATACAGAATGGAAGTACTTTAAAACATGGGCTTGCAGGGACAATGTCGGCAGTGAATACCCAAATGACGCGAGATTATCCTAGTGACCTTATATCGATGCTCTTTTAATCCCTCATTGATGCATCAGCCGGTTTGACCAACATACGTTCTTCCGCATGAAAGTGTCTGTATATCTGTTTCTTTCTACGTCCTCCCCGTTCAGTCGCGCTTATACACTCTACCAAGAGTTTGACGTAATAGTTGTGCGGAAACCCGCAAGGTGGCGAGAAGTAATTAATGAAGGCAAAATCAGACATCCATCCGTTCGTAGCAATTGCTAAAAAGGAAACCGATACGGGTTCCTCGAAAGAAAAGACTCACAGTTGAAGAAAAATTCGTCCTTGTCCGCGACTTGAACCCGGAACCACCAGCTTTCCGGGGCAGCCGCTCTACCATCTGAGCTAACCAGGCGGCTAGCGGATTGTAGGGCGAAGTCGAATTTGTGAGCAACTTAACGCAAAGGCAAGAGTTTGACGTAATAGCTCGGCGGAATCCCGCAAGGTGGAGAGAAGTAAATAATAAAGGGAAAATCAGACATCCACCCTTTCGTAGCAACGGGTGGTTTCGGGTGGTTCAACGGATAGTTCGTAGCTACGGGTGGAGCAACGGGTTTTCTCCAACTGCGAGGCTTTTCTTTCGAGGAAGCAGTATGGGCTTCCTTTGTGGCAATTGCTACGACTGTTTTAGATTTTCATTATTTCCACTAGCAATCAAAGAACGGAACAGCTTACCTTCACATATTATCCTCAGTCCATCCCTAGAAACCTTTTCACAATATTAGATTCACCTACATGCCTCGCAGACATGACTTGTCCACCTTATTTCATTGTGATTGGAGAGGGCGTCACGAAAAGGCAGCTACCAATTTTCCTCTGGTGGATAAGTCCGGGGTTGCCGTCCACGTGAAGCGGAGGCCAAAGACGCCGGGGGGCCATAAACGTCAAAACTCCCGGCATCGGCTTAACCCCCCCCCCCCCCCGCGTCCCCTTTTCCCCGGACAATAGTATGCCGCACACGATTAGGTGCGGGAGGGTCCAACCCTCTTGTGCTCTGGTCCGTGGTGTCGCAAAACGCCAAACGCCTCCTGATGCAGACGCCCATGCGGGCTAATTGGACGTACGAGCATACTCGCATAATTTTCTGATCGTAATTTTCAACAAAAGCTCAGCCCAATCATTGAATTTGGTTTTGTTAACGGGTGGACGAATAATGCTACACTGTAAATGTAATAGATGAGCCAGTCGACTGGAAGTCCAAAGACATGCGGGAAGCGGGGAAGTTCAGACGTGTTCTAGCCCAGCTACGCAACATGGGATTGCTTCAAGCTATTGCGTTAGTAGGAAAGGCACACATAGACTGCACCATTTCATTTCAGCCTGCATGCCTAGGCTTCGAAAAAAATACTTTCGCAGCGTCTGTCCTCTCGAGACCTTTCTCGTGACTGCACGCGTTGATACACCAACCTTCGATTGCCTGCATTGTTGTATTACCACTATCCTATAGTAAATGTATTTTGTTGATGTACACATTCGATGATGCAACATCTTAGTGCGGCGGAGTTCGTTTTCCACAAATCGGGCTGTATTGTTTTAGGAGTGTTCTCTAAATAAAGAAAAGCTTTTTTAATTACCTGTTGCAAGTAATTTTTGAGATACGCCTATCTTCCCGACGTCTATATAAAAGAAGATGTTGAGTGTGTGTATGAATAGTCAAGCAACGTAAACAGAGACACCTTTACAGACTCTGACAGTTCTTTACAAAGTTATGATAGCAAGAGCGGTGAAAATAAAGCCGGTTAGCCCATACACTTTCAGGAAACGCGCCACATCCCCGTAAGAGGAACCGTTTGCTCGGGGACTCCTATCGAACTACATGGGAAAGAAAAGAATGTGTTTCTTTTTCGGCAACCACTGCACCGAATTTGTTCAGATTTCTTACATTTAAAGAAAAGTTACAATCTGGTGACTGTATAGAAAGCAATTTTCTATTTAAGCCGTCATTTTTTATTAAAACATTGTTGAATATTGCGAAATGAATAAAAAAACTAATCTCTCAAGTGTAAAACAGCGCAACTCTAGAGTGGAAAAGAAAACACTTATGCATTTTGGAAACTGCATTTATTATATTACGAAAATAACACAATATCGATATAGTATACTAGTAGATTGTAGATAGGAAATTTGCAAAAGCCTTAGAGAGTTTGGAATAATTTACGTGAACTCTGAATAGGTACACCAAATTCAGCCGATTTAGATGCTCTAGCAAATGCAGTTTACAGAATTGCGACACATTTTTTTAGGCGGAGTATGACGGATTTGCAAACTTTGAGCTTCTTTCTTTTTTTGAAGCATACCACTTTACATCAATTTTTGTAAAATGGATGTTGGACTTTAGATCAATACATCGCTCAACATCCTCAGCGTGCTAAAAAACTAGAACTTAACTTTCTATCTCAAATGGAACAAGTTTCATTAAAATCACAGTAGGGTCATCTCAGAGGAGTATTTCTGCATTTCACACATATTTCAACAAGCGGTGTCCAACTTGAGCCAGAGCTGAAGCTTCCTCTTAAACATGAGCTGAAGGAACATAAATCACAGTTTCGGACCTGAAGACATTGTTGCTAAGAAATATCGTCTATACGGAAGATGAGCCGCAGCATGAAAATGTATTATGAGAACACCAAATCAGGTGCTGCCTTGCGAGCAGCCATATCAGGACCAAGTAACGTGTAGATTAGTGACACCGCAAATATGTTGATATTCGGGGTTCCACCATAGTTTCCACTGAGTTGTGGTTGTTGAATGTCGCTAACATGTGCAGAATAACCCATCCGACGTGCACACTAGCTGTTCTTTCTATTGGACGTGTCTTCAAGTCTGAAGCGATCTTCAGCTGATAACTCAGTGGCTTTTACATTATATTTCTTAAAATTTCGTCGTTGTATTTACTAATCTACTTATTCATTTGAATACTTACCAGCATAAAGATTTCACTGTAGAACACATTGTAAGAACACTCACAGGTTCAACAGTAAAAGAGTTTCACGTCCATGAGGTTTAGCATAGCGGCCGTGTGTTGAAAATCACACGTTCAGATAAACTTTTATACAAAAAACAGCTTCAATAGACTGCATTGGTGGTCGCCACAATTTTCTATTAAGAGTGTCACACAAAAAATGATCATTTAGCGCTTTCAACCAGAAAGAGAATTGCAGCAGATTTGGCTTTCGTGCGTCGCGCATTCTCAAGCGACGATTCTTAAAACAGCGCGACGTGTTAAACCAGCGATAGAGGTTTTTAGCTAATTTCATGTACGGTTAGCCTTCATTCAAGTAACTGCCATCTTCATGCGGGAAATGGACATCGCTTTAAGGCATGTGTCTGTTTTACAAGTGAAGGGTCACAATTTTCAATCGAAGTGTTACGACGACAAGATGAATTCTTTATGCTACACATTAGGAAATGCGGCGGACATCAGAAAATATTGCTAGTGACGGACCATTTAGGTCTCTGCAGGTCGTTCTTGCTGCTCCAGCGCTATGAACATACAGGCTCTGAAGATTTGTGTAGCAGCCAGAGCAGCCAAAGTAAGTGTCGAAAACTTTATTCAAATGCAAACGTCTCGCTACCACGCACGTTGTGTCGCCCAAGAGCACTCAACAGCGAGGCGCTAAGGCCTGCGTACAAATATGTTCAGCGAAACTTACGGCACCATTTCGCAATCACGCCTTTTAGATGCAGCAGCCGTTCCGAAGCAGAAGGTGTATTTCACGACGTTGCCTGACCACCTTGCCATTGTGCTCGATGAGGAGTCATTTCCATGTGGCGTAGCATCTCAGATGCCCAACCTTATTGCTTTGCGTTTCCCCTCTTATCTTGCGTTGCACATTGCCCCGATGACTGTCCATCCTCGCTCCCGTTTAGACGTGCCCTGACCCCTGTTGCGCAAAGCGCAGAAAAGCACGTCTCACTTTATTACTCCTTCCTTCACTGGAGTCCTTCAAGGGAGTTATTGTCAAGGTTAGGGCGCGGCATCCGACCAAGTTTAAAACGCGTAGAACGTATGGATGAGCTTTCGCTTTGGTCCGTTACGGAGACGTGAGGAACAGCGAAATGAGCGAAATTCTTGAGACCTTTTATTAATTGTTCTTACCACGTGCCCACGATTTCAAGGAAGGATTTTTCGTATATAAGGGCTCCAGAACTCAGCACAGTCAGCAGTTGGCTCACCATCATCTCTAAAGCAATCATGGTAAGCTACTTTGTCCTGAAGTTTTCTGTGTAGCAAATACAGCTTGAAATGACTAATTCAGATGCGAGTTTCTTTGTGACGAAATATTCTAGCATGACGCCACAAAAATGATGAACACGGTGGCAAATTTACTGAATTACTGATATCATTTCAACCAACTATTATTTAATAGTCTATTCTAATATGTAACAAGAGCTTGTGAAATGTACTGAAAACAAGCAAATTTTAATGCTGCTTCAAAAGCCTACCTACCACCCATGAGGAAATTTGTCCGTGCCTTATACAATGCAATACTTCCTGAAGTTTTAGAACTGTCATACTGAACACAAAACGGAATGTCAGAGATCTAGAAATAAGGATAACTGAAAGCACACTACATCAATTTCATTTAATGAGCGCGCTGACTTAAATGAACTCGACTAAGCATAGGCAATGATTCGGTACGTAAAGACAAGTCCATAACATCAGCGGTAATCTGGCTCGTATTTGACATATAGAGGTGCAAGTGAGGCTCAATGAAAACAGGCACACATGACTACGCAGATCCGTGCTTGCGTCCTCTTGGCTCTCGCCACCAGCGCTTTCGCTGGCTACGCCGGCTATGGCCTCGGCCACGGCCTTGGCTACGGCGGCTATGGTCTTGGCTACGGTCTTGGCTATGGTGGCTTGGGCTACGGTCTTGGCTACGGTGGCTTCGGCTATGGCCTTGGCTACACCGGCTACGCCCCAGCTGTGGCCCACGTCGCCCACGCTGTCCCAGCTGTTGCCACCGTCGCCCACGCTGCCCCAGCCGTCGCCACTTACGCCGCTGCTCCAGCTGTGACCAAGGTCGCCACCACTTACCACGCCCCAGCTGTCACCACCGTTGCTCACGCACCAGTCGCCAACGCCGTGGCTGCTCCAGTCGCTACCTACGCTGCTGCCCCAGCCATTGCCGCCTACCACGCCCCAGCTGTGACCACTGTGGCCCACGCCCCAGTCGCCACCGCTGTCGCTGCTCCAGTGGCCACCTACGCCGCTGCCTACCACGCCCCAGCTGTCGCGACCACCACCGTCCACCATGCTCCAGCTGTCGCCCCCGTTGCCCACGCTGCCCCAGCTGTCGCTGCCTACCACGCCGCCCCAGTCTACGGCTACGGTGTTGGCACCCTCAACTACGGTGTTGGCCACTACGGTTACGGCCATGGTCTCCTCGGCTATGGCCTGAACTACGGCTACGGCCTCGGCTCTCCCTTCCACTACGGTGCTCTTCTCCGCAAGAAGAAGTGTAAGTATACAACTCACTCTATATTTTAACGTGCAGTATATTTATTGAGTTCCACTATTGTAGAGATCTAAGTGTAGTAAAAGAAAAACTGCTCCCAATACAACACAGATATTATTTATCTCGTCCGTGCCTTCTAGGAACTATGATAAATTGAGCAATACTGAGTGCCGAGTGTTTTATTTTTGAAGATATTCGTCGCAGCACATCAGGAATGACGTAAGTTGCACTAGAATTACATAGAAAGTCCATTCTCCAAGAGAAACTTGAATTCGTTAGGTGAGGTTATGTAAACAGAAAATAAAGAAAAGTTTGTGAAATCCGGCTTTGTAGCTTTGATAGGTTACTGCATGGTGCAGTTCGCAGGTTACGGCTCGGTTCCTACGAATGATTTCGTCGTTGCAGTTTCTACTTGTTTCGTTTCTGTGTCATCATCATGCAAAGTAAAAGCTGATATCGCTCTAACGTTGCAAGCGTACAATGATTTGCTTATTGCCCTGTAAACGTAGGGCCGCATAGGTAATTCTCATTTTAGAATCCTTCGTAATCTGCCCGGTGTCTCATATTTTATTCTTTTCTTATTGCCCTTTTCAGAAACCCTTCAAGTCTAACTTATTCGAAGGATCAAAAGAAGAGAAATTACGAACACCCAGTCTTGTCTTGCTCCAAACGTGAGCAAAGACAGTTAAGATGGATAAATAAAATTGGTACGCACAGTAATCTGTCAGTGGCTCGTCGTCCTTCATTTGGGGTTTCGGTATGTCTTGCGATACAAAAGTTCGGAGCCCAGTTTGTTTTACGCATGCCCATTTTGTTGCTACTGGATGCATATCTGTAATCACGACGTTCTGCTTGTTATGCAACGCACCTGTGAACACGACAGTGGTGCCGAAAAAAATATTGGGCTCTGGCGCAGTACCGTTGTGCAAGAATAAACAATTGCAGCTCCACTTTGAGGTGAGTAATTTTTACAGAACGAGCTCATGTTCAGCTGTGAAAACGCTCACAACCTTGCGTAGTAAAGAAACGCGAAAAAAAATGCTTCTTTTTAAAACTTTGATTGTTATGGGGCAGTGTGATGCCTGGTTTGGGGATGACCGGAACAAGCAACTGTAGCAACTACCCAGTGACTATAGTTCGGCATTACGCTGGGTCTTAATGTGTGACGTGCTGCCCCGGACAGCGCATTCTCTATGGCCATGCGTTTGGCGTCCGGAGCTTTACACTTACTCTCCGGGAGAGCTGGTTCTCAGTGTGACAAAGGCCTTTCAGAAGTGTCATAAACCAAATAAACCTACATACGCTTTCAGCCTGACCTGAAGTACAAGTTTCTAGCTTAAAAGCGTACGTGCGTGCGTGCGCGCTTTTGTTCAGAATTTCAATATTCTTGCAATTTCCCACTTTACGGGCAGGTGACCACAAAAGAAACAGCCGAAGTACAGTATGTACAGCAAAAGAGGGACAGAACTGTTCATTGAAACCCAGACTGTTTAGCAGGCATGTATTCACCTATTTGCTATCCTGCAGGGAATATGGTATCTAGAGAAACAAACGCCCTAGAAACTTATGCTCCAGTATTAAGACCCATCAGCGGTCGGAGTCATGCCATTGTTCTGAAGAAAAAATGATCTCATGTAAGTACAGCCTGTGCGAGATGTTCAAACAAAAAGTTTTGTTCGTTGTTTTCTTACATGCTTTGGCGCACCCGCGTCTCCCTGAACTGAGACAAGCACCATGAACAAAAAAAAAACCCAAATATTTTCCTACACTACTTACTGCTCACTACGATGCGTACGAAAAGTAGTAAAGCATCCCCGTCACTACCGCTCCCCACCTTGTCGCAGAACAACTTTCATTTCTTAGTCATTTATTTTGTACGCCTCAATGTCAACTGCCAATAATCACGTGTCAGTTTCTACTTGCGTTTTATTTACATTCCCCGCTATGTTCTTAGTACCGAAGGGATGTACTGTTCGTTCCACTATTGTTGCGAGCCGGCGCGTTGACCATGGGCGTGTATTTCGGAACGCCGCAAGTGAAAGGTCAGCAGAATGCCTGATGGCCGGATATGCGCCTGACTGCTGCCACCAAAGGTAAAAACGAGGCATTGGCGCCCATATGCATGCATGCATGCACGCATGAGCGTAGAAGCAGGGTACCGCAGGGATTCCTGCATTAGTACAGCACGACTGGCTCTCGGAAAGGAGCAGCGAAGCCGGATAAAAACAATAAGTCACGTACCAACGTAGGCATCGTCTCCTGCTCTCACTAAAATATGACTCATTTTAATTACGCTATTGCTTTTCATTGTCTGGTGCTGGCTGCAACGTTCACTTATTTTCTTTTTGCTTTGATTTGGTCCAGCGTTTTTTTTTATTTTGCACACGTGTGCTCGTGCGTGTGCAGGCATGTGTATCTGCGTGTGTGTGCAAGTGCCTATGTGTATGTGCTTGTGCGTGTGCGCGCTTGCCCGCTGCCGCACAGCGTGATCGGATAAGGCTGTCCTGCCGCGGCTTCCTTGTTCCATTTCTCACCTCTGCGCTGTGTGCGTGTCTTTTCGCTTGTTGTTTAGTCTTACATTTTGTTTCGTAAGTGTGCTGATGTTCGCCCTTATGACTTGCCCAAAAGTGCAACAGGAAGTCAGTAACTTAGGAACGGAGCGAACATTATACTATCTGGCGCGATATTAAAAAATTGCCGACGATTAGGATACTCTCTAATGCGAAATTTTAGTGCCACTGTGTTTTGATGTTCGCAATATATTGGGGCAGAGGATGTGAGACCGAAAGTGCCGGTTCACTGGCAGTAGGCCAGTGCCGCCAGCACCTTATTATGCAAGATGGAAATTACGCAATATCAGGCAGTATGTGAATGCTGGCACGATGAGCGGTATCGGAGCCGGCTATGGAAGAATACGCCAACCGGGGCGCGAGCGATATATTCAGGCAATGAATTTGAGACCGAAATCACCACACTGGCTGGCAGTGGGCCAGTGCCATCAGTGGCTTTTCAGGGAGAGGGGGCCCAATGGAAACGCAAGCGTAATGAGCATCTTCGGAGCCAGCTGTGGAGTAAGACGACGGTCAACGCGCGTGCAATGGCGCAAACGCGTTCGCGCGGTTACGCTGACCGAGGACGACGCTCCACCCAGGATGGGGCGCCTATAGGCTGCGCTTTAAAAAGTCATGCATTTCAACACTTATCATGTGTTTTATATAGTATTACAAGCATATACGAGCTCGATTTCCGAGTCTTGTACGGGAACAGCTTTCTTTTAGGTTGTATTAATTCAAGCTGAAGACTCGTGTCCGTCTCCCTTGAATGAATGATAAGGGCTCAAACGCAGTGCGATAGAGCAAGTGGGAAAAACAAATAAATTTAACATTCCTATTTTTGCGTAAGCTTTCTGCGAAGTGTTCATAAATGTTTTTAAGAGTACGAAAACCTAATGCCTAATGACAAAACCAAACACCATAGTTGTATACATACGTAAAAGCGTCAAAAAGCACATCGACAAAGCCCTTCTGGAGTTGCGCACATTAAGTTGACTAATACAAAAATTAATGTACAGCCGCAGGCCTAGATCTAGTACACATATAATTACGAAGAATGTGTAAGGTAAAACGGTGTCGCGGTAACTCACTTGGTGAGAGAATCGCACGCTTAATGCAAAGACGTGAGTTCGTATCTCACCTGCGGTTATTTGCTTTTTCGTCCGCTTTATTTATTTATTTCAGAACTGCCTGTCTAGGTGCAGGCCTTACGCAGGTGTGGGTTACATTTTTTTTTATACATAAAACAGATACACAGTAAACACATATGAAGAGATACAGAAGCAAGTGTAAAGAATCGTAAGATTTCAAGCAACTCAGTTAAGGAGAACACTGCACCACCAAACTTACAAACAACCAATAACTGTACGGAGAGGCGCAAAGAATTGACACCAAGGCTCACGTACATCCCAGTTATGTGTTATGGAATCAAAAGTATATAAATAAGATGAAAACGTTGAGCATTCGACTACACCTGCGGGAAACGAATTGCAATCGGTTGTAGACATTGGGAAAAAGGAATATCGGAGCAAGTTGGTCTCACATGAAAGCTCAATTACTTTTTTAGTATGATAGGAGTGAGTGGGCCGTGTGTTTGCGGCGTTTAGATATGTATCCTTCGTAATACCTAATTTCCCATGATAAGGATGACAAAAAAGTGCAATTCTATCGCGGTATAGCCTAATTTCTAGTTTTTCAAGCTTAGCGAATTCTACGAGATCTGAAGGTAATGCATGAAATGTGTATTTTTTACAAAAAGTCAAACCTAACCGATTATTTCTGTAATTTTTTTCAATATTTATATGTTTCTTTCTCTGTATGGATCCCACAAATGTTTTGTACGCTACAAGCTTAATTTCTCGTGTACACTTACCCAAACACCTGTTTAAGTATCTCAGCTTTTCAATCGCCTTCTTTTGGAAATAGTCAAAGTCGTCGTTGCATCTAAGATGATAAGAAATGACGACTCCCTACTATGTATGCTTAGTTATAGTGGCAAGGGTTGATGATCAAAGCTCTGTGGGAGATTTATGGGCTACCTTCTTGCGAGTAATAGACATTGCTACAATTTTCTTTCTGGTAATAGTCATCTGCCAATCTGAACACAACGTATGTGTTCGGCTCACAGATGTGTTCAGTAAAAGATGGTCATTAGGTGACGTAACTTCGTGGCATATAATGCACTCAAAGGTAAAGCGCCGTATCTTGAGAGTAATGTTCTAAATAATGTCATTCATATACACGAGCAAAACGGAAGGGCCAGGAACGGATCCTTGCGGAATGACTGAAAGTACTGAAATGGCGCGCGAATTCACACCATTGATGGATACGGCTTGACATCTACATGAAAGGTAGGCTTTTACCTACGCTGGAAATGTGGTGGTTTTAGCGTTAGGTTTAGCATTCAATAATAGTTTACGATAGAAAGCACAGTAGAATGCCTTTTGAAAATCTAGAAATATAGTGTCAATCCGGTTATGCCTGGCTAGGTAGCCGCTATATCATGGAAAGCTCGACGCTCTAAGTTATTGTTGGATAACCATGGCGAAAACCATGCCTTAAGGAACGTATTCGACTTTCATTTTCAGGAAATGTACATATATGATTAAAAATTATTTGCTTTAATAGCTTTGCGCGTGTGCGTAGTACACAAATCGGTCTATATGATGACGCATCTGAAGCCTCGCTTGTTTAAGGAATTGGGGTAATTTTCGCGTATTTCGACTTGCTCGGAACTACCGCATTAGACAGAGATTTCTCAAATAATAAACCTAAATATTTCACGCGAAAACCCCTATACGCGTTATAAATAGACTAGTTATGCCATCTATGCCTTGCGATTTCTTCACGTCAAATTTTAGCAACAGCGCAAGTGTGCGTTCTTCTGGGATGCATGAAAAATGTATAGCTTCTGCGTTATCAAACTTCTGAAACTGTGCTGTGCAATCTCAATATACAGAAAACGCAGAACCAGAATAAATATTCAGTGCTACGAGGATTACTGTGTTATGTATCACAGGGATACCACTAACAGAAAGAGTAGGGGCAGATTCCTTTTTTGGCGAAATGTGTCACTTAAACTTATCTGGTGACTGTATCTTACCTGCAAATCTTATGCAAAACCTTTCTGGATGCACATTCAACAAAATATGCATCCGATTCATACAATGACGTAAAGGTAGAAATTGAAACATCTAGAGCGTTCAATATATCGTCGTCACTAGAACGCAAGAACACGGAAACAACGCATTCTTTTTTTTGCCAGCCTCAATCGAAAATTTGTTTCCAGATTTAGGTACAGCAGTTCATGGTCAGAGATTCCTTTCAATATATTAACATTCGATTCGCGGTGAAGTATACCGTAGGATAAAAAAAACGAAAATTGACTGGCGCTCATCTTGTGTTCGTACAGGTGCTTTTATTTGCTGTGTTAAGGCATGTGACCAAACATTGTCTATAAGCGGTTCAACGGAACTCGGAAGTGCTTCAGGAAAATCCCTGTCACGGTTCATTTATGGAACATTGAGTAACCAGTTGGCACAAGGTAAGAAGTGCGGTTCTTGCATAAGAATTTGTTGAACAATTTGAAAAATGTGCTGCCAGGACTTGGGAAGGGGGGTTGGGAGCGATAAAATTTGAGCATTACAAAGCTGAATCCATCAAAATGAATTTTCACCAAAACTCATTCCACTTGAATGCATAATGTCACCGCACAAACGACAACGGACGAAGAAGGAAACACACTGGACAAGCGCGGTCCAGTGTGTTTCCTTCTTCATCCATTGTCGTTTGCATGGTTACATTATGCATTCAAACATTGACCCCCAACTAGCCCACCTTTTTCAGGTATTCATTCCACGTCGACAATACCTGCTAGTCCTGTAACGCATAACGACCCTAGGTACAAAATAGCGACGCCGCAGTGGCGGGAGTCCCTGTCCTTGAGGTAATGCGATAGCCATGCGGTCCGACCTCCGAGTCACTTAGGTAGCCATGCAGATAAGTTCCTGCAATAACTATTACATGAGATTGATTGGCAATAACTATATTTCCTAAATCGGGTGTTGAATATACTTCGGGCGTTCAGATTAAGACATCGGAAAGTGTTTTCCCAGCCTTAGGTTCCTTTTGTCCCCCTCCTATCCACGCGACGCTGACGGTCCAGCATCTGCTTGCTTTCGCGATGATGATTGCTGGGTACTCGTATCTTCCTCGTTCTGTCCCATTCATACAATTGAGTGCAAATTTTTGCTTTATCATACACCACTTTTACCTTTGTGACACCTCTCCTGGTGTCAACCATGCTATGCCAAAGACACTTCCGAACTTCTCGAGTGGCGACCGAGAAATATTGGAAGACCGAGACGCTCCCTGCCTTTAATTGGTAGCAGTTCCCCAGGACAGAAACTTTTTCATGATGGCCAAACAGTTTTAATAATATAGGGAGTGGTTTGTAAGTATGCTGTCTCACAATTCTATAAATACGGACAAAGGAGGACACCTTCACTCCTAGCGTATCTAGAAATAAGCTATCGATCACTGGCCGTGCAAGCAATTCTGGCGTTTCTCCAGCAAGCTGCGAAACGTCGAACACAAGAAAATTGTTCCGTCTGCTCTGATCCTCAAGCTCATTCAATTTCTTGTCCAAGTTTTGCACAGTTTTGTTCCAATTTCACAATTTTGACCTTGAGGCCAATGATCCTTCGCCATATTTAGCTTATTCTCCAGCGTATTTTTTTGTGCATTGCTATTTGTGCATCAAGAAGTCCATGCAGCACATTTTCCGTTTGCGGCCGCCCTCCATTGGATTCCCCATTATCACAGGGCATTAAAAGACACAGCTTTCACGTACCAGAACAAAAGAAGAAAGCGACGTAGGCACGTCAGCCGGATTAGTTGTCGGTCACTAGATTTCATTGACAATCAGTTATTGCTCACCTGAGTGAAAATAGGACAACGCCCCCACCGATCGACATCTGAGCCGTTGATCGGTGCGGACGGTGTTCTAGTAGTGTCTGTTCACTCAGAGGAAGACCATATAATTTCCTCAATGTGTTGGGCAGAGATTGCCTTGTGCTTAAAATTGACGACAGTGGCACAGTAAGTGTTTAATGTTCTCCTCACATCCGCAAACATCACATGCATGACTATCAGCCACTCCAATTAGTGCTCAGTGGGCTTTCGTGAAGGCCACTCCAAGCCACAATCGACACAGAAGAGACGCTTCGCACCGGTACAGTCCAGCCGGAGGAGTTCTTGCGAAACAGCTGTGATCCCTTCAACGGTGGCTACAAAACAGGCGTCGCGCGGGCCCCATAAGTGTTGTCGTTGTTGTTGCCTGTCACACGTGTGGCTCCTACCAATGACGGGGGTTGGCCAAGAAATGGGCGGATTATTCCAAATAATATGGAGCATAATTTCCTAATATCTATCGAATTAGCATTGAATAGCGTAGAATTACCTGCTAAAATAAAATAAGGAAGATCATATGGAATTAGTAATAATTAATTTAAAAGTAAAAAAAAACATTAGCAGGGCATTCGTTTAGATTCTGTAAGGAATCTTTCGACAGTGAAGCAAGAATTCCTGTGGCTGAATCCCATAGTGGACGCCCCGAACGATAGAATAGCAAGTTCCGTCAAGACCAGGCCTATTCTTCGAAAAGGTATTTCCAACAATATTTTTCTTGCCACAGTAAAGCAGCGACAAGGTAGAAGAATGTGCTGTATCGTCTCCTCCTCATTACAAGATGAACAGAGGGGGGAAGGAACCGAACCCGGCATGTGTAAGTAGAAATTCAGGGAGGGAATGCGGCAACGTAATTTCGTGATAGAGACCTTAAGCATATTTGTGTAACGGAATTCGTTACGCCACGGAAATGTCAGATGCTTATAATCTGGAGAAGCAGTCAGATCTGGGTTTGATAGGGCTAATCGCATCCGAAATCTTGCCGCCATCATCTGTGCTGTCACTGGTAGAATAGAAAGAACAGGACCGGAAAGTGATATTTTTGCCAGTGAATCAGTAGTTTCAATAAAAACAAACCTTTATGATCAGGCACCCAGAGGCCGAAGAGATGTACTGCGTGTTCCCACCTGCTTCAACCAGGGGGTGCCAATTGGGCAAGTTTATTACTCCTTCCTGTGTAACATTCGTGCGTGATGGTTCATGTGCATAATGGCACTTTAACGTTTCGCGGCATTTCGTGGGCGCTACATTTGCTTGTTTTTCCTCTCGGATACGGACGTTTGGCACGGTAACAGTCCATGGCCTTCACCAGCAAAGACGTATTTAGCGTGATACGCGGACAGTCACAGGCTCGTCAAAAGTGTGAATACTGTGACCACTGCACCAGCGTCCATGGGAGGGTACTTGACCCTGGTAAGTGCTTTTCGTTCAATATGCGTTCGCCTGCTGCGCTAGCTTTTCGAATGTACGCAGTGTTTAGAGGCAATACAGAGTTTTAGATTAGGGGACGCAAACCGCTTGTGTACGCTAGAACTAGGGGTCATGGTACTGCGCATGTGCAGACCCCTACATCTTGGTCGGCGCGTGCGCAGTACCGTCGCCTCTAGTTCTTGTGTACGCAAGCTGCTTGCGTCCGCTAATCTAAAACTCTCCAATATTTGGTTGCGGGTGATGTTCCATTCGCGCCTAAGCGGTGACTTTGCCAAGCGCGGATTCTTGCCGTGCGCCAGAGGTGCTGTTTTAATGAAGAGGTGCGCTGACTCGTTGCACTGTTTTAAACCGGCAGCTATTTAGCGACCCGACCTTCTCTATAAACCCTTAAAGGATCGTTAGTGCGAATGTGATTGCGTCTGTTTTTGAAGCGCTTGAATACTATTCAAAACAGACAACATCGACGGTGTCCCATCCGGGGTAATGACGGCGGAGTCGTGATGAGAATTCTATTTCAGCCTAACGGTGTAGCACAATGGAAGCTTGAGAAACTTGAGCTTCTCGTTATCCTCTGGCTGCTGTCTTTTCTTTTTTTTTTTGCCCGTGACAGCGTGTGTTCGCCCCAATGCCAGGCCACAAATCCACGTGCTCGAAACTTCGCTCATGTTGGTAATAAACTGCACACGTACAAATTGGTTCCACGATAGCAAGTATCTCAAGCAGTGGTTACTAGGACGTTTACAATGCTTGCAGAATATTATTATATTGCAATGCTCAGTTCAATTTTCATGTTTAGAAAAAAGTGTGATAACTTTTGCCCACAAAGGTATTTCTCAACGCCATTTTTAACTTTTTACTGCTGAGTCGATCATTTTTCATTATGTACACCTGCGGACCCACCCAGGGTACCAGCTGACCTCGGTCCGCCATGCCTGGGGCCAGTTTATGTAAATAAAGCCATGAGTGGGTATGCCGCGATGTGTACGTAAAAACATTTAGTTACTTTATTAGCGAAATAATTAGTTTAAAAATCAACATGCATTTACTACTAGCCAAGCGGACTTGCTTGTTCTTTTCTTGTAGCTGTGCATTGAGGTGGAAGTGAGGTTTAAACATCGTTGACCTGTAAAAAAAAGTGACCAGTGCTCTAAAGGTGTTTTTCGGAAACCGAGGCCATGAATTCTCACTTCTGGGCGTCATGAACAACTTACAACGCACAGTCAGGCATCCTCTGATAAACGAGGTATGTGCATTAGCCAAAAAAGCATCATTCAGGACTTTTGCAAATGAAGCTCCAAAAGGAGTGAAACGAAGTTTAATATTAACCTCACGTGGAGTAACAGTAGCGAAATGAAACTGTTGTAGTTACCAAGGCTTAACCTGTACAGAACGAGGCAGCCTTGTTCTGCACACTGCATAGTTAATAGCGCCATTTTACTGATTTTCTTCGTTTACAGGTGCCTCATGATGGTGTGCTCTGTACCATTTGAACTATGAGCCTTGTGTTGTTTCCATCAACTTTCGCACACATTTTCTAGGTGCCGCTGCCCTCTAGAGAGCGTCAACTGGCGGCCCCCCACATGTACAGTAGCCCAGAAGGAATATGCATTTTTGGTGGTAGTCAGGCCGAAGTTATTCAAGTTTCTACTGTTGGTCTGGAGCGTGCCCTCATACTGCGCCTCTCAGTAAGCGTTCGTGTTGCTTTCACCCAAAAAGATCACGTAGTCGTGACGCCTGCGGCAGAAAGGAGGTTCCCCATCGGCCGCCAAGGTATGCGAATGGAGGCGCTCGCTAACACTCCCAGGGTCAGTTCTAGTTGTCACACATAAATACCCAAGCAAGTGGATGGGAAGACGGCGCCGCGATAGAGTAATTGGTAGAGCATCGCACGCGTAACGCGAGAGACGTGGGATCGTTCCACGCCTGCGGCAAGTTGTTTTTTCATCCATTTTCATTTCCTTTATTTTTAATTTCTTTAGTTCAATTAGTAAGTACAAGTAATTTTCCCTGTGTTTTCCTGGATGTCTATGTTTGTTGGCTTCTTGTGATATGATTGATAAATATTGGGCCCCTCGGTTAATCCCCTTCCTTCTCGTTCATTATAAAGGTTCAATGTTAGAAGCCAAATATTGGAAGGATATATACCAATCCTATAGATTACAGATCTGTGCGTATACTTCTAATAAAAGTTACAAACCTGTAGGTTACTAAGCCTTTAAAATATAGCTATACTAGGATTTGAAAACGAGCACCTTTAGTTTATATGGGTCACCTGGCTTAGAGTGATAATTCAAAGGCAGCGCTGCGGCTGTGAGTGGCTGCCTGCCTGTAGAGCTCTGCGTGGCCTTTCCAGATCTAGTCGCCGCGCCACGTCTCCGGTCGCAGCTTTTCGGTTGGACAAAGAATGACCGCACAGAGACGGTCGGTTTCCATGACGACGCTACACCCCTTTGGTGAGGTTGCATGGCCTGTACGAGCTAAAGAACTTCCTTCAAGGGTATGGGAGGCTGTGGAGCCTGATGGAGCCACGACTACTGCATATCGTCTTCTTTCTTGGATGTCGTCATTTCCTGTCTTCCTAGAACTTCTATTGACAAGTCTCGCGGTGCCTAATTCTGAACATCACTACAATGAAATGACCTGGATAACGTAGCGTTCCGTACATCGCGCGTGAATTCCCGTGCGCCACCTTCGGGCAAGCATTACCTGAGCGTCCTTAACAAGTCGAGATCACGCTTGCTCCATAGTTAGCCGACGGCCAGGCGCAAACGGCCTCGTCACTCACTAGTCTCTGCTAAGGGATGGAAAGTCGCATTCTGGGCAGTTCGTTTTCGGTTTGATAGTTGAAATTGCCCCTCATTATTATGTTGCTGAAGATAGCGGTGTTTCAGATCTCTAGATGCGGTTATGAGCTCCTAGATTCATGAATCGCTTGCCTTTTCAGTCAGCCCTTTCGTTACCATGCAGAAATCGATCATTTTCACCGAAACCTTTTTGTACTAGCTGTTAAACATTTTTTGTTGAAGTTACTCTGCTAACAACGTCAGACGCCATCTGAAACGAGCACTGAACTTGAAATATTTGCCATATTTGATAATTTATTGCAGACTGGAGAGTCTCGAAAAATAAAAGCTCAACTAGAGGTGTCGTCGAAGCTAGTCCCCAATTCCCCTAACACTTCCTCAATCAAACTATGCAAAATTTGCGCTTTGGTTGACTCGGCAACATAATTTTTGTAACAGCAGCAGTGAATACACAGAAGCATCTGTCAGGCAGCCCACGTTTTCCGATCTGAGGTATAGGCTGCTTTAACGATGTCTCAAACAATGGTAGACGCTCATCAGTGCACGTCAACCTATAATCGTGTTCGGCTACTATCAAATGGAACATTATTTTTCTCACTGTGAGTTCCTTTTAACCGTCAGCGTTTCGACAGCGTACGCACAAATTAGACAGTTTTGGTACTGCGCCATGACGATACGTACACAGCAGGCAAGTGCTTTTGCGGAACGCAGGAGCGCGTGTCGCGTTACGAAATGCCTACTTACGTAAGCGGGTGAGCATTAGACGCCGGAAGCCTAGGAGCGCATTGGCCGCGTCCGCCAGAACGTCGAACCGTCGGTCGAACAAAACGCTGTTGATCTCTCTAACGTGATATAACGTGCGGGCGCGTTCCCACTTCGCCGATCTAAATTTAGACCTTTAAGAGACTCTACGTTTCGTACGGATGAAATACACGAATCATATCGAGAAAAATAAAAACCGAGTACTTGCTTTCTGAGGCTGGCACGGTCATTTGCGACGAACTGCGCCAAAAGCAGGTCGAGCCTTTAGCACAAGCAGCACACACTGAACACTTTCTCAAAAACAAAGTTTCTATTTTTTTCCTATGCATTCCCACTGTGCAAGATCTGGGAATGGCTTCTGCGCGTTCACTTCCCGCAGGAAAGTCAAATCGTAGGCCGTTGCAAACTACAGCCTTGCGCTGGTCGCCTTTTACGATGCCATTTTGGGAAACTCTTTTGTCTCGCGCTCTACCGAACAAACGGGAACAACGAGAGCAGCACGCAAGGCTCCCAACGTACGCACGCAATAATCGGATAGTTGCGTACGCAGCGGCCGCGTACGCATTACATACCCTTCATGTTGCGTTCTCCAAATGCGCACCTTGCAGAACGTAGCGATCTTACGTACGTTTTAGACAATACTAAAACTGTCTAATAATACGAGCAACCCTTCTCGTCCTGTGGGGGTTTTCATCCGCACGAGAGCACGCAGTCGATTTGAGACCGACCTTTGAATGAAGCTTGTCCAGCAGTCTAATCTCCTAGATTATACAAACCGCCTGTGCAGGTGTTCTTATTCATTACTGTAAATATTTTAATCGCTCCACATTACCATATAGCACTATACCGAAACCGAACAAAGCAGGTGTAGCCTCCAGCGCCAGCACAACGCATACTAGACCACCCTGCTCGATTAGAAAATGAGAACGACCGCTATAATCAAGTATGACTATGGTACTGCATGCTCCCTGACCTGACAAAGATTGCTTCGAGGGCTTAAAGAATTGAGTAAAAGATGAACCAGGCACCTGCTGCAACGAGAGAAAAAAAATTCTGGTTATACAATATGAAGTTAGCCGTTTTCACATTTACGAAGGTGCTGATTTTCTGCATAGTATGGGCGTCACTATGGCTCGTATTGTCGCCACCAAATCTTTATAAAACTTCTTTTCGCGCGATCCGACTGCAAAAGTTGGGAACTAGGAGCCAGGAACCTATATTTTTCATATATATTTTTTGTTACTAGTACTTATACTATAATATAAAATTATTACGTTCATTCGTGCTCCTTGAGGTGCTTCTTTGAAGCTTCAAATAAAAATTGTCAAAAATAATATGAGGCATTAGTACAGTTTTATATCAGTTAAAAAAAACACGGGTGTTCTGGCTATAATTTTACAAATCGCCGTATACGTTGATACAGCAACCTCTTGAGCGTCGTGACATGATCATGTCCTATAGTACGCAGCGTTGCAACCGATATGCCTTGGGAAGACCTTCCTTTGTCAGGCCGAAATTGACGACGGCGAGGCATGTCCGGTTATCGGCGACGGTGACGGCGGAGTGGAGCACACTGATATTGCGCATCAAAAGGACATCAGGAACAGGTGTGGCTACGTAATCTCCATCGGGTACAGGAAAAGACGATAGCAAATCGACGAAAGTGAAGGCTTTAGGCGGCAGGCGGACGAGGGCGGACTCAAGGTATTGGGCAGTTCGGCACGAATACGCGCCAGTAGACGAAGTTCGAGGCAAGGGGTACCAGCAGAACAGTCGATCAAAGCTGAGTGCGCCGTACGAAAGTAGAGTCCGAGGATTAGGTCATGGGGAGAATTGGTCAGCACTGTAGAAAGAACAGGAACGTGGCGGTAGGCGATGCTTATCCAGGAAGTACCCATTCCAGTGACGTCAACAGCGCTGACATCAACCACGTGTACAGCTCATGTAGTAACAGGCGTGAGGACCATCCTCAATCGACGACGTAGGTTATAACTCATTATGAATACCTGGGCTCCCGTATCTATGAACACCGGTAAAGGGACACCGTCGACGTGAACATCAAGTAAGTTCTGGTTCGTTGGGAGCGTTAATGGAGGAGTTCTACATGACAAATATAATGCAGCACTACCCGCAGGAGCTGCATGGTCTAGTTTTCTGTCCGGGAGGGTTCATAATTGGTCGGCAACGAATAGCGGCGTGGCTGGGGCGACGGGGACTGACGGCGCTGAGGTGACGGCGAGCGAGCAGGACGACTGTCATCGACGGATACGTCAGAGGTAGGATCCATACGGTGAGGCGAGTAACGGCGTGGGTCGGCATATGGGTGAGGAGACGGTGAAAAGGGGCTCGAATACGGTGACGTCCAGGAAGTACGGCAGTGGCGAGCGTCGTGGCCAATGCGGAGGTAACGGAAGCAAACGGGCTTGTCGTCCGGAATTCTCCACTCGAAAGGGTTGCGGTATCGGGCGGGGGAATACAGATCGCTGTGAGGCGTAGCTGTTGGCACCCGTTGGGCGTCAGGTTGGGAGACGGAGCAAGCAGCAGGAAAAACCTACTGCAGGTATGAAAACTCTTGCCGCACAACTGCCTGATGAGAGAGATCGCTGGGGCTGGTTGGTCAATGGTGGGGTCAAGTGGGCGTGGATAGAAGTGCGCAGGACCTGTAGCCTCGAGCTCGCGGCAAACAATACCTGTGACGTACTCACTTAAGGATAGTGAAGCGGTAAAGTCGACGTAAGACGTCGTCGTAGCTGTGTTAGAGAGGTGGGAGAACTGTGGAACGACGTTGCGGCTTTTCGCGAGCTCAAAGCTGCGGCAGTCCTTGACAATGACTTCCAAGGTGGACACATTGTTCAAGACCAACAAGTTGAACGCGACGACCGCGGCTCCTTTTAGTACGTGGCTGACTTTGTCAATATCGGCCATTTTCTCGTTGACTTTCCGGCAAAGAGCGAGCATTCCTTGTATGTACGAGACCTACAATTTGGTAGAAGACTGAACTCGGGTAGCACGCTCTTTTCTAGCAGCCAGCTGCGAACCAGTGGCATTTCCAAAAAGGTCGCTGAGCTTCTCCTTGAAGGCATCCCAGCTAGGGTAGACTGCGGGTAGAGCGATGGTGCGTGCCGCCCTGCCACCCTACGTATGGCGTTAAATCTGCGACAGATTTTCGCTTCATTGATATAATTGCTGTTCAAATATCGACTTCTCCTAACAGCATCGGGCAGTAACCTACCATTAAACAGGAATCGACGACTGCCTCTTGCCCATCATTACTTAGAAAGTAAAAAAAAGGAGAACGTGATCAAAAAAGCTTCAGCACAACAGCAAAATACGTTTAGCTCATACCTATTATTTCTGAATGTACACTGGTCAGAAATAAATACGAACGCAAAGAGCCATACAGAACAATTTTAATATCTATTTATCCTATAGTAACGATTCGTTCATCCCTCCTTCGTAGAAACGCCATTTTGGACAACTCCTACAGCTGCGCAGCTACATTTCCCAATAAAAGAAGGGGTATTGGAGGCTACAAGGCATAAGCGACTGCAGTACAAGGGGTGCTCGCTGAAACGCAGATGCAGCTTCCCGTGGTTGCCCACCGCTCGAGCGATCTGTGTGAGGACAACTTCTCTTCGTGACTGCTGTCTTGTGATATCCTTAAAGGCCATGGAAATATGGGGAAGTGCAAGCTTATGCTCCATAACGGGACGTGTCGATCTCCGAGCAAGCTTACCGCGTCAAAATGATTGATTAGTTTCAGTTTATTGCACCTGAGAAAGTTAACATATTTGATTTTACATGCGCAGTGACGTTTGAGAGCGAATATATTGAAAATAATTATTCCCGTTAATACGAAGTCAAACAAGAAAAAGAAATACTGCAGTTACGTATAGTTAAAACACAGCGTGTTGTTGATGTCAACGAACTGTGCATATGAGAGCCAAGAAATCGCAACAATTATTGTCACATAACTAAACCGTGGGATCGTCATGCCGAAAGAAGAAAGGAGTGTGAGTATGATCTGGCTCTCTGCAACCTACATGATTTCTTTGGAAATAAAGCAAATTAATTTCAAAGTCAGGTGCCTGAAAATAATATCGAGTTCCGGCGCATATGAGTTTTCCTCCATGAATTTCTTTCAATTTATTTTTGTTAACAAAGTTATGTAAAACGCGTAGTTTCGATCAACCACTACGAAGCTCCCTGTGTACGCGGTGGCCAGGTTCCCCTCAAGCTGCAGCATGCTGTTTTTTTTGCGTAGATAGACGTACGTTTGTTACAGAATATATTCAAGTCATTCAGTTCAATCGGTCGTAATGTGTGAAGCGAAGATTTACCAGAACGGTGTGCATTATTCCTATGCAACGAACGCCACTACGTGTAGTTCCGTCTGATGTTGTCGGAAATCGAAAGTCCAGCTTTTATGCAAGAATTTTTCTTTATTGCGCACAACGGAGATCAGCTTACTGGCACTACTGTGTCACCTAGATGACAACTTTGCCTTTCACACTAATTTGTCAGTCAGCATGCCAGTGTTAAATTCGGTGACCCAGCTATCATGCACGAAGCTTATAAAAGAAACACGGCATATTCTACGCGAATCACCACGAAGTGCATGTTGTTAAGTGACTTGTTAGAAAAACGCCAGTAATGTCTGGTCACCGACGTGATCTGCGAAACAAACGCCATGAGCTAACTATTTAATTGCTCTTCCAATTTCCAAGAAGCCAATTAGTGGCCGTAAAGGGGCGTAAGGGGCGTAAGGGGCGTAGCGGTGAAGTGTACATAGGAGGGCACACATCTCATGTCCACTTTTTTCCCGCAAATAGAGAAGGTCCACGAATATGAGACTTGGGCCCGCACAACAGAGCGCGTGCAATAGCAGCAACATAAAAAAAATTAAGATCATGGCGCGAGGCAGCTGTTCGTGCATTACAGTGCCGAGTGTCTACGATAGCAGCACGCGTGTTCTTTGCAGGAAGCCTGAACGGCTCCCGGCAATTATTGCGCATCAAGGTCAACGAGATGCGCTGCCCTGAACAACTCGTTGAGTGCCATTGGGGCCCTGGACAGAGGCCTCCATCGAACCCAGGAATCCTGCACTTCCAGGGACGCTGCTAAAACATCGTTCTCTATTTTCTCACGGAGACTGTTTGATTAGTCTTCTATTCCTAGCGCAGGGCCTTACAGCCACGTGGTGTTCGCCATATTTAGCAGACTTTTTCTATTTGGGGGAAATAGTAAGCATCTGTGTGTAGCGTACTTAACACACGTAAATTAGACGTCTCTTACAATCCGCAACGATCCACTAATTACACTTTCAAATTGCATTTTCACATTTGAACGGCCACCAAAAGCGTACATAATTACTCTTTGGTCGCTACTGATTGTCAATTACCATAAATTGCTGCAGTTTCTCAAAAGTATTGCGGCAAGATGCGCTTGCCCCTACGCACTTAGAATAATCAATATCTTCTCTTTTTTTTCTTTGGATCTTCGCGCTTGATAGCTGACCCGCCCTACGTAGGTCCATTGGTTGTTACGCATGCTTACATTCATCGCACATATAACTTCGTATGTGTCCCCACAAATATATTGACCACTATTACGCAACGCGTGGTACACCACGCATCACTTTATTTCCCCTTCCTTTACTCGAATCCTTCCGGACAGTAATTCTCGTGATGAGGGCACGGCATTCATTCCAGTTCAAAGCGCGTAGAACGCAGCACTGCACCTTCGCATTGGTCTGTCACGGTGTCGTGCGGAACCCCAAAGCGAGTGAAACTCTCGGCCTCATTTGTTGATGTTGTAGTTGACCATACCACGTGTCCACGGCTTCAGGCAAGAATATTTCCTATATAAAGGCTCCAGAACCCAGCTATTTCAGCTATTTTAGCAGTTGGCTCAGCAGCAGCTCTAAAGTCACTATGGTAAGCAGCATTTTCTCAAGTTTTCTCTGTAGGTAATCAGTACTGGGCAATTTCGATACAACTGTTACTCACGAAATATTTTTGCATGACCCCACATTATTGCCGAGCACGTTAGTAGACTTACTTAACTCACAATATGAATACACGCAGTTCAAATATATGAACAGTCAATTTGATTATGTAACAGGCGCTAGTGAAGTGTACGGTAGAAACGACGAAGTTCAATGATCCTAGAAAGGCCAGAGAAAATTTCTGAGCGTTTTATACCAGCGCCAACACTCAATGATGTTTAAGAGCGTCCATACTGCTAATATAATTAAACATCAGAGAATCCGAGAAAGGACGTACTGAGGACACGCTATCTCCTGTTCATTTAGAAAAAACTTCCGCATAATGAGCTCCATCAAATATAAATAATCCTTCGGTGCCTAAATACCAGTCCACAATATTGGCATTTATTTGGTTCATCTTCAACATTTAAAAGTTGCATGAAAGACCGCTAAGAATGGATACTTATGGCTGCGCAGATCCGTGCTTGCGTCCTTTTGGCTCTCGCCACCAACGCTTTCGCTGGCTACGCCGGCTACGGCCACGGCTATGGCCTCGGCTACGGCGGCTACGGTCTTGGCTACGGTCTTGGCTACGGCGGCTTGGGCTACGGTGGCTTCGGCTATGGCCTTGGCTACGGCGCCTACGCCCCAGCTGTGGCCCACGTCGCCCACGCTGCCCCAGCTGTCGCCACTTACGTCAC
Organism: Dermacentor albipictus; assembly: GCF_038994185.2. Lineage (NCBI taxonomy): Eukaryota > Metazoa > Arthropoda > Arachnida > Ixodida > Ixodidae > Dermacentor > Dermacentor albipictus. The sequence goes on from NC_091824.1 coordinate 52,813,326, forward strand.
TGCTCCAGCTGTGAGCAAGGTCGCCACCACCTACCACGCCCCAGCTGTGACCACTGTGGCCCCCGCCCCAGTGGCCACCTACGCCGCTGCCTACCACGCCCCAGCTGTGGCCACCGTCGCTCACGCCCCACTCGCCACCTATGCCGCTGCCCCAGCTGTTGCCACCACCACCGTCCACCATGCCCCAGCTGTCGCCACCGTTGCTCACGCTGTCCCAGCTCTCGCTGCCTACCACGCTGCCCCAGTCTACGGCTATGGCGTTGGCACCCTCGGCTACGGCGCTGGCCACTACGGTTACGGCCACGGTCTCCTCGGCTATGGCCTGAACTACGGCTACGGTCTTGGCTCTCCCTACCATTACGGTGCTCTGCTCCGCAAGAAGAAGTGTAAGTATACGTCTCCGTATATGTTTTGACATGTAGCTTATTTCAATGCCACAATTGAACATGTGCATGCATGTCAAAAAGAAAGTGACCCTGCGACAACAGAGAAGTTACTCATCATTTTATCACGCCTTACAGTGACTAAAAGAAATCGCACAGTACCGAAAGTGTTGTATTTTGTTTGTAACGCTACCCCTCCAGCTCAGCGGAGCCCTATGGCATTCAGAAACTCCGTCCTAAAAAAGAAAGATGGAGTCAATAGGTTAGGTTAGGTTAGGTTCCATGCGAACATTATGTGTAATAATAGGTTAGGCCCAGTTCCATGCGAACATTATGTGTGATTTTCCGCCAACTAATTCACCATGTCATGTGCTTTTAGGTCCATTCATTTCGGTTTATGCGATTTATTCATATTGCTGTAACATTTGAGGCAAAGACTAATTTGCTCACTCTCCTGTAGACGTGGAGGCTTATAGAGGTCTTCTCTACATTCGGGTCGTTCATACTGCGGCCGGTATCTAACATGATACACTTTTCTGTTTCCCCTTTTCAGAAACCAATCAACTCTATTTATTTGAAGGAGGAAAAGAAGGCAAATCGTAAACACCCACTTCGGTGTCGCTCCAGGCATCAGCTAAGACTGTTAAAATGGATGAATAAAATTGGTCCGCCCTACAATATATGGATGACTCCCCTCTCTTTCGTTTCAGATTTTGCTGTGTCTTACGAACCAAATCTGCAGTACCCTTGTGCTTTTACGTATGCGCGTCCTGCCGGTGTTTGCTACACTGAGCGAAAATTTGGGCAAAGAATGCTTTTTTGGCGTACGCTTTGCGTCGGTGTCGTGTACACAGCTGCGATTCCAAACGTTCTCCTAGTAAGCAGCGCGGCCACGTCCACGAGAAGGGCAACCAAACGAAGAAGCTTGTGCTCTTGCAAAGTATCGCTTTGCAGAAGTAAGCATAAGCACCTACGTTTCGAGTGTAGCGCCGTGAATAGAAAGGGCTCGTATTCAGCTGCGAAAGCACTTAGAAACCTCTGCACTGAAGGAACCCATCCAAAATGTTTAATTTAAACATTGCCATTGGCGGGGGCCCTGTTACACTTGTTTTAGAGACCACTAGAGGTGACCGTAGCAGTTTTCCTGAGAGTCCTCCTATGTTAGGTTGGGTCCTGAAGCGTGAACTTCCTGTGAGGATGAATTTATACTAGATTATGAATATGCAACTGTGGTCCCTAGCTTGAAACTATTGCTCCTGTAACGACTGGTTCTCGCCGCCATGAACCCAAAACCATAAGAAAAGCATAAAACCCAAATAATGTTGTAGTTTTGCCGTCTGATCTTCAAGTGCGAAATAGTCTTTGTGCGAGAAAGTTAATGGGAATGGAAAAACATAAATTCTCTATATCTCAGAGAGATTGGCGGTGGGCCGGTGTCTTCATGTTTTGAGTCCTGGCCGCTTCACAAGGTCGGCGCCCCTATTCCAGGGCACCGCTGAGTCTTGCTGCCTCGCAGGCGTGCTGCACAATTGCCCGTTGGGCTGCGAGCTCGCTGCTGGTGAGCAGACCCTCCCATTGTTCCGCACTTGGGTTATTTACTTTATGGAATGCGAAATTACGCTTGCATTCCCACGTGATGTGATATAACGTGGGTGTTGTTCCGCACCACGGACATGTATCCCTGTACTGGGTAGGGAACATTTTGTGTAATGTGTGCAGGTTGAAGAACGTACCTGCTTGCAGTCTTCGCCAGCTTACTGCCTCATGTTGTGTGAGCGATGTGTGGGGTGGGGGGTATTTAAGTCTCCTTCCTCTGTAATGGTTAAGTATTTCTGCATACGTCGGCTCCACCGTTAAGGGGGCCTCTAGGGTTTCCGACTGCCCTGCTCGGTGCGTGAGTTCGCGAACTAGGCGGTCCACCCTTGAGTTGCCCTCTATACCGGTGTGTGCCGGTATCCAGAAGATCCTATGTTTTATCTTTTTGTTAGGAGGCTCTGTTTTGAGGAGGATTCTCAGTGCTTCCTTACTAACTCTGCCTTGTGTGTAGTTCCTGCATGTTGCTTTGGAGTCCGTTAGAATTATGAGAGATTTGTTCCTGCGGTAACCTTCAGCCGCCGCTAGAGCTACGGCGACTTCCTCCCCCTCCGTTACAGTACAGTTTCTCAGGGTCGCGCTGCTAATTGGTTCTCCCGTGTGGTTTACCACTGCTGCCGCGACTCTAAACATTCTAGTGTTGCGGTCCCATGGGTATACGGCCGCGTCTGTGTATACGGTGTTTTCTAGTGCGGCTAGGTTTCGTTCCACGAAATCTGCTCGTGCCTGCCTTCTGGCGGCGTGGAGATTCGGGTCCATGTTTCTCGGTAGGGGGCTAACCTGCAGTGTCTGGCGAACGCTGTCTGGGATGCTAGCAGCCCGATCCTCTATTCCTTCTGTGTTATGCCCTATTCTTTTTAGGAGCTTGCGGCCGGTGGCAGTCTGCTGGAGCCTGCCGATCTGTGCAACGAGCTGCGCTTCCGCGAGTTCTTCGAAGGTGTTGCTCAGGCCCATCTGTAACAGTTTATCGTTGGGCGTGTTTCTAGGCAGATGTAGCGCCGTCTTATACGCTTTCCTTAGTAGCGTTTCCGTCTGTTCTTTTTCGTGCTTGGTCATGTTGTGGTACGGGAGCGAGTACGTGACTCTGCTGACCACTAGGCTTCTGACCAGCTTGATTGTGTCTTCTTCTCTCATTCCGCTTCTTCTTTGAGACACCCTCGTTATCATTCGGCTTACTTGTTCTGTCGATTTTTGTAGTAAGCTGATTGTGTGGCTGCATTTCTTGCTTCCTTGAATCCACATGCCTAGGACGCGTATCATGCTTCTTTCAGGTATGTTTTGTCCCTCTAGCTTTACTATTAGTTCTTCCTTGGTGGGGTTTCTTCCCACTCTCAGGATTTCTGATTTTTCGGTAGAGCACGCCAGGCCCCTTTCTCTGACGTATTCTGCCACGCACTCGGCCGCTTCCTGCAATTTTTCTTGCTTCTGTCCCAGGGAGCCTCGATTGACCCAGACCGTGATGTCGTCAGCATATGTTGCATGCTGGATGCCATCAATCTTGCTGAGTCTTCGAGCCAGTCCGATCATTGCGATGTTGAAGAGTATTGGTGAGATCACGGAGCCCTGCGGCGTGCCTTTGCGTGGGGTGGTAAAGATGTCGCTTCGCAGGTCCCCCAATCCCACCGTTGCCGTGCGTTTGGTCAGAAAGGCCCTCACGTAGTCGTGGATTCTCTTGCCGCAGTTGGCGTTGTTCAGTCCTTCCATGATGGCTTCGTGGCTAACGTTGTCGAAGGCCCCTTTGATATCTAGGGCCATGATAATGTTTTCGCCTGCTCTGGGTGAGGTGTTTATGATTTCTTCTTTTATCTGTAGAAGGACATCCTGTGTTGACAGGTGCGCCCGGAAGCCAAACATGCTGTGCGGGTATAGCTCCTTGTCCTCCAGGTGGTGTTGGATTCTTCTGGTGACTATCCTTTCGTAGAGTTTACCGAGGCACGAGGTGAGGGAGATGGGCCTCAGGTTTTCAATCTGAAGCTTTTTGCCGGGTTTAGGTATCATCACCACGACAGCGTGCTTCCATTCCTTCGGTATCGTGCCCTCTGCCCACAGTGTGTTGAGGTATGCTGTGAGCTGATCTATCGCCTCGTCGCTGAGGTTGCGTATTAGGGAGTTTCTGATCTTGTCGGCGCCCGCGGCTGTGTTTTTGGTTGTCGCTCTAATTGCCGCGTAAACTTCCTCTCTTGTAATCGGTCTGTCCATGTGGGGGTTCTCTGTCCCCGGATACTCCCCGTCGTAGCCTTTGGGATTGTCTTTGCCGTAACATTTTACACGCACTGCCTCCAATAGTTCCTCGTCGGAGCCTTCGTGCTGGTGGACCAGTTTCTGGATTGCTTTGCCGCTTTCTGTTTTCGTTTTGGTTGGGTTCATGAGGGCTTTTAGTATGCGCCACGTCTTGGCTGTGCTGAGCGTGCCGTGCAGTGAGCTGCAGAACTGCTGCCACCCTTGCCTGGCCAGCTGTGTTGCGTACTCTTCTGCCTTCTTTGTGATCTCTGCTATCTTCTTCTTGAGTTTCCTGTTTAGCTTTTGTCTTTTCCAGCGTTTTGTGAGCCCGCGTCTTGCCTCCCATAGCCCGAGTAGCCGCCGGTCCACCTCCGGTGTTTGTTCTGTTCTATCTATTTCCTGCGTGTAGAGTTCTTGTATCTGTTTTAGCTGTTGGCTCCATTCCTCTATAGAGGTGATTTCCCTGTTTAGTTGTTCGCTGTGCTTACGGAAGGCGTCCCAATCTGTGATATGGGCTGTGCCGATTTTTCTTTTTACATTCTCCGCTTCGATTGTGGTTTTCAGTACATAATGATCGCTGCCTAGGTTCTCCAGCAGGTTCTCCCACTCGGCCTGCTTTGCTCCTTTAACAAATGTTAGATCTGGGCAGGTGTCTGGGCTAACGCTATTACCCTGGCGCGTTGGCTGATTTTCGTCCGTTAAGAGGTCGCAGCCTGTGTTTTCTGCCGCAATGCATATTTGCTGCCCCTTCTTTTCGAATTTCTGGTATCCCCAGCTCGGGCTTTTAGCATTGAAATCCCCTGCAATTATTAGGGTGTTCGACTTGGCTAGCACGTTTGCTTCTGCAAAGAGTTTGCCGAAGTCGCCGTCTTTCTGCCTGGGGGGACTGTATAGATTGACTATAAATGTGCTTTTAGCTCTGTGCTTCTTTTTGGGTATTATCTCGGTTATTATGTGTTCGATTTTCGTGTTCTCAATTCCTTTGTGTGCTATGGTGACTATCTTGTTGCTAATGAGGGTTGCGGTGCGTCCGCTCTCCTGGCACGTGTATCCTTTTAGGGTGGGTGTTGTATTAGTTTCTTGTAACATAATAATGTCTGGTGGTTTGTCTCTAGTGTTTATGTACTGCTGTAGGAGTCCCTGCTTTCGCCGGTATCCCCTACAGTTCCATTGCCATATTTCTAGGTTGTTTTGTCCTGCCATGATGTATTATTGTTGTTGTTACTTTGGCTTTCTGGTCCGAATCTTCTCTCGTTAAAGAGCCTGTCTCTGGCGTCATTAGTGGTTCTCTGTGTGTTTTGGTTTTTTACGTAACTGCGGAAGTTTTGGTCTTGCAAGGCTATTTTCTGTTGCATTTGTAACATTTGATTCTGCATTGTATGCATGAAGCTTTTTAGTTCGTTTCTAAGACTCTGTTCTTCTGATTGTTGTGTGGTCAGCTCTACTGGTGGGCTCGGCGTTCGCCCCGGTGAGTTCCCGCCTTGCCTCTGCAACTGCATTTCCCTTATTAGGTCGTCTATTCTCTTTTTTAGCTGCCGCGTTTCTTCTCGGCAGAGCTCAAGTTCTTTTTTGAGCGCTCTATTTTCCTCAGCTAGTTTCTTTTCGTTGTTTGTTTGGTTGTTTTGACCCGAGTGCGGAAACAATGACTTGGGAGGGCCTGCTCCCCAGCTCACCTGGACTCCGCCTTTCTTCTGTTGTTGTTGCTTCTGCTGCCCCGGGCTGCCGTTCTGCTTCCCCAGGGGTGGGAAGGACTCGTCCCTGGGTCCGCCACGGCTTCGACTCTGTCCTCGGCTCCGGCCCCTGCTTCGGCTCCGCGACTGGTCCTCGTACCCGGCCCCGTTGTGGCTTTGGGAACGGCCCCTGTCGCCCTCCGAGCTGAACCATCTCGGGCGTCGCCATCGGCTCCGGCTCCGGCTCTGCCACTGGCCTTTCTGAGGGCGTCGCCCTCGCAGCTCTCCGGCCGTCTTGAGTCGCAGCTTGCAATCTTTCGTGCCGGTTGCGTGATCGCCGTCGCAAACCAGGCACCTGAGTGTGCATTGGTGTCCTTCTGCCGGATTCTGCGTCCCGCATAGTTTGCAGGCCTTGGTCTCCGGGTGCGGACAAACGTCCGATCGATGGCCTTGCTGGCAGCAAATGTAGCAAATCTGCCGCGTCGGACGGTATGGGTAGCACCACATCTCTCCTCCGTAGTATAGGACTTGCCTTGGGGTTATGGGGCCGTCGAAGGTGATGACGGCAGATTTTGATTTTCCCAGCATACGGGCGCTGTGGATCGTGACTCCTTGAGTCCGCACCCGTAGGTTGGCCTTGAGTTCCTCCGGCGATGTTCCGGGGTCTACGCCGTGGATTACCCCTCGTTGGGTGTCCTCGGGGACTGCCACGTAAGCGTTTACTTCATGGGTGCGTTCCCCGAACGTGAGATGGGTGATGCGTCTCACGTATTGGGCCGCTTCCTCGTTATCTGTGCTTACAATAATGATGTTCGAGCCGTTGCGAAGTCTGATAATCAAGTCTTCACCTTTACATTTCGAGTTGGTTGCCGCCACTACGGCCCGGGCGACTTGGTAGGTTTGCAGCGATCTCACAATGAGTCCTTTCGGTCTCAAAATTATCTTAATGTCGTCTTTCGGGAGCGGACGCAGCCTCAGTCTGGGCCGCCGCATCGTCTCCTTCTCGCACTGCTTTGACGCAGCTGGCGTGCCAGCTTTTATCGGAGCGTTGGCCAGGTTTTTTCCGCCGAGGTTACCCTGAGCTGCCGGTGGAGAATTTCCGGGGTTGTTCCGTTCGTTTTCTCTCTGGCGTTTCCTCTGGCGTTTACTCATGGCTAATTCCCAGTTTTGGTTTTCTTCGCGTTGTGGTCCGCTTTGTGGGTCTTGCATGGCGGCCTCCTCGTTGCCCCTGCCCGCTAGAAGCTCGGGTTCGGCGGCGTCGAGGTAATCTTCCTCCATTTCTTGAGCGTCTAATAAGTCCCTGGGTTGTCCATCTATTGTTTGTCTAGAATCGGGTTGGTTGTCGGGGCAGTGGTCCGTTCCAGGCTGCATCGTCCCACGGGACGAGGCCGGGGTGCCCACGAGCGCCCGTAGTCGTGCTAGGCACAACGAGGCTTAGCGCTCGCCCGACCACCTGGCAAATTCAAAGTCCGGTAAAAAACCGAAAAATGGTCCCACCGTCTTGAATTTGGTGTCCTAGTGGTTCGCTTCTGGTCCTCTTTAGGCTCCAAACGAAATTTTGGAGGTCCAGTGGGTCGAAAAGGTCCGGGTTGGTCAAAACTCGGCGGAGCCCATGCGACGCACGTCCGCACTGCACCGTCGTCGTCGTCTTGAAAGTTAAGAAACTTCGGCCCCTTGCCCCTTGAAAGAGCAGCTAACACAATATGTGAAGTGAAACATATTTTGAGAAAGCAGAGAGCTCTTCACTAAAATGCAGTGTTTATGCAGCGCATACTACATTCGCCAAAATACTACTAGGCATGCAATAGGGTAAAAGGAAATGAAAGACGCAATAAACAAATTAAAATCGATAAACAATATAAGGTGTCACGAAGTACGATATTTGTCCAGACGAAGAATGGAATTGACTCGCGTATAGCAACAGACTTCCGACGCGCACGCATATCTAGCTACATCTAGGAATTTTGTTCCTCGAATGTCGCAGCGGCACATACCTATTCGGGAGGGATGACCTAGAACAGGCAAACATCCCGTTACACATACTGAATGGAGAAATCAAAATATTTTTGGTATGCAAAGAATGTGTTGACTGTTATGCCCAAAAGTTTTAAGAGGAAGCTGCGTTTATTATCTTTGAGCCAACATTCCATGTTCAGCTTTTATGCAGAAGTGCACTTTTTTCTTACGAAATAACAGAGGCACGCCTACGGGCACCACTTTGTTTGTCAACATAAATGTTTAATATAAGCTTCGCCCACGTGTTTCTGCGTACTTACATTCTTCGCATATATAACCTTGTATATATATTTACAAATATTTCAATGACTGACCGATCGACGGAGGAGGAAGAGGAGCAACACAAGCAGCAGAAGCAGCAGCTGATTTTCTAAAATTATCAATATTTTCTACTATTTCGTTTATTTACGTTACCTTCTTTTCTCAAAATTGTTCACAATATTTTCATCATACGTCTAAATTAGAGTTCTAGTCTCACGCTCCACAATTTAAATCTAGTTTGGCTTTACTAATAAGCATACGAAAAACCGCCTGCTTCTTGGCCAATTCCCCACAGTGGGAATGCGCCACTGTCTGGGACACAAGACAAGACAAGACAAGCAGCAGCCATGATAATCCGGGACGGTAGGCAAATATATTTTCGCTTCAAAACTGAAAAGCACCGATTGTTCTTGAAGTTATGGAGCGATTTCTGCGCAAGATTCTAGCATTCTTCCTATGAAAAGTAATGACCAACAGAAAGCAAGTGTTCAGTCAACTACAAGGTAATATTATTTCAAAAGGCTCCATCGACACGCTAGCAAAGTTGGTTACATACTAAGAGTCACAATTCCCGTTTCACGGCGATTGCTCTGTTAGAGGCTCACTACCGTAATCGTTCGTATGTCCGCCGCTGTCGTTGCTCGAATCTTAACTTTTTTTTACAAAAAAAAAAGAAATACTTTTATTGTGCCGGGACTACTTGAGCATCTCAGCCACAAACTGGGATCCCAAAATTCTACCTCACGGTCACTGACGATGATGCAGCAGTGGATAATACTAATCCTGGAAGGCAGGATACCATCAGCAACTGCCCTCGTCGGCTAGCGTCCGCGCAACATGTACACTGGTCAGAGCTGGCGTCCACAGCTTCTTCGTGTTCTAGCATGCTGTTATTACAGTTGCACGGGCGTTTAAGCTATGTTTTCTTCTTTTACACGTAATGACGATGATTGAGCGCGTGTGCTTCTTCTTCATTAGACTTATTCTAGCACGGCACTGACGCCATCTAGTTTTCTTCAACGATGGCCTTCTTCAAAGGCCATCGTGTAGGCCAACGTTAGATTGCATGAAGTCCCATTACATGTTTCAAAAATACCTAGCCGATATATCGGTAAGGAGCTTAATGGTTGCCGTGCTACAAATTAGCGGATGAGTCCGGACAGGCAGGATGAGAAATAAAAGCGAAGTCTTTCCAGCTTACCACCCAGAGGCGCATCTTGCACAAGCGAATATGACTGACACTTCCTTTATTTCGCGAAAGGAAATCTGTAGATAACTAGGCGTGGGTTCGCATCATTGAACATTTCCGCGTCATGTGGGTTTATAGAATCACTGGGCCATTTCTTTTTCCACCGCCGAAAACATAATCGCCAAAGAAAGACCCACTTAGAGAAACCAATATCGCGTATGGGTCTTCCTCTCTCAGTGCTTAGTATTGTACGTTTGGCGCATGTTTTCTGGGCTGAGCCCAAACGGAGGTGTGTCAGAGTGTGCATGAGTATATGTTTCTGCCATCTACGGAACTGCGATGCTAAACACTTTTACTTATTAATAAAATTAGATCGCTTTCATTTTTACTAATCTAACGCCTTCGTCGATCGTAAACCAAAGCGATCAAGGTAGAAAGCTGGGCTAGTTGGTGTGTCATCATTATACAAAAGACTAGCGCAAAATAGCAGGGACAAAGACAGAGAAGACGACAGGATGAACGCTAAACATCAACTGGTTTTTGCTGCGACCGAAGGTACATATATATGTTTCATTGGTGCAAGCGCACACAGTGTTAAAACTGTACAATCACATCCTAATAAAAATGTGGCAGACTGTTCTGTGAGTACATTTATTTTCTTTTTTGGACAAGGCAAGTGAAGCCGTGCTGACACGGTTATCACCTTCCCTGTCAATGTGATATGCCTCACAAATCTCGCGCCCCCACCTTGTGCCTCCCCTACCAAGCACACACGTGGTGTCAAACGCAGGCACGTACCCGTATCGCTTACAGTGCATGGCCAAATGGCCGCCCCCCGCTAATGAATCCACCAGCGTTCGGTGCTCTCGTAGCCGTTCATTTAGGCAGCGGCCAGTCTGCCCCACGTAGCATCTACCGCATGAGAGAGGTATGCGGTATACGACCCCAACAATGCAGGGTACACACTTGCATGCATGTTTTATGGTGCAGACCAGTTTTTTCTTCTCGTTTACGGCTTTGCACATGCGCACCAGATTTTCGGGGCCAGTGAACATCACGTCCACGCTGCACTTCTCTCCAACTTTTCTCAGCCGGTGCGATAGCTGGTGCACGTACGGTATAGCTGTACCTTTCAGCTTCTTGTGGCTTTTTTTCGGCTGCTAGGCCAGGGTGTCTGCTACGCCAGGGCGTCTTTTTATCAAAAGGATTAATTTCGTTTCGAAGGGGCTCAGCCAAGTAGCAAGTGAACAGAATATAAAACAAAGAAATTGAATCCCTGCCTACCTTAAGGAATGTACCATCCACCGCAGAATCACGGATACTGTTGCTGATTAAGTTATTTGATATGAAGCCATGAAGCAGCGTTTATCATCAATTTCTCTACAACATTGAGCATACATACTGACTCCGCAATTGCACAACCTTAGGCGCCACTCGAAGGTGCATTGAGAAAAACAGAATACGTAAATGAACAAGCTCATCGACAATAAATGTCAGTGACTGCCGCGCTTAGGGTCACTGTAATGTCGCGCAAGCTAAAGAACGCTAATGTCAAAGAAAAAAAGCAGTAACACATTTAAGATACCACTCTCCCACTGGAACAGCCTCTGGTTAGCCTTCAAATTATGTAGATAAATCATAAAGAATTGTTTAAATCTTTTTGAATTCGCAAGAACTGCAATCAAAATGTGGTACCTTTGAAATATGCTTTATGGAAACATGGTTGCGTTATGGATGGATTACTTTGCTCGCGGATGGTTCGTGCTGATGGCGCTGTTCGAAGTTGTGAGTGCTATAGTCTTACATCGTGAAAGGGCAATATTGTTGCATGAGAACGCAGCTTAGATAGATCTGCGAAAAGCAAGCAACACGTGGCGCCAGTGCCATGCCACAGACGCCGCGAGCTGCTACCACGCTCCGCGTCCGCGATGACAGCGCCACTGCGGCGGCATCGCACATCCCGCCAAGCTTGGAGCCGCTGGTTTTCACACCTACCCGTTCTAGCCAGTCCAGCTGAACTTTCGTTATCTCCGTTACAGTGTCTCCGTTCGAATTGACCCTTCTCGCGGCGATGCCGTGGGTGCTACCATGTTTGATCACATAGTGACGCCTCTATTGCTTGCCTCAACTGCCTTCACTGCCTCCGTGTTTACGTTGGGTTTGTATGACGCCGGTGCGGCTCTGTTTCTAGACATATCGTAGGCGGTGACTTGGCGCGCGACACGAAGCTTTGGCCAACGCTTCAGAAAACATACAAATGCGCTATCGGAGGTTGTTGAGCTATGTCTAAATGGCGCGAGCAGCGTATGTCGTGCTTATTCTAAAAGCGGGGCTAAGTATGTATTCCAAGCTATTCAAACTTTCCGCTTATGAACGAATCGGGATTAATGTATTTTGCTCTTCGTTCTTTATTTGGCAAATATGTTGAAGCAGCGGCTTGTCGTATTCTTCACTTCCTCGGTGCGATCACTATCTGATTATTTTCTGCCTAATCGCTAGTGGGTGTGCTCACTTCCAGTATATTTGTTCTTGCCGCGCGCAAGGCCTGAAACGTATCCGTTTTGTACGTTGTAATACCTTGTATCAAAGATGTATTATCGCTAGGAATTCGCTTACTCTTATGGACCGTCACGAAACATTACGCTTCGACCATTCGTACTGTATCGGTCCAGTCCGTCATTTATTGCACGTGTATGGAGGGCATATATTCAAATGTGAGCCGATTCACTCATTGGCATTTGGCGATAGAGTGGGCGTAGATTTCCGTGTCAATTGTGATAAATGGGTGTACATACTGTGCGCGAAACTTCCTATGACAGGAAGTGGGGCTACTCCATTTGGCATTGTTTAACGAGCGGTACTCACTTTTGCCGCCGTTTCGGGGCTGAAACCTTTCTGACGGTTGGCGATACAAAGCTGGTGGATGAGCAACTTTCTGTATCCTCGAGGAAAGCCGTACATCTCGAAGTGCGGGTAACACGTACGGACTATTGCAGCAGCGGTCCGCGAATTTGGGCACACAGATTCATTCCATTCCCTAATATACCAGTCACTATTATTGCAGCCAACTACTGCACACGTCTTCTATCCACATGATTCAATGCTACATGACTGGAGCACAGTGCGTTAGCAAAAACACAATTGCATTTCCGACAGCTGGTGGCACAGAAGCAAGGTGGAAGCAGTTGTGGTTTCGTATTCGTGCACTGTCGATGTGGCTATGTGCGGATGCATGGATGGATGGATGTTATGAGCGTCCCCTTTGGAACGAGGTGGTGGCTTGCGCCACCAAGCTCTTGTTATTATACTGCCTAATGTCCTACCTGGGTTAAAAAAGAAAAAAAAAACCTATGAACTCCCACAACCAAAAGTGCAGCGCGCAACCGAAAGCGCCATCTCGTTTATCTAGAACAAGTTGCTTCGTGAAAATGGTCTCTAGAATGGCAGGAGCGAAACACCTGAACATCGCCCCCAAGTGCTCCGTGGTCGCTGCGCATGCGTTAGCTGAGAGAAGGTGAGAAAGGAGGACAAGTTGACTTTACAGGATGTGACGTCACATTGTTGTTTGTTTTTGCTTTTCTAAAATAACTACTCTCGAACTCAGACGCATGGCTTGCGTCTCGTTCGCGCGCGTACGTTGGGCTGTGGTCCGCTTTTAGTTTTTGGCGAATGCTTAGAAGCTTCAAGTTGCGGATACTGCGGTGGGCCACGGCTTGATGACATTTGTTGCACAGCTGCTGGTGCTACCGCGACGTACTTGGAGCAACGGTAAGTGTTGTGCGATTACCCGTTCTCTTGCTGACACGTAAAAAACCGGTTGCGCATTCGAGCTGTGGTCGATGTGATCTCGAAATTCGAAGGAACACGAAACGGTTGTCGCAGGTCCCGCAGTGATCGCAGTATAATTTATTCGTTCGTGCCTTCAACACTGCAGTTCCTACGCGTTGCACCGATGTAAAAAAAATTAACAAAAAAAACAGCGACATCTTCCACGCGCCAGAAATGCATGCACTGAACTAGCGTGGGTGTCGTCCTATGATGTTTATCGCGTTCTTATGTCTATTTTTCTCCATCTCTAGAGGATGACTACGCTATGCCCTTCTTATTTACCCATGCAGCGCATTGCTGCATTTAATTACCTTTCTCACTGCTGACCGCGATATGGGCGTCAGAGGCTTTCATTCGTTGCAGTGAGATAACGAAAGCGTATTTCCTTCACTTGAAGCTTCTTAGTAGCTCCTTTGCGAGCCGTGGAGTTAAATCATACAATGCGTACGTTGTGAGCGAACTGGTAAACGAAACCACTTTACTGCTGCTGCTACTATCACTTTTGCGGGAACTTTCAAAATTAAACATATATATATTAGTATGAATCGGCTCACCAAGCTTTATATGCACGTCCGTTGCTTTCGTTCATAGATCATGTGCGTAGCTTTGCAACCGTGACCGATATTGTAAAAACAGCAAGAAGACGTCAGATGACACAAGTAATGTGTCTGCTTTAATTGTTGTATGTGCTGTTTTTAGAATAACAACCAACTCCGCGCAGTCGTGCTGTTTACAGCTAAAACGTGTTTCTTTCTTGTTGCATGAGGAGCATTTGCTTCTCATTGTGGCAGTAACGTTGTGCATTGTCCTCGGCCCAGATCGCTGACTGTGTGCAAACTTGTCTAATTTGTTTCACTTTGCTGCTGTCTTTATAGCTTCTGCTTATTTCCTCTGCCTGCACCTTATATTTGTTGTGTTTATCGAGACCTGGCCTGTCTCTGCCTCGTTGAAGACAAATGGGCACAAGTACTGGTAGCTGTTCGTTTGTTTGGTTTGCTCAGTCTGAGCGTGGTATGTATATCCATTTGCTAAAAGGGTATGCAGCTGCGTCTAATGCAGGTACTGCTCATCTAAAGGTAGATTTAATAAGTAGTGGTTTGAGTGAGAATTAGTTGGTTTGAGTGATGTATGACACCAGAGAGTTATTGTTCTAGAAAGGTGACAAACCTGGTCCACAAATTTAAGGTATGAAGATGCTTAACCATTTAAGTGTTCTAAGTTCCATGAAGTATTACACACATTTAAAATTTCAGTTGCAAAAGACATAGTAGAAGAAGACTCCAGAGGATTTGCTGCCAGATGTCTTGAGACAATGAATGGTAGAGAAAGCATTATAGTGTGAGCTGCCGATGATTGTCATCAGCTCTAACCCATTTTTCCATACAGCCACTGTTGCTTCATTGTCTGTTGCCATCACATGCTTGTATAAACAAAAAATTGAGCTGCATGATTCCCCTGATTTTTCTCGCTCATCTGATACAAATGTTTTGATTTCGGCTGCCTTGGTGCCTCATGGTAGAAAACGAGTGTTTATTAGCCAGTTGCCAGCTTCTAAGATCATGTGCTTTGTAATGTGGGTGTTTTAAAGGGTACTACACATTTGCCATCATAACTTTGAGTGCTGCTGCCTAGCACTCCCAGGGCTATGCTTAGTGCATATGCGCAGCTATCCAAGAAAATTGACATTGGGACAACTGCCGTAGAAGCTCACTTGGTAGAGCATTGCAAGCACAAGGCAGAAAACGTGGGTTCAGCTTCGTTCTCTCTTATTCAAAGCATTATCATGAGCTGTCTCCTGGCTTCTTCGTACATCCAGTCAGATAGGCTCAATAATAGTTAGTAATGTGCCTGATAATGGGTCGTTAATCTGGGTCCTTAGTGCAGCAGCCCAATTCTTTACCCATTAGGCTGAAGGTGCATGCATAGCGCGTCAGATTAATCTCATTGGTTCTCTCGTAGCAGCTAATTCTTTCAGATGTTATGTGACACAGAGTTTGGGATTCACCCATTTCATCTCAGATGCAACAAAGCAGGTGTTGTGTCTATTTCGGTGAGAAGTGTGTGCATTTGTTTTAGTTTCTCTGTGTTTATTGTGCTTTGTATTTCATGTGGTGTTAGGCATTACCTCAAGTGCAGCTTCAATGCTGTGCCCATAAAAAACAGTTCTAGGTAGATGCTCAGGAGTAACGGAAGCTCATTCTTTCTCATTCTCTCTCGCATACAGCAGGTAGTGTGTTCAGTTTAGTGCCATGCACCTGTGTGGGGCATTTCCTTGTTCTTATTCTGCTGATGTGTTGTACATAGGGGGAAAGTCAATCCTCTACGTCATGGTTACCAGTGCCGCTGAATACATTACAGTCTCATTCTCGCTGCCTTGAAATGTCATAAGAGGTGACAACTGGGGGTAAAGTAGCATCTTGCTGTACCTTGTCATCGGGCATAGCCAAGGTTGTGGTTGTGCAACCCAAGGATCCTGGAACTTTCTGTGGGACGAATGGCACCGATGTTGAAAAGTGGGTGGCTATGTACGAACGTGTGAGTGGAATCAACAGATGGGACCCCACGCGTGTGCTAGTTAACCTGTTGTTCTACCTAAGAGGCACGGCAAATGTGTGGTATGAAAACCACGAAGAGGAGCTAACCAGCTGGGACCAATGCAAAGAGAAGTTGACAGATTTGTTTGGCAAACCAGCCGGCTGTAAAATTGATGCAAAACAGGAACAGGCCTCCTGTGCGCAATCCCCCATGAAGTCCTATCTCTTGTACATCTAAGACATGCTGGCACTTTGTCGTAAAGCAAACCCGATCACGACATGACAGAAGCTGAGAAGGTCGGGCATGTGCTTAAGGATTGCTGACGACGCCTTTAATCTGCTCATGTGCAAAAGCTGCTCTACAGTTGATGTTATATTTAAAGAGTGCCGACAATTCCAGCACGCCAAAAGCCGATGCGCCTTGCAACTATTCGCCAGACTTCCCACTACTGCTGCAACGCCAACGTATGAAGATCAACCCACACAGCAGCATGCGTGGCCATCGGACGATGTGGTGCGAATCGTTGACGTGAACTGGATGCGATGGCGCCTGCATTTCTGTTCGCCTATCCCTGATGCTACAACATTTTCAGTCCCCTCCTTACAAGCCATCATTCACCAGGAACTTGAAAACATTGGCTTACGTTCTGTCTGTGCTGTTGCCAATCCCAGAGCTAACAAACGCCCTTCTACTATTTTTGCTCCACCCCAACGCTTCTCTCCGCGTTATCGCAACCCAACTGAGTAGAGAACTGTGGACGACCGGCCGATATGTTTCACCTGCTGCCGCATCGGTCATGTCGCCTGATACTGGCACAACTCGTGGCCCTTAACACTTCGCATGCTAACCAACCTGAGCCGTTTTGATGAAAATGCCCGCAATGTTTCGCCCACCGCCGAATCTAACAGCGCCAACTCTGCTAGGAACATGTGGTACAGTCGCTCACCATCACCGCACGGACACCAGTCTCGTTCACCGCAAACAAGTCGCCCATCTTCGCGTTCACCACAGCCACGTCGCCTTTCGTCCCCTGTGGCGTTTGGCCACACACGTTGGTAAAACTAAGAAATGCAGCCCTCGGAGGTGGTGCTGCATTGCCTAATGCTGCAGCAAATCCTCTGTCTATGCACACAAGGAGAAGTGTAATTGGCGTTAAAATAGACAGCATAGCTGTCCAAGCCCTCATCGACAGAGGAGCCCACATACTTGTGATGAGTGCTAGCCTGCGTAGTCGTTTAAAGAATGTCCTCACCCCAGCAGCTGCCTGAGTGCTTCATATGGCTGACGTTGGAATGCTGGTTCTTGGAATGTGCACTGCAGGTATAGCTGGCCGCCCTACTTCTGTTCTCTTTACTGTGAGCAACACCTTCCCTCACAACGTTATCCTAGGATTTGACTTTTTATCCACTCATTCCGCTCTCCTCGACTGCACGGCCGGCGTTCTTCAGTTAGGACTGCCTCAACTCGCCGATGCTACGAGCACCGCCCCACTGTACTTGTGCTCGCTTCGTGATGTGCGTCTGTCACCCGAAGCAGTTACTTACGTCACTTTGACTGCCCAGCCACAAGTTCCTGATGGTGAATATGTGCTTCGCCCCATCATCAATGTGCTTTCAACCGGTCACGGTTACTAATAATGACATTGTTTTACCTCTTCTGAATTTGAGCCTGTGCCCTCAAGTGATTCCGGCTAGCATGTTCTTGGAAAGCGTTTCTAGTGGTTCTGAATTTGATATTGAGAGTCTGAATTCTGAGAGTGGTTTATTAGTGCCAATCGCAGCGCCCAGCTCTAGTTCCTTAACGGACGACTTTGCGAAAATGACTGCACTTAACCTTACCTCTGCACAGGCCAGGGACATACGTCTCCTGCTTGAATCGTACAGTGGAATCTTTGATTTTGGCAACAGGCCTTTAGGCTGAACATCTGTTGTTCACTACCATATAAACACTGGAGACACAAATCCTATTTGTCAGCGTCCCTATCGTGCATCGCATGCTGAATGTTGAGTCATCCAATCAGAGGTGGGCAAAACGCTCCGCAAAGGGGTCATCGCGCCATCAGCCAGCCCTACGCCTGTCGTCCGTGTGAAAAAAGAAAGATGGTGCGTGGCATATTTTCGTCGATAATTGCCACTTAAATGAGATCACGCGAAAAGACGTCTACCCACTACCATGCACCGATGACGCCTTGGACTGCTTGCACAGAGCTAAATACTTATCGTCCATCGATCTTCGATCCAGCTACTGGCAGATTTCGGTTGATGAAATGGTTGGAGAAGACAGCCTTCATCACACTGGATGGCTTATATCAATTCAAAGTCATGCCCTTTTGCCTATGCAATGCTCCTGCGACATGGACTCTCTTCTGCGATGCTACAAATGGACTACCTGTCTTTGTTACCTTGACGAAGCTGTTTTTTCTCCCATGTTGGGCAGCTGCCTTACCCGACTCACTGCCATTATTGCGGTCTTCTGAAAAGCTGGCCTCCAACTCCACGAAGTGTCAATTTGGGCACCGTCAGATTACCGTGTTGGGGCACCTCATTGACGCATCCGGTGTCCAACCAGATTTGGAAAAAGTTCGTGCCATACGCAGTTTCCCTGTGCCACATTCTGGTTCTGACGTGGGCTGCTTCTTCGGCCTGTGTTCTTATTTCATCGTTTCATCAAAAACCTTGCCAGCATTGCTCGGCCTTTGACAGATCAAAAAGAAGAACACGCCATTCTCATGGGGCCCGGAGCAGGCTCATGCGTTTGCCGCTCTCATCAGGTTTCTGACCACCCTTCCCATACTTGCCCACTTTGATCCATCTGCACCGACCGAAGTCCACACTGGCGCAAGCGGCCATGGCATCGGCACTGTTCTCGATCAACAACAGAATGGTACGGAGTGCGTGATAGCTTACGCCAGCCGCCTGCTGTCACCTGCCGAGAGAAATTACCCCGTCACCGATTGGGAGTGCTTCGCTTTAGTTTGGGCTGTCGTCAAGTTCCGGCCATATTTGTACGGCCGTACATTTTCGGTCGTTACAGACCACCACGCACTCTGCCGGCTGTCTTCCCTTTGGGACCCGACAGGACAGCTTGGTGGCTGGGCTTTGTGGCTCCAGGAATTTTCATTTATTGTCAATTACAAGACTGGATGCCTCCACAAAGACACTAACTGCCTCTCGTCACCCCGTGGATCCACTTGATCCTTCTGTGCATGATCCGGTGACCTGCGTGATGGCTTTCACTGACATGACTGACATGCGCACCGAACAACAACGCAACGAGTCCTTACAGTCCATCATTGCCGGAGTGCAATCACTCCGACAGCACTGACGGCACATGCCGCATGTTCTTGCCGCGCAACGGCATCCTCTACCACCGGAATGTGAATGCTGATGGCCCTGAGTTGCTCCTTCGCCGTCCTCATCATCTGCAATCTGTTGCTCTTGAACAACTTCACGATGCACCGACGGTGGGACTCCTTGAAGTTTTGCATACATACGATCATGTACAACGCCGGTTCTTCTGGCCAGGTCTCTACTGCTTTGTGCATTGTTATGTCGCAACTTGCGAATTGTGTCAGTGCTGGAAGAAACCTCCCCTACCACCTGTCGGATGACTCCATCCAGTTGAACTTCCCTGTGAACCGTTCTCTCGCTTAGGCCTTGACTTACCTGGCACTTTTCTGACGACGACTAGAGCTAAGTCGATTGCCATCGCTACTGATTACATGAAAAGCTATGCGATAACAAAGGCATTGCCGACTAGTTGTGCAACAGACGTCGTCGATATTCTCCTCCACGACGTCATTCTCCACCGTGGTGCACCTCGACAATTATTACAGACCGCAGCTGCTCATTCTTGTCTTTAGTTGTCGACGACCTCGTTCGCTCTTGTGCCACTGAGCATAAGCTGTCCACCGCCTACCACCCACAAACAAACGGTCTTATGGAATGTCTCAACCGAACAATCAAGCCTGTTTCACATGATGCGATTTTCGTCGCACCGGAAGTGCGATTTCCGTCGTTTGCGATGAAAATCGTAGTCGCAGTGCCGACCCCCCGATTTTCGGCTGCGACCAACCGGTTGGTCGCACAGTCGCACCGTCGCACCGATCGCTGCGATTTTCCGTCGAAATTGCGCGGAGAGCTGTCAACGGAGCTATTTCGCCGGTTTGTTTTGGAAAATGGCGTCTCGAACTACAAGTGCAATGCGCGGAGACGCGGATCGCCGAATTCGGTACGTACGCGAAGGGAGAATAAAAAACTTGTACCGCAGATTGCATTCTCCGATTGCTATGCGTTTGTTGACACGCTACACAGCAAATGAAGTGCATTTTCACGTTTGCTTCGTACGCCTTTGCGAGTTGTCAGTGCTAGGAGGTGTTCGATCCCTAGCAGACGACGAGGTCGTCACAATTTTCTTTTGTTGAGTAGCATGCAAAAATCGCGCTTACGGAGCCGCTTGAAATATTTCAACCTCGGCAAGCGCAAATGACAAGACAGCAAAGTACCCGAAGTTTCAGCGTTGCGCTGAACGCGGTACCGTTCAGTTGCATTTTCTTGTCGGTTTTCAAGCATGAATTTCCCGATGCACCTTGAAGGCTTATCTTGCCTCTTATTAAATTTGACAGAGCAAAAGCGTAGGCTATCGTAATGAATTTGCTACGATAGCATTAAATCCGTGGCTTGAATAAAATATTACATGCACGTTAAGTTGCACCTCTTCTCTGGAGAATTTTTTTTTCTTGCACAGAAACCAATAAACATTGACTATGTTGCGGACTTTGTATCCTTGTTGCGGACTTTGTATCCTTACTGCATCTGTATGAACACTTGCTCTGTAAGGTAATTAACTGTACAGCTAGTAGATTAAGCAAATTGCTTTCTATTGTGGCACAGTGACAACGTACCCACCTGCACAATTATGCAGAACTCGTGCAACAATGCGAAAAGCAGGCAAACGGCCTGTTCTTGTGGGGAAAAAACAGTATAAAACGACATGCTGAAGAAAAGTAAATCAAAACTGTGCAGTGAAGTCAGCCAGTACAAGCAGTTCTTGCACGTTCACAGCTGATCAAGTGTGCAGAAACATTCATATGCCTTACATGTTTCTAGTAAGTTTCTAATAAGTTTGTGGTCACATATATTAGTGTGTAAGCCCATATAACGATATCCGCTGCGATTACTATCTTTATAAGTAATGAAATACCATGCCACTTGCAAGAACATATATCACCCGAGGATTTTAGAACAAATTTCTGCATTTCAACTATACATAATATGTGGTTTATTCAATAAAAGACCACAACCTGGGCTTTTTTGCAATGATAAACTTATTCCAAACTTTACTTACATGCAGGCAAGAAAAAAAATTATAGACAGAAATATTGTTCCTCAATTTGTTCACCTGCCACTGTGGCTATAGCATTCTGCTGCTAACACAAGGCGAAGGGTTGATTTGCCAGCCATGGAAGTCGCATTTCGATGGGAGTCATAGGTGAGAAAAAAAGCTCTTGCACTTAAATTTAGTTCATCACCTTTTATTGAACCCTTACATTTCAAAATACTGTTGCATAGGGGGGCATGCTTATGGGAAATCTAACACCAATAGAAAGCAAAGGGCAGAATTGTAAAACAACTATCTTTCGTGATGATTCGAGTGTATAAATATTCATTGCATCAATATGTATTGTTCAACAGCGCTGCATAAATAAGCATGATCAGGTATAGCAAGTACTCTGTCAGGAAGCTGGTTCTACAGACGTATAAATGTCAAGGCATGAATGCTCATACTACGTCGCACACATAGCACAGAGAAAACCTTTTTCAAGAGTTGTCCCTTCTGGCAGATATGAGTGGGCCATAAGCAGCAGAAACTTTATTACAGGACATTGTGTAATACCGCTTATGAAAGAATGAAGTGAGTGAATAGGCTTTTAACAGCAGTACTTCATGCTGCTCTAATAAGAGGAACGATGAGCAAAAGCATTTCTGGTATAGCACTTAAACAGTAACTTTCTGAAAGACAGAAAATTCCAGGTGAGAGTTGGAGGTACATTTGGCCCGCACACACCAACAACACGGGCATACTACAAGAAACACTACAGCCTATGGTGTATTACAGTCTATGGGAAAGCTATCTTATGCAGAAATCAAGAATGATACAACAAGCCCTCGACAACACTGCAGACTTTCTTGGCCAGTCTGGCCTCTCGCTTTCTGATAAGTCAGCTCATATCGACGTCGGAAAAGAAAGAAAGACTAGAATCAAGAACTACCCAGATTGCACATTGTGATCCACATAGCTGGACAAATATGCCTGCAAGTCAACATCCACAAATCCTCAGCTAGTGTAAGCCCATGACGGCAGAGCCAGCACATGGGTGCAACAATTATGCAATGCCTGGACGCAGCTTCCACACCTGGTGAAAAGAATAATCTCGAAATAGTGGGGGTGGACGAGTGGATACTATAGAGAATCGCAGATGCTGTGCTTATGTCCAAGGTATGGTCCGGTATGAATTACCAGCAGCACATAAAGACAACTCATCGAATACAGGCATCGGGTAGTAATAACAGGTCTTTCCAACTTTACCATGCTTGAAGACCTCTATGAGAAAGAGCTAACGAACAAGCACCTAGACAGAGTAGAGTTGCAGCCTGCAGCACAAATTCTTTGTCTCAAGAGCTCAGAACCTCGTCCCAAGATACTATGCCAGCTAGCATATGAGATGCAGAGACCCTCCCTTCAGAAACACAACCTCGGGAGTACCTGAACGTGAAATACAACAGGCCCATACCATGAAATATGGGGGCAAACAATTAGGCCAGGAGACTATATGCAACTGCCAAATGCACAGAGGAGGTTGCTAATCATGAAGATGCAAGCAAACATAAGGCACATGTAGTACACTGATCTGGCAATAGCAGTGTAACAGTAGTATGACACTACATAAAACTAAACCCCATATAAGTGAGTACCATTCCAGGTCATCCTACACCTAGAAAAGCTGAAATGAAAGCAATCAAAGCAGCACTTGTAGTGCAGATTACACCCTGCACAACACCCTGCATGGATTCACCAGAAACTGTCTGGGCCTGCACATCATACAAGATTGTCAGGAAAATCAGGAGATTGATACGCGACTTGCAAGCACATGGCCAGAAATTAAATTACAGGATACATAGCCATGCAGATATTCCAGGACACAAGCGGGCTTATCAGCCCGACATAATAACTGAAAACTGGATGAGTTTGTGTGTATTCATTATTAAATAAAGCGCAACAGATAGACAACAGACAAGAACGAAGCGCTCTGTGTGTTCACTTCGTTCCTCTCCATCACATTTCTGTTGCACTATGGTTAATGAATTCATGAGGCTGCACAGGAGAAGAATGATACCTCTGCCCAAGGGCCCGATCTCACATCCAAATCCACGCATGTGCACACACACGCACGCACGCGTGCACACACACACACACACACACACACACAAATGTTGCAAAAGTGCATCGCATGAAGCAGTATCAACAGGATGACACTAGATATGGATGAGGACTAACTTTCAACTGAGGTTCATTTGTAAAAATGTGGCGAGTTATATAACTTACCAGAAAAAAAAAGGATGATGAGCAAAACGAGAACAAGGTGAAAGCAGGAGCTAACGTTTCGACAAGTGGACTTGTCTTCTTCAAGGTCCACTTGTGGAAACGTTGGCTCCTACTTTCACCTTGTTCTCATGTTGCTCATCGTCTTGAATTTCCATCTCCCGCCTTCCCCGAGTTTTCCCCACAAAAAGAAAGACATCTTTGAAGGATAGATAAAAATTGGTGCTTGGTGCAGCCAAACATAAATAAAAATGCTACAGAAAGAAAATAGAGAAAAATTCCAAGTGCAGGAAAAAAATAATTGCAATTGCCAATCCTGCATGCCAGCACCTTTCAAGAAACACTGTTGTTATTCCAGTAGACAGACTGACAGCTTGCTTATGCAAGCACATTCTTCCAGTTCCATGCCATTGGGAAAAAAATGAGTTTCCTGGAAGGTAGCCACATGCACACTTGGTGATCACAATGTTTTTTTTCCCTGGACTTGTATATCTTATATGTATTTTCTCCCTTTCCCGCTTTTATGTTTGGTTTCGTC
This sequence comes from Dermacentor albipictus, assembly GCF_038994185.2. Classification (NCBI taxonomy): domain Eukaryota; kingdom Metazoa; phylum Arthropoda; class Arachnida; order Ixodida; family Ixodidae; genus Dermacentor; species Dermacentor albipictus. The sequence continues at coordinate 52,837,161 of NC_091824.1, forward strand.
AAGCACTAGTCTTTATCAGGTTTTATTGCTGTACTACTTTCTGGTAACCTTTATAGATCACTGCATTTTCACAATAAACCTTTTAATTAGAAGTTAGCGTACCCTGTTCTTACTGCTTCACACTATACATTCTTGCTACATTGGTCAAATAAAAGATTTTATAAGGTACACAGAAGCATCATAAGGGCTATTAAAGTGACTTGTTGAAGACTAAAAGAAAAATGAATAGCCTGCCTGCAAATGGCACCAGAGAACACATAGGACGAACAAGAAAACCTAGATGATCTAAGAACCAAAAGTTTAATGTACACACTGAGTAAATGCTCGCCTACAATAGACTGAACATACACAAAAAGGAGAAGCAAGAATTCATGTGCGTTTCCTGACAGGAAATGCATCCATTTCTAATGGAGGCCGTGCTGACAAGATTAACCCAGCATTTTTAGGTCTACAGCTTCCGTAATTTGTCTAGGCAGCCGATCTGCACAGAATGCTAGCTTCTTCCTCTACAATGCACGCTCAGATGTGGAGAGTGCGTTGTAGAGGAAGCTAGCATTCTGTGGAGATCGGCTGCCTAGAGAAATTATGGAAGCTGTAGATGCAAAGACACTGGGAGAATCTTGTGTCAGCATGGCCTCTGTTACACTTTCAGAGATGGATGCGTTTCTTGTTGGGATCTGTATGGACACACATCAGATCTTGCTTCTGCTTTTTGTGTAAATTCGATTTATTGCCTGTCGACCAGCATTTACTCGGCATGTTCAATAAACTTTCACTTGTTAATACACCTCATAATTGTCTTGGTCTCTAGCAGAAAGGTGTTCATTCTTTTTACAGTGAAGCTGTATATGCCTATGCGAAACACTCGTGGTCCGATCACAAAAACCCTAGTGTGGGGGTGTGAGCCATTGCATTCGTCTTGCATGATGGACGGAGAAATTTCTTGTTGGGTAGACATAGAAATGCTTATGCATTTCAAACATACATTTATTTAGTATTATTGCAGGGAAGGGACACAGAGGGGGATGGAGTTAAGACAAGATCATGAGGTCATTATTATCTCGCAGCAAAGGTGTGGTGGGCCATTCACTAGACTGATAGTGACGTCGTTTCTCTCTAGCAGCAGAGCGTGCGTGCAACAGTCTCTCTCCGACTTCCCAATAGGTTCGAAAATGTGTCCCTGTATTTAATTAAATGGAATCTGCAGCCCCGGTGTGTTACTTCGTAACTACAGTGCATAACTGAGTCATTAACATTATGATTAACGCATTACAAAACACAACTGCGTAACATAATTCAGAAAGACTTTGATGGACCCGCTGGATTAACACAATGAACCACTCATTGGACTTTCCATGATGGCGATCTTGCAAAGTGTGATGTGTGGCATTCCAAATAAACAATGTGATAAACCCAAGCCAAACATGTGCATAACCTCATTAAGAAACACAGACATAACCAATAATATAGAAAGACTTGAATAAACCATAGGAATTAGTGATAAACACCAGGGCCGCACATTTCAGCTTCGCTGGTTTACCGTCTGTACAGGGTGCATGGGCAGTAACTTTTTCTGTTATTGTTTGTTAAGTATTGTATAATGTTGTGCCAGTAAAACATGTTGGGCTAGTTGGTGCAATGTATTGGTACTGCTTTTTTGCTGTTTTTTTTCTTAGTGTTGTGCCCTTCTTCCTTTTGTAACAACTTTTTTATTCCGCCTTGTATAATACTCCAACCGTGCAGCCTGCGAGGTATATAAATAAATAAGTACAAAAGCACGTCATTCATTCATCTGCATACACCTCGCACCATTCCTTGCTCAACAAATATCACTGTGTTGATGTCTCGCAGCGTGCATCTACATTAACTGCCATTTGCGTTTCGGTATGGTTTGTGAACAGTGTAATGCATAAAGATTACATGACATTAAGGTTGTGACTTATGCGGTGCATAAGCAAACCTTGCAAAAGATGACATGTTGGATTGCTGAAAGTAAGACAAATTGCATATATCGCAGTTCCTTTAACAGCATTTAATTCACCACTTGACAAAAACTTCACTTCGTATAGATTCCAACACGTACACTGAATCTGCAGTTTTTTTTTGCTTATTAATGCAGTTGTTACTGAATGGCCACATTTTAGATTTGAAAACAAAGTTAAATAAATTTGTTTGTTGCAATATAACAATATGTGTAGATCACTGCGATTGTAACACCAGAACTTGATACAAACATGCACACTATAGGATGCAGGCAAATGCTCAGAACAAACTCCAGAATGTTTGCATCCTGATACTTATGAAAGTGAACGATTTCATTCCATGGCTGTCAAAAGAAGGAGAGAGAAAACTTGTGTTCGTGGAACAAAAACGCATTGATAACCTTAGACATACAGTCATTGCTTAACACTTTCGAAATGAATAATTATAGCTTGCTATCGACATTGAAGCAGCCTTTTGACAGCAAGGAAAGGAATCAGTTTTTCCAGCTCTGAACATTGAATTGCAGGAAATGCAAGCAGGCATGAAATTCTACCAATATAATCTGTTTAGGAATACCAAATTCGAATAAACATTGAGACATGCATTTGTACTTTCTCTGGCTGAGCAATCTAGTTTGAAATGACTCCCATAAGCATGTCGTAACAATGTTTATCTAATACAGGTTAAATGCATGACTAGCTTAAGAAATCTGGATCATTGCTATAAATTACAGTGAAAAAACTATAACATATAATAACATTAATAATATAAGAACAATATTTATTTCCATAAAACAGGCTAACCGTGAGAGAAGTGCGAGGCTGAGCAGAAAGCTGAAAAATTCTACGGCAAGTGCGCCTGCCGCAGGCCTACGATCCTGCATTGTGAATAGCGCGTATTGATATGGTCTTCTTGTTAGAAGTTCCGAGTATACTGCCAGCGCGAGACACAGGACAACAAAGTGGGCGAGAAGCGTGTCTTTTAGAATCATATGTTACAACGTACAGGTTTCTACAAAAGTGACGGTAACTGCTCGAAACATTTGATGCGTGGGCTTTTGCGCCTTCAGAAATATTTAGAGAGGGCTCCCATATATATATTCGCAGCGCAAGCACGGCGATGGACGAACCAGGATAGCGCTAAAATTGAATTTCACAACACAATTTTCATTCCACGTCGTAATCACACAGATCATTTGAGGCTTCGTTCAGTGGCACACGCGTGCTTTCGGGTTGGTGCTTCTTGTTGCGTTTGGCGTAAGAATATGGCTAGTAGCAGGCACCACATATGCGCAATCACGGGCAATATACACGCATCATTTCTTCAGAAGCTGACGCTGAGCACGGGTAGCGCGAGGATATTGTTGAGCTGACACGACGACTTCGTGGCAGCCGAATTCCGACTACTGCATATGCGGTGACGGTAGCAATATGAACCGGTCGATAGGTCATCTTGTAGATTGTTGTAGCGCAGGCAGAACGAAACGGTCATAGAAGGCAGATGAGACAACACACGGCGCAGAACCACTTGCGAACAGCTGTTTACGTGCGCCATGTCGCACTGAACTACCGAAACCGCCGTCGCGCACTCCAAGACAAATCTGAACTAACGTTTTTAATTAGTAAACGTACATATTATTTGCTTCTAATCAAGAAAAGTCAATAATATCGTATTGTAAACGTTTTATTCATTACAATAAAAGAATTATGCAGCGTGTGCCACGAAACCTGGCAGTAAACAACCCTGGGCGTCGCACCAGTCGCATTGTTAAAATCGCAATCATGTGAAATGAGCCCTCTAAAAATCGCATTGCGACGCGTGCGACAGCACCGATTTTCGTCGTTGCAGTCGCAGCATGTGAAACAGCCTTCACAGAGATGCTGTCGATGGAGGTCTCCAACGATCGCCACGACTGGGACACCACGCTGGCCTACGTGCCGTTTGTGTATAACTTGTCCCGAAGTGACACTGCAGGATATTGACCCTTTTATCTTTTGTATGGTTGCAACCCCACTTTGCCCTTTGACATCACAATTCCTTCTGTGCCACATGTTGCAACTGACCATGCTCATGAAGTCATCGATCGCGCTCACAGGGCATGTCAAGTCGCCCGATCTCGTTTATGAGCCCCGCAGCATATACCAAAAGAGTTATTACTGATGCCATAGCGATGTTAAGTTCGCACCAGGTGCTTGGATGCTCCTTTGGTCACCATGTCGTCGGGTTGGCCTCTCTCAGAAGCGTCTCTCTCACTACACAGGGCCTTATGAAGTCCTAAGTCAAGTTAACGACGTAAATTATGAGATTTCGCCACTTCAGTTTGATGCATCCTCAAGTCTGACGCCTGTTGACGTCGTGCATGTTTCGCGGCTGAAGCCATACTTCGCTCGCGATTCTTTCCCTACCATGAGCCGAGACGGCGCTTCACCACCCGGGGGTCCTGTTACGGAAGGATGAAAAAAGAGAGGAAGAAGACTGCAGCACGCTGGCTGCTGCGTGCTGTTGGTGGTCAGCCATCTTAAGTACTCTGCCTCATCTTGTATATTGACACGTGTACTTCTTTATCTTTATTGGGCGATCACTTCTCGCCCAAATGTTATCGCACAGCACAGGACGTGCCTGCATGTAAAAGAAGTTTCTGGAATGTTATAGATGGTTCCGTCCACTGTCTTTCACCGCAACTTGTGTTATCTGATTGCATGTGTGCGCGATGCGAATAATGTGGAACATTGTGGAAGGCATGCAGGTCCCAGTGACTGCTCTGGAACATTTGACGACAGATGTATAAAAGCCGACGTGCTTGACCCGCTCATCAGATTTTCGACGACCCCCGATCGTGTTCGCCGCTACCATCCTTCTTTGAGTGTAGCCTCTTTTGAGGGCACAATCATAGTTTTGCTGCCTTCTCAACCGTCACTATCACGTGACAATATATATTGTGAATACAGTCTTTCTATACTCCCAACATCCCCGTAACAGTATGCTTTGCCTCTGGCATGTTCATGATCTCCGATGGTATATAAAACTGTGATGCAGACTGAGCTTCACAAAGAATTATATTCCGTCTCTTCCTTACAGGCTGCTGTGTTTCAGCTAAATCTGCTTTTCCTGTGTCCAGTGGTCTTGTCGGTCAATTAGTGCTTGCCTATTTCTGTTACAGTGCAACCTCTCTTCTCCTCTCTCCTCTTGTCCTCCTGTCCTTTTACACTCCTGCAAACTTTTAGATTTCAATACTCGAATGATTAATACAAAGATTGATGCTACCATATTATATGTGACGGCTGTCATGACGGCAATAATTTAGGTGGACCTGAAACTAAATGAAGAAAACAAAACAGGCATGTGTGAGTAGGAATAACTTCCTTGTGACAAAACTGTCTCCGTGCTAAACTTTGCCTCAAGGAAATTGGTCTTAAAAGTCTCAAACCCATTTGCGCATACTGCATAAGCCAAGTTTTCCAATCGTCAAAACAGCAGCCGCCACAAAGTGTTAGGAAAGAGGCAAAGAAACCATGCCTTTGCATTCGTACTCTCCTCACAAAGCTTGTGTCATATATGCAATCACTCACCATACACAAACACATTGGTCAACATTGCAATGTTTGGAAGAACCCGAACCAACACTATGTAGCCATTTACCTGCAGTATGCCTCCTGTAACATGAATCCCCACTGTGCTTGGAATCTACACATTTTTTTTTAATTTCTCAGGCATTTGGTGGTAGAGGCCAATGCATTAGACAGAAATCGTGCTACACTGCAGCAATGTTCAGAATGTAGTATGAGGTACTCTGTCTGGCTGGAAGTTGAAGATAGAAATTATATTAGTCATTAAAATATAGTAGCCAGTATTGAAACTACACATGCACTCAAGGCTGAGCCACATCATGAGAACATGGAAGAGCAGACACACACTTGAGCTGCATTGTGTAGCTTTACCAACTAGCCCAGCTGTACACTGAAGTAAGGCATGTTTTGGGCTAGTCAGCTCGTAGCTTCAGCAAAATTTTAAACTCTGCGAGGAAGACAGGACATGAACAAAAACATAGATGCATGCACAAAGTGTAGACTTCCGACTGGCTTTGTTTGGTAAAGGCAGAGAGTTCATAAAGTTCTTCAAAATGGTAAAACAAAGAACATTCGCAAATTGTGCATGAGGCAGTGACAAAAAATAGCAAGGCCACCCGTACATTAAGAGCGCAGTAGAGTCCCAATGTGCCCATCTAAGAATTCTATTTCTTTCTTTGATAGGGATCAAGAAGGTGAGCTAACTTGTCACACCTTTTAGCGATATGGAATGCCTTGATGACTTCTCTTTCTGTTCTTGAGTTTGCCTTCGAAAGGAATTTATTCTGTTCCTCATAAGGCAGGCAGTTTTTGCTGTCGCAGCTCCTGCACTGCAAGAGGAGATTCTCAAGGAAAAAATTAAAGTCTTAGATTGGCACATTAAGACTCTCCTGCACTCTTAATGCATACATGGCCTTCATATTTTTCGTCAATACCTTGTGCACAAATTATTTGCAATTGCTCCTTGTTTTGCTATATTGAAGTACCTTATATATTCTTTGCTTTCACAAAATAAAACCAGTTGGAAGCCTGTGCTTTGTGTGTGTCTATGTTTCAGTTGACGTCCTGTCTTCCTCGCGCAGTTTAAAATTTTGCCTACACAGTTGCATAGCTTGTGTATACGATGAGTAATTAATATTATGATGACTGCAGCACAGCAACGGTCTAGTGGCATAGTGTCAACATAGTATAGAGATGGTACTAAGTTAAAAATTTGGAAATGCCATAAATTGTGCAATCAACCCTTATCCCTCGGTTTCCTACAGCTGCAGAGCACTTGACCACTGCAGCAGTCAGGCATGCTGTATATTGGGCAGTGCCAGGAATTGCGAGGTCAAGACAGGCTGCCACTAGAAGTTTCTTGGGCCAGGCGATAACTCAAATACATCGAAATATTTCTATATTTCACTATATAAACCTTTGTAGAATGAGGAACTTTTCAAGGGTGAAGTTGTTTCACACAAAGGAAAACTATTACTAAATAGTGGCCAGTTCCTTTTGTTTTGTAAGCCAGATTGCATGTATTTGACATTGCTTACTGACTCTTAGTTATTCTCGCTGTCCAATACAAGCATATGCCCTCACATATGTTTTCAAACAAAACTATTGTGTGGAGCCATGTTTGTGGTGGAATAAAATTGGTCCCAATACAGAGCTTTGTGGCACACCAGATCTTACTAGCAATCGCGGAGAAGAAAATTAATTAGTAGTTACAAATTGGTACTGGTTAGTTAAGAATTTACTAATCCAATTCGTAGTCCTGTCAATTCGAAGTTTACTGTCGTTTGGGTATCGGACCAAGCCGATGTCCCCTGCCCTGGGCGGTCCTTGGCGCTTCACCTAGTGGTGGCCTTTGAAAATAGCAGCGTGGCACCAGCGGTTGCATCAGGATCTAGGCTCATGAAGATAGACAGCAACGTGCACAGGGCAAGGAGTTTGGCGGCCTGGTACTCGTCACATTTGTGGATAACACCATAGTTTGTGCGACTCCTAGCCCCTACCTAGGGTACCAGTCTGTGCACTGCGTGTGTGTCTATATATATATATATATATATATATATATATATATATATATATATATATATATATATATATATATATATATATATTTGGGTGTGTGTGTGTGTGTTGTGCAGGATTGCTTGTTGGCAGCACGTGCTCATGCAGCCGCTGACGGGCCTTCGATGTGTTTCGCCCTGGTAGTGCGGTCGTCTTTGTGGTTCTAGAGCTGCGTTGGCATTGCCCAAGAACTGGCTATATCGGCATGGCGCAGAATTGCAGAGTGGGGGCGCTCCATTCTATTCCCATTTCATTCCTTCAGAGTTGTGGTTTATGTGATTCTAGTCCTTTTGTCGGAGTTCTCACAGTTGAACCATTCCCTCTCCTTGAGTGGTCGATCTATCTACTCCAATCCTCCAATTACAGTACATAAAACGCTTTCTGTATAATTACCTACTACCTGCGCCCCGATGTGATAGCGTAGAGCATCTGCCTCATGTGCAAAAGCACTGTGGTTCAAATCCCGGTGCCACGCAATTTTCCACTGGATAAAAAAAAATCCGCATGTTGATACAGCTGTATAAACAGGCCTGGTGGCCTGACCCTGGTGACCAGAACCGGTAATGCACTCCCTCACCAGAGCAGGATTGGCCACCTTGGTGCAGTACTTGGCCACAACCTTCTATATGAATAGAACAATCAAATCCCGGCCCTCAGTCCCCAGCAGCTACAAAGCAACTGACCATTGCGGTGGTCAGACCTGTGATGCAGCAGAGCGTGCTAAGAATCTCTGGATCTGGACAGGCCGCCATTGGAATCTGAACCTGGCAATGTTTAACGCTAGAATGTTTTCTAGTGAGGAGAGTCTAACATTGCTATTGGAGGAATTAGCGGGCATTAAATGGGATATAATAGAGCTCAGTGAGGTTGGGAGGACAAACGAAGCATATACAGTGCTAAAAAAGTGGGCACATGTTGTGCCACCAGGGCTTAGCAGAGAGATGAGAACTAGGAGTCGGATTCCTGTTTAATAAGGATATAGCTGGTAATATACAGGAATTGTATAGCATCAACGATAGGGTGGCAGGCCTTGCTGTGAAACTTAATGAGAGGTACAAATTGAAGGTCATACAGGTCTACGCCCGTACATCTAGTCATGATAACCAGGAAGTCGAAAGCTTCTATGAAGACGTGGAATTGGCGATAGGTAAAGTCAAAACAAAATACGCTATACTGATGGGCGACTTCAATGCCAGGGTAGGCAAGAAGCAGGCTGGAGAAAAGTCAGTGGGGGAATATGGCAAAGGTTCTAGGAATATTAGGGGAGAGTTATTAGTAGAGTTTGCAGAACGGAATAATTTGCGGACAATGAATACCATCTTCCGCAAGTGGGATAACCGAATGTGGACGTGGAGGAGCCCTAATGGCGACACTAAAAATAAAATAGACCTCATACCCTGTGCTAACACTGGCATCTTACAAGATGTGTACGTGCTCGGCAAGGTGCGCTGCAGTGACCATAGGATGGTAAGATCTCGTATTAGTCTAGACTTGAGGAGGGAGTGGAAAAAACTGGTACATAAGAGGCCGATCAATTAGTTAGCGGTAAGAGGGAAAATAGGGGAATTTCGGATCATGCTAGAGAAGAGTATAGGGCTTTAACTCGGGAAGAGAACCTTAGGGTTGAAGCAATGAACAAAAATCTTATGGGCATCATTAAGGAGTGTGCAATAGAAGTAGGTTGTAACTTCGTTAGACAGGATACCAGCAAGCTATCACAGGAGACGAAAGATCTAATTTTAGTACCACACTTTATACATAGCTTTCATTGATTACAAGAAAGTGTTTGATTCAGTCAAAACCTCAGCAGTCATGCAGGCATTATGGAATTGGGGTGTAGACGAGCCATATGTACAAATACTGAAAGATATCTACAGCGGCTCCACAGCCACCGTAGTCCTTCATAAAGAAAGCAGCAAAATCCCAATAAAGAAGGGTGTCAGGCAGGAAGATACGAACTCTCCAATGCTATTCACAGCATGTTTACAGGAGGTATTCAGAGACCTGGATTGGGAAGAATTGGGGATAAGAGTTAATGGAGAATACCTTAGTTACTTGCGATTCGCTGATGATATTGCCTTGCTTGGTAACTCAGGAGACCAATTGCAATGCATGCTCACTGACCCAGAGAGGCAAAGCAGAATGGTAGGTCTGAAAATTAATCTGCAGAAAACTAAAGTAATTTTTAACAGTCTCGGAAGAGAACAGCAGTTTACGATAGGTAGCGGGGCACTGGAAGTGGTAAGGGAATACATCTACTTAGGGCAGGCAGTGACCGCGAGTCCAGATGATGAGACTAAAATAATCAGAAGAATAAAAATGGGCTGGGGTGCATTTGGCAGGCATTCTCAGATCATGAACAGCAGGTTGCCATTATCCCTGAACAAGAAGGGTATAACTGGTGTGTCTTACCAGTACTCACCTACGGGGCAGAAACCTGGAGGCTTATAAAAAGGCGCCCTCTGTGTGTGTGTGTTTCTTCTTTGCCCTCCGTCATTTTAGCGCCTTCACTTCAGAAATTATAAAAAGGGTTCTACTTAAACTGAGGACGACACATCAAGCTATGTAAAGGAGAATGATGGGTGTAACGTTAAGGGGATAAGATGAGAGCAGATTGGGTGAGGGAACAAACGCGAGTTAATGATGTCTTACTTGAAATCAAGAAAAATCGGCATGGGCAGGGCATGTAATGAGGAGGGAAGATAACCGATGGTCATTAAGGGTTATGGACTGGATTCCAAGAGAGGGGAAGCGTAGCAGGGGGGGGGGGGGCAGAAAGTTAGGTGGACGGATGAGATTAAGAAGTTTGCAGGGTCAGCATGGCCACAATTAGTGCATGACCGGGGTAGTTGCTGTTTATTCAAGCATTTTGCAAATGTGGCTCGCTTTTGCGCACCCCTTCTTATGTCTAAAAAAACCGAAATAAACATCCAGTATTCTTTTTTTAACTTTCACTAAGCTTATCGTATAGCTCAGTGTTAACATATAGGTCAACATACAGTATTTACAGGTGAGGTTACAGAAAGCAGTAATAAATGACCGTAAACACTGCTTGGATGGTGAAAAACATGGGCAGGTCATCTTATTTCCAACAATTTTTTTTGGCATAGGAGGCTAAGCAAATGGTGATGTAGCAACACTGTAAAGACTGAATAAGATGGATGTGGAATGCCTTGATGACTTCTCTTTCTGTTTTTTATTTTGCTTTCGAAAGGAATTTACTCTGTTCCAGATAAGGGAGGCAGCTTTTGCATCTGCAACAGAACATCAATGGATGTTGTGTGAAGCACTTTTTCCATGCTTTTTTCACTACCTGAGCAAGGTAACTTTCTTGGTGCTTCATCACGCAATTTATACAATGAACTTCCATTAATTCTACCCTCACGAGACTGACGGGTCGAATTAAGATGCAAAAACCTGCTGAAGCACCGTTCATTCATTCGGCAATATGTGCTTGAGTAACACGCCTCTGAAACGAATGTGCATCAAATTTCTATTTGTCCGCAGTATAAAACTAAAGTAGAAATGACTTAACTCCAAACCAAAGTAGAAACCTACGCGTACGTCATTTTTTAGAATGGCAGCTGATTTTCTAAAGCCAGCTTCGCCATATTACAGCCATAATATGTGGTAAAGCATATGAATGCTACAACCACGGTTTTAGTTTCGCAATCGATTGCACAGCTAGGCAATTTTCGTCTCGATGTCCTTCTAAAACAAAAAGTGTTCATTAGGATCAGATAAGTACCACAATCGGACATAGTCAGCTACCGTTACTCCTTGAAAATCTTTTTCGGGTGGGTCAAAAATAGGCATTTCAGAGAGGAGATGGCATTTGTTTAACGCATTCATTGTCCCCTAAGCTCTACTGAGACATGCGCTGCCACTAAAAGGGGTCATTATTGGGGTCTGGTCAAGTTCGCATTATCCGGCGCATGCCAGTTTTAGGATCGAAATGATGAATGTTCAATCCCATAGAAATGCATGGGCGTCGGCCATGTTCGAATTAACTGAAAAAATTAAATTAACCGGAGTCAGATTATTGGAAGTTTACTATACACCCTTTTCTGTTCTCCAAGAAGTTGCCATTTTAATATGTAGTTTTCTTCTATCAGTGTGGCAATGGTGCTAAATTTAGCATTTGTTTGAATCATCCATTGTTCCAAGGACAAGCTACAAAGTAGGGGCACACTTTGAGACTTGAAACATTTCCACATATAAAGGAAGGGCATGTTAACATCTGTACAATTAACATAAGTTGGCTGTATTGTCTGCATAGCATGTGGTTGCTTTTTTGGAATGTGGTCTTTCTGTAAAACAAAGTTGCATTTGTTTCAAATAAATTGCTGAACCATTGCTTGTGTGTTTTCCTGTGCTCTCTGTGCTGATTGCGCTTTTGAAAGTGCAGTGAGCAACTGCAGACTGAAATGCACAAGGCTTCACTTTATCATGCCAGGAAGCATTTTGGCTTGACAAAGGAGCCTTGACCCCTTCCATGCACACACTTTTTTTTTGTATAAACACATCAAATGAAAGACAGTGACCTCTTCTCATGTATTTTAAAGCCTGGCAGTGTTAAAGACAGAGTGAAGTTGTACAAATACAATTTACTGTTAAGTATTGCTGCTAAAACCTCATGCTTGTGTATAGTATATGCATGCAGTGCTGGCTATGCCGTGGTAGAGCCGTGAAACAGCTTTCACCACACTGCTTGCTATAGCATTGCTGTGTTCTGCAACCTGAGGTCAAAACTATAAATCTCTAGAAGTTGAGCAGCACAATTGACAGCTATTTCTGTATGTTCGATGCACTCCTGGCCAGGGACTTCTCGTCCTGTAGGCAAAATAGATGGCTGCCTCGGACGCTGTTTTGGAAAGAGCGCAGCATACCTCGAAAGCTTGCTCACAATGCTTCACCAGCAGGTTTTGCCAGCGAGAGTGGAGGGGGGCACAATAATTTGACTTTACATGGTGCAGCACAATACCTTAAAATGCTGCTGCTTCTGGCTTCCATTTACTATGACCTGCTGGTGCACCTCAACATGGAGCAACCCCATTTCACTAAAATTCTGAATTCTTCTACTGTCACGTGGTGGTGACGTTGAATAAGACAGTAGCAATACTGTGAGCAAGAAAACTAACTTTTATTGGGCGAACCTGTGCCCACAAATCAGGCTACACTTATAGCGCAACGATAGCGGCGAACACGCTCGGCGATCGTCGAAAATCTGATCAGCGGGTCAAGCGCGTCGGCTTTTATAGAGCAGTCGTCGAATGTTCCAGACTAATCGTTCGGACCCGCGTGCCTTCCACAAAGTTCTGCACCATTCGAGTAACGCGATGAAATCAGATAACACAAGGTTCGGCGACAGCAGACAGCCGGGTAGAAGCATCGATAACTTTCCAGAAACGTCGGATACATGCAGGCGCGTCCCTCGCTGCGCGATTACAATTGTTAAGCGGCGACACGTGGTCGCCCGATAAAGATAAGTACACGTGTCAATACCCCCCTCTTAAAAAGCATCGTCCCGATGCTACAAAGAGTGAAACACAAAAGGACACTTATTAAACATAAGCAACAACAAAAAGAAACAAAGTCGCGAAGCCCCAAAGTTCATTAACGCTGGTAGTAGGGCTTGAGTCGCACAACGTGGACTACTTCAGGTCGTGAGCGGCGCCGCTGTGATAGCGAAATACCGTCTGGCACGACCTCATAGTCCAGTGCGCCAATACGTCGGATGATCTTGTACGGTCCGAAATAGCGACGCAAAAGCTTCTCGCTCAGTCCTCGTCGGCGTATAGGGGTCCAAACCCAAACACGGTCAGCGGGCTGGTACTCGACGAAGCGTCGTCGGAGGTTGTAGTGTCGGCTGTCGGTCCTCTGCTGGTTCTTGATCCGCAGGCGGGCGAGCTGTCGGGCTTCTTCGGCGCGCTGGAGGTAGGTACGGACGTCAAGGTTCTCCTCGTCAGTGACGTGCGGCAGCATGGCGTCGAGCGTCGTCATCGGATTCCTGCCGTAGACCAGCTTGAATGGCGTGATCTGTGTTGTTTCTTGTACCGCCGTGTTATAAGCGAATGTTACGTACTGCAGGACGGCATCCCAGGTCTTGTGTTCGACGTCGACGTACATCGCTAGCATGTCGGCGAGGGTCTTATTCAGCCGCTCCGTAAGACCATTCGTCTGCGGGTGGTAGGCCGTTGTCCTCCTGTGCATTGTCTGACTGTATTTCAGAATGGCTTGGGTGAGCTCCGCTGTAAAGGCCGTGCCTCGGTCGGTGATGAGGACTTCTGGGGCGCCATGCCGCAGCAGGATGTTTTCGACAAAGAATTTCGCCACTTCGGCTGCGCTACCTTTCGGCAGTGCTTTTGTTTCAGCGAAGCGGGTGAGGTAGTCCGTCGCCACGACGATCCACTTATTTCCGGTTATTGACGTCGGAAAGGGTCCCAGCAAGTCCATCCCGATCAGCTGAAATGGTCGGCAAGGAGGCTCGATTGGCTGTAGTAATCCGGCTGGCCTTGTCGGCGGTGTCTTGCGTCGCTGACAGTCTCGGCATGTTCTGACATAACGGGCGACGTCGGCGGTCAGGCGCGGCCAATAATACTTTTCTTGTATCCTCGATAGTGTCCGGCAAAATCCGAGGTGTCCAGCGGTCGGATCGTCATGTAGGGCGTGCAATACTTCTGGACGAAGTCCTGACGGGACAACAAGAAGGTAATTGGCGCGGACTGGTGAGAAGTTCTTCTTCACGAGTAGACTGTCTTGAAGCGTGAAGGAAGATAATCCGCGCTTAAATGCCCTGGGGAAAACGTCGGTGTGCCCTTCCAAATAATCGACGAGGCCTTTAAGCTCCGGGTCCGCTCGTTGTTGTTCGGCGAAGTCTTCCGCGCTTATTATTCCAAGGAAGGCGTCGTCATCCTCGTCATCTTGCGGCGGCGGGTCAATGGGGGCACGTGATAGGCAATCGGCGTCTGAGTGTTTTCGTCCGGACTTGTATGTTACAGTGATGTCGTATTCTTGTAGCCTGAGGCTCCACCGTGCCAGCCATCCAGAGGGATCCTTTAAATTCGCTAGCCAACACAAGGCGTGGTGGTCGCTGACGACTTTGAATGGCCTGCCATATAGGTAAGGGCGAAATTTCGCTGTAGCCCAAACGATGGCGAGGCATTCCTTTTCGGTTGTAGAATAATTGCCTTCCGCTTTTGACAACGACCGGCTAGCGTAAGCTATCACGTGTTAATGTCCATCTTTTCTCTGGACTAGGACGGCACCGAGGCCTAGGCTACTGGCGTCAGTGTGGATTTCGGTATCGGCGTGCTCGTCGAAGTGCGCAAGTACGGGCGGCGACTGCATGCGTCGTTTGAGTTCTTGAAATGCGTCGGCCTGCGGCTTTTCCCACTTGAACTCGACGTCACATTTAGTTAGCTGCGTCAGCGGCGCAACGATGCGTGAAAAGTTCTTGACAAATCGCCTGTAGTAGGCACACATGCCAAGAAATCGACGCACTGCCTTCTTGTCGATGGGCTGCGGGAACTTTGCTATGGCAGCTGTCTTCTGCGGGTCGGGGCGGACTCCAGATTTGCTGATGACGTGGCCTAAAAATAGAAGCTCCTCGTAAGCGAAGCGGCACTTTTCCGGCTTCAGAGTAAGTCCTGATGACCTGATGGCTTCTACTACTGTTGCAAGCCGCCTAAGGTGAACGTCGAAATTTCCGGCGAAGACGACGACGTCATCCAAGTATACGAGACAGGTCTGCCACTTCAATCCTGCTAAAACCGTGTCCATCACGTGCTGGAACGTTGCAGGCGCCGAGCACAGTCCGAATGGCATAACCTTGAACTCGTAGAAGCCGTCTGGGGTGATGAAGGCGGTCTTTTCGCGATCTCTTTCGTCGACTTCTATTTGCCAAGAGCCAGACTTGAGGTCCATGGACGAGAAGTATTTGGCGTTGCAGAGCCGATCCAATGCGTCGTCTATCCGTGGGAGGGGGTATACGTCCTTCTTTGTGATCTTGTTCAGACGACGATAATCGACGCAGAAACGCAGGGTTCCGTCCTTTTTCTTCACCAGGACAACAGGGGATGCCCACGGGCTTTTCGACGGCTGGATGATGTCGTCGCGCAGCATTTCGTCGACTTGTTCTCTTATAGCTTCGCGTTCTCGCGGCGAAACGCGGTAAGGGCTCTGACGGAGTGGTCGAGCGCATTCCTCGGTGATTATTTGATGCTTGGCGACTGGTGTTTGTCGAATCCTCGATGACGTCGAAAAGCAGCCTTTGTATCGTCGGAGCAGACTTCTGAGCTCCTGTTGCTTAATCATAGGGAGATTTGGATTAAAGTCGTAGTCTGGTTCGGGAACCATAGTCGTGGGGGTAGATGCGGCGGAATCCGAGAGGACAAACGCATTACTTGTTTCCAGAATTTCCTCGATGTACGCGATCGTCGTGCCCTTGTTGATGTGCTTGAACTCCTGGCTGAAGTTTGTCAGCAACACTTCAGTTTTCCCTTCATGCAGTCGAGCGATCCCTCTTGCGACGCAAATTTCACGGTCTAGCAGTAGACGTTGGTCGCCTTCGATGACGCCTTCTACGTCAGCGGGTGTTTCGGTGCTGACCGAAATAACAATGCTGCAGCGAGGCGGGATGCTCACTTGATCTTCGAGCACACTCAAGGCGTGGTGACTACGAGGGCTCTCCGGCGGTATCGCATGATCTTCCGACAGTGTTATTGACTTCGACTTCAGGTCGATGACTGCGCCGTGTTGGTTGAGGAAGTCCATACCGAGAACGACGTCTCGTGAACACTGTTGGAGGATAACGAAGGTGGCAGGGTAAGTCCGGTCATGAATGGTTATTCTTGCCGTGCAGATCCCAGTCGGCGTGATGAAGTGTCCTCCAGCGGTTCGAATCTGAGGGCCTTCCCATGCGGTCTTAACTTTCTTCAACTGGGCGGCGATGTGTCCACTCATTACGGAGTAATCGGCCCCTGTGTCGACTAAGGCAGTGACTGCGTGGCCGTCGAGAAGCACGTCGAGGTCGGTTGTTCTTTGTCTGGCGTTGCAGTTGGGTCTTGGCGTCGGATCACGGCTGCGTCGTGTTGAACTGAAGCTGGAACGTGGAACGTTGCGTCGTCAAGTCGTCTTTCGTCGGTGTAGTCTTGGCTTCCCGACTTCTTCGGGACGGCAGCGTGTCGTCATTAGGTCGTCGAGATGGTTTCTTCGTCGTCTTCGTCAGCGGCGGAGGATCTTCGTCAGTTCGACGAACAGCAACCGCACCTCCATCGGTTGCTGCTTTTAGTTTTCCGGGTATGGGCTAGCAGAGCGGCCCCGGGCTGGGCCAGTGTATGGACGGCGCTGCGGCGACAGGTAGCGGCCTGGTGACGGCGAACGGGAAGCTCGTCGATGGCTCCACTGAGTGGCGGCGAGGTAGTCGGCGATGTCACGTGGGCGCTCTCCAAGCTGTGGACGCGGCGCGTTGACGGCGAAACCTCGCAGTCCCATCTCTCGGTACGGGCATCGTCGGTAGACGTGACCTGCTTCTCCGCAGTGGTAGCAGAGCGGGCGGTGGTCAGGAGCACGCCAAACGTCTGTCTTCCTCGGGTAGCTGCGCTGGGCGACGGGTGGGCGTGCTGGCGGCGGCGGTGGTGGTCGACGGAATTGCGGCGTTACGGGGTCCTGGCGCGGTCGTGGGAGGGGACCTTGACGGCGGGCGACGGCGGCGTAGCTCATCGCTTGCGGCTGAGGCTGCGGCGGTTCTGGTTGCACTTGAGGAACTCCAAGCGATCGGTGCACCTCTTCTTTTACGATGTCGGCGATCGAGGCCACTTGAGGCTGCGACGAAGGCAAGACCTTCCGCAGTTCTTCGCGCACAATGGCCCTGATAGTCTCGCGCAGATCGTCCGTGGCCAGTGATTGAATTCCTGCGTAGTGGATAGAGCTAGTACGGCGGTTGAATTGCCGGTTCCGCATTTCGAGTGTCTTCTCGATGTTCGTCGCCTCAGAAAGAAACTCTTCGACGGTCTTCGGTGGGCTTCTTACCATCCCGGCGAAAAGTTCCTCCTTTACCCCACGCATCAGTAGGCGGACTTTCTTCGCCTCGGCCATATCCGGGTCGGCGTGGCGGAACAAACGGCTCATTTCTTCCGTAAAAACGGCAACGTTCTCGTTTGGTAGCTGCACTCGGGCGTCCAGCATAGCTTCAGCCCTTTCCTTGCGCACGACGCTTGTAAAGGTGCGTAGGAAGCCGCTACGGAACAGGTCCCACGTTGTCAAGGTCGATTCCCTGTTCTCAAACCAAGTTCTGGCGGTGTCTTCTAAGGCGAAGTAGACATGCCGCAGCTTCTCGTCGGAGTCCCAGTTGTTGAATGTTGCGATTCGTTCGTAAGTCTCCAGCCATGATTCCGGGTCTTCAGTCGCTGCTCCATGAAAGGTTGGTGGGTCCCGAGGTTGTTGTAGGATAACAGGGGACGCTTGGGCAGCCATTGGGGTTGTCTTGACCACGATCTTCTTTGTCGTCTCAGGTAGAAGTCCGTGCTCTGGGGGCAGTCCTTGCAGTCTGCGGCTAGCACGCTGGTCTTCGGCGATGTTGGTTCTGTCCTCGGGCTTCGGGCTTGGGTTGCGGCTTTGCGGGGGCGTTCGGTACATGAACGCACAAGCACCTCCACCAGATGTCACGTGGTGGTGACGTTGAATAAGACAGTAGCAATACTGTGAACAAGAAAACTAACTTTTATTGGGCGAACCTGTGCCCACAAATCAGGCTACACTTATAGCGCAACGATAGCGGCGAACACGCTCGGCGATCGTCGAAAATCTGATCAGCGGGTCAAGCGCGTCGGCTTTTATAGAGCAGTCGTCGAATCTTCCAGACTAATCGTTCGGACCCGCGTGCCTTCCACAAAGTTCTGCACCATTCGAGTAACGCGATGAAATCAGATAACACAAGGTTCGGCGACAGCAGACAGCCGGGTAGAAGCATCGATAACTTTCCAGAAACGTCGGATACATGCAGGCGCGTCCCTCGCTGCGCGATTACAATTGTTAAGCGGCGACACGTGGTCGCCCGATAAAGATAAGTACACGTGTCACTACCAACATGGTGTGGTGTGGCTATCTATGATCACTGTATAAAACCGGGGCAAACAGCATGTCTAAAAAGTACAAAAGCTGGTATAACTGTAATGAATGACCTGCAGTCATCCGAAATGTGCAAAATTGCAAGAATTGGTCAAACTCAAACAATGCAGAGTTTAAGTAGTCCTGGCACAATTTTTTTATTATGCGTGTGTAGCTGTCATTCAGTTAACTACACTACAAAACTTCAAATTCCTTCTATGCGCAACAAATATTTCCTTAATGCCAACATTTAAACATGTGCCAAAGGCAGTGTGGCCCCATAATCTAGTGACAACATTGCATGGTAGGTCACAAACAAATGATGCATGCTGCAGTTGTTCATCAGTAAGCGATGCCATTATTAGGTCATTGAAAACTGAGCATGTTAGGACCACTATGCAGCACAACATTGGTGTTTCTGTCTTGGTGCACACTGTGGAGTGGGTGCATGTTAAAAACCTCAGGCGATTAAAGTTAAGCCGGAGTTTGCAACTATGGCATGCCTCGTAATCGTATTGTGGTTGTGACTTATAGAATACTAGAATTAAATTAATTTTAATTTAGATGTTTGAGAAGAGGCATAAGAAAATTTATTTAGTGAAGCAAGTCTTAGCACACATAAAGAATCGCTCAAAGCACATGCAGCTTTCAGTGGCATGGTGTGGTCATAAAAGCTGCCATTTGGAACCAGATTAATATAAAAAAATTCAGTCCAAAAGTTAAATGTCAGTGCTCCTTTACATGTAAGCATGAGGGACACATCTTTAAAGGCATCATCTAAATCCTGTGGAAGTATTTATTGGTGAATATCAAATAGCCCTACATCTAAGGAAGTTATAGAGTGTTATGATAACAGGAAGCCACAAGATTTCTGTTGTGCACTCTTCCTATGGAGACAATATAGGGCAGCAACAAAATAGTTGGGTGTAGTGAAGAATTCATTCAAGATTCTTGCCAATTTGGCAGGTTCATTATGACGAGAGATAATGAAGGCCAAGCACGTTGAAATGCATGCCCAAACCTCATCAGCATTGCATCACTTATTTCAAATAACTTCCATTTTGTCATTTTGCCAGATTAAAAGTTCTCAAAAACCTGCTTGACTTGTTTCAAGAACTTTTCGAGAACAGTTTGGTTCTATTCGAATGCAGCATTGTCAGTCTTTAGTGAACTAGACGCATCTTTGCTGATATGCAGTTAGGTAGGTCAAAGCAGATGCTGTCAAAGTGCAAGTGCAAGAGTGTTTGGAGTGGGCATTCCTGGGTTATGTTGCCAAGAAGGGAGTTTTGAGCTTAATGCACACAGCAGCTATAGCATATGAAAACCAGCACTTTACTCATTTTTTAGATACCGCAGGGCTTGCGCTAATGCTGGTCATAGCCTATTATAATTTCTACAATATATTGCGCTTGTCATGGCAACTTATTTTTATTGTCCAACAATATATTCCCTCTGTGTACAATCAACATCTCTGCCAAGGACAACAGAAACAGTATGATTGGAAACTGCAGAATTCTCCATCTGCAGAGGTGGCTGACTGATTGGCGTATTAGATGCTTTGTGAGCTGGCATTGATGTGTAAATCTCAACTCATCTGCAAGCATACAAAATAGGCTTTGGGATACTTTGGGATAATAGGCTGGGATACTAATAGGCCTGTGACATATGGCACATACCCATGAGGACGGATCGGCTAGGATTCCCCATGAATACAACATCAAATAGCTTTATATTCCCACTAACTTGATAATACATAACACTGATATGTAACAAAAATAAACAACAAAGTAACTGAAAAACGAACAGGTCTACTACGATTGAGCCACAAGGGGAAAGAAGGAAACATTTGTGTTAATTGTATGAAGAAAATGTGCCTAAGATGTCATCTTCCCAGCAGCAACAATATGATCATGCACAAACTAGCATTGCTCTTCAGGAACACCCCAGGCTGCTCATACCATTTTCTACAAGATTTGAAGCCCAACAGGCAAAAGGGGTGAATACGTTCAGCATAAAAGAAGAAAGTTATTCTATTCCATATCCTCACATGAAACACACCAATATTGTTACAAGCCATTTTCATACATTGAAGGCATCAGCAATGTGATGAAGACTATTGAAGCACTCATGTTCTTATTTCCATAGCAATACAAATCTACACTTGGTCATATGAAGGTGCATGTGCCAAATTCAACTGTGTACTGTTATGAGGCACATGGAACAGACATTCTAAGGAAGTGAAATATTTGTAATGCAGTTACTTAATTTGTCCAGTCAGAAGAACAATGCGCTAAATACAAAAAAAAACCTACAGTCCCACTATGCAATGCTTTTGCCAAACTATCCAAAACTTCAATGTGTGCAAGTCCACAATGACCAGGAAAAGAAGTAAACAAATTTCTTGAAGATGGAATGAAAAAGAAATGTTGCGACAATTGAGAAATGAGTTATTTGCTTTCTATTGGCACAGGGATAGACAGTTGGTGGGCACAATTTGAACTTGAACTCATGGCAGTGTTGCAGGGGCAAATACCACTCATACTTCCGAGAACCGTCGGTTACAATGCTGAGTTGGAAGGAAAACTTTACAAATACTTCTTCGGAAGTTCAAGCATCTGACCAGTAAGTAGTTGAGCATAACTAGGGGAAATATGATCAATTTCACAAATAGCACCATTCCAAAAGAACTGGCACACTGCATTGATTTCTCAGTACGTGACAACTATTTTTCGAAAAGCCTCTGCGCGCGTTAATACAACCTCAGGCAGCTTAAATCTAGGTCACATGGAATCGAAAAATACAGCAGCGGGTGTAACACTTAAATTTTCTATATCTCGCGAACAGGAGCGAAAACTTCAATTTGAAAAGGTTTGCTCGAAAGGAAAACTCACGGCCGTGACGCTGCTGCCCATCGCCAGTTGTGTGAATTAAAAAAAAAACATCTGCACGATCAATAGACACTTCGTCGATATTTGAAGCAGACCTTAGTGGATATCAAGAAATGTGCACTGGATAAGAGCGAAACATCTACCCGACTGACTGACGGAAGTAAGGCTCACAGGATAAGTTTTCTCTATCTGCACCGATAATGCAGCACGTATTGTGCAATTAAATCGCCCGCAATGCGCAGCAATTACCGCACTCGATTGAAGTCGCCATCGCAGCGACGCGCTATTTATTTCAGGACCACGAAAACAAGGTATTCACCTAAGTACAGCGGCGGTTTACCTGTCGGCAAGCCCCTAACTCGCATATGACGAAAGCAAATCTCACGGAGTCCAAGCCCACGATTGCTCAAGTCAAACTGCGCTCGCACGAATATCGCGCACGTTATACGCTCTCGACACGCACAAAAGCGCGCCAAGCGCGCGCAGAACGTCTTGCAGCCGACACGACGGCAATGGCTCATCTACGTTCGAGAGTAGCTCTTTCAAAAAAGTAAAAACAAGCAACAATGTGACGTCACATCCTGCAAAAAAGAACTGTTCTCCTTTCTCACCTTTTCTCAGCTCACACATGCGCAGCGATCACGGAGCACTCGGGGGCGATGTTCAGGCGAAACCTGCCAGCGTGCAAAATCTCGGAGGCTATGATTGAGTTCCATTGTCTTTCACTTCTAACGACAGATGGCGCCATCGCTTCTTTTACTGACGATGTCTTATGCCCTCGGTCGCCCCAAACGAGTACATGTCCCTATTCATTATGGACGAAGCAAGGGCGCGAAAAGCCGATGCCGAATATTTTGTCGAAGAAATGGCAATCGAACGCTATCACCTAAGGAACCCAAATAAAAGGTATTACTTTCTATATCGAACGCGGGCAACTTACTGACCGATATTCTTCAAAGTTACATTACTCATCATGGCATGGACATTGGATAAACAGACTCGGGGCGTCAGTTTCCAAGTAAGGAGCGACATTTCCCGACGCTTCAAGAGGCTCTTTGTGAGATGTACGTGCTGCGCCGGTGTCTGAGCCGACATTGGTTGGGCTTACTTAACAACCCTGCGTACGCAGGGAATCCACGGAGGCGACAGTGCGCATGCGTAGTACGAAGCCAGAGCCAACGTCGCGCACATGGGGGTCGTGACGAAGTGCCAATCCTTGTGCCACACTCTGTCGCACACACAACACACAAAGGCAAACGGGTTGCCGGTAAGTCCCGCTTAAAGATGGCCGTCGCAGCCGTTGCCAAAGACAGAGATCGGCCTTGCGGATGCTGCTATGCAACGTCCGCAGCTAGTCGGGCTTGTCGCTGTTCATCCGTTGCGGCAGCGCTCTTGGCACGCTTGTGCAATCTGTCGTTCTCAAATAGCTTCTGTCGTCCTTCTGCTGTTTTGTTGGCGTGTTTCAAAGCCACGAATTGTCTTCTTTGTTGATGCAATAGCGATAGCTTGGCCACACCTTCGTCGGTCGACTCCTGCTGCCTCTGTCGCCGAGCTCGTTGTTCGCTGCGCTTGGCGCGACTAATCTCTCTTGTAGACATTTTCGACGACGCTCCCGATTCCCTTTTCACGTTTATTTCACACATACGCCCGCGTGCGTATGTGTAAAATAAAGCGTTTTAGTTGAGCGTCCGCAGCATCTGTACATATGCACACGACACCTATACATATACACATATACACGCGACAGTGCACAGGCTCAATACGCACGAACACGCGCGGTTCCCTTGCATGTGCCCGCAACTTCTGAAAAGCTGCGTAGCATCCGCTGCGGTCTGTGCGGTCTCTGCAGGACGCTCTCGCGTGTCCACGAGAGAGCAATTTCCGATACTGCTGCGCCCGAAGATATGACTCCGGCTTACGGTTTGACTCGGTGGCGGCTGAAATTGGCTACCAAGTTTCAAAAGCTGTCATATACCGGCGCTGAGTAGCACGCTACCGCCTCCTGCGCGTGCAAGTCGCCATTCCCCTTCTCAACGTTTTCCTCCGGCGAAGTATTGCCGTTTTGTGCGTGCACGTGCGCTTCGCTACTTACACACGACCTCGCGCTGCGTACGTGGGTGGTTTGCGAACGCCCAACTAAAACTGCAGTCTATTGACGGAAGTGTGCTGGATCACCTCTACGTTCTTACTAACCCTGAGGAGCCCATTAATTCTCGGGCAAGAATTAATGCGTAATACGCGCAGGTTTGCTTACTACAAAATGAATCACTTGCCAACCTTTTTTCTCCACGGCAGATAATAAATTTGTATGTAACAAATTTAACACCAACAACCGTTCCGTTTAATTTCGTTATATGTGAGCTCGGGTACAATGAATTGGCTGCTGTACCCAACTACTTTTCGCCACACACAATTCTTCACCAAAACAGTCTTCGAACGTGCACCGAGAATGACCAGCTCCGTGAGAAATGTGAGCTCGAACGAGGCAACGGTCGAGCCGCAGGAACAATTCATATCTACCTTCCTCATTTGCGCAATATGTCGTAAAAAGGGTACTGTGGCTGCTGGTGACAGGCCAGTAGTCGAAGCCAAGCCTGCGGACAAATATACATATCAATTCACCTCAGGCGCCACGAAAAAGGCGGTGCCGTTCACGATTAGCATTCAGTTTGTCGCGCAGAATCGCGCTCAGCGACTTCAGCGATTGCCGCAAGAACCGTGACGAGAATGCGGTTAGGGGCCTGGAGAAACACCGCACTCGGAGCGGGAAAGGCGGGGAATTTCAGTTGCAAAACGCGAACGATGGATTTTATTTTTTCAACACGTTCGCGCTGACGCCCTCCATATTTTTTTTTTGTATTCAAGCGGCTTTTCATCTTTTCAATATTTGCACTGGAAAGCGATAAGGCCGTGTGTTGCGTAAGTAGAAAAATGTGTTACTTCTGCTTGACTAGAATACCAGTGCAGGTAGTTTTGCAACGTCACATGGTATGGTAACATTTGTTTCCGCAAGATATATATATATATATATATATAGTATTGCGGAGAGCAAGCGAGGGGAAAAAATCTTCGAGATAGCTTGACTAGATGCATTATCCGCACAGCAAGAGGAGAGCAGAGCGGAAGCACAGTTTTTTTACAAAAGTTCAAACTTAAAGCACTACAACATGCCTAGACATCACGGGTGAGAAAAATAAGAAAAAACAAACAAGATACATAAGGAAGAGACAGAAATACATATACCAAATATATTTTAATGCAGTGCTCAATCTCATATAATATCCTGGAACATGTGCACACATACGACAGAACAAAGCAGGAATATCAGCAGAAGAACACAACGTAAAATAAATTTCATTAGGCAGCCTACAGCGAGCGTTTTTTATCCATAGCGTGCGATTATATAACGTACCCATAAGAAAGAAATAAGAAATGCACTGGCATTTCCGTTAATTTCGTGCTTAAATGCAACAAACAAGATTTGTTAATTAAGTAACTGGAACGCCACTAGATTTCTCCGGAAAGCTTGGGAATTAACATTTCGAAACTGGTGTCACCCTGAGAATTCGTTCAAAGTAGGTGCGCCTTGCGAACTCCACGGCTAAAATTTGTAAACTGCAATATGAGCCATACGGTAATTAGTTAAAACCTTAATCAGTTAATTAGTCGATTATGCATTTCAATTTGTTTGTGCAAGTAATGTCTGCCTCTTCAAGCAGACCAGCTCATGAACTAGAATTGTGTTACCTGCCACAGGCGGCCTATAAAAAAATTTGAAAGTGTGCGCTGAAACACCTCGTGTATTCCCCGCATTACTTGTGCAAGCATAGTGCTTATCACTGTATCAATTCTAGGTGGTCTTCAAACGTATAATGCTAAAAATACATAAAATTACCACTGCACATGAGGAACGCTTTTTTAATGATACCCAGCGTCGGGGCTGCTCTGACGTGCTGAATATAACGCAATGGACAAAGTACAACACGGTTCTCTTGTTTCTGCATAAAGCTTGGAAACCGCTAAAAAAAACACAGAATATGTAAGAAAGAGCGGGTCACGGCAGGCGTCAATAATTGCATGTTCGCGAGTTTTTCTGTCTGAGAGGTGCCAATTTCACAGTTGCTTTCACCAATAAGGAAACGAAAATAGGGGCGCTCTATTTTTTTGCACTTTGGAGGAAGTGCTTCCTTTCCCCCATGTTGGCGGCCTAGGAGATGTCGCTGCCGATTGCTCTTGTGTGACCCTATATATGTCCGTTAGTATCAGTAGCGCTATATATCCCGATAATATTATAAAGCATCATGCTTTTTTATTATTTTTGAAATTAAGGAATCCTTTATAGCTTGACTTCTTGCCTAAGTGCACGCACTGTACTTTGGCAAAAGGAACTGAACAGTCAGTCACATGTAACCGGAGACAAGCTGCACATTTTGAGTTAATATCAAAGTATTTACGTCAAGGAAAGTTTGAAGCTGTAAAGCGCCCTCCTTGTGTTGGAACGTGTATAATTTCTTGGAGTCATTGTGCATACTCATCGCCTCAGAAATAATTCAAGGCAGACAGACGAATCTCCATGAAATTAAATTAAGACGACCTCCTAAATAAGAGACGAGTCGCAAGAAGCCCCATAAATCTTGCGAGAGACGATGAGAAAGGGCAAGTGCCAACGCATATTACTAAGTTGAGTGCTTGCATATTAAGCCAACCTAACATGCTAAGACTGCGGATACGTTTGTACGGGGGCTCGAAGAGCTACAATACTTCAGATGATACTGGCCAAGAGACGCTTGTCTTTCCCGGAACTGGACAACAAAGCCTCTCGACAGGGCAACAATAGTACGCGCCGCGGCATTGTGAGACGAGAGCACAGCGGAACGGAGAGACTGTGGCGAGACATCGTGGCGTCACATCGGTCAGTGTCGCCAGATCCGGGCACTTGAGGATTCAAGCTAAGACGATCGAGGGTGGTCTCTTACGCGCCTTCGAGGGCGCCTTTTATCTTCTCGGAACCGCCGCGCTCGTCTGGCATCGATTTCAATCTCTGAAGAAAACCGTGCAATACTGACGGAGCCTAGAGAACTTGCCCAACACGATTAAGGGAGCGATCGCGCTGTCAAAAATTGCGTGCATGGCCGGATGTACATTTCTGCGTGGTGTGGTTTGCCCTATGAATAATCGGGCAAAAATCTCTGTTAGACCCGCAAGTAGTGTCATTCCCTTACTTAACTAGTGCGCGTAAGATGCGAAGAGCAATCGCTATCGAAAGTTGGAACTACTTTTCTTTGCGCAGTGAGGGTCACTGAAGCGCATCCCGCAGCCTCGACAGCCCTGCACCTCTTCTGCACGACAGTACAGGGATGTGGATATCACGCATCCCTATTGCTGTGTGTCAGTCTTTGGTATCCTTCCCCTTCGCAAGGCGTGTGCGGCTGTCTGAGACGGAGTAAGGCGCATAATTCATTCAGACAGCGCTGACAGGATGCGTTTGCCCCGCACGGTCTCTCATACTTCGGCGCCAGCGCGTCTCCAATCTCGTCGGCGGACGAAGGCAGCCCCCCGCTGTTGTATAAGAAACCGTCCACCCAGACAGACACCAAGGAGGGCTCTTTCAACTCAGGACAACTAACAGCCCTCCGTGAATCGCCGGTGCATAGAGCTTAACACACAGCTTTGGCTCTTGCGAACGGAAAGGTTTCCAGAACAATATTTGCTCAAATCTCTATCACATGGCTGAACAGGCATTTCCGAGTGTTGTGCTTGACATGACGTGTTCAAAAGAGACAACATTTTGTTGTGCCCAACAACGTAACTCTTGTGAACTTACTAAAAAAATTATCAGCCCAAGCCCTCCGTACAGATAGTTAACCAGCGAAGCTGAAACGTACGGCCCTTGTGTTTATGACTGGGTAAATCCTGACGGTTCATTAAAGTAGTTCTCAATTATTGATTGTGTCTTTGTGTTTCCCTCTAATTAATTAAATAATTAATTACGACGACAAACGCGTGAGCTATGACACGAGCGCGTTCGCGCGTTAGCGCCGAGAAGCGCCAACGAGCCAGCTGTGGAAGGTTACGACACTGGAGCCAATACTGACGATAGCCTTTTTTTTTCTGCATGCGGACACGATACAGGGGTTCACTGCATAGTGCTGGCGTTGGGAACTTAGAGGAAACGCATAAATGAAATTTTATTTTGAAAGAGAAACGGTCATTTTATATCACTGTAGTGCGCGTGGAGAGCACTTGAACAGCTAACTATTGTGTAATAGCACATATTTCAAATTCTTCAACGTTAGATTTCGACCATGCACTTATTGCAGGTAATTAATTACCGTGTTCTGCCGCGTAACTAGCTCATTCTTTCTAAATTTTTCTCCGCAAAGCCCGACCTCGCGAGGTAAAGAAGGAGAGGAAGATAAATGTTTGTCTCTCTTCACGAAGGAGAAGAGGCAAAGCGACTGCAGCTTGGTCGAACTCTTGCCCCAAAAACCGAACATCAGCGGAACGAAGAACATTGTTCCTGACCACAGCTATCCTGGGCCCCGTTGACGGTCGTCGCCTGGCCGCTTCTGTTCCCTCCTGGTCCACCTTCATCGTAGGCCGTCGGCGGTTTGATTTGGTGTTCTACGGACGCTCTTTCCAGGCCTCGTGTTGTGGGTTATTGGTCAAGTATCAAGCGGTTTACTTGTTTTTAGTTTTGTTTAGAATTTTCCTCTCATAATCTCGTTGATCTCATAGTGAGTTCCTAATTTCTCCTTCTTCTCCCGGCCAGCGGCCTTTCCTCTGGACGGCCTCCCTTCCCACTAGTGATATCTCTGTAGAGACTTCCTTGCGCAGTGGCATTCATAGCGCTCCAGTTGCCCTAGTGCCGGTCAATGGGGGATTCATCCGAGTGAAGAACCCAAAGGCAATTCAAGAAGAGCTGCAGAAAGCTACCGCACCCTTCCAGAGCATAACCGATGTTCGACAATTTGGCAGTGGGGACATTGTATGTTCTTCGCCGGACCGGACCTGTGTCTCCGACCTTCTAAATTGTGGAATGTTAGTGAATCATCCAGTAAGCCATTTTATTCCTCTTCATCTAGCTTGCGTTAAGGAGCTAGTTGGGGAGTCGACGCGTGTCTGTGTGCTTCCGAGGTGATGCAGGTGTTTTCCACGGCAGGTGCCTTATCCGCCTATTGATGTTCCCGAGTTTCTGAGAATCAAACAGTCCCAGAGAGTCGGTTATTGTCACTTTTGCAGGCGTGACTAGACCGTCAGATATCAAGGCATGACCTCTAATAAACAGGGTTGAAGCACTTCCTCACCACCCACTGCAATGCGTTCAGTGTTGGCGATCTGGCCACATCATTAGGGATGTAGATCAGAGCTTCGGTGCCGCATTTGTGGAGAATGCCACGATGCAAAGACGCGTCCCTCTTAGGCCGAGCGGTGCTGCTTCTGCGAAGGTTCCCAGCCTGCGGACTGTTCTAAATGCCCTGTGAGAGACCAAGGGTTTGAAATTCTACCACTTATAGAACGGAAGCGATGTTCGCGTCGTAAGACTCTGGCTGTTCTGTTAGAGAAATTATGTGGGTACGCTGAAGCTGCTGCACGTCACTCAAAAAACTATGGTTGCATCTCTTGGTGATGTTGTAGCAGCTGCTGTGGAGAAAGC
Source organism: Dermacentor albipictus (assembly GCF_038994185.2). Classification (NCBI taxonomy): domain Eukaryota; kingdom Metazoa; phylum Arthropoda; class Arachnida; order Ixodida; family Ixodidae; genus Dermacentor; species Dermacentor albipictus. The sequence continues at coordinate 52,866,422 of NC_091824.1, forward strand.
TGTGGCAAAAGCCCTTGACTGTCTTTTTTCCAACCTTTTAAAGGCCATTGGGCAAGTCTTCGGGGCTCAGATGCCATAACTTTTGCAAGTTGTTGCGCGACCAATTGTTGTTTCTGACATTAAAGCTTCTCATTAGAATATAGACAAAGGCCTATCGGCAGAGACCTCGCACCGCAGTACTGACGAAACAGAACCTTCTGCAGTTAATGTCGAACGCCAGCGTGGTAATCGTTGTGAGTCCGGTCCAGAAAACACTGAGAACACGGATTTGAATGATCGAACGTGTAAACGTCGCGCTTCTCCGTATTCCCCTAGAACTACTATCATTGTTAAAGAAAGGCTTAAAAGCGTCAAAATGACAACCTATCAAAGGATGATTTCCTAAAATATAGTGTTTTACAGACGGCAGGTAATACTGCCAGTATAGCGTCAACAAAGGGACCTTAAAAGGGCTACAGTGGAACTGTCCTTCCATTTTTGCTGCTGCCACTGATTTGTTATACCTTTCCGAAGAACTTCCTTCTGATTTGTTTATCTTGCAAAAAACATGAGTATCTACAGATCACACGAGATAACAATAACAAACTATCATAATTTTCGTCTGGATCGCCCTTCTCGTAGAGGGCATTTAGAATTTTTCATCTCATCTAAAATGTATCATAGAGCTAAGATTAGTAACCAGTAATTTTCTGCAGAAAGGGAAGTGCTAGCATTGGACGTAATGCTGCTTGATTGTGCCCCATTTTCGATAGTGAATGTTTATTTTTCTACAGGAGTTATAAATACAGGTGCTCTTGATGCCGCAGTTGCAGCATGCAGAAATATTATAATCATAGCTGGTGATTTCAATTCTCACCATGTATCATGGGGCTATTGGTTCGTTTCTTGTGGCAAACGATTACTAGATTGGACTTCGTCAAACAACCTTAATTGTGTAAATTGGAGAACCCCAACTCTGTATCCGGCAAATCCCGTTCGGTGCTAGACCTCACTTTTTCCAGTTCCGGTTGTGTCATTTGGTCCTGGTCTGCTGTCGCCTCGGCCACAAACAGTGACCACCTTCCAATAATTTTGAAATTGCGTGCCAAATTAAGTTGAGCCGTAAGCATGTCCGCGCATATATTAATTATAGCAAATTTGAAGATTCATTCTGATAAAATTTTAAGAAACAGGGAGGACTAAGTGACGAGGTAAACGCACTTAAGTGTCACGTTATAAGTGACAGTTATACAAAATCCAGATTCATTTAGTTTGCAGTCAACCAAAGGTGGTACTTATTCGTCCTGGTGGAATCCTGACTGTGAACACGAGTAAAGAAGAAGAAAAGCAGCGTGGAAAAAGTTACTGTATAACAAGTGTCCACGTAATTGGAATGACATTAACTTTGTTGCAGCGACGTTCAGGCAGACAGTTGACAAAGCGAAATAAAATTATAATGCAAAACATTACAGTTACCTGTCACAGTCTAGCATTAAAAATCACTATTTAGGTTTCTACGATCTAAAAAGATTGTTTAGGCACCAACAAATGTAGAACCTCTTAGTTTAACTTCCACGAAACTGCATGGTGCATTTAGAGGAGAAGATTGCAAAGGGCTTATAGAGTCAATTCACGTCACTTCTACCCTATCATATGCCGGCACCTGAACAAGCTGATGAATTCACAGCACTCCCATTAGAAGAATTAGCGAAAGTGGTAACGTCACTGCCAGCTTCAGCTCCAGATCCTGATGGCAGAACTACAGCAATGATGTAAATAATATTCGAATTGTCCCCCCAAGATTTGCTTACATTTATAACTTTTTCAATGCAGAATGCGTGGATTTATCCAGATTGGAAAGTTGCCAAAGTAATTCGGCTACTCAAAAAGCAGGGTGATGGATACACAATAGATAACATTAGGCCTATTTCTCTCGCTTCAAATCTTGTAAACTTAATCGAGAGAGTATTGTATGGTCATATCGAAATGTGGAAAGGCGACAACTAAATATTAAGTGAATCTCAAATGGGTTCCGGCCTGACTGCTCAATTTGGTGGGCTCATGTTGGCTTGTAGAATTGAATTCAACTCGTTCACCGCAACAACCAGAACGCGGCCTTAATGACATTAGACATTGCGGAGGCGTATGACAGTGTCGAACACACCATCTTGATCGACAGATTTGAAAGCGTGAATCCCCCACAGTATATAGTTGCATGGATTCGTGATTTCCTGAGTGGACGTACATTTTATTGCTATCAAAACAGTGTTTAATCTCAGTGCTACAAACACACAAGGAGCGTTCCGCAACGCGCAGTACTCTCCCCGATTTTATTTAATATTTCACTCAGTCGTATTCCTACACACCGTGATTAGCAGGTATACGTATACGCTAATGATATTGCATCTTTTTCGCGGTCAAGCGATATACATAGCCTTCGTAAAGCATTGCAGTCGTATTTGAATCAGATTGAAATGTGGCCTAAGAGAATACAAATGTCACTAAACATGAATAAAAGTGCCATCATAATTTTCCCTTTAACTTTCTCCCGTCCGAATAACACTGATGTATGATCAGGAGATAACTCCACAGGTACAATCATTATACAGAAAAGCCTTATTGGCGGACACACATAGAATACATCGCATCTAAAGGAGCACCGACCGTTGGTTTATTACGAAGTGTCAGCAACAGTCATTTTGGAATGCGCAGGGGGACTCTGCTGATGATTTATTGTACGTATGTCCGTCCCCATTTTCGAGTTTCGTCGCGCATTATTTTCTGGAGGTCCTCCTTATAAATTATGCCGTCTCGTTCTTTTAGAACGCGAATCATTACAACTATGTCTTGCCCTTCCAAAATTCGTAGTGAATAATATTCTCCATCATAAAACTCATCTGTCCTCTCTTCAAACTCGATTTCGGATACTGATGGTCCAGACATTAATGAATATCTATGCTTCTCCCGAGATACACGCCTTCTATGTGCTCATTCGAGAGCCGACTGCATTCTTTGCGAATCAATGGTCTCGACTGCATTGACCCCAGGTAATTTTGGTGCAGAAGCTATATAACCATTGCAAGTCTTAATCCATGATGTGGTTTTCCCAAATTTACCTACTGCGACAGTAAGCCTTGAATTCGATAATATATTTCCTAAGAACGCCTTGAGAACCTCCCTATATATACAGTAATAGCCACAGACGCTTCTGTCTGTTGTGAGAAGGCAGGAGTGGGCATTTTTTTTGCTATCAATAATTGGTCTTTCTCTCTTCGACTGCCCGAACTTGCAACAATATTTCAGGCAGAGTTATTGGCTATCATTCTAGCCCTACGAAAACTTTCCTCATCTATTTATTCAGCCGTAATGATAACCGACTCCTTATGTGTTTCTTCTGCTCTAACAGTGCCAGATTCACTTACTATTCTCCGAGAATATAATTCATCTATCCCCCAACATTTACGCCTCATCCATTTGTTATGCGTACCACGACAAATGAGACTCTTTTTAAATGACTCAGTAGACGAACTGGCGGCGGCATTTCTCAGAGGCCCTGTACCGAGGATCCTAAAACCTTCAGCATATATCATGGCTGTAAGATTTTGAAAACCTTCCGTTCAAGAAGAACATGATAAATCATGTGTATTAAATAGCACCCATTTGCAGCACCTTAGATTCCCTTGATACAGTGAGTGGTGTTCAAAAGGAAAATTTGGTTTCATTCACTATAATGCGTTGCCGAATACCAATGCTTAATTTTTATTCCCACAGGTCTAGTTCAGCACCTTCCCCTCGTTGTTTTTTTATTGCAGCGAAGCTGAAACTATGGAACATTTCTTTATAGATTGTCGTAGGTTCGACGTGCGCTGAAAACGACTTCTCGAAGGTCTCCTTCGCCAACTTGGACTGGCCATTAAGCTCCCTGTGATACTGTCTCTTGGGGCGTCGGCACTAGGACACTGCAATAGGAACGTATTTGATGTCATATTTAATTTTGCAAGTGAAACAAAGAGACTGCCACTTTAATTTTATTTTTTTTTACTTTCCTCAATATGAACACAAAAATAACAGCTTCATATTTTAAAATAATACAGCCTGGAAATTAGTATTTATTCAGTATTAATTTATATTTATTTATTAGTATTAGTACGATTAGTATTTATTTATATCATCTTGAAATTGCAAAATTCTATTTAGGTATTTTCCCCGTCTTGGTTACAGCCCCCCGATTTATAGTCGATGCCCCCTAGTGGGTTGAGCCATACCTGTAGGCACCAAACCAAATCAAATCTTAACGAAGGGCAGAATTATATCGCAGTAGAGCGATATAATTTGCCGCACGCGCGCGCGTGTGGTTGTGCGTGCTATATTGCATATCGTTAATTCTATAGTCCCCGGTCATTAAACTCTGATTTCAGTTTACAGCGCAGCTATCGTTTAGCAATATTCGCGTTCCGGGTGGGTATCTTTATTTATTTACCCATATTTATTAAGAATGACAAGATGTTGGCATTCCACGGGTGTTTAATTCTGGAGGGATGTCGATATTTAACTGAAGCTTCACTCAAAGGCAAGCGAGTCGGAAAGCCTGGGCAGGGACACGTGCCGGCGCGGGAGCCATCGGCGCCAAACTCAGGGTCATTAGCACCGCCGAAGGGCTGCATATAGCACGTTACCGAAACGTAACACGCGGGAAGTGTATGTAAACGTCGTTATAGGCCATTAGCAACGCTCCCGAGGCACCCCGTGAAGTGTGACTGAACACTCCCGCGGGATCCCTCCCTCCCTCCCCCCCCCCCCCCCCCCCGAAGCGTCGCTTCCGCAGCGATGTCCACTATTTAGGGGAGCTTTCTCCCTACTTTCCGATGGCAGGAGATTGCATGGCGCAGCCACAGTAAGTAAAGGCACGATGGGAGCGTACCAGACGACACTGTGCAGACAAAGCCTCGGCAAGGGAAAGTTTTGCAGATTCGCGAGCTCGCGGTCTGCCTGCAAGCGCTGCTTTGGAACGGAGGATGCTAAACAGTGAGGGAGACAGATCGCAGAGCTTCCTTATTTTTTTCAACGTCCCTTCCTCTTTGTCGAGGGTTATTAGCATATTTCCCCCGACACGGCCATTTACCGATACATACGTTGTAATGCAGAGCCCTGTCCGCTACTTTCTACAGGCCTACGCACCATACTTACTGCCGCGAGAAATAGTGACTGTGCCGGGAAAACCAGGGGGAAAAAGTTCATAATTTTTCCCGCATTTTAGGGCGCCTTCCCCATCCTCGGCGTATTTTTGTATGCCGGATGATTTGCAGGCAACTCAAAGCGTGGCTCTGGTTTGGGGGCGCGGGGATCTGGGTTTGCCCGAGGCGTTTTACGTGCTATCTCCTGGTATGGCTCAACCTTCCTCGAATAATGCAGTATAGGTTGGGGAGCGGTGCCTTGCCGTTTATGCGAACGCCACGCAAGTCCCGAGAGTTTATCCCAAAAGTTATCACGCGGAGCCACGCAGTTTGCCGACGCGTTGTTTGATTTTCTATTTGAAGCTTTGCCGGCCTGTGGGCCCTGGATGCACTAAACTTTTGCGCCACGCTCGGGGAGAGGCCTGTAGTGCGACCCGCCTTGTGCGCTCGAAGTAATCGTTAGCCAGCATAATTTATCGAAACTCTGAGTGCAGTGGTATGCGTATGCGTACTTGCCACGCTGAGTTTAAATCCGGCATGCACCAATGATAAGTGCGAAAGATAGCGTCGCAAGCGCCGTGAATTTACAGAGTCATGCAATCTCAGTGTACATACGTAATCAGCAACAATCCTAACGCTGTGTTTGTGCTTCTTTTGCTTTTAGAGGCAGTAAAAAAGCGGGTGACAAGCATGGTGACACCAACACGTATGCTTGTGCGAATATATACTTTTTGAATTAAGGTGAAGTCAAAGAGAGTGTTAATTAGCGTCAAATAATTTCGAAGTGAACAATTCAAATAGTTGTGGGATTTTTATAAAACCTTGACACAAGTGTCTAAAGTGGACAAATATAAAAAAGTTGGTGCTTTAGTTGTCAGAAATGAGACAGGTATATCTCTGGGGAGAGCTTATTTTAAAAAATGCTGCTGTTCAGATATATGGATGCAGAAACGCAAGTTCAACATTTCTTATGACTCCAGCAATAAAATAAATTTGTTTACTGGCCGTTACTCACTGGTGCCCTTCAGTTTGCTTAAAAAAATTTTGGTGATTGAGGTTGCGAGAGCGTTTTGCATTTACCCGCTGTGCGTCGTCGCGATGTTGTGTATTGCGACGCAGGTAGTTTATGTTGTGTGGCAAAATTCAACTTGATGCCTGACTACCTGTGATTTTAACCATTTTTTTCTGTAAATGCTAAGACAAACTTAGTGGGCATGTCTGCAACTATTGCGGTCCTCAGTCTAGCCCACGTGCACGATATCGGACCCGGTCACCGATAAGCGTCAAACTTCCCCCGGTGGTTTACCATCGACCACCGTGCCTGCCTTGGCTTTTAGGCTTTACGAGCACTGTTCAACCGGATGACCACAACCAAAGTTACGATTTAGTGCCATGTGATTGTAAATATATTCGCAGAGGCAGTAAGACTCTAGGCAAGCCGAAAAACCATCTCGCCAGCGGAACCGAGGGTGCGGGGTACAAGCTGAACGGCGCTATCTTCACAGCGGGAATGTATAAGCGATATCGCGCATGGAGATGTCAGAAAAATTGAGCTAAACAACTTAAAGGGTCCCAAAGTTGTACGTACAACTCGAATCGTTTTTTTTATTATTATTTAGTGGTAGAACTGCGTTGCCGGTTACATGCGAACTTCAAATTGAGGAGTGGCTTCGCAGCAGCGCACATTTCAACTTGAGGTATGGTTTCACTGCAGAGCGACTCATCTTGTCGTGAAACCATCTTTAGGAAGAAATTGTCCATGAGTGTCGTCGAAGCGGCAGGGAGCACAGCCGGTGAGCGAAGATGCGACGAGGACGATGTTTTTACAAATATTCAGCGGTTGTTTGCACAATTTCCCGTTGGTTATCCACCCATATGCTTCATATTTTTCGGGGTGTTGTTATCGGGGGTGACGCTTATAAGCGGAAGTATACGTATGTTCCTTCGTTATGAGTATATCGTAAACTCCCATTACAAATTGGAACCTTAGCGAATACCGAGTAGCATAATATTTGGTACAATATTCGGAAATATTGGATATTTGCAATAACCTACGAACATGCAATACTGAAAATATTCAGCAGAATATAATTCCAAATTTTAGACACTACACACGTGTGAACTCTTATCAGATCTTTACCTCACAACTTGAAAGACTGCGCACGTCGTAATAGATCAAGTGACATGCACTCAGAAAAAATGAGGTCACTGTGACGGGAAATAAATCAAAGAAACCGTGCTTATCGAAGAGTAGGCGCAATTTGGGCCATTTTGAGTTATTGAACTTTGACCGGCGTCTACAAGCATATTCAGATTTCAACTCCATCGAAGTACGCTACCGGGGCCGGGAAATACACCCATTAATTTGCGTAGAAAACGAGACAAAATTTGGACATGGGTTCAAACAAGTCTTTGCGATTTCCAAAACCTGCCATAGTTGTTCCATCAAAAATAGCATCGTTATGCCACAAATTGGGTAATCATAAAAATTGGAACAAGTGCTCTGTCCGCAAGACAGCAAGTACCTTTAGACGCTGTATAAGTGCTCACCTCCATAAGCCCATTCCATTTTAAAATATATGCGGAGATGCACTTATCCAAGAAGAAGTGAACAGCCAGCCACAGCAATCTACTTATTTCTGCAACAACGCTGTCGGTTGCCCGGTTATGGGAGTGCACTTGAGTGTCGTACACTTCCATTGATAATATAAGGAGCATAGGGTTGGGCACCGATTTTATTGCTGTCCAATCCCCTATTTCTGTCCCGTATTTTATTGCGGATATCTACTGCAGCACTGAGCAACAGCAGTAAAAAGTAGGCCTCGGTTATTGGCAGTTTCAGTTTATCTGCGAAAATAAATGTCGTAAGCTTATCAATGCGAAGGTTTATTTCATAAAATATATTATATGCTTGATGATGATGGCATGTCGGGTGGGTTATTAAATTTCTGTCTACGCACTACTTATATCTAGCTAGGATATTTAGGCAGGAAAGAATACTGTTTGAGGCGCCTATAACTGGCATTTAGGGCACATATAGGCTCCAGATACTGTACTTTAGTAATGTACAGGCTCAATCAATGAGAACTTCCGCCTTGAATCTGAGAAGTTCACTTCATTTTTCGATAAAATGAAATCACGCAAGTTGCCCGCTTTACAAGTTTTATCCGAAAGTGTAGTCCTCAGAAACGTTGCGAACGCAGTGACAAATAAGCACCATAACAATGTTCTCCGGTTTCGTGTTGAGTCATTTTAGAGTGCGGTTCTTAGGCATCCGCTCCTGGGTTGAGCGTCGGCGTAACCATGCGAATTCGCTCGTGCCACTGCTCACGCGTTCGTCGTTGCCGTCTTCCACTGCTGGATCCAATCCCGCTCACCATGCCAGCGTTCCCATACGGGCCCTTCCCTCTGCGAAGGCGCTGGCAGCACTGGTCCACTCATTGCCACTCGGTGCGGTGATTTTGGTCTCAAATTCTTTGGCTCAATATATCGCGAAATGAAAACACGTACAAAGCTGCGCTTAAATTTCGCATTAGGCAGTATGCTAATCACTGGACATTTTGTTTCCCTTAGTATTAGCTAGCATGCGGAAAAGGAAGGGTTAACAATCCCTTCAAGGTAGGGGCACATAGGGACGTTCGGTAATCCAATGGCCTAACTATTTCAAAATGTTCGCTGGTCAGAAACGTTGATAGCTCTTTCAGTACTGAAAAAGTGGATATTTTTTCCAAGACAGATTGAAATTTCGATTTAAGTCTATCAGCCAGTCTATCTCTCTCTCTTTGTGTGTGTGCGTGCGTGCGTGCGTTCGTGCGTGCGTGTAGCTTTCAATGTGGGACTCATTACGGACGTCACGAACGTGTGACTGATAGAGTTAAATCACAAGTTCAGTGTGTGTATATATATATATATATATATATATATATATATATATATATATATATATATATATATATATATATATATATATATATATATATATATATATATATATATATATATATATATATATATATATATATATATATATATATATAACGTCGAAGTTGGTGGTGTTCTTTAAAAAATAACTCTTGTTGTGGTGTCGACGTCCTGGCGGGAGACCGGCCTTTCTCCGGCCGGAAAACAAAATGTATAGAGACTCTTTTTGCACCACCTTCCACGCGTGGCGAAAAATAAACAGAAACTGTGTGAGAGAGAGAGTAAGAGAAGAAAGCCAAAGATGTATGTAAATGCCGATTGATCAGTTTGTGTATGAAGAGCGTAACCAGGGAGCGATTTTAGATACGAGGACCGCAGGTTTGGCTAAGCGGGCAGAGGCAACACAAAAAGTGGTTCCCAGTAAAAAAAACGTCTACAAGATCAGCGCACGCGTTTCCGTTTGTTGTCTGCAGGACCTTTCGTGGTTTCTTAGTGTCTTTGATGTTGCGCTGCTATGCACGAGCTCATGGTACCAAAAACCGGCCATGGTGGCTGCAGTTCGATGGGGGCCAAATGCTAAAGCACCCGTCTACTTAGATTTCGTTTTACGTTAAAGAACCCCAGGTTGTCAAAATTCGGCGTGCCCGATAAGCATATCGTGGTTTAGGCACGTAAAGCCTTCTCTCCCCTTGCCCCCCTCCACAAAAAAAAACGACTACTGCAGTTTGCGGTGGTGGACTACCTACCGCCACAGCGCCCGTGAAGAAGGTAAAATGACCGTAAGCCGGCTGTAGTTCATGCCGCTGGTGCGGTACTTGTGCGCTACACATTTTTTATGAGTGGTTTAATGGAGTTCCCACATTAACCGCCTCTTCTTTTAAGTTTCGAAGGCGTAAAACATGAGCTGTGAAAACGAACATTGCTATTTAAAGAGTTATACACCCTAATTGTAGTTTTCTAATTTATTAGCAGGTGTAGGAACGTTATTTGGTATTGAGAAAACAGAGGTTTATGTGGAGGATGCATAATTTGAGTTTGACAAGAACAGGATTGGACATTTTTGTTGGTATACAAGTAGGCTTATGTAAGAATCGTATCTGTGGCATCAAGATTGAATACAATATTGTTACGCGAACGAGGGATTAAACACTGAAGGTTATTTACAACGTAGATTTACAAAGTAACTGCAGCGGTCTAGTTGAGCCAACAGCTTCAGATCCAGGAGCAGTTCGTGTTCTTCTTCGGGGGGCCGGTGCGTATCGTCCAAAAGGAGCACGCAATATGCATATACATAGCATTATACCCGGTGGCAGAAGCACCGTGTCGGTGCTTCTAAATATTCGTGTCAACAGGAGAGCAATAGAGCTTGAGGCGCACGACATGCACTACGTCAGTGGAATGCACGGCAGATGAGGCATTAGCGTTGAATTGGGCGATATCATACGCAACTCGAGTAACGGCACGCAGCAATTGGTATGGGCAGCTGTACCGAGAAAGGAGTTTTTCTGACAGCACAAAGTAGGGGACCACAGCCATATCAGAGATGAAAGCGAAAAGTGCGCGTCTCTGTATCGACGAACGTACAAAGGTCTTTGGTTCTCTTGGGAGGTCAGGGGCAAGCATGGGCAATTTTGCGTGCTTGGGCTGCCCTGGTGATGACGTCAAGGGAATATTCGCTGGGCTCTGCTGCAGTGGACGGAAGGGGTGTGCGCAGTGGCAGTGTGTAATGTGGATTTTCTGCTTAACAATTGAAAGAACGGGGCATAACCAGCTGTGTCCTGGGGCGAAGAATTGTATGCGGATGTGGCACAGCGTAGAGCAAGGTCCCAAGCAGTACGGTCGAATGAGACATACTTTGCAAGCATATCCGTCAGTTTTTTTATTGAGACCCCAGTGAGATCACCAGTTTGTGGATGGTAAGACGTAGTCACTTTGTACTTGGTTGAGCATGGCTTCTGCATGTCGGTGATAAATTTTGAATATCCGGCCACGGTCAGCGAGCAGTTGGCGTGGAGCTCCACGCTGCAAAATCAAGTCGTGTAGAACAAAATCGGTGATATCGATGGCGCAACTTATTAGAAGCGCTCTGGTGCGTAGCGCTTGGCGTAATCGGTCGCCACGGCGACCCACTTGTTGCCAGACGTTGGTAGAGGGAAATGGCTAATTGAGGGCAAGCCCACGCGAAAGAACTCTGACGGAACGTCGAGCTGTTCAAGGCAACCAACATGGAGCGTCGATGGTTTTTTTCGGCGCTGGCATTTCTCACATGCCACAACTTCTTTTCGAATGGAGCGGGAATGGCCTGGCCAAAATAAGGATAGGCGAATCCGGTCGTAAGTGTGCGAAAGGCCGAGATGACCGGTGGTTAGTAAGTCGTGAAACTGCTGACCGGAGGTGTTTAGAAATGATGAGGAGCAGGGCAGTACAACTGGGGTTAACGTTGTGGCGGTATGATATAATCCCGGAGAACAAACAAGTGAACGGACGAATCGGAAAACGAACATTCCAAGCGATCAATCATGGCGCGCAAGGTGGCATTACGGCGTTGCGAGTCAATGACGTTGAACAGTTGAGAGACGGAGAAAAAGCGAGCGTTAATATTGGTGTCAGCAATGGCGAGTGGTTCGTCCACTGGGTAACATGACAAACAGTTGGGGTCTAGGTGGGGGTGGCCCAGCTTGTACACTACTATATATGAACATTCTTGTAGCCATATACCCCAGGGGTCAAGCCGGCAGATAGGATACTTGAATGACGAAAGCCAGCAGAGCGCGTGACGGTACGTGATTACAGGGAAGTGAGTGGCATACAAATAGGGGTGAAATTTGGATACTGCCAAGAGGAGAGCCAGGTATTCACGCTCTGTAATCAAATATTTGCGCTACGCATGCTGCGAGGAGTCGGCTAAAGTAGGCGAGGAAACGATCTTGTCCCCGTTGGGCTGAGACGGCTCCAACCCCGTGACCAGTCGCAGAGGACGGGTCAAAGTGGGCCAGTATAGGTGGCGTGCTTCAGATAGTAGTTAGGTGGGAAAACGCGGCAGTTGGAGCTGGACCCAACGTTAGTGGCACAGCCTTCTTAAGAAGATCAGTAAGTGGTCAGGCAATCGCTGCGAAATCATCAGCAACCGTCGGAAGCAGGAACAAAGTCCTACAAAATGTCAGAGGTCTACAAAAAAACAGGGAAGGACATGGCAGCAGGGATTTTCGCCGGATTAGGTAGACTAAAGAATAGGGAAAAATAAATCGTTTTCAATGTCGCTACACCAACGAAATGGTGACATTTGAAAAGCGCAAAGCAGAGTGCCTAGCTTTTTGCATAAAAACCCAATACGCATTTTCCAGTTGAAGTGCTGATCTAGTACAACGCCTAGATATGTGAGGTTACTCACTCTTTCTATGGGTTGTCTCTCAGCCAGAAGCACACATGAGTTCAGTGCAATAGCTATCTATGAAGAATTATTCACCATATATTTTGTCTTTTGAAGGTTAAGAGCAGTATATTGGAGTGAAACCAATTACAGATTAACATAATTTTTTCGTTAGCTGAACGAAAAGCTTCAGCTATGCACTCATTTGGGCAAATTAGAGCGGTGACTTCAGCATAAATGACAGGAGTGAAGTTATGTAATATTAATGGGTGGTCATTCATATATAGTGAAAATAAAATGGGTCCCAACACTGATGCCTGGGGAACTCCCAGTGTTATTGATGAAAATTCTGACTTGTTATTGCAAAGACGGACCGCTTGTCTATTCATAAGGTAGCTTCGAAAAGCATTCCAGACACAGGCGAAGAAAGCCTGCTTCGACTGAATGGGAATCTATGATTTGTTCATTCTCAAGCTCGCCGTACTTAAAACATCAGCAAGGTTACAACAACACACATCGAAGCGTTTATTCAAGCTGTCACCACAGCTACTACATGCTACTCGGCACACCTCTTACGGAACGTGATGCATGGTTTTCTGTTCCTGAAGCGAAGGCTCGTGAAGAAACAGGCTCTGTCGAAACTTTGCTTGCGGAACGCTTTTTCGTTTAATTGAACTATGCGAAATGATAACGGACAACCGCGAAGCGATGGAGGCTGCTTTGAATGCGGAATGTGCCGAGTCCCGTCACAGGCGGCCGACCATACAAGGGGTTGGCTGCGATTACGACGGCGCTTTGCCGGTGACGCAAATTGAATCTTGCCTATGGTCAATGCGCCGTCTTGGGAAATCAACGGTAACAATGAGATGGGTCAGCGTCTTTTGTGTATTGATCTATGCTTATGGTTTGACTCCCAACTTCACCCTCTCCTGTCCCTCGCACACTCCTCTTTTCTAAATAGTCTATCTGGCTTTGGATTCGGAGAGAGTGTCTACGTGTGCGCTTGCACTAGGCTAACAGGACTATACGCAGGACTTCAAAAGCATGCAGAGAGTCATAAGGATGAAGCAAAGCTGAAGATTTTTGCCTAAGCTACTCTGAAATGACTCCGCATAGAATGATAAAATCAGCGATGAAGACTAGATCAAAAATAAAGAAAGAAATATACTGTAGAAGGATCGACATTTGGGCGAGTTGGTACTGGTTGAACATCTTGAGGGGGCAGCGCAAAAAGCCGATGACAGAAAGCAAGAACACACAGGACAGCGCTATCAGCGCTGTCCTGTGTGTTCCTGCCTTCTGTCATCGTCTTTTTGCGCTTCTCCCTCAAGATGTTCAAAGAAAGAAAGCTGGGAAAGCTGATTACAGAAATTGCTAGCATCGATTACCTAAAATAGGCCATCATGTTTCTTTTCAAGGATCAGATGATGATGATATGTGGTGTTTTGTGGCGCAAGGGCCAGGCTTGGCCAAAGAGCGCCATGACAAGTGGTGATGTTGACGATGTATTGTGGAAGATGTAACTTGGCTGTAAAGTGGCCTAAAAATAGTCGCTGTAGAGTGCGGAAAATCTACTTGCTATAAAATTATGGCGATGACAGATGACGAATACTATGAACATTAAAATCCATCGTAAAAGAATGATGCAGAATAGAAAATATATGAGATGGTAAAAAATGAGTTCATGAGAGTGGCTTGTTGGGCTAGTTGGTACATGGTTACGCTAGGAGAATGCCAGCAAACTTTAGAGCAGGAAAAAATCGAGAGGCAGAACAAAGACAAAGAGACAGGAAGGTGGCTGGACTAACAACTGAACTTTATTCATGAAAACAACGTCCCCCAAGTCCGTACTGAACATGCGCAGGCACAACAAAACAAAAACACGGTCAACACCTTATCTATACACGTCTACAGTTATCAAGAAATAAAAGCTTTTATTTCTTGATAACTGTAGACGTGTATAGATAAGGTGTTGACCGTGTTTTTGTTTTGTTGTGCCTGCGCATGTTCAGTACGGACTTGGGGGACGTTGTTTTCATGAATAAAGTTCAGTTGTTAGTCCAGCCACCTTCCTGTCTCTTTGTCTTTGTTCTGCCTCTCGATTTTTTCCTGCTCTAAAGTTTGCTGGCATTCTCCTAGCATAATGGTAAAAAATGTCTGCAGCACTGTTGCCTCGCCAGAGCCCTTGAAACACAAGGGCCTAGAGGCACGTGCTACACGAAAGAACTATCACAGCGCCATCCTCTGAAAAGAGGACACGCTACGAACATGTGGGGCTAATAACATGCAACACAACATCTTTCAGATAACTTAGGACTGCGTTAGTGTCGAAGAGCGGTTCTGGGCCGAGTAACATTACAGGATCAAGGGGAATATGCTGCCGGTATGCTAACGGAAAATGTTTCTTTCTGTCAAATTCGGCTTTCCGACACTCCAGGAGGACATGGAGGACGGTCAGCCTCTCTCCGCATCTCCCACAGGCTGGAGGCTCACTTCCGGTGAGTAGGAAATAATGGGTGCCAAACGTGTATCCTATTCTGAGACGACAGAATAGGACATCTGTTCGGCGCGATTTTGTAGTAGACGGCCAAAATCCTAACTGTGGTTTTATCAGGTGGAGCTTATTATCCGTTTCCGCATCCCACATGTGTTGCCAGTGATCTCGCAGCCTCCTTCGCAAGAAAGGCCTCAGATCTGTGACAGGCACTGCAGCGGTAGGGTTAACAGCTTGCAATGTGATTGACGTGGCCATCTCGTCCGCCAGAACGTTACCTTTGATTCCCCTATGGCCAGGGACCCAGCATATTATGATATTCTGGTTAGATGAGTACGCTTTGCACAAGACCGAATATAGTTCATTAAATACGGGATTTTTATGTTTTCTGAGTGACATTAAGGCCTTCACGACGCTGAGAGAGTCTGTATAGATCGCTGCTTTTGGAAGTTTCGATTTTCTTATGTGCTTTACAGCAGAGAGTAATGCGTAGGCCTCGACCGTAAAGATACTTGTTTCCGAATGCAGTACATCGGATTCCGAAAACGATGGGCCGACGGCTGCATAAGATACCCCGGCATTTGACTTCGAAGCATCTGTGTAAAACTCTGCGCAGGAGTGCTTGTGCTGGAGCTCTAGGAAATCCATTCGGATTTCGGCCTCAGGAGCGTGCTTTGTAACTTTTATAAAGGATATGTCACACTGTATCATCTGCCACTCCCAAGGAGGTAAGAGCTTGGTTAGGTGCATTAATGGATGCTCGAGGAGTGGGACATGCATTTCATCGCTAAGCTCCTTCACACGCAGCGAGAAAGGCTGTCTTATGGAGGGACGATTGCTGAAAAGTGTAGCGCACGTCATATCGGTAACGTTATGAAAACATGGATGTTCAGGATTGGAGCGTATTTTAAGGAAATATGTAAAGCTGATGTATGATCTCTGTAGGTGGAGAGACCATTCATTTGATTCTACATATAGACTTTGTATGGGACTCGTTCTGAAAGCGCCAGTGGCCAGTCGGATTCCTAGATGGTGCACTGGGTCTAGCATCTTTAGTGCGCTCGGGGCGGCAGAGTGATAAATCACAGCACCATAGTCTAGTCGCGATCGAATAAGCCTTTTATATAGATTCATTAAACACTTTCTGTCACTACCCCACGTTGTCTGGGATAGAAGTTTCAGTATATTCATTGTTTTCAGACATTTTTCTCTAAGATGTTTAATGTGGGAGACGAAAGTGAGTCTGTAGTCGAGTATGATACCTAGGAATTTGTGCTCTTTGCTGATAGGTATTCGTTGTCCGCACAGTTCTAAGGAAGGATCCGGAACCAGGCCTCTCTTTCTTGTAAAAAGAACGCAAGAGCTTTTGTTAGGATTGATCTTAAATCCATTCTTGTCTGCCCACACTGAGACTTTGTTCAGGCCATGCTGTACCTGTCTCTCGCAGACTGTGAGGTTGCAAGATTTGAAAGCTATTTGAATGTCGTCCACGTAGACAGGGTAAAAGATGGCGGGTGGTAATGAAGCACGAAGCGTGTTCATCTTCACTATAAAGAGCGTGCAGCTGAGAACGCCTCCTTGGGGTACGCCCGTTTCTTGCGTAAAAGGGCGTGAGAGTGCATTGCCGACTTTTACTCGGAAGGTACGATTTGACAGATAGCTTTCTATTATATTATGCATATTACCGTGGATGCCCATTTCTGACAAGTCCCTTAAGATTCCGTAACGCCACGTCGTATCGTACGCCTTCTCCATATCGAGGAATATGGATAAGAAGAATTGTTTGTGTACAAATGCGTCACGGATATTTGCTTCTACACGTACAAGGTGGTCAGTTGTGGAGCGTCCTTCTCGGAAGCCGCACTGATAAGGATCAAGCATTTTGCTCTGTTCAAGGAAAAAGATGAGTCGCCGATTTATCATTTTTTCGAACACCTTACAAATGCAACTTGTGAGGGCTATCGGGCGGTAACTTCCCACTGAGGAAGGGTCCTTGCCTTGTTTCAAAACAGGGATCACAATGGCTTCCTTCCATGCAGCTGGAAGGTACCCTGCATCCCAAATGGTGTTGAAAAGTGTGAGTAGTGTAACCTGGCTGTCATTGTGTAAGTGTTTGAGCATTTCATACATGATTCTATCAGATCCTGGTGCGGAGCTGTTGCATGCGCTCAAGGCAGCTCTCAATTCGGCAATACAAAAAGGACGGTTGTAAGGCTCATTCTCTCGACCTTTCCTTGTTAATGGCTTACGTTCTTCTGTTTGTTTGTATTTGAGAAAGGATTGTGTATAGTTTGTTTGACTTGACACGCTCTCAAAATATTCCCCAAGTGAGTCTGCCTGGTCTTGCAGTGTATCGCCCTGTGTGTTTACCAGGGGGAGTGAATGTGTTTCCCGCCCTCTAATCCTATTAACTCTGTTCCAGGCTTTGGCCTCATCCCTAAACGAGTTAATGCTCGATAAAAACTTGTGCCAGCTTTCTCTTCTGGCTTGTCGGCGGGTTCGCCTGCCTTGGGATTTTACTTTTTTAAAATTGATAAGATTCTCCGCAGTGGGGGAGGCGCGCAAACACCCCCACGCCTTGTTCTGATTCTTACGAGCGATCCTACATTCGCTGTTCCACCACGGTACACGTCGTTTGCATGCCAAACCACTTACTTCGGATATGCATTTTGATACGACATCTATTATGAAGGCTGTAAAGAACTCGACTGCAGCATCAATTCCTAACGAAGAGAGCTCAGCCCATGAGATGTTAGTGAGAGTTCGAAATTTCTCCCAGTCGGCTGTGTCTATCTTCCACCTAGGAGCTTGTGGAGGATATTCGTTTTCATTAGATGTTCTTATCATTATCGGGAAGTGGTCGCTCCCGTAAGGATTGGCCGTAACTTCCCATTCCAGTTCGGGCAGTATAGACGGGGAAACTATGCTCAGATCAATTGAAGAAAATGTATTGTTTGCAAGACAGTAATAA
The DNA here is from genome assembly GCF_038994185.2 of Dermacentor albipictus. Taxonomy (NCBI): domain Eukaryota; kingdom Metazoa; phylum Arthropoda; class Arachnida; order Ixodida; family Ixodidae; genus Dermacentor; species Dermacentor albipictus. The sequence goes on from NC_091824.1 coordinate 52,884,331, forward strand.
GTGGGTTTCTTCTTATTCAGCAAGCACGCACCAGAAGAAAAAAGGAACTGCTCAACAAGACGTCCTCGCGCGTCTGTACGAGAGTCGCCCCACAGGGAGCTGTGCGCATTGAAATCGCCAAGAAGAACATAAGGTTCTGGCAATTGATCTATAAAGGATTGGAATTCGTGTTTCGTTAACTTGTAGTGTGGGGGCACGTAAAGAGAGCTAATGGTGATGAGTTTGTTTAGGAAAACAGCTCGAACCGCCACTGCCTCAAGGGGGGTTTGTAGCTGTAAACGCTGACAGGAAATACTTTTATGGATACAAATGGCAACACCGCCTGATGATACGACAGCATCATCGCGATCTTTGCGGAACTTGACATACTGTCGGAGAAAGTTTGTGTGTTGTGGGTTTAAATGTGTTTCCTGTAGACACAGCACTTTTGGATTGTGTTTTTGTATAAGCTCTTGCACGTCATCAAGGTTCCTAAAAAGACCTCTGACGTTCCATTGAATAATTTGTGTCGCCATTTTGAAGGTAAATAAGTGCTGTGTGTACGGAAACGGAGGTGATGCCTTAAGTTACAGAGCTCTTTCGAGGCCCTGTAACGGGCGTTCTACTCTTTCTGGAGCGTTCGAGGGAGCCTCGCCGCTCCTTAGGCGCTGGGTGCGCCTTGAGGATACGTGTAGTGTCCATTGCCTCTTGTGAGGCGCCGGACACGTGCTCTTGCGAGCGAGAATTTACCAGCGAGGGCCCTGCCTTGGAGGGCAAGACCCCTGCACCCACCAGCCCGGAGGTCGATGGGGCTCCGTGGGGGATTTGGCTGCGCTGGCTGTTGCCAGCGCTGGAAGGGGCCGCGGAGGTTGGGGCAGCCTCAGCTGCGCCCACCTTCGGGGTCGGTGGCCCCGTCTGGTGGGTTGACAGAGCTGCGCTAGCTGCAACCGCCGCGGGGGCAGATGGCGTGACTGCCGACTCGCTGGTTGTGGGTCGGACAGCCGCCGGTGGCCGTTGTGTCGCTGCCCCCTGACGCGTCACATCGGCAAAACTTTTCTTGGGCAGGTATGAAACCCGCCTGCGTGCCTCTTTGAAGGATATATTCTCTTTTACTTTGATCGTTACAATTTCTTTTTCCTTCTTCCATGAGGGGCACGACCGCGAGTACGCGGCGTGATCCCCGTCACAGTTTACACAGTGGAAAGCGTTCTCACAAGCTTCAGAGGTGTGTTCTTGGGCACTACATTTAGCACAAGTCTGGCGGCCTCGGCAGCTCTGTGAGCTGTGGCCGAAGCGCTGGCATTTGAAACAACGGAGCGGGTTTGGCACGTACGGCCTAACACGGAGCTTGATGTACCCGGCCTCAATTTACTCGGGCAAGATACTTCATCCAAAAGTAATTATAAGGTGCTTAGTCTGAATCTCTTTACCGTCCCGCCTCATCTTAATTCTTCTGACGTTGATCACATTTTGTTCGCTGAAGCCCTCCAGGAGCTCCGCCTCAGTCAGGTCAATCAAATCATCATCTGACACAACACCACGGGTGGTGTTCATTGTACGGTGCGGGGTTACTGTTATGGGAGTCTCCCCAAATGACACTAGTTGCGGTAGTTTCTCATATTGTTTTAAATCGCGGAGCTCCAAGAGGAGATCGCCGCTTGTCATCCTCGATACCTTATAACCTGGACCAAAAACATCAGTCAGGGACTTTGAAACAAGGAATGGTGAAATGTTTCGAACTACTTTGTTTGGCTTTTCAGAATGAACAACGTGGAAGCGGGGAAAATTCTGGGTTTGGCGTCCAAAAAACTTGAAGACATCTTCGGTGCGCCCTCGTTTCTGAGGGCGATCAACAAGGGAGGGGAAAGAAGTTTCCATGTAGAAATATATACATTCGGCAACAGCGCCGACCACCCACCACGGAGCCCAACGAGGGGACGCGGCAGAGCTTGCATACAAGACTGCACGACGCCAGTCGTACGCCGTCACTATAACCGAATATGGTGTACCCAAGGTTGGATAGCCACACAGGGTTAACCCTCGCCGCCAGGAGAAAGGAAGTAAACAGAAGAGAAAAGGAGACAGGAAAGCTCAAAAAGTGAGAGATAAAGAAGAATATTGAAGGAGGGAGAGACAGGAAAAGGCGACTGCCGATTTCCTCCGGGTGGGTCAGTCCGGGGGTGCCGTCTATGTGAAGCAGAGGCCAAAGGGGTGTGTTGCCTCCGCCGGGGGGCCTTAAAGGTCCAAACACCCAGCTTCGGCTCAACCCCCAGGATCCCCTTTTCCCCAGACACGGCTAAGCCGCGCACGGCTACACGCGGGAGGGGCCAACCCCCGTGTGCTCGGGTCCGTGGTGTCGCAACACACCAAACGCCTGCTTGCGCAGACGCCCCTGCGGGGTTTTCAAGGATCAGCAACAACCAAGATGTTAAAAGACACGCATAGTTCCTCCACGAAATCCATCTTCTTGACGAGACAATATGGAGAAGAAGAAGAGATGCGTGAGAAGCATCACAACGACTAAGACGACGTCTTATACCCCAGCGTATACGTATATATACGTATACTTATAAGCGTACACTTATACGACCTCAATTTGTCCGGCATGTACATATACTCGATATACGACTCTCGTAATAAACTAGTTGGCCCCACTCCGGTACTGACAACGTCTCCCCATGCTTAGACAAGAGGTAACAGGCTGCCACGTGGAGCGAATACCCTATTAGCGAATATTACAAGCAAAAGAATAGCAGCCCAACATGGTAACCCAGCGTAACAGTGGCCCCTCATTTTTAGGCGCCGGGACAATACGAGAATGTTCTCTTTGGAGTGAAGCAAAGAGACGTCTTTGAGGATAACTTTAGAGGACCGAGGCACACAGTGGCCTCACTGCTTCAGGCGGCGTGTCGGGATAAACGAGTGCAGTCCTTGCAAGCAGCAAGCAGCGCATGCGATCGCCCTCATAGGAAACGAGCCAAAGGTGCGAGGCACAAAACACACCGCCATCTCCTTCTTGAGGGTATTATGGTAGCAATGTATGAAAAGAATGGTGTGTTTACACGTCATTCATCGACAAGATGTAAGCCACTCAGTTTCCCATACGCAGTAGCACTATAGCGCCCACTAGGTGGTTGTAAGAGCTGCGTGTGCTCCGGTATCAAGCATGTGCTCAAGCATGTGCTCAAACATGTGTTCAAGCATGTGTTGAGCTGAGGCTCGGTTTTGCGCATCGCAGTAGGCTTCTGTGAAAATTTTAACGTCATTTTGCATTGTAGTATACGTACGATAATAAACTACATTTCTTTATTGGCCACCCATTTTCTTTGGTTCTTAATAGTTATTTTTTAAGATCCACATTACCCAATAGGTGAACCACGACGTCACAAATGTGAGCTGGGAAGCAAGAACGGCAGCTTAGTATGTAGGTGAGCTTGCAAATGCGGTGCGAACGGAAACTGTGTGAAAGTTGGAAAATCACGCGAACTTTTCTGCCGACGCAAAATTCACACTCCGCTTAGCAACTGGGAATAAACAGTAAAGGACACGAAACAGTAAAGGACACGAAAGAAGGAACCCTGCGTCCCACCTTCTTGCTAAGATGATTGGTCGACATACCACCTCGTGGTACGATGACGTAGTGGAAGCGCAATGACCGCAATAAACAGCATTCAGCAGCATTGGTAGACTGCGACAGGGGCCTCAGATATTCACCATTGAGAACGCTAGAAAAATCATCATGTTGGGCTTTCCAGTGCACACCATGGCACTTGCATTATTATGCTTCAGTTATTATTGCAGACATCCGTGAGGACACTGAACAGCATGAATTGAAGTTATAAGCTGACAGTCATTTCGGTATCAAAAGAAAGCGCAAAATAAGGGCTCTTTCCATATTTAGGATGTTATGTTTCTCAAAAATGTTTTGTATGCGGGTTCCTGTGACTTTGTTAGAGAAGTAGTACTATCTCTCAATCACTAAGTTTTCCCACGAAAATATCATTCATCGTTCACCAAAGGGCGTACCGTGGCTCTAGAGAGGAATGACGGGGGCTATCTAATGGTAAAACTTCCATGATTTATCAATATTTTCATTCACACATCCAACGCGAATCGTCGACTAACCTGCTTTCAACTCACGACAGACATTTCACCAATGCTTCTCAAGTTTCTTCCTTTCTTTATTTAATGGCATGCGACTGATGGCATCCTCCACTTAATATGAATCTGTGCTCCCTTAGGAAGCTTCAAATTAAGCGCCGAAGTTAAGGAAATTGCATAAGATGAACGTGCCCTTCATTGCCCTGGCTACTTCGCAGGAGCTGCGCCGAGGGTGAAAAAGCTGATGATGATGTGTGGTGTTTGGTGGCGCAAGGGCCATGTTTGGCCAAAGAGCGCCATGACAAGTGGTAGTGTTAACGATGTATTATGGAAGATGTGACTTGGCTGTAAGGTGGCCTAAAAATAGTCGCTGTAAAGTGCGTAAAATCCATGTACTATAAAATTATGATGATGACTAATGACGAATACTATGAACATTAAAATCCATCGTAAATGGATGATGCAAAATAAAAATATATAGGATGGTAAAATTACTTGGAGCACTGCTGCCTCGCCAGAGCCCTTGAAACACAAGGGCCTAGAGGCATGTGCTATACTAAAGAACTATCGCAGCGGCATCCTCTGAAGAGAGCACCCGCTACGAACATGTAGGGCTAAAAACATGCAAGACAACATCTTTCAGAAAACTTAGGACTGCGCTGGTGTCAAATAAAGGTTCTCGGGCGAGTAACATAACAGGATGAAGGGGGATGCGCTGCCGGTATGCTAAGGGAAAATGTTTCTTTCTTTCATATTCGGCTTCCCGACACTCCAGGAGGACGTGGAGGACGGTCAGCCTTTCCCCGCATCTACCGCAGGTTGGAGGATCATTTTCAGTGAGTAAATAGTTATGCGTGCCAAATGTGTGTCCCATTCTGAGACGACAGAATAGGACATCTGTTCGGCGTGATTTTGTTGCAGAGGGCCACAATCCTAACTGTGGCTTTATGACGTGGAGCTTATTATTTGTTTGCGCGTCCCATAGGCGTTGCCAGTGGTTCCGTAGTTTCCTCCGCAAGAAGGGCTTCAGATCTGTGACAGAAATTGCAGTGGTGGGATTAGCAGAATGCCATGCCACTGACATGGCCATCTGGTCCGCCAGAACATTACCTTCGATGGCCCTATGACCTGGCACCCAGCATAAAATCACATGCTGGTTAGATACATATGCTTTACATAAGACGGAATAGAGTTCAATTATAACAGGATTTTTATGCTTACAGAACGATATCAAAGCCTTGACAGCACTTAGGGAGTCCGTATATATAACTTACTTTTTGAGTTTTGATTTCTTTATATGCTTCACGGTCGACAATATTGCGTAGGCCTCAGCCGTGAAGATACTAGTTTCCGGATGCAGTACGTCGGATTCCGAGAAGGATGGACCGACGGCTGCATAGGACACCCCGTCGTGTGACTTCGATGCGTCTGTGTAGAACTCCGTGCAGGAGTGTTTGTGCTGGAGTTTCCGGAAATGCATTCGGATTTCAATGTCTGAAGCGTGTTTTCTAACTTGCATGAAAGATATATCGCATTGTATGAGCTGCCACTCCCAAGGAGGTAGCAGCTTGGCTGGATGCATTAGGCGGAGCTCGAGGAGAGGGACATGCATTTTATTACTAAGCTCCCTCACATGCAGCGAGAAAGGCTGTCTAATGGAGGGACGATTATGAAAGAGTGTAGCATATGTCATGTCGTTAATGGTATTAAAACACGGATGTTGAGGATTAGAGTGGACTTTCAGAAAATATGTTTAGCTGATGTATGTTCTCTGCAGATGAAGTGACCACTCATTTGATTCTGCATATAGACTTTCAATGGGACTTGTTCTGAAAGCTCCAGTGGCTAGTCGGATTCCTAGATGGTGGACCGCATCTAGCATCTTTAGCGCGCTCGGGGCTGCAGAATGATAGATCCCGGCACCGTAGTCCAACCGTGATCGAATGAGGCTCTTGTAAAGATTCATTAAACATTTCCTGTCGCTGCCCCATGTTGTGTGGGATAACACTTTAAGTAAGTTCATTGTTTTTAAGCATTTAACCTTGAGGTACTTTATGTGTGGAATAAACGTTAATTTCGAATCAAGTATGATGCCTAAAAGCTTGTGTTCTTTGTTCACAGGAATTCGCTGGCCATACATTTCTATACTGGGTTCTGCAATGAGCCCTCTCTTTCTTGTGAAAAGCACACGAGAACTTTTGTTGGGGTTAACTTTAAATCCGTTTTCTTCTGCCCATTTGGACACTTTGTTCAAGCCCTGTTGAACTTGCCTCTCACATACAGTAAGGTTGCAGGATTTGAAACCCATCTGTATGTCGTCCACGTAAACAGAATAAAAAATGGCTGGCGGTAATGAAGCACGAAGGGTGTTCATTTTCACGATGAAGAGCGTGCAGCTAAGTAAACCTCCTTGAGGTACACCAGTTTCCTGTATAAAAGTTCGCGACAATACATTGCCGACTTTCACGCGGAATGTACGGTTGGACAAATAGCTTTGTATTAGGACGAGCATGTTGCCACGGATGCCAATTCCCGACAAGTCTCTCAAGATTCCATAGCGCCACGTAGTGTCGTACGCCTTCTCCATATGGAGGAATACGGATAGGAAATATTGTTTATGTAGAAAGGCGTCGCGAATGTTTCCCTCAATGCGCACAAGGTGATCGGTTGTGGACCGCCCTTCTCTCAAGCCACACTGAAAGGGATCGAGGATATTGTTGAGTTCAAGGAAATGTACAAGTCTGCGGTTAAACATTTTTTTCAAAAAGCTTACGAAGAAAATTTGTAAGAGCTATCGGATGGTAGCTTGCCGCCAAGGAAGGGTCTTTACCCTGCTTAAGAACAGGGACCACAATCGCTTCTTTCCGTGTGAATGGGAGGTATCCCGTAGCCCAAATAGCGTTGAAAAGCGTGAGCAGTGTAAGTTTTGTGACACTGTGTAAGTTTCTGATCATTTCGTACATGCCTCTATCAGGTCCCGGTGCAGAGCTTTTCCATGTGGTCAAAGCAGCTCTCAACTCTGGGATACTGAACGGCCGGTTATAAGGTTCATTCTGTCTGGATTTTTGTATTATTGGCTTACATTCTTCTATTTGTTTGTATTTCAAAAATGATTGCGAATAGTGGTTTGAACTCGACACGCTCTCAAAGTGTTCTCCAAGTGTATCTGCCTGATCTTTCAGTGTTTCACCTTGTGTGTTCACCAAAGGAAGTGAATATGTTTGCCGCCTTTTTATCCTATTAACCCTGTTCCAAACTTTGGCTCATCTTTATAGGAGTTGATACCAGATAAAAACTTCTGCCAACTCACTCTTCTGGCTTGTCGGCGGGTTCGCCTGCCTTGGGATTTTACTTTTTTAAAATTGATAAGATTCTCCGCAGTGGGGGAGGCGCGTAGCATCCCTCACGCTTTGTTTTGTTTCTTACGGGCGATCCTACAATCGTCGTTCCACCACGGGACACGCCGTTTGCATGCCAATCCATTTACTTGTGATATACATTTAGTTGCGGCATCTATTATGAAGGGTGTAAAATATTCAACGGCAGCATCAATTCCTAACGAGGAATGTCCTAGGAATGTCCGTTAGGAATTCCTAACGAGAAATTCCTAACGAGGACATGTCATCCCATGATATACTAGTTAAGTTTCGGAATTTCTCCCAGCCTGCTGTCTCAGTCTTCCACCTAGGAGCCTGTGGTGGATATTCGTCTTCTTTAAGTGTTCTTAATAGTATGGGGAAGTGGTCGCTTCCGTAAGGATCGTTCGTAACTTCCCATTCTAGTTGAGGCAGTATGGACGGAGAAACTATGCTCAGATCAATTGAAGAAAAGGTATTCGTTGCAAGACAGTAATATGTGGGTTTCTTCTTATTCAGAAGGCACACACCAGAAGAGAAATGGAACTGTTCAACAAGACGACCTCGCGCATCTATACGAGAGTCGCCCCACAGAGAGCTGTGCGCACTGAAATCGCCAAGAACAACGTAAGGTTATGGCAATTGGTCAAAAAAGGATTGGAATTCATGCTTCGTTAATTTGTAATGTGGGGGTATGTAAAGAGAGCTAATGGTGATGAGTTTGTTTAGGAGTACAGCTCGAACCGCCACTGCTTCGAGAGGCGTTTGTAGCTGTAAAAGTTGACATGCAATGCTCTTATGGATAACGATGGCAACACCACCCGATGATGCGACAGCACCATCGCGATCTTTGCGAAAAGTTATATACTGTCGGAGAAAGTTTGTGTGTTTGCGTTTTAAGTTTGTTTCTTGTAAACACAGCACTTTGGGATTGTGTTTGTGGATTAGTTCTTGAACATCCACAAGGTTTCTAAGGAGACTTCTCACGTTCCACTGAATTATCTGTGTATCCATATTTGAGGTCAATAAGTGCTGTGTGTACAGAAACAGAAGTAGTGATTATGAAAATTACAGAGATTAAATTACAGAGCCCTTTCGAGGCCCTGTAGCGGGAATTTTGCTCTTTCTGGAGCGTTCGAGGGAGCCTCGCCACTCCTTAGGCGCTTGGTGCGCCTTGAGGATAGGTGTTGTGTCCATTGCCTCTAGTGAGGCTCCGGACACGTGCTCCTGCGAGCGAGAAGTTTTCAGAGGGAGTCCCGCCTTGGAGGGCAAGACCCCTGCGCCCACCACCCCGGAGGTCGGTGGGGCTCCCTGAGGGATTTGGCTGTGTCGGCTGCTGCCAGCGCTGGAAGGGGCCGGGGAGGTTGGGGCAGCCTCGGCTGCACCCACCTTCGGGGTCGATGGTCCCTTCTGCTCAGTTGGCGGAGCAGCGCTAGCTGCAACCGCCGTGGGGGCAGATGGCGTAACTGCCGACTCACTGCGTGTGGGTCGGACAGCCGCCGGAGGCCGTTGTGACGCTGCCCCTTGACGCGCCACTTCGGCAAAGCTTTTCTTTGGCAGGTATGCTACCCGCCTGCGTGCCTCTTTGAACGATATATTTTCCTTAACTTTGATTGTAACTATTTCTTTTTCTTTTTTCCATGATGGACAGGACCGCGAGTACGCGGCGTGTTCCCCATCACAGTTCACGCAGTGTGGAGCATTCTCGCAATTTTCAGATGGGTGTTCTTGGGCACTACATTTCGCGCAAGTCTGACGGCCTAGGCAATTCTGTGAACTGTGGCCAAATCTTTGACACTTAAAGCATCGGAGAGGATTGGGGATGTACGGTCTGACTCGGAACTTTATGTAGCCAGCCTCAATGGTCTCAGGTAGCATACTTGATGCAAAAGTAAGAATTAAGTGCTTTGTCTCGATCTCCTTGCCATCACGCCTGATCTTTATTCTCTTGACATTGGTCACATTCTGATCGCTCCAGCCCTCCAGTAGTTCAGCTTCACTCAGTTCCACGAGATCGGCATCGGAAACGACTCCGCGGGTGGTGTTCATTGTGCGGTGCGGTGTGACCGTCACTGGAAGATTCCGAAAGGATACTAGATTAGAGAGTTTCTCGTACTGTGTCTTATCACGCAGTTCTAAGAGGAGGTCACCACTTGCCAATTTAGAGACTTTATAACCTGGGCCAAAAGCTTCACTAAGGGTCTTTGGAACAAGAAAAGGTGAGATCATTGTCGCTGCCTTTTCTTTTTTCTCTGAATGTACTACATGAAATCTTGGAAAATTGTCATTATTTCGGCCAAAAAACTTGAAAACTTTTTCGGTGCGCCCTCGTTTGTGAGGGCGATCAGGAAGTGTTGGAAAAGAACTCGCCATAGATATGTGTGAAAATTCGGTAGCGCCGCCAGCCGCCCACCCAGCCCAACAAGGGGGCGCTGCAGAAACGTGAAAAGACGGCCTGCATGCGCCAACTGTACGACACTACTATAACCAAATCTGTTATAACCAAGGTTGGCTATCCCACACAAGGTTAACCCTTGCCGCCGAGGAGAATGAAGTAAATGGAAGAGAGGAGAAGACAGGAAAGGTCAAAAAGTAAGAAATAAAGACGAAGATTCGAGAGGATGAGATAGGAAGACGCGACTGCCGATTTCCCCCGGGTGGGTCAGTCCGGGGGTGCCGTCTACGTGAAGCCGAGGCCAAACGGGTGTGTTGCCGCCGCCGAGGGGCCGTAAAGGTCCAAACACCCGGCATTGGCTCAACCCCCAGGATCCCCTTTTCCCCGGACACGGCTAAGCCGCGCACGGCTACACGCGGGAGGTTCCAACCCTCGTGTGCTCGGGCACGTGGTGTCGCAACACACCAAACGCCTGCTTATGCAGACGCCCCTGCGGGGAGGGTGAAAAAGCGATGTACTGCTAAGATCGGCGTACGTATCGACTGCGATTGCGGAGTGGGACAGGGCAGTGCGTGCATTGAAAGGCCTATAATTTTTTTTATGTCAGACGTCATTATCTCTGTTTCCTGTAAGTAACGTAACAAGTTAAACAATCGGGGCGTTGCTTCCATGCTCGAATTGTCGTTGTATACCTTCCTCGGCAAGCACGTTTGGATCACACTTCGGCAATTCATGAACGCGCGGTGAATGGAAGATGCTGGCTACCAGCTGCCTTAGCGCACCGGTGACAGGAATAAGCTATTTGTCATGGGCTGCACTTACAATGGCTGTGGCGTACTCAGTCAAATAAATAGTCAGCAAAATTTGCAAGGTGTCGTTATGTTTTCATTTATTATTCGTAATACGGTACTAATACGGTACTGTTCTCTGCCGGGCACCAGCGAAGATTTGTCCCATGTGCGCATCTCACGGAATGATCATCACGCAAATCCCCGAGTTGGCGATGTTTCAAAGTGGTGTGCTTACCTATGTATCAATTTGGAAAGTAAAAAAGGACAGATAATTTACATTATCAAAGGAAATGTGCTCATGGTGATGTTTGTCGTAATGACAATATTTGGTTTTTCGCTAAGTTGCTCTATAGAAATCAAGTCCGGAAGCCTGGACACATACAACGGTGGTAAACATAGTCGTGCTTGGAAGTGTCATGCGATGTACCTCGGTAGGCTTTTACGGGCGAAGGCATTTCATGCGTGCTCGTGGAGCTTACGCGAAGGAGAACATGTGTATAACCTCGCGTGAGCGTCGGAGCTCCAACGACGCAGTTTCACCTCCTACACACTTACCGTCAAGTTTTACCTACATATGATGCATCGTTTACCTCCCTCCGGAAGGGAGGGGGGGAGAGGGGGTTGCAGCTGGCACTGTGCAGCAGCACAGGCGTCCCATGCTTGGGATCGCTGTCTAAAGATATGCGTGTGCGTAAAATCGGCTACTTCAAAGGCATCGTCATGTTGCGATTCCTCAATTTGGCGAGCAAAAATTATCTCTTAATCGTTATAACACTAGGAATAATCAAATTATATTTTAAAAATAAGTAATTTCACATAGCACGTGCGCATGAACGTGTAAAGTTTGTTATCTGTATTCTTCAGAGAGGTCCATGTGCTATTAATAATGTAATCCTCGATAAATCGCACTGGTTTGCCCCGGGGCACCCTCGTGCGCCGTTTCATCCAATCATGATCTCACCAGGGTGGCACCATTCGCACCGGCGCAATTTGTCGAATTCGCCATAAATTTGCTACGCCCTAAAGGGGCCCTGAACGGCCTCTAGGGCTTGGTGAAATAACATAGTCCGCTGGTAGCACACGCTGCTGTGAACACCTAAGCCAATTTTTGGTGTCGTACGCGGTGAGTGGAGCTCGCAACCGGTTTGCGAAGTCACGTTTCTCTCAAATGCCCACCTTTTTGAACAGAAGGCCCTGGCTAACACTCTTCTGGGCGCATTGTTTCGACATCGGGAGCTTCATTTCACCATTCCCTTTGACGGCTGCTATTGGCCGGTAGCTGACATGAAGCTGCGGTCGGCTGCATGGCGTAGATACCATGGCCGCCGCAGCGTGCCGCCACAAGCCCACTGGCTAAGCGCACTGTTGCTCGCTGAGGACAAGCGCGCTTGGCTTATGCTTAGCGCGACCTAGGCACCATAGGCTTGAAGTCATGGCATCTACATTAACATCCAAAATGAAATTGGAACTTCGCGCCACGGTGATATTTAGAAGGCGGAGCGTTATACGCCCGGCCAACTGCGCCGTAGCCTTCGCAGTGCAAGGCATTGAGGCAGGAACGGGAGCACAGTGGAGGCCGTGTTTGATTGCTTGGGCCCGTGTTTAATTCAAGTATTTTTGGGGGCAAAGTATTTCTGAAATAGCCTATTTTCACTTCAAATGTCTTTCTCCTCTTCGAAAAAAAGTGGTTCTGGGCCCCTTTAAAGGTTGCGTTTGCAGGTGCCTTAACTAGATGGCGCTACCGGTCGAGCGTCTTGTCATACGTGCATTTCACATTGTCTGTGTTTGCTTCTGACTCGCGCCGAGAACTCAACTTCACCCGCGTTAGATGTGAGGAACACAACTTTGCTAAGCGCGGTGATTCCTTAACGTTTCCACCTCATTATAAAATCAGTTTTCATAGCGTTTAATTATACACAGTTTCAATGCATGGGAGCTATAAGGAGCTTTGCCTCTATAGTTGGATTTAATACTTCTATGTCGTTGTCATTGAGTCGCTCTTAACTGTAATTAAAGGAGTGCGCAGTTTTACGAATTTGTACTCGTAAAATTGCAACAAAGGGAGCACTGCTTCTTAGAATACACGTTTCAATTACATGCTATGACCAATTCCTCTGAAAGAGGGATCAGCCAATCTTTCTTTATGTTCCTGACATATGGTAGAAATGTGGGCAGGATAATCAGTAAATACGGAGTCCTAACAACCTTGTTACACCGGAAGTCATTGGAGGACAGCTAATTTTTGGGTTGTCGTTGTTGTTGGGGTCGACCAAATTTGGTTACTTTTCAAAGTACTCAATACTCCTAAAGACGGAGTCGATCGATATCCATAAGCCTAGAGACTCGAGTTTGTGTTCAGCATAGGACTCACCAGCATGCGAGCGCCAGAGTCTTGCACCAAAACAAAAGCCTAATATCCACCAAGCTAGAGTAGCCCCAACGACAGCATTCCCTTCAGCAGTGGTCCTTAATGGTTTTCCCTGCGCGGTTGTGAGCAAATAGTGCGAGGGGGAAAAGTCGGGTGAGTGCAAAGGTGCGACAATGGACGTTCGTCGAGCCGAAGGGACTGGTGCAGCATCAGCGTGGGTACAGCCACCACGCTGTACGTTCTAGCTTATGCAGAAGTTCAGTTGTATTCAGTCATTCAGAACACAATATGTATTAGTTATGTACATTGTTTCCTACATTTATGGCAAAAGGTTATTGACCTATGTACGAACAAGGAGATGATCGAAGGAATATATAAAATTAAGCATCAATCACGCACTGTGGAAATCGATGTCATGCGAAGTATTTTCCAGGTAGCTTGCTCTTCAACAACGTTTGCGTCCTTGTAAGCGTTACCAGACATATGAACATGTTTTGTGTAAGACGTGTAATTGGCATGTTTTACACCCCTTTCCTTGCTCTTCCTGTAGCAGATCCGTAATTGAAGGGATAATGAAAATATTTCCAGATACATTGAATTGACAGTCCCATAGGTCAAGTAAAAATATTGCTTATTGTTGTACATTTGCTGAATTGTGGGCGACAGAGTTTAGGAAATGTCAAGCTCTGTCTATTTGGGCTTCTCAGGGTATATATTAATTTACTGCGAAGACCATTGTACGTACACGGATAAAAAAAAAAGATGTGACACGATTTTCTTCCTGCCATTCCATTCTAATTCATAGAGATGGCATAGGGCCAACTCTCTCAAATTTTCAATCGTCAACGGCGGCAAGGATCACACTGCTAAAACCGCAGAATCTCTGTCCCGTATGCTAGATGGGCAGGTGCGGAAAGTGGTCGATGTGAAACTGCATATCTTGCTTCTAAAGCCAGTTAGTTTGCCTCTCTGCTCGATTCGAAGTGTAAATGCACAATGAATAAAACAATTTTTACGACTTAGCAGAACTGAAATCCAGTATGTTTAATATACTCAAAAACTTTATTTTTTACTAAACGTACAGAAAGTAAGGTCGTATGGTTTCTTTACTCTAATTTGAATTTTCAATTTTGCAAAACTATGTCGCTATTCAAACATGAAACCGACCCACCCGTTTCATTTCTTGAAACTCTTATGCGAAGCCTAGCAAGCCAGTCGCCATTTTCTTGCCACTAAGAACTAAGGTAATCCACCCCTAAATAGCCATTCTCGTGGAAGACGTTACTGTATATTCGATGAAGATATAACTTATATGATGTGTCCCAAGTAGCTTTCGACATAATTTTAAAAAAATTAAAGTGCCCTGCAGCCAGAGGGGCCAAGGTAGCATTGTTTTTTGTCTTTGGAGCAAGTCGGACTACATCGCGTACTTTGCCAACTTCCGTATTTAGTTATTGTTAATTATCATCTTCTCAAATATTATATTCAGAAGAATAGTGTGAATGAAAAAATTCTAGACCATACTGAACTTCCAAGTCAGATTTTTCTCGCTCAGTACGTGCTCAACGAAAGCCTCAAAGAAAGCCTGTGAAACACGAAAATGTCTCACGTCACTAGTCGCGGGGCGTAATTTTGCATTTCGACATAAGTTACGTGAGACACATGGCACATGTCAAATACTGTAGGGTAAGGGTGGCCTAATTGTCAAAACTGGGCTTTTCACCTCTTATTCAAATGCCTTCAATGTTTCACATTCCGCCCCACGACGCAATTTCCAATGGGCCTTGGCTCGAATAAATATTGCCACAAGCGCAACAAAAGCAATAGCAGCGGCACACGTGAGTCCCTTATTCACAGTTCAGTTTTGAACGCAAGTGCGTCTGCTCTGGGACTTTTGTACGACATGAGTATAATGGACTTCGAGAGGGTGCGGTAGGTCGATATTCACTGCACTTAGGCCCGAACGTTTCGATTTTTCGTTCGATACCAGTTTCCCTGCTCGGTCTGCCGTCCTCAAGCAGGGAGCCAGGGGAAGAAGTCGGACCTAGCTGAAATTATCCTCCTAAGCACTTCGCGCTTCTTTCCTATGTATTGCTTAAGCAAGCGGGTTCCGTAGTGAACTGCAATTTGGTAACTTCCTCAGTTTTTGTTTTCTTATCGTTGGATTCCGTTTGCCAGCCATGGGACAATAAGGAAGTAACCACGTCGGTGTAATGGCGCACGAAGGTTTCGCCATGCATCTCCGGGCACAGAATCGCGAGAGAAGTAGGCCTAGACGGTATGGACAAAATAAAGACGAAAATTTCTGCTACAAATAGTAGGAACCTGAGGAAATTCGTAAAGGGTGCGTCTTTTGTAACATACATTGAAAAATGGTAAACCGCAAACTTTACATGGAGAGATTTATTTACTATGTGTGTTCCTTCTATTTTGTTTAACCGCTAGAAAACGGCGAGGTTCAACGTGTTGCTGCATCTTTTGATTATGCTCGTTTCAGTTATGTTTCGCCTCAAATAGGTGTGCAAAAAGAAAGAAAGAAAAGTTACAGATAAACGCAGGTGGTACGATTACCATGCTGCTGCTGCTGCTGCTGTATAGGCATTCCTGCACTATTCCATCACTGTCCACTAAACAAATGAGGCCACTTCGTGGCAAACTTCTGCTCAAGGAACACGAAAAGTAAATCGAGTGGCTCCGTCTGTCGGGTCATCTATGGCAATCTCGCCGACGTTGTTGTTTGGCTAGTACGGCACTGGAAGGATCACGCAGAATGCAAAAACTTTCACTCCACGATGCTGCTGACCAATGTGGCGCTGTCGGTAGCGTAGCCAAAATTTAATTTGACGTGTACAATCCAGCTGCATCTTTTTTCGAGAGTGCCCGCAAGTGTCGTCGAGCATACCAATCATTATATTTTTTTCCATCGTACAACACCAATATGAAACACTTTCAGTGACTGCGGGGAAACCAAAAAGGGACATGCTTTAGACTGTAGAGAGTTCGAGCACTGAGTCCTTAGTGGGAGGACTCAAAATTAATTGTTCGTATGTTCGAAAAAGACTAGCATCGTAAGGCTCTATTTCTGGAGGAGGCAGTGCATTTATTAATTGCCTTGTTTTATTTTACCTGTCTTTTTTTGTGTGCGAAACTTAAACTGCAAAAGATGGCGAGTCGTAAGTACAGTTTTCTAGAAGTCGCCGCCTTCACATTTAATATGTTCGGCATTAAGGTTGGCCGCGTCTGCTTTCTTAAGAGTGGTTATCGCGTGAGAACTGGCTTGTCACTAGCAATTATTCCCTTTATACTTAAGCGTTAGACGATAAAAATGGATTGGAATGTAAACAAAAGCAATGCCGAGAAATAGGTTTAAAAATTCATCGCATTTCCCAGCACACTTTTCGCTTGGGCAAGTGTATACAACAGTCTCACAATATCCCGATTTCGGAAAAAAAATGAAAATTCAATAACTACGCAGTTGCTCGAAATGTATTGTATAAGATAGGCCAGTTCCGCGTGCATCTAAACATCCTTCGTAAGTCGGTAAAAGAAAGGACTCGGTATTTTGACATACTTCAAGGCTTGAAACGTTATGCCATTACGTGACTTTGTGTGCCATCGTCCGGTCATGTGGCACAGGTGCATACTTCTCAGAAGGTAGACGCGAACCAGTTGTCTCACGTCTTTTGCGCTCAATATAGCATTCGTTGAAGACCTTGAGCGACCGGCACAATTTCACGTCCTTCTTTTCCTTCTCTTTTACAAATATATTGAGGACATCGGTGAGCACCTCGTAGTACTTATTGTCTTATGACCACATACGCAGGGCATCAGGAATATTTTTTCCCTTGCTGACGGTGATTCAGAGAGCTCTTTTAGACATCGCCGTCCTGCAACAATAGGTGTGACTTCAAAGTCTAATGCACCCTACGGTATAAGGTTGAACAAAAGTCAATATTGAACCCAGTGGAAGTTGGCGGAAGGGGAAAGAAAGATCGCAGTGGAGAATTTCTTCATGGATAAGGCAGTAGAAAAGTTACTTTTGGCACTTACAAATTTGCTGAGGCTCACCTTCAATATAGATCGATGAGGATATGTAGCATTTGGAGTCTGACATATATAGATTTCAGGTGAAATTTGAGAAGGGTGTGTGCGATACGTTAGAAAACAATGGTACAACAAATGCGAGAAACACGTGCGTGATCCACCTGGCAGTTGCTTTGTCAATAGCACCAAGAATATAACAGGCTCGTTGCCCTGTAAACTAAAATGTTTCCACCACATGTAATATACCTGTCTCCCACCTACCACTGCGCGAATCCTAGCACTATTTCTGCCTTCTTTCGACGATTGTTGTATTAGCTGTGGCTCGCTTTCACTTTCAATTGGGTCCCTTTAGGTGTAATAGCTGTCAATAAGTGTTACCTCAATGCCGTGCCAGCCTCTGGGAAAAGTTTCTCTCTCGCAGCTCACCTGGCGCTTTGCCAGAGTGTGCTCCAGCTCAAGCTTTCCTATTTGTGTTACTGGCCTGCGTGGCCAAGCAACCTGCCTGCCGTCATCCTTGGGAAGCGGACGACATGTCTGGGGAACCACTATTCTTTGTGTATAAAAAGTACGTAGACCTATTCAGTGGAACTGAATAAACTGATTAAACATATCCGGCGTAAGAAACGAACAGAAAACATTTGAAGTTGGCAGTTGGCCCTTTAGCGGTGTGTTACGCCTACTGCTTACTTTTTCTTTCATTATTTTACGCATGTGTTTCAGTTCAATCTATACAGTAAAGTCACAAATAACATTGAGCGGCTCCAGCCATAACGAGGCCCTTGGTTTGTAAAGTGTTTTAATCAGCACGTTCTGAACGAAGGATTTTGCGGTGTCATATTTGGTTCTGTTGTGTTTGTCATTCTCATTGGCTTATTACCTCTATCTCCTGTTTATAAGTAAACCTATTTCGGACGAACCGACGTCAGTCCTGTGTTGGTGCCTGTGTTCACAGCTTCCTTCATCAAAATTCATACTCCATTTTATGTAAAAACGATGAAATACTGCGTGCCACGAAATGATATGCTTTGTAAGTGTCCCTTTCGTGCTGTCGGCGCTCGTTAATCAAGATTAGAGTAAACGCCGAACAGCTACTCATTGAAGGGCCATTGTATCGCCTTCATAGCAGTTTCTTGACAGGATTATGACGAGCCTGCGTAGTTCTTGAGATAACGTAAGCTGATATTGAGCCACGGTAGGCAGTTCATATTGTATCATTATTATCCCCATTCAAAACGATTCACGAGTCTGCGTAGTTTCAGTAATGGTGGGGCCTGTTTTCCTTACCGTGAACTAACCAGCGGAGCGTAGCTTGTATTATTAATACTAAGTTAAATATGTCTGAATAAAATTTTCATGCTGCGTCAAAGAAAAACAGATTGTGAAATCGCGGACGTTTTTGAAAGACAGATAAAAAGGAACATTCATGGAGCTCAGCGTGCTTTTGAGTCTTATATTCATCGGTGTCAGAATGCGTACGCATTTTGTAAAGGATTCAAAGTGACGTTGAAGGTACATTTTACCTTTATACATTATATGAGTTACATTATTGTTGTACTGCAGTTTCATCAACAGCAGCCGCCGAATCATCATATGAAAGCGTGGATAATAATGATATTTTCTGTTGTTATCCAGACATTGGTATCAACGTTGTTGCACGAATATATCACCGATTAAATGTAGCAAAAAAAACTTTCGCAACGCGCCTGACCAGTCTACTGTCCCTACTGGATACATGGTTGTTGTGCGGAAAAAAACTAATTAATACGAACAGCATCCCGTCCAAGGACAACAGGCAAATTTATGTTTCCCTAGTGGCCTCCTCAAATATCGCAAAGCACGAAAGAAAGGTGTCGCCCAGCTTGAACTTCACAAAGCTTCTATCCAAATAATTGCAACGGTTATTTATCCAACAAAGATGATTCTTCTTGCCAGCACTTGAATATTTCTACAATACCTTACATAATGTAAGGTATTACATAATGTAAGGTTACATAATGCCGTGTGGAACAATATAAATACTGCATTCATGTCGTTCCTTCTTTTTTTTCCTATTATCTCCCTTTGACTTACTTCGCTAAAGTTGGCGTACCCGTTTCGTATACGCTCCCCGCCCATCCGCGGCTTTTGACGAGCTGTTGCTGATACTGAGTTTCATCGGTTGGGCTACACAAGCATGACTGGCGCTTCCGCGGGCACATTGGCAACGGCGAGGAATTCTGAGCAATATCCACGCGTGTACTCGCGCATGAAATTGCAAAGGCTTCGCTAGGCACTTGCATTCCGGAAGGGGATGGCTGAGGAAAGTAATAAAAACTGCGATAAAGATCGCCGTGCCTCTGCATTCCCAATATATGAAATCTCTTTCCAATTGTGCGAATTCATCTCGCTATCATAAGCCCAACCATTGACATTAATTACCCTGAGCCTCCTCACTTTCTCTGGCTACCGGGCCATCTGCCTGGGGGCATCTGAAGGCTCTCTCGCGATGTACTTTTTTCTCTCTTTGTGGTGCGCTTGTTACAAATAATAGTTTGTTTGGAATGTTCGGTTCACCTGTAGTGATGTTTTTCGTCGTCACGACACCTTCTGATATACATGTAATCAGAATAACTTGACGTTGGACTAAAGAGGCTAATAAATATTAAAATCTTGTTACGCTGTCAAGACTTTTGAACAGGCTAAAAATGTACAGAAACCATAAAACATTCAAACACACTCGACCTACCAATCACTTAGAATTATCATAACCGACAAGGAAACCGCAAAAATATATGGAACGGCTGAAAACACCGACATAGCGAAGGAACATTTTTTTTTTATTTGAGTCTTGCTTGCCCTACGCGCCTTCAGTTTTTCTCGTCCTTTCTGTGAATTCAGAACTTATAGAAGGCTAAAAGTGCGCGATTTTTCCTGTGACATTTTACAATGGCCTTTATTAATAAATATTTGTTTATCACGTCATAGATATTTTATTCTTTCCGACAGGTTAAGCATAAGTACTCGTCGAACGTACCGCTCAGTTTAGTCTCACATATATCCAGTTAGACGAGGTCACATAGCCGAATTAGATACATTACTCATCCTCAAAGAGCAAGCTTGATTTCTTATTAGTCTGTTCAGACAAGTTTACAAGCGTGTTAAGTTAGCTGAATGGTTTTCTCAGCTTCCTTTTTGTGTCAGAAACTTGGCTATTATGCTTCTCGGTCCGTTCCTAGGCAAGGAAATAGCTTGGTTGAGGCTATTCACAATGGCGCTCGAAACGTTTCATGTTGTTATTAATGCTTGAAAGACACAAGCCTCAGTCCTTGCAAAAATGCGGTGAAATGTCACCCCTGATTCGTAACTTCCAGCAAGCCTTGCAACACATTTTCGAAAATCAGCAAGGGACTGTGAAATCACAGAGCCTCAGTAATAACCTCCACGAAAGCAGAACAAAACCACTTCGCTCGCTAATTTGTTGCTACTTGAAACGCTGAACGAAGGTAAAAAGGGGCTTCAATCGCTTTCTCGAATGCGATAGCCTTTGTTTGCGTAATTAGCAATTTGATGCCTCGACCTATGATAACGAATATTTAATTAAAATATAATTGCTCAATAAAGGCGCTGCTCACGCAGTAAAATGACGTCGTCGGTGCGGGCTGATGTCTTCTGCACAGGGAAGCAATGATGTACCTGCAAAAAAGAGAAAAAGTAAACATGTGAAAATAGAAGACATGTCAAAACATTACGTCTCAGGACGTTTTCACTTGAGCAATGTGTCTTATTGGCTTGAGGCTTCACTTCACGAGAAAGAACCATTAGGAACTGGTAGTTGCTCATTCGGGGGGTGGGGGGGCGGGGCATACGTACATATCCACTTCGCTATACTGGCAACCTGTCAGAGGTGTGCGCTGACCTGGCATATGTTATGGCAACCTGTCGTACCCTAACCAGTACATTAAGTGCATAACAAGCACCTTAAAACTTGAAAATGAAGACAGAACTTAGATGCGCTAAAGAAGCCTATTATCGTCGTATTTTTGAACGTGCTAGTCGACAACGATGTAACGCCACTTGGAAGCTCATCAATAATATACTTGGGCGTGAAAATAAACATGCTCTGACTGAATCCTTAACATTTGGCGGTCGTGATTTAATATGCACATCACTCGCAAATCACTTCAACAACCACTTCCTAAACGCAGTAACTCCATGTAATGAACATATGGAATTGGCTACAGGACGCGGTAATATGAAGCAGAGCATCTTTCTTGATCCAACAGATAAAAATGAAGTGTGTCGGACTTTTATGTGCTTAAATAATACTAAATCACTCGATGCCGATAACTTGCAGATCTCTCCTATAAAACACGTTATACATTTCGTCACAGAAGTTCTTGCACATATCTTTAACTTAATTATCGAATCTGGAGTTTTTCCAGAAGCTATGAAGAGAGCCCGAGTATCAGTCATTTTTAAGGGAGGCGATCGTAATATAGAAAGTAATTGCAGACCTCTTTCTGTCCTTCCTGTCTTCTCTAAGTTCCTAGAAAAAATTATCTTTGTTTGAATTACGCTGTTCTTCAATAAATTTATTGTCCTAACAGACACACAGTTTGGCTTTCGAAGCGGCAGGTCTACTGAAACTGCACTGCTGACACTGAAAGAAGCTATAGCTCATTGCATTGAAACAAACTAATTCACACTCGGTATTTTTTTAGATTTCAGCAAGGCTTTTGATTCCCTCGACCACAGCATTCTTTTGCACAAACTAGAATTAAATGGCATTCGTGGTAGTTGCTTATCTTTACTAGAATCCTATCTTCAAAACAGATTCCAGAGTGTACACATTAATAAATGTAGCTCGTCATTCTTACCTATCACTTGCGGTGTACCGCAAGGGAGTATTCTGGGCCCCCTGATGTTCAGTGTTTATATTGAAATACTACGGTTGAGACGACGCTTTATTCCAAGAAGGAAAAATGGCGCCGACGCAAAAACGAACACGAGCCGATGATTGATGATGGCTTTGTACAGATGAAGATGAAGTCCGCATAAATGCTTACACTAATTTCCCCCGTGGACGGAAGCGGCCAGCCTGGCCGCACATTAGACAGTGGAACGGATATGAAAGGGCTTCAGGCGAGAAACGTGCACGATCTCTGTTCCGCGGCAGCGTCGGTCGGTTGGGGACTCAACAGGTGTAACGCGATAGTTCACCGGCGAGGTCTGCTCGATGACTTTGTAGGGGCCAAGATATCGAGACTCAAGCTTCTCACATAAACCGGGTGTGCGCGCAGGGGTCCATAGGAGCACATCGTCACCAGGGCGGTAGGAAACGGCGCGATGAGAGGCATCGTACCGATGTTTGCGATCGTCTTGGCTGGCTGCAGTGTTCATACGGGCGCGATGACGACATTGGGCAAGACGAGACACAAACTGGTCGCAAATGAATGGTGAAGCATTGACGGGGCCAGAGAAGAAAGAAACGTCGAGTGATGAGGTTGGGTGGCGGCCGTATACTAAGAAAAACGGAGAGTATCCGGTGGTCCGTTGAACAGACGTGTTGTACGCAAATGTTACAAATGGGAGAATCGCATCCCAGTTACGATGATCAGGTTGAATATACATGGATAGCATGTCACACAGCGTGCGATGAAATTGCTCTGTTAGGCCGTTGGTCTGAGGGTGGTAGCTAGACGTTGTCTTGTGCACGGTGTTGGACGCTTGCAGAACTTGATTAAGAGTGCTTGAAAGGAATGCCTTGCCTCGGTCGCTCAAAAGAACGTGAGGCGCCCCGTGACGTAAGTAGACAGCCTGCAAGAAGAAGGCCGCTACTTCTGAGGCAGCTCCTGAGCGTATTGAGGCTGTTTCAGCGTACCGGGTCAAATGGTCAACAGCAGTGACGATCCATCGGTTGCCGTCTGGAGTAGGTGGGAGTGGCCCGAAAAGGTCAATGCCGACGACAGAGAAGGGTTGTGCTGGACAAGGAAGTGGTTGTAGGGTCCCGACAGGAGCAGTAGTAGGTCGCTTACGGTGTTGGCAAAGCGTGCACGAGGCAACATATTTAGCTATGCTCGTGGAAAGGCCTGGCCAATAGAATCGGCTGCGTATGCGCTCGTGTGTTTTGTTGTAACCCAAGTGGCCTGACGTCGGGTCATCGTGCGAGGCCTGCAGAACTGCAGCGCGAAGAGAGCGCGGTAGAACGGGAACCCATCGATGGCCTTCTGGGTGAAAAATGTACCGGTAGAGCACGTCGTCTTCAAACTTGAACAGTTTGAGTTGTTTCCGTAGCCTGGCATTGGGAGGAGATGAAACACCGCTAAGGCGATTGATGATACTATGGCAATAGGAATCGGCGCGCTGGTGAGTGGAAAGCACTGAAAGGCGGTTTGGTGAAGTCAAGGAAGAAATCGGTGTAAGAGACGAAGCGTCCTCCGTGCGGCCAATTTGACAAGGTGATGTGATGTGCCCCGATGATGGTGGTAATGGGCATCGTGAAAGAGCATCGGCATCTTGGTGCTTCCGTCCGGACTTATATATGACATTGAAATCATATGCTTGCAATCGGAGTATCCAGCGGCCAAGGCGCCCGGACAAGTTTTTGATCGTCGACAACCAACATAAGGCATGGTGGTCGGTCACAACCGTGAAATGTCGACCGTGGAGGTATGGACGAAATTTCTGAATGGACCAGACAACAGCCAAACACTCTTGTTCGGTTATCGAGTACTTCTTTTCCGCGGAAGTGAGAGTGCGGCTTGCATATGCAACAACCTTTTCGCAAAATTCGTGGTCGCGCTGCAGCAGTACGGCACCAATTCCGTGACCGCTGGCGTCAGTATGCACTAATGTGGGCGCCTTGTCATCAAAATGACAAAGAACAGGTGGGGATGTTAGTGCGCGCTTGAGTTCTTGGAACGCGGCTTCACACTGATCGTTCCAATCGAAGGAACTGGAACTAGCAAGGAGCTTGTGGAGGGGCGAGGCAATGCTGGCAAAGTTCCGGATAAAACGTCGAAAGTATGAGGCGAGTCCAATGAAGCTGCGCAGTTCTTTTGCACGAAGTGGACGTGGAAAGTTGAGCACGGCGGAAATTTTATCCGGATCGGGCTGGATGCCGGCTTTGCTAACGAGATGACCCAGGACTTTAATCGTTGTGCTAGCGAAACGGCACTTCCTCGTGTTTAGTTAAAGTCCGGCATTAGAAAGGCATGTGAGCACTTCATCTAAGCGTTGCAGATGGTCAGTGAAAGTCGAGGAAAACACGACGATGTCGTCGAGGTAACATAGACAAGTTTTCCACTTGAGGCCGCGAAGAACCGTGTCGATCATTCTTTCAAATGTGGCGGGAGCATTGCATAGACCGAAAGGCATTACATTAAACTCATAAAGACCATCCGGAGTAGAAAAGGCGGTCTTTTCTTTGTCCGCTTCGTGCATTGGGATTTGCCAATATCCGGAGCGAAGATCAAGGCTGGAGAAATATTGCGCGCCTTGCAACGAATCAAGGGCGTCATCGATACGGGGCATCGGATATACATCCTTACGGGTGATCTTGTTTAGCGCACGGTAGTCAACACAAAATCGTACCGATCCATCCTTCTTCTGCACCAAAACGACGGGTGATGACCAAGCACTGGCGGAGGGACGTATGACGTTTCTTTTCAGCATATCGGCGACGTTCTCCTCGATGATTTTGCGTTCGGCCAAAGAGACTCGGTAGGGACGACGGCGTACAATAGTCTGGCCATCGGTGTCGATACGATGGAAGGCAACGGAAGTCTGTCCGAGGGACGAAGTATCCATATCGAAGGAGGCCTGGTGCTTCGTAAGCAATTTTAGCAACGCTTCATGTTGAGCAGCAGTAAGGTCAGGGCTTATCACGGAAGTAAGGGCAGATGAAGCAGATTTGTCCTGTTGAGGAAGAGCTGGCGAGGTGGCAAGAGGAAGCAGGGAGACTGGTTGGGTATCCACATAACAAGTCACTGCGGAGCCTTGAGGTAGGAGGATTGTCTCAGAGGTCGCATTTAAAGCGATGATTAAGGCAGAGCTTTCTTTGAACCGCACCATGCAGGAAGCGAAGACAATCCCACGGGCAAGACAGCGACCGTAAGGAGTGATGAACACGTCGCCATTGGTGATGTCCGTAGAAGAGAGACTTATGACTTGCTCGTGGCCGGGAGGCAGTACAGAATCGGCAGCAGTGAGAAAGCGCAGTCGTGGCTCATCGGTACTCCCGCCGCAATGAACTGTCTCGCTCATATGGACTACACGTTGACGGCAAGATATTAATGCGGACGCTGACGAGAGAAAGTCCCAACCCAAAATTAGTTCATGAGCGCACGAGAATAAAATCGCGAACTTAATGTGATGACAGATACCATCAATGAAGACGCGTGCTGTACATTGGGCTGATGGTCGAATTATGGCTCCATTAGCCCCAATCAGGGATGATCCAGTATAAGGCGTCTTCACTTTCCGCAGACGAGAGCACAGGTCGGCACGCATAACAGATATAGTAGCTCCCGTGTCAATCAGAGCTAACAAAGGCACACCCTCCACAGACACCAATAACATGTTCGAAGGACGTTCAGGAGGACTTGGAGCACTTCGCGGTGATGCAGTTTTCCCTCCAAAAACTGCACTGGTTAGTTTTCCGGTCGCTGGACATGGAGTTGGGAGACAGGGCGAAGTGGCGAAACAGAACGTCGGAGCGGCGATGAGGAGCGGCGTCTCGAGGCACGTGTGTTGAGTGCGGTGTTGGAGAAGTCGGCCGGAGATGGAGATCGGCGAACGGGAGGATTATCGTCATAAGTGCGGTAAACGCGAGGAGGTGGCTCATCGCGTTCAAAGGCCGCGTAACCACGACGTTCGTCTTGCTGGCGGCGTCGGCAAAACCGGGAGATATGTCCTCGAAAGCCGCAGTAGTAGCAGGTAGGCCTCGACGAACGCCAGGCAGAGTAGTAAGGCGGGTTTGGAGCTCGGGTGTCTAAGGGTGCCAGGTGATCGTGAACAGGTGCAGATGGTGTAATTGGAGGCGGCGCGGCTGGCATTGCAGCAATCTGGGCGTAAGAAGCCGGTTGTGGGCAAGGAGAAGCGTTGGTATGCTGGGCGTTATGCAGGGAGGCCAATTCCTCCTTAATAATACCGCGCAGGTCCGTAGAAGCAGGTTGGACGTGAGAGCTGCTGCAAGGGGTTGAGCCATGCGCTTGCAATTCCTCACGAATTATGGCTCGAATGATAGACCGGAGCTCAATACTGTTGGCCAGGGAGTTGTCGGAAAAGTCCGGTTGCAAGCGGATTGACTGCAGGGCGTCGAGGCGCTGACAGACGGAGACGACGTCCGACACCGTCGAAGGGTTTTGAGCGGCGAGTGCGTTGAAGGCGGTAGATCCGATACCCTTAAGAAGGTGTCGCACGCGATCAGGTTCTGGCGTGGCGCTGTCGACACGGCGGCAGAGCGCGAGGATGTCCTCAATGTACGAGGTATACGATTCGCCATAACGCTGGACGCGCTCAGACAGCCTCTTTTTCGCAACTTCCGAACGAACCGTGGGCGTGCCGAAAATCCGCCGTAGCTGCTCCCTGAAAGACGACCAATCACGGAAGTCTCTCTCATGATTCAGGAACCATGTCTTGGCTACTTGAGAGACGTAAAATGGCACGTTGGTTAACCGCGATGTCTCGTTCCAGTTGTTGTATTCGCTGACACGATCGTAGTTGTCGAGCCAGTCTTCAACGTCCTCACCTGGAAGGCCAGAGAAGATTTCAGGGTCGCGATACCGGTTGTTGGCAGGGCTGGGATTGGGGGTGGCTGGAACTTGAACCGAGATGGTGGATGCTGCGGTCTGGTCTTGCGACATGGCGGCCTCTTGGCGTAAGCGGCGTCCCGAACGTAGCTCCAGGAGAGATCTTGAAGTGGATTGAGGTCGAAGGGATCTTAAAGCGCCTCCACCACTTGAAATACTACGGTTGAGACGACGCTTTATTCCAAGAAGGAAAAATGGCGCCGACGCAAAAACGAACACGAGCCGATGATTGATGATGGCTTTGTACAGATGAAGATGAAGTCCGCATAAATGCTTACAATATCAACGATATCGTGAACACGGACACAACAGTTAAGCACGCAATATACGCAGATGATTCAACGATGCTTATCTCTGACATTAACCTGCTTCATCTAATATCCAGAGCTAACGACGTACATTCGGAGATTTCCTCGTGGTCAAAAATCAATCGACTAAAGATTAATCCAAATAAAACTAAAGCTGTAATATTTCATGCTAAAAATAAAATAGTCCCTACACACCAGCCGTTAATTCTTGATTCACAGCAAATAGATGTTGTTGATACGCATAAAATACTTAGGGTTTACTTTTCATCGAACTTAAGTTGGGATGCTCACGTTAATTACTCATGTAGGAAAATCTCATCTATAACAGGAGTCGTGTCTCGCTGCCGTAGTCTGCTGCCACTCAAGGCCAAACTTCAAATATATCACGCATTATTTAACTCACATTTAAATTATTGTACGTTGATTTGGGACACAACAACAAAAAGAAACATAAATAATATACTTGTTCTACAAAAAAGGATAATTCGCTACGTTGGAAATATTGAACGTCTGGGAACCACATGCAAATCATTTGAAAGGTTCAGTATAGATCGGGTTGACATTATTTACTCATACCGCTTGTTGAACACACTCTACTTTTCAAGCAGAGTACTCTCGGACTTGTTTACAGCCTTATCATGTATAGAGCGTCGTGTTATTACAGTACCTACAAGAAACACCCAAATATGGTCTATAGCGCGATTTCGTACAACTTATAGATATCAAACTTTGGCATACAACGTCCCTACAACACTAGACACGTATGAAAACACAACCAGTTGCAGTAAAAAACAGTTACGTTCTTTCTTTTGTTCTATTGTTTGCTAGTAGAAGATTCAGTATCTACAAATATCTACTACATATAATATTGCTTGCAAATCGGTTATTAAAAACAATAATTTTCTTTCGCTGCATTTTTAGTGTGTTTGTGTGAGTGTAAATATGCGGTACTATGTGTCGAAATTCGCATATGCATTTTCATGTGCATCGTATTTCAAGTGTATTGTGTGATTTATGAATGTTATATTACGCAATGTATTCGGCATCTTTTTCATTTTTGCCGTTGTAACAGTGTATCTTAGTCCTTTTCCTTCGCACTTTGTATAGCCGCTGCCATGTAACGGTTACCTGGGCCCCGTCAAGCCGTTTTTACGGCTTTTAGCCCAATGGACCTTCCAGCATATTGTCTGGTAAGTAAACTTGAATTTGAATTTGAATGTACGGCCAAAAATCGTTATTACTTTCATTTACGAAAACAGTATATTTTTGTTTAACGAAAAAATAATAACTTACCTCTCGAAAAGAAACTAAACCCCACAAAAATTTAATATACTTTCACTATGGTATTAGGCAAATATATATTACTTAACGTGGACTTTTCAAAAAGCCACCTTTGCCATGTTATACGAATATCTGAGTTGCGTCTTTTTTGCATTCTGCTGTTTCCTCTCGTCTATGAAATCACATTAGAGAAATAAATGTTAAGAGAAACAAAATTTTTGACCAAGCGGCTATATTACAACGTTAGGATGGATAGTTGGGCGTGTTGGTTAAGCATGATCTGAAGTGAAGGCGCTGAAACGCCGGTGGACGAAGAAGGAGCACACACAGGGCGCCCTGTGTGTGTGTTCCTTCTTCGTCCACCGTCGTTTTAGCGCCTTCACTTCAGATCATGTTATACTACGCTTCTGAAATTATAATGAAGCGAAAAAGAACACAATACAACATAAAATACACAGTTTTGTTGCAAGTTTACGCTAGTATATAAAGGGAACAGTCTTTCCTTCACGCAATAACTGGAATGATCACGCTTTGGCGAAAGTATGGGCATTCTGTGTTGCAGTGGCAGAATGATAGTTCCCCACACATTTCTACCCTTTTAAAGAGGCGCTGTTGGCACTGCTGGTGTGTCGCTGCCACATTCGACTGCAGTTCTGACCTCGCAAGTGAGTGCTTTCGCGTTTCAGGGCATGTCGTAATCTAAAGGCATGGGAACGGTAATAACCGTTCCTGGGAGAGCGAATGCTTCTTTGGTGCTTTGGTGCACACACCATAAAGCAAATAGCGCTCAATATAGCTGCTCTTTTTCGACGCACAGCTGCTCTTTAACCTGTGATCAAGCACAAACAGAGCACGATGCATAATATAAAGGATATGACATCCTTATTTGCAATTAGATTATGTGGTAACTTGAGACCTCTTTGTGGCTGTTACTTGGGGAACTCTCGAACTAGCATTTTCCTCACCCTTCACAGATTCCATCTTCGAGACACGAATGTATGAAGTTGATTCGGCGCTTCTTCGTTGGAAGTGGAAATACGAGAAGGCTCCCCGAAAGGCATCAGAGAGTTAGCCATGGTTCGTGTGATTGCGCAAGACGTCGGAGCGAAGGAAACTGGCACACACAGTTTTCAAGTGATGGACGCCGCAAACATTCCTCCACATTAGTTTGACATGCATGTTCGGAATGCCCAAAGACTTCGAGCTACACCGCAGATATGTGCACATATGCAGATATGTTCACATCAATGCAGATTGTATTCCTGTTGCCCTTCAGAATTATGGTGTCAGGATGGTCACCCAGTGGTAGCTGTGGTCTGCTCACTGTTTTAGCTTATGCTATACTTTATTAGATTCTTTTCACGCCAAGCTCACGGAATTCCTACCCTAACAAATGTCGGCTTAGCACTTTATTAGGACAAATGCTGGCCATAATTTGTTGAAATGTTGTGCTGTAGAGTAAACTAACAGCTATTAAAATACACATTTCCCACGCTTATTCATCCCCCCCCCCCCTTTACCAGTAGCCCATCCTGATTGAGTGAAGGAATTGTTACTTGAACGCCTGTACGCCTCCAAACAGCGCCGCCATATTCCCAAACACAAGTTTCATTTTACGTACACTATTTGCCAAATGTATACTGCCTATGTTGCCTATGACCGCAAATCTGTGTGGGGAACTACTGTGGTACGATATAAATTACACCACCCTCTCGAATGAAAAGAACTCTCGCAGTCACAGTGCAAAGGTTTCAATTCTACGGAACACGACATATATGGGGAAGGTGTGACATATAGTAAAGACATATATGGTGAATACATATAGGGCGAACAGACTGAGCTGTCCGTACATTTTTGCAATGATTGTACATTGGCGTGGAACGTTAAATTTCGAACATAGCACATAACGCTCAAGTGCATTGGCACCGGTTAAATAGAGCTAGTAACAAGGATCTGGAAGACTTGACAGGGCTACATGACGCGCAGCGCAGTCAGCAATAGATGTCAGAGAGTTCCAACCTAGAGTGGTTAAACATTTCCATCTCTGAACTTCACGTCACCGCGCAACCCAGCTGCTGTTGAAAGGCAGCACATTTAGTGGGCCCCTTGCTATCTCTGCTCAGTTCTTCGCATATTCCGTGGTCATTATTTCTTCATACGTCTATCGCAGGCTTAAAATTGCCCTGAACCAGCTCTCAGGCTTGGTAAAATAACATAGTCCGCGGGTAGAATACGCTGTGAGCAACTAAGCAAAGTTATGCTTTCGTAGGCGGTACGTGGAGCTCGCAAGCGGAGCACGAAACCACCTTTCCCTCAAACGCTCTCTTTTGAACAGAAGCCTGCTCCGCATTCTCTTCTCGACGCTACATCTCGTAATAAAGTGGATTATCATACGCAACTGCTATTGGTAGCTGCGGTCTGCTACGAAGTGTAGATACCGCGGCTGCCGCGGGGTGCCGCCACGAGTCCAATGGCTAAATACACTGCAGCTCGCTGAGGACAACCGCGTTTGGCTTGCGTTTAGTGCGTCGTAGGCACAACAATCGGAAGTCATAGCGTCTACAATAACATTCAAAATGAAATTTGAACGCCGCACCATGGTGACATCTAGAGGGCGGAGCGTCGGGGGCACACCGCAGTCCGCTGTAACCTTAGCAGGGCGAGGCATTGAAGAAGGAAAAGGAGCAAAGAGGAGGCCATGTTTGATTGCCAATAATTCCGCTTCTGCTGAACACACTGAGGTACTTTTCTGCGGTAAAGTATTTTTGAAATAGCCTTTTTTCCCTTCAAATGTCTTTCTCCACGTTGATAAAAAGTGGTTGAGGGCCCCTATACAACCATCTTTTCAGATGTAGTTAAGCAGGATGCGTTGTTGGGCAAGTTGGTTCATTGTATTTGAAAGATTGGATGCGCTTTGTAGACAAACACACCTGTCCTGTCTTCTTCCTTGTGATCGTCTACAAAGCGCATCCAATCTTTCCAAATACATCTTTTTACATGATAAGCAAGCTCATAGTAATGCAAGGAAAGCTCGGGGCAATTTTATCGTTTTCTGGGGCACCTAAGGGATTGTTTACCGTACTCTTCAAGTTTCTAGCGGCAGCAGCTTTCCCCCTCCTTGCTGTATATACAGCAAGACTTTTGTATCCGGGGAAAATACGGGGACCTGGTTTTACAACATGCGTAATTACGCTTATCTCAAATGACTTGAGATGAGCAGCTTATGCAGAACATTAGCGTGAAACCATGGTTTGTTCAGGCGTGTGTTTCTTCTTCTACTTTAATTGCAATCCTCCTGCATTTTACTCGACTGACATGTTGGCCACGCTGTCCCAATAATCGTAACGTTAAATGTACTCGGCTCAAATTTGAAGCTCTGATCCCCGTGCATTAGCTTATCCGAAGCCACCGCTAACGGCAGCTGAAGAGAATTTCTATGGATTACTAAGCGAAACAGCTTTGCTTTATAACCTTTATTTGGAAAATGCAACGAAGCGGCTAAAAGACAACGAATCCGGACAGTCGACTAAAAGAAAATTGATATCTTATAGGCGAAGAACACTATGTATCCAGAAGTTACAGGGTGCTATGCATTATAGCCCAACAAAAATAAGTATATATTTCTGAGTACAGAAACAATTTATCCAGTTTACGAAAAAAAAAAGAGAAAAGTGACCTTCATGTCTCACTAATATATAATTTAGGCTTATGAAGATTATTCATTGCGCCAAGCTCATTGCATTTTGCCTGGAGAAAAGCGGATATCTCGGAGCACTCCTAGACGAGGCGCTCATCTTATTTGAAAGTGGGCTTTGCTCAAAAAATGTAAAATTAACCACGTGCCTTTTTCCGGCCTATGGATACCAACGGTTTCATTCCAGTACTCAAGCTCCGTGAAGATTCGATTCTCTGACACTTCCACCAATGGCAAAAAAGCATCGAGACCATGCGAAAATATCATCAACACCACTCCCCATAAAGACGGCCGTGCTGCACCGAAATTGATTACGTCCATAAATGCGAAATCTAACCTAAAAGAGGCAGCGCTACTGAATTGACGCCATCACCTCGACTTCGTCCTAATTGCTACGTCTCGCCGAGTTTATACACATAACATCGACGGCCATAACGACCGGCTTACGAGGCGTGATGGCAAATAGTGCCAACCTAGCCGTGCTAGGTTAGTATGCCACTAGCCGAAATGATTGTATCGCTGCAAGTATGAAGATTCCGATTGCAAAAGCGTCTGCGCACCGACGTACACTAGCTTGCCCAGTGCATAGGGTAGCTGTAGAATAAGGAAAGTGATGAAATTTAGAGTTTACTGCACTCACTCGCTTAGGGACTTCAGTGGGACTGCAGTCAACCTAATGCACTCTCCCCTACAGCTTAGCGAACCAACCAATATCGTGCACCTCCGAGCCCTCCACAGCATTAAAGTAAGCATCCACTACCTTTATGGAAAGCGTCGATAAGAGCGTATGGAAGAACAGAGGACATGTCCTCGGTCTAATGTGGCAGTCCGAAAACTGAAAGTGCAGTTATACTTTTTTTCCCTCAGCAGCATCAGCCAAAGCATCGTAATGAACGTTCCCTATGCACCTCTAGCCTTCGACACAGTGGGCGCGGAGCGGGAGTCCGGTATTGATATGCATATACCCCTCTCGTGGGACTAGTCTCGCCCCCTGTATAGACGGTGGCTCCTGACGTCCCATTTGTCATTTCCAGTCAAGCCCCTCGTTCGGCCATCGCCTGTCCAAGTCGCGCGGGCTTTGCTACTGGTTCTTTCACAGAAGTGCACGTTTTTGTTTACTCTGTGCACCATGAGTACACATCGGAAATGGGGACAGACGGGACGAAACGCAACGGTGAAACTAATGCGCTTTATGTTGTCCATTCTGGCTCTTTTTCCTGTGTCGCTTGAATGTAAAGAAGCCGAAGTCATAACAATAAGCTCAAGTATGCTTGATCTAGCCGCTTTGTCTCGCGTGCACATTCCGTACCTCGTTCTACTGCTTTGAAGTGGGACTTCTTAAGTTTGCTGTTAAGTGCAGCGCGTTTATGATTACAAAATGCTGCGCCCTTAAGCATATGTTGCGGATACCTACACCAGCTGTATTCTAAGCAGCAGTGTTTCCTTGTAGTGGTACTATAATATTGACGCGTCCCTTTGTAAAGCAAGAAAGGGGGGAATTTGCTACGTTTTTTTTTCCCTGCAGGGTATGATGAAAAATAAATATTGAGCTATTCAGTCTGATCTTCAGGATCACTCACTATTTCAGAAGTCATGCCCAGTTCTTGACCACCCAAATCCTCGGCAACGAATCATTATATAGCCCATTACGACACTTTCACTCCTGTCCTACTGACAAAAGACGACCCAGGAAGAGCCCCCGCGGCGATCCGCGAACCAAAAGAAAGGCTCGACGGAAAATGTACACACGAAATACATTCGGCAATTATCTTACCGTAAATGTCAGATACATGGAAGGTAGAAGTTTCTCCGACAAGAATTAAAACAATTGTTAAAAAAAACTTTGGTCATAATACATATGATTGGACTATGACATAAAAGGGTGGCAAAAGTTTCAGAGGTGAAATCATGTGTAGATAAATTAAATTACTATGAAGCTCAGGTTGACGTGCATACTTGCCACGAAGACTCAGGGGTAGGAACACAATCACCCGTGTCAATCGGCTTAAACTCTCGCCCCCGGCAGCCGTGTTCAGATGGTGGCCGAAGAAAAAACCTTTCTTTATACCGCTGTTTAGGTGCAAGCCAAAGCGGTGCTCAAAATTCATCCGGTCGGCCTCGTGCCAGGGTCTGTCATAGGCCCCGTGACATTTGGTACGGTTATTCCCATCAATTTGGTGCTATAGCTTCTCGAACTTATGATCGAATAAAAATA
This sequence comes from Dermacentor albipictus, assembly GCF_038994185.2. NCBI lineage: Eukaryota > Metazoa > Arthropoda > Arachnida > Ixodida > Ixodidae > Dermacentor > Dermacentor albipictus. The sequence goes on from NC_091824.1 coordinate 52,918,654, forward strand.
AAATGCTCAGAGCAGGACGGAGGCTTCAAGAAATTAGCATTGGCCATGTAAGGGGCGAATGTTTTTGACAAGCAAACTTGTACAAGCACTGCAGCTTGCAATTTATCGTGTCACACTATGCTATCGCATTTTTAGATAGACCCAGGATATATAAAACCTATAGCTCATTCGTTCCGTTTAAAGCAAACCTTTGGTCTTGAAAACAACGTTTAAAGCAAACCTTTGGTCTTCTTTTGGTCTTGAATCGAGCGTGTCTTTTGTTTGTCGTCCCCAGTGTGTTGTATGTAATGCACGCCACTGATCGATAATGTAGTGTCGATGAGCGCACGTCTGTCCTGCCTAAAATCAATTAACTTTATATGTGCCAAACCTGTACGTATGTCAGCTCATAGTTATACCTGTATACGACACACCGATCTCTGAATAGTGTACGGAATGACATGATATTGAACAGCTGGTTTCATTTCCATAACCAGGCTATCGGGTATGTGTCACTAGGCATGTGTGCCTATTTACAGAAGCGTTATGCTTTGCTGTGACAGCATGGTTAGGAAATCTCTCTCGCTCTCTCTCTCTCACACACACACACACACACACACACACACACACACACACACACACACACACACACGCACGCACGCACGCACGCACGCACACACGCACGCACGCACGCACACGGATCCGGTGTCTAATAAGTTGAAAAAAGTGCAAGCGAACGTGTAAAAACAAAGGTTGGCATTTGACTTTGAAAGGGCTACGTGAAATCAAATGTTAGTTTTAGCTCTTCTACGTGCGTCTACACTTCTTTCAATTAATATATTTATAGGCGCCATACGTTCGTGTGCCCATACACCTCGCATCAGCATTCTTTCCTGGACAAGCATCAGGCGCATTCACGAAAGCATATTGTTGTGTTAGGTGGCTAGTGGTAAGTAATTTGCATCGCAGAACAACGCGAAACACCCGTGTAGAGACGCCGATGCGCATCAAGCATCGTACATCGGCCTTCATCCTAGGTGACATCGCTGCGTCGACGTCTTCCACGTTGCATGTGCCTAATTTGGTATTTGTACATCGAAATAGATTGTTAACGGTGGGATACAAAAACATATACATTGTATTAGATAGCAGTGCTACTTACTGCTACTGATGGTGCTTTTTTTAATGCTATGAAATACTTTTCATGATTTGGTAAGTACCTTAATGTGATAAGATTGAAGCGATGTTTGGCCAAAGGTATCCAGCTTGTGATACATGGCCTGAAGATATACCTCGCATGCCAGTGCCTAACATGGCCGCGCTTCCTCCGTGCCACTTTAGGCAGAAACAGCTGCAAGGAAAGAGGAAGTTATATCGGGCACGATAAACCGCTTCCGTGAAAGCAAGAGTCATCACAGCTAGATTACTTCGGAAACAGAAAGAAAACGTCCGCGCTGATTACCAGAAATCACCCAAGCCAACTCAGGTAAGCAAACACATACGAGAACAAGATGCACAAGCGCGCAGATAATGACTCCTGCAGGCTATTCCACTCCCTGCGCGCACGGCACAAAAATTGCTGTTCCGAAACGAGCTCCGTTTGGCCACAAAAAGCGAGCTTGTCCTGGAGCCGAGAGAGGATGGGGGGGTCGTGCGGTGAACTGGGGGGAGCATCGTTCCAATCGACACAGATCATGATGATCGTGTTGCGGTGCGGCCGAAAACGATGCCAAACCCGCACAAAAACAACGCGCGAGGTTCACTCGAGCGACGTCGAACGACATCTAGCCGCACATAAACACACGTTCCCGTGCGGGGGAGCAGAGAACGCGTATGATGACGGTCTCACCGTTCCGCATCCGTATTGACACGACGTCTATGGCGGTTGTAAGACGAGGACCAGGCAGCCGCTCCCAGTGCAGCCTGTCGTATATATATATCACGCACGGGAAGCGCTAGAGAATGGCGACCTCCTGATGATGACCCTCGAAGAGCGGTTTCCCTTTGTTTGCCTCCCGCAGAGAAGGCGAGACAGCTGATCTCAGCGATGTGCATGCAGTGCAGGCTTTGAAAGGAGACTGGGGAGAACGCGCATGGCTGGCGCCGCTGCTGCTGCTGGTGCTGAGTCAGTGTCGAGACAAATGACGGCGTTGCGAACGCTCAGGAAGGGACGAGTAAGCCCGGAGTTCACAAGCGACCAGCAAAAACGAACTGCGCCTCTTTCGTAAGAGCTTCGCAAGGGGCCAAAAAAGGAAAGAAGAAACCTTGACCTATAGTGGGATGTATTGTGTTCGCCAAGTTTTGGCGTTCTCAGCGCCTAATCTGATGATGTGAAAGGTTGTCAATAAACGTGGAATTAGTGTAAGTGCGGAGCGAAAGAAAGCGTTGGAACTATTACGCCGTATCGCAGTATTTAGCAGTGAAAAAATAGGAAGAAAAAGGATTCTTTGGAAGGTTAGAACGGCCTTGGCAATCAGACTCCTTGAGTGTGACGCATAAATGTCATGGGCAGAGAGAGTAAAGCCTTGGTTTCATCGTTGTAACGTTGTTAAAAGGCAAATATAATAGTGGAGCTATGTAGCACTACAGTGCTGCAGGGAATCAGTACACCTCAGAAAATCGTTTTTCCAGTATGCTAGATTTTATTATTGCTCTGAAATAGCCAACAGCATTTGCCAAATGACCGATTTCTTGCAACCTAAACGAAGAATTCGTGCCAAAGTGCAAAAAAATTTAAATATGACAAGACAAGCATTGTGTGCTACCGGTATTCCTGGGAACGTTGACACCTGTACCATCTAGTCAGCTTAAGCTTAGCAAGATAGCCAGACTGACAAGCACGTGACACTTAGGTATATATGCACTACACATACATGCGGCTACATATGTGAGTCATAAAATGCAGTCGGCCTATATTGTCTGTTTACAACTTTACATACGTGGACCTTCCGCTTGTTATCAAGTGCTGTATTCACGCTCTTGTACGTCCTAGGTGATTTGATCGGACACATAGAATAAGAGACAGAAAAGCTTTTTAGTAACACAGCTTTTTAGTTATCGAAAGTGAAGTCGATAAAGGTGTGCACGCATGTCAGTAGTGACCTTAACACGACAATAAGAGGAATGCTAATTTACGCTGCATTGGTAAAATACGCATCTTGAACAGCACAAGCGTAGTTATTTCAGCAAGATGACTCTGCAGAGCCTCGAACATGTTCAAAAAACAAGATACTAGGTTGAAGGTCCAGCATTAGTTTGTAGAGACTTCATGACATCTGAATTTTGTCTTCTTGGGACAAGGGTTACAAAAGGAATCACAGGCTCAAGCGAATGAGCTTGTGACTTCTGATGACTTGCTCATAGTCAAATTAGCCCAAATGTGTAAAATATTTTAATATCTGTGACATCATATTAGCGTACAACCGCAACGGTTCAGGCCCAAGATTGAATATTTATCGAAAACAAATTTATCGTTACTCTTTAGTACCTCCTTCATGTGCACTTGCACAGCTCTTCTGGCATTTAATGTAATTGAACGCTCAACTGGCTCACAATCATCGGTTTTATTCCATCGGGGTCGCGTGGTTGCAGACTTAAGAGCGAGCTGCCGCATTTCACATGTGAAGCGACTTCAAGTATTATGAAACCATGTGGAAAAACGTTTGAAGCTCATGTCTTTTTCGGGTAGCCCTGTGTGACAAGCCAGCAGTAAAACAAACAATTCCCAAAGTTTCTCGATTGAAAAAGCAAGTTACGCAAACAAATTAAGCGCCATCAGATGTAACCGCTGCTGAATATGATTCCGAATTCTGAAAAATACAAAGTATTTCATCTCAAGCTGGGCTGCTACAACTTGAAACTAATCGCCTATCAAGATAGTTTGATTAGCCGCATGTAAACAAGCAACAAATAGCCGAAGGCTAGGATTCCGCTCTCCTCCATTTGTATTTTCTGTATGTATCGAACAGTTTGACACAACGGCAACTTAGGCCATACCATCACTTGTCATGATGTAATAATCCCTTTGTGCCGCCTCCGTACCACTACTGCTGCTGCCGCCGATGACGACTATAATGAATAAAATCATTGAGAAACCTGCTGAACGCGGGACCTACGGACTTCCTAATTACGAACGTAGTGCCGCGACCCCTACGCAACAAGAAGCACGAACAGAGATAGAGCTTGTAGCGGAGTAGTTAGCCGCGGTCGCCTAGCGCACCTGAGTAAGGGTCAAAGGGAGCAAAGCGTGTTCTCCTCCATGGCACTGTAGTACCTAGGCAAATGCAGATTTCCAGTAACTAAAATCCCCAAATATCTCGGTCGCGTCTCACACATGCGTACGACGCTCGGAAAAATACGAGAAAGGTGATCTGCATTTGTCGGCCACCTAAGTTGTTGTTTAGTGCCCCACCAACGCAAATACATTCATAGCGGCCGTACGGCTCTATAAATATGTTTCAATATTCGAGCAAGCGCAGAAATCTGTCTGTTTTTTCTTGGTTATGTTCCATGCGATGAGACTTGCTCACTATAGCTGAAGCTGCCTATTATACACCTTTCAAGTTCTCTTCTATTTTTGCGCATATAACGCGCACCAAGATTTCATTAAAGAATACTATGCTAAGAGTAAGATTGGAGTGCCGGTTATATGCAAAGTCTGACTGGATGTTTGGCTTCACGGAATAGCGATTTTCTTTTTTTTTTTTCAAGGTGAGGTTTCATGTCAGCGCAGGACGCTCTGCCGCGAAACCACCTTTAGCGCAGTGTTCTTCGCCATCAGTATCGCTGTAGAGATAGGGAACCGTGCCAATGGCCAAAGATACGACACGGATTATTCGTTCTGCCGCAAATGGAGGGTGTTTTTAGACACATTTGGGCATCTCACGAGACAGACATGGAGGTCGAAAGTAGGCGGAGCTAACTGTGGAAAGGCACCGCCATTCTTTCAGCATGCATGCCTCTATGACGAAGTTAAAAGGAGGGATCTAGAGCGACGATGTTTCACTGAAATGTGAAGCGCCGTTCGGAAGACCGCAGGGAAGGATCAGTTAAAAAGCGCTCTTAAAGCGCTAGTTAAAAGCGCTCGACAATGGTCGCTCGCCATTAAGAATAGGCAAGAGGGCTCTTGGCTTAACTTTTCCTGGCGGCAGCAATTAAGTGTAACAATTAATCGAGATGTCAGCCTTTCTGCATGTTTGTACACCCAAGAGTAATCCCGGCGTCTCCCCTCTGTGTCTCTAAATTACCCGCTGCCCTACCCTCACCTTCGCGCGCAACCGGCCTGCCTTCATTTCACAACGAGATTATTCCGAGACGTTCATTAGCGTGGTTGACAGAAAATGGGGGCCCTCCTCACTGCCACCACCCTTCATCGATTGATATTCCACAGCGGCAAGGTCGGAAAGCCGAGTACAGATAAGCCGCGCTCGTTCACACGTAATTTTACTTTTGTCATCGCTCATCTCCTCTTCCCGCTGTGAAGAGGCAAGAGTAGGAGCTTGCGTCCCTAAACGAATGGGTGCCAGTGTACACGTTCATTAAAAGGCGCCGACGACAATGAACGGCTCTTTTGGTGTAGAGCTACTTGTGGATGTTTTTGCTGTTTCCAGTTTATGAGAAGCATTGGCGCGTTGAAGTGAATGGAAAATTAGAAGGGCTGGCTAGGGACATGCGTAATTGGAAATACGACGACTTTGTTTCTTTCTGGTGAGTTGCACATGGCGTGCTGTTATACAAGCGGTGGACAGATAATGCTGCCTGTCCGCCTAGTTAAAGGTGTCGATGTCATCAAGAATCGGTTTTCCTCTCCACAGCAGCACTGCGCATTGGAAGTTGGTGATAAAAAGTTATACCTGAAGAATAATTTCACCTACGTGCCTAAACATTTCTCGACGAACAATACAGGAAGAGCAATGGAAACATGCTCAGACACAAGTGGGGCAGCGGAGACGAAATCTACTCAAATAAAGCGCTGGCCTCTGGTGAGCTATAGAGCAACAATATAAACTCAAAGGCTTCAACATCAAAGCCTTCCATCCATTACATGAGGAAATTCTATGTAACAAGAAGAGCAGTGCTGGTTGCTGCAGGTGGATATAGCCTTGCAATGTTCCCAGAATTTGCTTCACCCGACTGCCACCTGTCAAGCGCGGTAAGGTCTGAAGCCCGTCACAGTAACTGTAGTAACACCACCACCATGTATCGCAAGGAACTTCACGTGCAGCGCTACAGAATGCTCGTTATATAGACCACGTTATCCAACTACGGACATCAAGGTTCTCCAAAAAGTTTTCCTGGGTTGCTTATGGGGAGACACGAGCATTGCGCCCCGAGAGATCGAATGTAGAAATATAAGAAATTGCACGCACCCCGCGTTGCCTTAGGGTAGGGCCCACTGCCCTGCTACGATGGCGTACTTGTTCGTTCCGACAAGGGAAGTATGTGTGGGTGGCAGCCACTGGTGGCGCTACCTACAGTGTAAAAGAGCACAAAGAGCTTCATTCAATTACCGCGCTCGCGTCTCGTACAGATTAAGGCAACACTGTGCCAAAAGGCGGCAGCCAGAGCTTAGTTTCTTATAACCGACGTTGCGTAGCTACCGGCACTGTGTCCAGCCGTTCACATCGCATGACTGAAATTCACCCTTCCAATGAGCTCTCTGCAGATTAGTGTGCCCTCTCCAGCAGCTGCATGGTCGCACAGACCCAAGAGTAACACCGTGCTTGTCTGAGCTCTCCCGCAGGAGCAGAGACGATTTCCTAGAGGTAGGTGCCCGACGACTAGCCTTCTGGGCGTATTCATGGCTCAGCTCACGAAGATGCCCTCGATATTTTAAATATGAAACTCTTCACCTACTGTCGCACGTCACCACAATTATTTACCCTTTTGTTAGCATTACTGTATGCCCGGTTAAACGTGACAGCTCGATACCTGGAAGGAGAAACCTTAAATGTATCTCCTTGAAAGCTGTCACCTGTGGAGAAAAGTAATCTTGAGGCGCGCCATACGGCTAATGGCCTCAGTTGGTCAGGCGAATGCTATGGTAAACGAAATACAGTAAAAGAACCTGAGTACTTTATGAACCACCAAGACAACCTACTGAAACGAACGTTCATTAACCACATCTGCCCAGGAGTAGTAATTGAATTAAGGAAAAAGGATCGAAATGATGAATGGAACAGAAAACAGTAAGGTAGCGTAATTCTAAAACGCCAGACCACGTGCAACATTAATTGTAGAGTGCGAAGTGATGGGTGCGCCATAGCTTCGCAATCCGTACATTATAACACAAGTGCCGGAGCACTTTTATAGCCACCTGCGCTGTCTTGTTTCACGATGAGCAAGTACTAAAGAGGTCTTGTGCCATCCTGTACTGTACTGTGCGTATATACTGTGCGTTATGTATAGTTGCTAGCTTCCAAGCTAGTGGATGGAGAGCAATATTGAAAAGGACTGGTGCGAGCACAGATCCTTGTGGGACACCCCGATATGCGACGAACTGACCTGCTGCTTGGCCCGTCAGGCGAATGGAGAACATGTTAGCGCGCAGGAAGGCTTCCTACGAATGTGCAGACACGGCTAGGGAACTGAAGCCAATGGAGAATTGCGACAGTTGCTTCGTGACTCCCATGGTGATACGCTCAACGAATATTCATTGCCAGAATGGTGCGAATTCTTCGGGAGCGGCCTCCGGTGAGAACCGTAGAAGAAAGGTACGCTAAGCCATCATCTGCGCCTAGATCAGCATGGAACCCGATTTGGCCAGGATGATACCATGAGTACCGCTAGAGCCAACATTTAATACGTGTCGCATGCATACGCTCCATCAGCTTGCCAAACGTTGAGCATAGTGCTATTGGGCGCATATGAGCAATATTATCTTAGGGCTTTCTGGATTTGGATATAGGGACGATTTCTGCGTGCCGACATGAATCGGGGATGGTTCCTGCAGCCCAAGCTTCGTTTATGGGCCCCAACAGCACTTCGAGAACCTTGCCTTCGGTGTTTTTATAAATTTCATACGGTAAGCCATCCGGTCCTGCATGGCGTTCCTTGCATGGCTTCGACAGGTCTATTGCTGATAAAACTTCTGCCAACTGAAGACAGCTTGTATACCCTCGATGTCGAAGAGCCTAGGCGGTGTGCCTGTGTACATGAGAAGGCAGTTTTGAACAACGAAAGGAGGCGGTGCTGTGTCCAAAGCAGGAAAAAAGGTGTAGGCGACAGTCTCTTCGAACACTGCTTGTGTCTGGCTCGATGCTAACAGGGCGCAGGCTGCGGGTTCTGAAAGGCGCCGGCCACGTTTCATTACTCGGAAGGTGCGCCAAATAGAGCCATTGGACGAAGAAGGTCCGAGAGAAGAGCACCAGTCCATCCAGCGGCTGCGTTCTAAGCGGTCTAAGCAGCGTTGGGCCTCTAACCGATGGGCATTTCATGCACGGTCACGTTCTGATGCAAGTTCTGCTTGGCGGTGTGACACCCAGTGACGCAGACGTTGCAAATCTGGAGCAGTTCGCGATTCATCAACCCATGACGTACGTGTTGCCTCAACTAACGCCGCCTTAAGACAATGGGACGAGCCCCATGTGGAGTTCGGTACAGCGATTTATGAGACCGCCCTGTATCCATCCAAGTCCGCCACTCGACATAGTCGGCGGAGGCGGCCTGTTCCGCCCGAAGATAAGCCAAGGTTAATCGGATGACGGTCGCTACCAGTCAGGTTCACATGACTACGAGACGGTCGTCCTTCCTAGCCACCAAGATAAGTCCGGCGAGTGTAGCGGCGCGCGAGGGTGGTCACGCCAAAGAGTAGGCAATGACACATTATTAAGCAGAGTGAATTGGACGTCCATAAGTGTGTCCAGCACACACGTACCACGCGCACTTGAAATGGCATATCCTCATGTGATGTGGGGTGCGTTAAAATCTCCTGCTACCCTAATGGGGGCAACCAGGATGTTTGTCTCGTAGGTCCGCCAATCGGGTGAGACACAACCGAGCCTCATGACCGCTGTGGGGGTGGGCGCAGTACGAAACGATAATAACGTCCGTGTGTTGGAGACGAACCAATACGGTCACGACTTCTTGCCATGAAGGACAACCCCCGTGAAAGATCAACGCGGGTCTGATGAAGAGTGCATCTTACATACGCTGCAACCTTAGCCTGGAGGGACATCTGGCATAGCACTCCTACGGTCCGACATTGAAGGCGATGAGTATGCCACAAATCTTGAAATGGGTGGCAGGCCATTGGATTCTTGAAGTAATAGAGCCCAAACCCGCAGGTTCCCATATCTGAGACGCTGAGGCAGCTCTCCGACCTTCCCCGCGATACCGCGGCAGTTCCACTGTAAGATGCCTTCTGGCACACTTGAAGACGGAGCAGCCATCATAGGTTAAGATGGGCCAGTAGAACCGAGGTGAGATGCTGGAGCTGTTGCGCAATGAAGCGCAAGGGTTCTTGGGGGGAAAGAGGTTTCAACATAAATGCCAGGTTAGCCATATCAGCAGGAATAGGCGTCGACGACGAATGCAACGACCACGCTCCGTCATGACGACGCCGGAGCACTGTACGGCGCTCCTTGAGACGTTGAATTTCTTTTTCAAGGGTGGCCAGGTGACCGTCGATCTCGAACTCTTCGTTCGCGAAAGGAAGCGGCGTGTCTTCTGTCGATTGCGATGCCCGTTGTGGTCGTGAAGTGGATGACCTAACTGCTGCGCTAAATGTAAGAGTGGCAGCATCACTTGTCGCTGTACTTGCTATTGTCACCTGGCTAGCGTCGTCTTCCAGCCAGGCCAGAATGGCGTAACGGTTGTACACAGGAACTTGTTTCATTGATGGATTTCGAGGGGTCCTTGCTGGCTATCGAGAATGGCGTTGTCGAGCCTTCTTAGGGGTCTTCAACTTCGTAGGATATGTGGAAGTGACGTCATGATCGTTTGTTTGGCATAGGCCGCATCTAAACAATGCTGATGGTTCAGGTTCAATGGTGTCGTCCTTGGGACGGTAGGGGCGGGATGACTTCATGTGTCCCTGTCTAAAGCAAGCGTAGCAGTACACAACGGAAGGCTTGAACAGACGCGGGCGCAGTACGCAGCCGTAATACAGGATATGTTCCGGTGGAGAATAAGGGCCCCAAGCGCGATTATACACGTACGACCGCTGCCTAGGTAGCGAGCAGCAATGACCTTGTGTGTGGGACACATAGTTCCTGCAGGAACCTCTCGGGTTCATCGTCAAGGTCAACGCCATTAACCACGTAGCGTCTTAAATCGGTACCACTGGCGAGGGACGCCTGGACTGGAAGGACACATTCTTCTGAGACTTGTATCTGTTCCAGTTCTTCGAGCTTATAAACTAGTGCCATTCCAGACACCCATAGTGAGACCGTATTGGTAGGTTTGTGAGGAACGAAACCTTGAGAAATAAGGAGGTCTCGTGGCAGGCGTCCAGGGCCGCTTGAATGTTACGGTTGTGCAAGTGGACATGTCATACCTAGCACGAGGCTTGATAACCACTTTGTACCACGCTGTCGTTGGCGACACCAAAAACGTACGTGTTGTTCGTGCGGGCAGGCCTTGTGATGAGCCATCTTTTTGGTGCTGCTGGAGCTAACGCTAACGATATGTGAACTAACGCATTTTTCTCGCATTTACAGCAAATTCACCGCTGAGCGTTTCCTATTACTAATACTTCACCTTGATGTATTGCCTAAGGTTGCCGCGATGTGAGGCAGCATTGTTTGGGGGCTGTTGTCCACCGGGAAAAGACCAATCGCACACCAGCTAGCTCTGCAACGTTTCCTACTGCAGTGCTGCGGAAAGCCGCAAGCGAAGCGGTGTATTCAGGCGGGTACCACTTACCTCAGAATCTGCTGAGCTGTGGGAAGCACGCTGAATACCGGGATTCTGGTGCATTTAGTATTTACTATAAACGTTCGCCAGACATGAGTGAACCGCGTCCAGTTTAACTGAGGAAGTAATTGTGGAATGAAAATCTTCCCTAACATAGCATCCATGCAGTATAGGTAACAAAAATGGCTGTGGCTTAGCTAAGGTTAAGCCCAGGATGCGAAGCATACTAGCCTTTATTTTAGTTGTTGAACCACTGTTTAGCCTGGTGAACTGCTGTTGCTTGGCTATATTTGGTTCGGCTAGACGAAGAAACAACTCATGCGTTACTCTGCTTCGCCTTCAAGAGTGGAACGCGACAGCGTTCCCGTCGACCCGCCAAGGGGTGTAAGACAATCGGCTACGACGTAGCGACTGCGCGCCCCGCATTGGACGCGGTGAGCGTCGAGCAACGCAGCGTTCGGCACGGCAACGAACTGTGCGCCTGAGCAAGCGACGCACGCCTGAGCCTTAGAAACAGCTCGTTTCTAAGGCAACACCGCATTCACTAGAGGCGTTTTGTACCGCTTTGAAGCATCGTACTCGTGGCTCAGTGGTAGCGTCTCCGTCTCACACTCCGGAGACCCTGGTTCGATTCCCACCCAGCCCATCTTGCAAGAGTTGAGCCAAAGCCACCTAGAAAATCAGTCTCTGTAGCACGCCGCAACCTTCGCTTCTCATTCCAATGAGCACCTTTGTCTCCAGGAGGCATCTCACCTCGTGAGTGTCTAGCAGAGGCAAGCGCAGCTGCTTATATACCACCGCGACGCCGCGAGCGACGGCGCGAGTTGGAGCCCCGTTTCTCCTCTGTCGTGACGTCACGGTGTCACGTGGTATTGAAGGCGACACCGCCGCGCCTGAGGAGCTGGGTTGAGCTCTCGTAATATGCTTCGCATAAAAGAGAAATTCATCCTGCTTATTTAAATACTTGACACTATTCTAGCAGTTAGAAATTTTGGTGAGTGTGCGTCTAGTGGTAGTTACATGTATGCACCACTCTTGCAGCATTGCAGCAGTAAAGGTTGCCTAGTTCCGTGGAATACCAGTCCACGACAGCCTCCCTACTCAGATCACGAATTGCCCTCTAAATGAGCTACGCCTCTTCGTGGCAACTTTTGGGGCTACATCAAGGTTTGCGTGACCAAAAGAATGACCATCAAGAATGCGCGTGACCAAAAAATTATCCTGGTGGTAACAGCGCAAAACGCAGACGAGGCATGAGACGAGAAGACGACACCACAAGCGCAGTGGTTGTGGTGTCGTCTTCTCGTCTCGTGTCTCGTCTAGGTTTTGCGCTAACGCCAGGATGGAAAACCAACAAGCCCAAGCTGCTATTCTAGCAAAAATTTATGTACGCGTATAAGAGTACCCTGGTGTTGTAGAACGCTGCCTTGTCACAGAACACATATTATCTGCAATTCGGAGATTACACTGTTGTGGCACTGGCACGTAGCAAATTGCCGCAGCAACTGGAAACTTTGTCCGGCATGAAAGTGGTGATGAATCACTAGTCATGACGTGTTCGATTTTTCATGAACCTCGCACAGTGTCAGAGTGTGCTGCGAAACGCGCAGAAAATATCGAGGACCACCAGGCCCGGTAACATTTTTTTTAGAGCGCAGCTATTTGGCGTCCATTCCTGGGTTTCGCGTCGTCGTCGGCGTTGTCGTCGGCCTCGTAACCAGCTCCGCCCCCCTTTCATCCCCCCAGCGCTAGCAGCGACCGACTGATACCGCTGGATGCCGCTGACGCCGCTAGAGAGTCAAGATAACGTGACTGCATAGAACACCGTCGCCGCCATGCAGAAAGAGGAGGAAAGGGTCCCCCCCCCCTGTTCTTGTGTGGCGGATAGGGTGCTCTTCAGTTGCCGACGCGCCGGTTATTTCACGTAGGCCCCGGCACGTCGACGAATACGTGACCACCTTCCCACGGCTAGACCTGGTTCTTAGCACTGCGGAAGTGAGGGTATCATATTGTTTGTGTCGGCATCGGCGGCGTTGTCCCTGAAACCAACTCCGCAGCTGGGGTTGACTCACTATCGGCGTCAGCGGCATCAGTCAGTCGCTGCTATCTCTTCCCTCCTCCCTTTATCGTGTTGTCCGCTTGCTGCGCGCGCTTCTGCCCCCATCGTTTGCCGCTGGGTGTACACGCCGCCCCCTCTTCCTGCGAGTCTCCGGTTGTCAAAGCGCCGGCTCGAACTTAATTCCTTTCTTCGCTCCTCCTCCAATGCAACCCCTGTGCGGTGGCAATCAGAGAGCCAGATCGGTGGCGGCGGATCTGTATATGTGCACCGCCCGAGCCGAAATTGCCGCTGCCGTTCGCCCTGTGCGGTGGCAATCAGAGAGCCAGATCGGTGGCGGCGGATCTGTATATGTGCACCGCCCGAGCCGAAATTGCCGCTGCCGTTCGCCACTGCGAAATTATCTGCCAGTTCTTTCTGAGCCATGAGCGAGACGACCGATGGAAGTCCTCCGTCTGCTGCTGCTGCTGCTGCTAAACGAGCTGCCAGAGCAGAGGCCCAGCGCCGTCGCCGTCAGAATCCAGAGGTGCGTGCCGCCGAAGCAGAAGCTTACCGTCGCCGCCGTCGAGATGATCCAGGAGTACGCGTCGCCGAAGGAGAGGCTAAGCGCCGCCGCCGAGAAGACCCTGCCGTTCGCGCCGCCGAAGCGGAGGCTCATCGCCGCCGTCGAGAGCAACCAGCAGTAAGCGAGGCTGAAGCAGAAGCTCATCGCCGCCGCCGAGAAGACCTTGCAGTTCGCGCCGCCGAAGCGGAGGCTCATCGCCGCCGTCGAGAGCAACCAGCAGTAAGCGAGGCTGAAGCAGAAGCTCATCGCCGCCGCCGAGAAGACCCTGCCGTTCGCGCCGCCGAAGCGGAGGCTCATCGCCGCCGTCGAGAGCAACCAGCAGTAAGCGAGGCTGAAGCAGAAGCTCATCGCCGTCGCAGAGAAGACTCTACCGTTCGCGCGGCCGAGGCCGAGGCCAAACGCAAACAAAGGCTCGCATTTGCTGCGCTCAAATTTCGCATTAGGAAGTAACGTAATCGTCGGTAATTTTTTCATTCCGGGTTGCAATATACGTGCTCTCCCTTTATGTAAGTAAATTGCTGATATTTGAAGAGGCTAACGGGCCACTTCACTGAATGCGCTGATATGCAAGAGGGGAATTCGTAAGGGGGTTTACTGCATACTTTGAGACATGCGTTCATGATGGAAATGTTAGAGCAACGGGCTTCGGTTCTTGGTTGAAAACCACTTATCGCAACTGCAATTTTTATACTTAATTACTACGTACATATCTTGGGGCATAATTTGTATATTTTGTTGAAGCACAGCGTTGGTTGGCAGTGTGCGTATAGACTGTAGAAAACGTTTAGACAGATACTTGCAAATTGCAAGAAGAGGCTAAGAAATGCTCCTGTAAGAATTGACAGAAATCTCCGTGGGATGATTGTCTAAGTCATGTTATTGCTTACGCGTTCTACGAACCTATTGACATGGACCGCATATAACTAGCGAAAGTCTTGTAATCCTTGTTTGCCATTCGCTCGAGCTGTTGACACGTCATGGCCGGAGAAGCTCTGCAGTTTGTTCACTGTGTTACGCCATGATTGCCGTTAAGAGCTGCCGCATCAAATTCCTAAATAGTTAACCTGTTCTTGCGCATGCCTAATTGTTCACTCGAAACCCGCGGGCAGTAAACTTCTTTTCTTAAAGAGCATACTATGAAGACCTGGAGTTTCCTATTGGCAGCGTGCGATGTCACTACCCATATGTCATATACATGCAGAACATTCTTTGGTTCTCCCCATGCACTTTGCCGTAGCTGGGTAGGTTACTGTTTCATTTCTCTTCTCAAAAATAAAATTCATGCGACCGATAGTAGGATCGAACCTCACAATATCGAGCATGTCAGCTCGATTCTGTAAGCGTATGACGAATAGGGAGGCAACACCGAGATACATAGCAATCCAACGCTAGAAGGCGAACACAAAACTCGGAAGAACAAAACAAAATTGAGCGTGGTTAAGCTCGGCTATTCCGGGATATACGTAGCAAAAGCTAAGGCATAGCATGGTTAGCCTTGGTTAATCTTGATTGTAAGTCCAGGTTAGTCTAGTTGTCTAGCTATGTCGCGGCGTTTAGTCAGTCGTTCGTCGCGCTGTTCGTCTGTTTCCTGGGCGATTCGATTCCTCTTCATCGATTCGTTTCCTCTTCATCTCGTTCCGATGTCGATTCCAGGCCTCCTCCTGCTTATCAGAATTGTCGCCGTCCATACTGCCGCCTCAACTGTGGTTGCGGCGCACGCGAACTCTCCTTTTCAATCCTCCGACATGTTACCAGGCATGCGACGCAGCTAGCGAAGCGAGCGGAGGCGAGCGCAACGACGAGGAACACGATGCGAGGTCATGTGCCTCCTCGGAGCACCACCACGGCGAAATCGCAAGTTCGCGGGCAGTAAAGCGTTCGCTTTAAAAAAGAAAAATAGAAATAAAGTCGGAGCTGTGGCAAAAACAGAATTGATGTAAAAGCGGGGGTAACGAGAATGTTCAATCTGGCGAGCTTCGCGAAGGTACAGCTGCGCGAAGAAGAGTGGGTAACAATGGAGCCTTGTGTCCCATCGAGGGGCTATCGTGATCCCGACCTTCGGGTCCTTTCTCGTTAATCGCAGTCCAAGTCCTTGCTGCATGATCGCTTGCCTGAGGTTCTGCTAGCGCTGCCCAACCTCTAAATATATCAGGTGTCGCTGAGCGTTCCGCAGGCGCCACCTGTCTACTGGCCAAACGAGCTGGTCGCTGTGCGCTGAGTTGCGCACAATGACTGGTCTTGAGTTGTTGGAAATTTCTGCAGAGTTGTGATGTTGTTTTCCAGTGAGAGCTTCCACGTAGAAGTGATTCTCTGTGTAGCCAGCTTACGGAGCTCCGAGTTACACTAATGCTGTTATAACGGGTCAAGCCAAATTTGCAACGAATCTCTGTTGTAGGGAGACAGCTTAATCTTTGATAGAATGCTCAAGAAGAGTTTGTTGTCTGCGTCTGGCATATATTTCCTGTTTATAGCACATGCCTTCTGAACATTCAAATGTGTTTCGCATGGTAACCACGGACTAACACGTGACGCGCAGTCAAACCGTAGGAGTGCGCTGAAATTATGCTGCAAAAGTACGGAAAGGCCCGCGAGTTAATATAATTGCATTTTGTAGCAACAGCGAAAATTGCCGAGGCAGCAGACAGATATTTGAATTACAAGAAGGACAGAAAGACTAACTAGCTGAGCTTATGTACTCTTGAATGCTACGCTGCAAGAGCGAAGGGGAGTAAACCTGTAGGAATTAATGATGATGAACAAAAGAGGAGTGAATACTTATGCACATTAGACAGCGGCCCTACTAAGCCCGCTAGTTTAGTTTAGTTTCATATAAAAACTTCAACAGAGCTTTCGTTGCCCGCCTAGCAGTTGTAAAATCAGCCCAAGGGCCGAGAATAGCCCCATCCGGTGGTGATTGCCTGCTAAAGCTGACTAGGAAATCGTTCAACCTCCGCTGGTCTTGCATATATGCTGGACAATCTCATAATAATATCTCTTGCAGCATTTCACGTGCCTTACAGTGTTCCCACTGTGGGCTATTTGACTGGACGAAGAGGTGCACGTAGCAGCGAGCGACAAAAACACTCAGCCGAATGTAGCACTGGCAATGTACTTGGCTCCACGTACCCTTTGCGGCCAAACATGATTTTCCGTATTAGTCAATGCATATCCCTATGAATATTGTAAACATAAGTTCTGCCTATCTTCAGGCGGTATTTCATGAGTACCATCATGAGTGAGTTAGTGTCAGGTCGCGATTAGGCAATAGGCATATTATCAAAGATATAAACTGCCGATTTTACATGCCTGTCAGCCAGTTTATTGCTAATCACACTACTGTGACGAAGCACCCATTCAGAAGCCATAAAGTCGGCACTTCGCTGGACCTGTCATGAACCACCGCGATATTTAGCCCGAGCATGTATTAGGGTCCTTTAATTACAAAAAAAAAGACAGAATAGACATTAAAACGAAGAAGGTGACAGGCCAAGCGCTGACTGGAAGCCAAGTTTTATTCGAGCACAACAGCGTATTATGTGCGCACACAATGCTTCCATGTGTGTGGAGTTGAGGGAGGGCATGGGGTCACTAACCCCCGTATTCAGAAATGCGCCTTGACTCGAACTTGACTTGCGGCCGCCTCAAGTCGGCGCCAACGCGCATCATAAACCTCCCTTGACTTGAAGCGCCTCCTCGCGGCGGACTTCACTTGATCAAGTACGCGACAACTTCAAGACAGGGCCAGCGCTACCTTGAAGTGGGCTTGAGGAGCCATGGCGGCTTATAGGAGCGACGTTGCTAGAAGAATCAGCGCGTACGAATTTGCTTGTAGAGCATGTGATGTCGTCTTCGCTGATGCATTTTACATGCAAACTGTGCCACGGCCACGGATGCGCGACAGATTGAACCCGATGGAGGTGTACGACGACGAGGAGTTTATCACGCGCTATCGCTTCACGAAGCAAACAGTTCGCGAGCTGCTCGCCTTTGTGCCACTTGAAGCGAGCGGCGACAACCGAGGATTGCCGCTGACACCCATGCAGCAGCTGCTTGTGGCACTGAGATTTTACGGTGCCGGAACCTTTCAAATTGTGAGCGGCGACTTGGTCAGTGTGTCCCAGCCCACGGTGTGCCGCACGGTGAAACGAGTGACGCGCCTTCTTGCAAGGCACCTGTTCCGAGCAGTCGTCCGCTTCCCGGATGCCTCACAGCTGTCAGGTGTGATGCGAGATTTCTACGAGATCGCCCACTTTCCCGGGGTGACGGGCTGCATCGACGGCACACATGTGCGCATAAAGAGTCCCGGAGGCGATGACGCAGAAGTCTACCGCAACCGCAAAGGAGTGTTTTCTATTAACGTTCAGGTAAGCCCTTTCTCACCATGTGTAGGGATCGTACGTAAGCGATTAGTTTTGCAGAAACGTAGAAGCAGCGGTAAAAGCCATATTACAATTCTCGCATGCTATTTTCTGTTACGCGCGTCATATTCATTCACACACTATATTTGACGGAGACGGTACGAGTGCCGCTTTTTTTAATCGTTTATTTAGTTGGATGTGTGGTCTCAACTGTAGCGCTGCGGCAAGGACGAGCTTCGCTTGCTGATCACGAAGCAACTGATATGATGTGCGCGCGCACATAGTTTTATTTCACAACGTAAGAAATGGGCTATCACACTTCTGTCCATCGTGACCACTACAAGCTGTGCAACAAATTCCGTATTTACATGTGCCGTGGCAAAAACAGGGCGGCAAATTGTGGGCCGCATGAAATGTTTAGTTAGTTGAAAATTTCTGCGAGATAGCCTTCAGTTGTTTTCAGATTTTTGTCTTCCGTTTTGCTGAGAAGTAAAATGTACTTACAGTTGTTGCAACGCAACATGCCGTTCCTGCACTCATACTCTCGTTTTTTTTTTTGCAGGCGGTTGCCGGACCAATGCTGCAATTCTTCAACGTTGTAGCGAGCTGGCCGGGGTCTGCCCATGACAGTCGCATATTCGACATTTCTAGAGTACGAGTTCTGTACGAACAGCATCGTGTGCCTGGTCTGCTGCTTGGGGACATGGGCTATGCCTGCTCTCCTTTCTTGATGACCCCCCTTGCTGAGCCAGGTCCAGTCAACTCACCAGAAGGCAGGCAAGTAATGCCTAATCCTTTCAGGGGTGTACATGATAGGTAACACCTCTTTCCATAATAACATACTTTGTTTTTGTAAAGCTATGCAATACACCTGAGGTGTATTAAAGCGAGTAGCTGTAATGCATAAGCAACATGTACCTCTGTTGTTTGTTGCTGCACCAAGAGCACACAGATGGTGTCGCCTATATAGTGCGAGATTGTTACAGTACTGTTCAATATAATTGTCGGTAATGAAATATGACTGGGCAGCACGAATGCAAATCTAGGAAGGTGCTACATCGTTTGCAGGATTCGGAATGTATTTGTAACCATTCAATGTAGATCTGTGCTAACTACACAGAATAAAAGCTTTGGAACAATATAATATACAGTGTGTATTCAAAAACTAATTGCATTGTATTGTCATTCTATCAGGTACAACAAGGCACATATCAAGACCCGCAACTCCATAGAAAGGGCCTTTGGAGTGTGGAAAAGGCGCTTTCCATGTTTGGACATGAAGCTGCAGCACAAGCCTCGTAATGCAGCTCGCATAATAACGGCTTGCGCTGCCCTGCACAACGTGGCCCTCCTACGAAGAGAACCCGAGCCACTCGGTCTCCATGTTCCCACCAGCCGATGCAGACGTACAGGAAGAAATACTTGCCAAGAGCACCTGCCAAGTGTTAATGGTGTGCGGGACAATCTACCTGGCATGCGTGCACGGCAGCTTCTTATACAGAGAAGTTTCTCCTAAAATTGTTGTTTGAAATCCACCTCAGTGTTTCTGAATAATAGGGGTGTGTGAACAGTGAATTTTGAGACTGAATCGAATGGAAATCATGCAGAATCAAATCGACTAGTTTTGGAATAATGAAGAGGCATTAGCAGCATTAATATAAAACAATGCTCACATCCTAGTATAGTCAGAAAGGTTCTGTCATTACATAGCACATTAGGAAGTGTTTATTAAAAGCACAAACAGAGCATCAGGAGCAGACCATTAGTTTCTTTGTATGTGCAAAACTCTTTAGAGTGTGCGAATGGTCACTGTATAGCCTGTAATGTGTGGCTACCGAAGCGACGTTGCCTGTTCCACTACGCGAGTTCTCATGTTTTATGTCTATACTATGCCGGAGGGGTAAAAACTTGCCGTGCTTTTGCTCCAATTTTGTTTAATTGGGCGCAGTTGATGTTTTGAAATATTCAAAAGGTTTCGAATATTCACACACCCCTATTTGATTCTGCACGATTTCCATTCGATTCAGTCTGAAAATTCACTGTTCACACACCCCTATTATTCAGAAACACTGAGGTAATGGGTTCAGGGTTCTTCTTTGTGTCATGTGGCGTCTGTATGGCACTACAGACAGACGAAATGTAAAAAGACCATGTGTGTTAAAAACTCAGTTACTGATTAGACACGCAGCCTCAGGGTGTCATGCAGCTTTTATTTAGAGCATTCAATTTTGCAAGCTCAACTTGCTTTTGAAGATTCAATATTTCTATTTTCAGCTTATGCTCTTCATTTTTTTTTTCATGTTGTCTGCATGCTCTTCTTGCATGAGATGCATTCTCAACTTGTGCTCCTCCCTGAGCAAAGCAATCCTGACTTCATTTTCAGAAGCCAAAGTTTTCTCCAGGAGTGCCATCCTGCTTCTGGGTGGCCTCTGGCTTGTAGCTTCTCTGGCTAGTTCTGGCTCATTCTCCTTGTTTGAGTCAAACTCTGGCGCAGCTGCACTGTCATCCACAATGGGTGAACTTGTGGCGTTCAAGTCATTAACCATTGATTGGTCGTTTTGCAGATCACCAGGGCTCCTGTGCTCCTCTGAAATGATCATTAGTTCAAAATTATACTCATTATGCAGCACACTTTGCATCACCGAATGTAAATGCCACAACAAATTGCTTTCGACATATTCAGCTGAGGGTTTCAAAAAAGCCTAAATGCCTTCTAAAGACATATGTAGCTTCTCTGCACTGTACAACCAACAGGCTGAAGGTACCAATTGCACAGACACGTATACAGCATCAAAGCCTCAGAAAACACGATAAACTGGGAAGTGGTTCCTCCCACATTGCTCACAGCAGATTGCCTTCAAGTTTCATGCCACAAAAACTTTGGAATGTGTTTCATGAAATAGTACTATACCATAATAGTCATAAGTTGCTTCCACTTCTCCTGTCATCATGGGCTGCAGTAGCCGAACAACAGGCTCACTGTCTACTGGGGGGAGGTAGACTGCGCCATCCGAGTCTTCTTCATTCGGTATTCTGGTGGCCATGTGGCCTGCCACAGCCCCAACCAACGCCGACAGTGGTGTCATGCCTGCTACAGCAGGTCCTCCTCCTAAAGAAATGCGCAACAGTTGTAACATTCTATGAAGTACATTTATGAAATGCTTTGAGTGGGCCCGTACACAATGCACATTGAATAAAAATGTTCAACATATTTGATTTCAAGCAGGTTGCTGAAACTGCTGTGACCCACTTTTTTACTCACATCCTTTCCAGTATTGCATGCAAGGTATATTACATTATTACATTGTGCCACATTTCATGTTCTCTAATATTTGTATAAATGTGTTAATATTTTCCTAGTACATGTATTTTTGTTACCCGCACTGACTTTCAGCGTATGTTTAGAAGACCATGTGGTATTGCATAAAATGTCACTGCTGTATTGTGGATGCAATACACAATGCTCATTGAGGCTGTTCTGAGTCTCACCGGAAAAGGGTGCAGCAAACTGCTATGCACCTACATACAAGTAGGCAGGCTGTTATAGTAATAGGGCATTTCAGGAGTTACAAAATGTGATTCAGTGCCAAATTTTGTGAACTGGAGCTTATGTGTATCTCATCATACTGAAATAAAGTACCCTGAGCGTGTCAAGCTACTGCTAAGCTGTTTTTGCCAGCATACAATTGTGTCGGGGTACAATTAAAAAAAGGTTACATTTGAGAGCAGTAGAATCAGTAGAATGAGCATAATATGCTCATTCTACTACTTCTAGCCTAATGTCTGCGTTTAGCAAACCTAAGCTATGTCTGCTCGTGTGTTACCCTACGCCCCATGTGACTCCCATCATGTGTTCCAGCATATGCACCATGCGAGAAGTACTTGCGCATCACGTTCATCACTTTGAGGAAAAAGCTTTTGTACCGTGCACCATTTCGGCCAGCTGCAAATCTCAACTCTACACGAAGCACACGTGTAAGCAGTGCAGTACAAACGCGCGAAAAAGTGGCAATGTTAATTTTCGTGATAACGTCGAAACGCGGAGACATAAATAACACGAACATACAGTACGATGCACTGTTCGTGTCACTTATACGTAGCGGTGTGTCGTTGTTTTCGCAGTCAATGACGCGAGTCTCGGCAAGCATGCAATCACCGAAGCCAATATACCGTCGACAACACAGACACGCAGTTTGACAACACAATTCCAATGACCTACACAATGGTGCTAGTCTTCTACGTTCCATCATCAATAAAAGATCACTTACCCATCTTGTGAATTTTTCTTTTTTCTTCAGAATTCTCCTCTTTCCATTTCTGCTTCATGTTTCCCCAACATTTCTTCAGCTGCTTGGGGTCGCGAGGCGTGACACCATGCTGTGCGTTATACTCCACAGCGAGCTTCTTCCACGCCGCAGTTTTCGCGCTCAGTGAAGCCACGTCCGTCTTTTTGCATTCCAGAACTTTTTTGTGATTGTTGACTAAGCTCAAAAGAAGCGACTTCTCCTCGGATGTGAAGCGCGGTGCCGGTTTTCTCGAGCCACACGGTGCTGTCGTCTCCTCCGACGCCATTTTGAAAGTGACCGTCGAGCGGCAGTGGATCGGCTTGGATGGTTATGGCTGTTTTCGTGCGGTTTTCTTTTATTTATTTCTTTTTCTGCCAATGCCTGTCTGCACACGGGCACCTAGCTTAACCTTTCAGGAAATCGTCGGTTCTACAGATATATGAGATATTATTACTGTCATTCAATCTGGTAACCTCGCTCCCAGACACACCGCGGCGTAACTTGGGCTTGACTTGACGAAGGAAGGCAGCGAGAACGTTTATGAAACGTGATCGCTCCCTTCAGCGTGTTCAAGTCGGGTGTAGTCTTGAGCAGGACTTGTTCAAGTCAAGGCGCAGCTTCAAGTTAAGGCGCATTTCTGAATACGGGGGTAAGTTGCGACATGCATTCTTTTTTATTCATGTGCATAGAATCTTTCTTTCATTGTGGTGTCATGTTGTATATGAATTAAGCCTAGTTGCGAGTAGGCGCTTCGCGTGCAGCCTGTTTTATCGTTTTTTATGGCCTTTCTGAGCCAGTGTTAACCTTTTGACGGTCGAAGCCGTAAATATACGGCGCCGCGAACAGGTCCGAAAATGGTTGATGCCGTATATTTACGGCGCCGTCTGTACGTTTAAAACGCGCGCTAATTTCCTAACTTTTTCTTGCCTGGCATGTGCTGCTACTATGTGGGAATACATGGAATTTTTTTCTCGCGTCTCTTTCTTTCGGTTTTCGTTGTATAGCTCTTTTTTTGCTCCGGAGCGTCTGCTACCGCTCGCGCATTGGCGCCCTCGCGGGCGCGCGGCGGTTAGTTTCTGTTTTGTTCCGCACGCTGTTTCGGCTTCTTGCGCCCGCAACACTGATAGCTACCTCGTTCTTGTCACTCAAAGGGTGACCACCTGTTACTCGCTCGTTTGTTGCTCACAGGGGCCCGCATACGAAGGATGCCGCCGTGCATGCGTTTCCTTTTTTGGCACTTTATTCTGAAGTTGCCTCCCACGGCTGCTCAGGGAAGCAGTACCCAGAGGAGGTGCCACGTAGGCGCCAACACCACTCAACAGCAAAAATATCGCAAGGAGACAAGGTACATGTGCGCTGAGTGCAACAAACCGCTCTGTATGGAGCCATGCTTCAAGGACTACCACACGCTGAAGAAATATTAGTGCAAGAGGAACATTCGAGATTTGCGAAAAATTTTCGTGTGCGCATTCTTCTTGTGTATTTTTCTCGTGTGGACATTGTATATAACAATGCGCCAATTGTTTTAAAATTCTTTTAACTTTACTTGCTATTTTTTGTTGTTTTTCATGAATAGACAGTACATATATGCCAATGGAAATCATTTTTTTCTCACTTTATAGTCACCCTAGAAAAATTACAGTAAATTTTTTTCGAAATAGATCCCTCTGAAGAATTTAAATGTGCAATAAAAAAATCGACCCTGGGTGGTCGCATATGGCAAAAAAAATCGACCCTCAAAGGGTTAAAGCAAAATACTTAATCTTAATTTTCTTCTGTTCCAACGCAGAAAATCATAAAATGACCCGCGATAGCCTACATAGCAACATATAGCAGGAAAGCTAGTATAACAGGTACATTTCACTGGAGGATAACCGGATCAAAATTCTTACCCTGAAAGCAATCGCACAGCGACCAATTCAAACAAAGGCGAAGCGGCCGACTTTACATTCGTTTCATCACTGCTTTCAATGCTGGTTCAGAACGTAGCTCAATGCGAATTGTCTTGGCTCATTGGTGCCACACCTTTCGGTAAATGGCTCCGTGCTAACCCTTCGCATTCCTAACCCTCGGTGGCGTTGTGCGTGAAACCCTGTAGTAAAGATCGGGGTGCACATCGCTCACAGGCTTTTCTCAAATTGCGATCCCAGCATTCCTTCGTATCCCGTTGCCGTCCACCTCTCCGCCGAGGATACGCGCCCGCTCGCGCTTCGGCTGGAGCTTCAAGGAAGGATAATTTTTTCCCGCTAAGGCTGCACGCAGTGTGGCGTGACAGCTGCTGCAGGAGAGCGAAGCATGTCGAGGAATTAATCAGGCATGAATATGCCCCAGGGCGCCTGCACTCGCCTGCTTGGGGAGATGAGAGGGCACGGTGATACCTAGGTGGGAGGGAATGTTACCATGAAGGGGCAGATTGAAAAAAGGAGCAGCCAACTGTAATGCTAAGGCCCATGGTTTATGAAGTCCTCGCCTCAGAGCCATGGGAATAAGAAAGAAACTATTAAAACAAATAAGGGAAACGGTAGGGAGAGCGTAAGGGAAGGGCACCTGCACGGCAGTTCTCCGCGTGGGCTGACTGGGTGCCAAGACGCAGTTGAATCTCGCGAAAAGCGAAAGCAATATACTCAGAGCAAAAGGAAAGGCACAACGTTAGGCATGAGCCAATCCTAATAAGGAAAGGTAACAAAACAGAAATATAAAGGCGAGTACACGGGGTAGGAATGGCTAGAACACGCGAAAGTAGAAAGAAAGGAGGGAAGAGTAAAATGCTGACTGCTCTATCCAACAGACCTCCGAATAAGTTAAATCGTCGGATACCACACCACGAAAGCTCATCCAACGAGATTTTAGTGTGGCTTTAGTAGCCCACACATGCTCTGCTTATTCTACCTGCGTTATGGCCTCCTTCGAGCATTAATAAAATTGTAGGAGAGAGAAAGAAAAGTGTGGGTCCCTACCTTTTAATGCCGGGTGGCTTGGTCCTCCCTTTCAAAAAACGTAAACGTAAAATCACAGCCTCCCATCATCCAGCACCCCCAGAACTTAAACATCCCGACCACTTGGGGCCTCTCGCATTAATTACAAGTGCAACCTATCGCACTCCTGGAGCTGTAGAGGGACTACGACCTGTATCTTCGTGCCAGGCGCCCAGACATGATTTAACGGCTCCTGTGTACTGCTGATGTAATTTAATAATTAGAATCGACTTTCTCAACACACTTTCATACAGATATGAGCACTTCTCAACCGACCTACACATTAGGGCAAGTTCTTGATTACGCTAGATTACGAGTGATCATTTACCTTGTTTGACTTTGATAGACCACCAAAGAACTATCGTGGGAGCCTTTCTACCGAGCAGCAACCTATGTGTACCGAAAGACATTCTAGACAAAAAGATGCTTATTTTTAATGTGGTTCACCTTTGAAAAACAATCCTAAAGTGATTTCGTGAAGCAACTTATGCACTAAGAACGAATAAAAGGAATTGCTCTATTATCTATCGACACTGAAGTGCCAAGTAAGCTAGTCGGAATACACACTCTGAAATGAGACATCGGGCTTTGCTCAGAAAGCTGTTTAAGCTTGCGGCTCTCACGTTCCTGACTCTTGCGCTTAGCGAGTGAGTACCGGAACTTCCGCTATGTTGTGTGAACCTAATTGAATTCTGGCATTTTACCTGGCAAAACCAGGGTTTTATTAAGAGGCACGCCGTAGTGAAGGACTCTGGTGTAAGTTTGACCAGCAGGGTATCTTTAACGTGGCCTCATTGCACGGGGTTGTGCTGCAGACGCTGCGTATTTCGCGACCGCGCGCAAGAGGAACTGGCTATTGCGGATAAATCTCGCCCGCGAAAGGGAGGAAAGCAAGGAGGCAGCACGGCAGGGAGAGGGGGGAGGGGGGGGCGGCGTTATATTCCAGCAGCAACTATCTACATTGCGCGGCCGTGCACGGCCGCGCGCGCCCTATTTTTCAAGCGATCTGCAGAAGGCTCATACCTTAGTGCGTGCTGTGTTCTCACCGCTCAGTTTGCGTTCAACCGATAAACAGCACAATCGTCGTTTCCCTCGCTGCTGCTTCCGTGCATCCTCACGCCAGTGTCTTCACTGCGAGTATCCGCAGTCGTTGAGTTTGGTGTGTTCAGGTTTGTCTGCGCGCGCTGACAGCATGCTTGTTAATTCAAGTAGCAAGGGAATTTTTCCAACGTATACGGCTGATAAAACTACTTTCCTTACATAGTATAGGTGTCTACTAACGTGGTATCGCAATCGATGTTCCGCCTTTCGGGCGAAACTGTTTTTTTTTTTTAATAATTCAACTATAGGGTGGTGTGAACTACGGAAGACGAATAGCAACGACAGCGAAAAATAAAGGTAGCAAAACACACTTCCAGGAAACCATATTACATGGACGCAAGGTTGTCGCAAGCATTAACTACATGATCACCAGTCACCGACACTTGCGGGTTATTTTGTTGTCGGTAAAGTTATCTTGCCCTCTGCCACCCCTGCTTCCTCGAACAGGTGTGCGTGGCTGTTGAGTCGGAATGCAAGATGTCGCCCGTCACCAAACGCCTGAGGGCAATTTCACTACCCTGAGGTCCTCCTCCCCGACTACATTGGCGAGGCGTGAGTCATGGTGTTGGCAGGTGACAACACGCTCCGAAAGGGCGGTGTTGCCTGCCAACAGCATACCTGAGGTGTTCCTACGCTGTGATATTCCTGTGTAATATGAAAGCCCGCCTGGTAAAGAAAAAATATCATCTCTCGCTAAGGCGTGCGTAGCCGTTCCCTCAAAGTAAGGGATGCCGCCATTCACCGACACCCAAGGTAATTTTGCTACATCTCAGGTGCACTTGCAATGTGCCATGCACCTCCCTTGCCATGTTGTAAAGAAAAAAAATAATCTCTCGCTGAGGTGCACCACGCAATCGGAACGGCGTCCCCGAATCGAATCTCTCATTGAGGCACGCGTGGCTGTTGGCTCGGAGTTCGCGGTATCGTCAGTCACCGTCACCTTGGGGTAACTTCGCTACTTCTAAGGTGCTTCTGTGCAATGGCACCCTGAATACTTCGTGGAGGCGTCCGTGGCTGTTGGCTGAGATTTCTATGTAGTTTGTTCTTGTAGGCGAATGGCAGAACCACTGCCATGCCAACATGGTTCAACCCTCTTCCACTAGTAGTCAGTGACATCTGACGTGCGAATCATTCTCATAGTTCGTCTACAACCACAGCTGTACTTGATTAGTTAGAGCAGCTATTGATACATAACGCTAATAAGTTTCAGCGTAAGCAATTAGTGTCATTCAAGCCAAGACATCGACTATATTATTATGGCGACGAATATTTACCGGGGATACATATACAGGGAGACTGTGTAGCTCGAAACCAAAGGGAAGAGCGATACTACTGATCGATGTTGGCATCGGGAGGCAGCGGAGAGTTGAGGCAGAAGCGGGTCGCGGACATACAGCCGAGAAAAGGGAGAGTAGCCAGGAACATGGTTGCATGATGAATTTTAGGCAATTGTAACAAACACCAAAGTGAAGTCAGAATCCCTGTGGTCATCGGAGACGTACATGGAGAGCATGTGTGTGAGTGTGCAATTGAGGCATTCAGTAAGTGCGTTTTTCTCGGGATTTTAAGCTAGCGTGAATATGTGAGTAGAGCAAGAGCGGAGATGGTCGTCGACAACTTTGGAAAGAAAGCAAGGGCCCCGATAAGTCAGTAGCTGACGAGGATCGCCATGGGGCAGGATCATTTCGTGAAAAAGGAAATCGGTGGCGTCAATTGCACAGGTAGTTGGAAGCGCTCGTGCAGCGGCATAGCGCCTGGTATAGTCCGTCGCGACGGTAACCCACTTCTTACCGGAGGATAACACTGCAAAGGGGCCAAAGAAGTCCTAGCCCTCACGGTGAAAATTTCCACTTGGCATGTTTGTAGGCTGAAGGAACCCAGCGGGAAGCAAAGTAGGCTTCTTACACCGAGCTCGCAAGGCGCGACGTAGCGTTGAACTGAGCGCTAGCGCCCAGGCCAGAAGAAGCGTCTGCGAACGCGATCTTAAATGCAGGATACACCCAAATTGCCGGCCTTGGGTGCCTCGTGTAACTGCGCGAGAAAGTTACTGCGTGGATGCTGGGGACCAGCAAACGGCAGTTCAGCGCCATCGGGGGTCATGCTGTGCCGGTCGTCTATTGGGAGGAACAGGCGGAGGGAACGGTCGTGCGTTTGCAAGGTTAGGCGCTCGATAAAAGGTCCCAAATATGGGTCGTGGCGTTGTTCGATGAGGGCGTTGTGGAAGTCGGCAATCGACAAAACACAGACATCTGCTTCAAGTTCTTTGGCCCCGAGTCGCCACGAGATAGCGGGAGAGGCAGTCGGCATCCTGATGCAGCCGCCCAGATTTATAGCGCACGGAGGTGTACTCTTATAAACGTAAAGCCCAGCGTCAAAGATGGCCAGTGGGGTCCTTGAGTGAGGACAACCTACATAAACCGTGGTGATCTGTGAGGACAGAAAAAGGGCGGCCTACAGGTAAGGGCGGAACTTAGCAATGGCCCAAGCAAGAACGAGGGACTCATGTTCGGTTATTGAATAATTCCACTCTGAGGCTTAGAGAAGGCGGCTCTAAGCGATTCCCTGATTTGCGCCCAGTTGATGTTGGGACAAAATGGCGCCAATGCCATGGCCCCTTGCATCAGTGCGAACTTCCGTGTAGGCAGAAGGATCAAAATTGCCCAGAATGGGTGGATTTATAAGGTGAGGCGTACGATCTGAAAATGCCTCAGTTTGTTCACACCCCCAACAGGAGCTAATATGCTTTTTGAGGAGATCGGTAAGAGTACAAGCGATGTCGGCAAAGTCCTTAAGGAAGCATCAGAATTATGCGCCCAGCCCAACGAAACTTCTGACATCTGCGTACGAACGAGGAAGTGGAAATATGCTGACAGCAGGTATTTGGTCAAGCTCAGGCTGGATACCGGTAGCCACGATCAACTGTCCGAGTACTCGTATTTGATGACAGCCGACAGGGCAGATGGCAGGATTGAGCTGTAGGCCGGCCCGTCAAAAAACGTCCGGAATGCTCGAGAGTTGATGGAGATGGCTCTCGAACGTATGAGAAAAATGATTACGTCATCAAGTTAACATAGGCATGTCGACCATTTAAAACCACGTAGAAGAGAGTCCATCCAATGTTAATACGTAGCAGTAGCATAAAATAGTCTGAAAGGCTGGACTTCGAATTGGTAGGTGTCATCTGGCGTGACAAATACAGTCTTATCGCGATCTGTTTCATCGACAACAATTTGCCAGTAGACCGAACGTAAATCAATCGAAGAGAAATAACTGGCACTGTGTAAGCAATCCAGTGCATCATCAATATGTGAAAGAAGATAGACGTCATTTTATGTGACCTTCTTGAGATGGTGAAAATCTACGTATAACCTCCAGGTATTGCTCTTTTCTTTCACAGGACGACGAGTGAGGCCCATGGGTTGCAGGAGGGCTCAACAATGTCTTTGGAGAGCATTTTATTCACATCTGTTTCTATAACCTGGCATTCGGCTGTTGACGCGAGAAAAGGCCGTCTGTGGTCAGGACGAGCGTTGCTGGTGTGGATCCAATGGCTGATAACGTTAGTGCGACCTAGCGGACGGTTGCCGAAGATCGTGGTAGAACATAAAGACACGGTGGAGTGCGTAGGCCCAGGCATGACGTGGGTCTGGAGCTATCATTTTGGCAACCTTCTCTTGAGCAGAGATGGGTGGTGCCAAAAATTTAGCGGAGTCAGACGGTAGCTCAGGTGTTAACGCACAATACGCGAAGTCATTCAATGGGTGCAGCAGTGCGACTGGGACAACGTGAGGAATAACTTCCGGAGACGTCCCGTAATTCAGGAGAAGGAGCCATGCACGATTGCAGGGAACTGTGATAACAGCGTTGGGAAGGGCTATTTGTCGAGTCAGGAGAACGTCACAGAGTGGTTACATAGCATATCGGCGATCGCAAAGAGGTGGAAAAAGAGACATGGGTACGTAGGTCACAGCATCCATTTGCAGCCGGAAAAATTCAGCGCACTGAAGTCGGGATCTCCGTTAGGCAGTGTCGGCAAAGTACTCGTGCAGCTCGTCACGAACACCGGCTGAACAATCAATTAGCGCAGAGTAGTCTGCTAAGAAGCCTATTTCAAGAATCAGTTCCTGAGGGAACTCGGCGAGCATAGTGAAGAGAACAGATGTTGGGTCACCGGCAATGACTAGGCGGGCTGTATACATTCCCGTCACGGCTGTGGTGTTGCCGTTGGCTAATCGAGCAGCAGGCGGCTAGGCAGGTGTCAGAGCCTTCCGGAGGCGACTACGAAGATCTGAGTGCATCAGTGACACTTGAACTTCGCTATTAATGACAGCTCTAACAGGCACATCATCAAAAAGAATTTCAATTACGTTCGGTCTGGAAGCAAGGGTCAACAGATGGTTTGTAGTCTGGGTCCTCTATGTAGCCTCACCTCCGCGAGCTGCATTGTTTACTTCCCCGAGAAGTGGCCAGAATAAAGTCTGCATGTGGACCAGGCGAGCGGTAGTAGCGGCGATTGTGTGAGGGAGAATGAGTGGTAGTGTCCCTCCGTCTGATAAGGCTGGCAAGGTAGGGCTCAATGAGAAGAGACAGTGGTTGAGGTTCACAAACGAAACGGCGGTCATCGTATGGCCAAGCTGAAGACGACCAGTGGCTGCGGCAGTGGTGAGAGATGTGGCCGGCGCGACAGCCCACCAAACAAATAGGTATGTCGTCCGCCGTTCGCCACTCCGCTGGGCTCCTGTAACGTTGGGATGAATTTGGTCTGCATGCAACAGTAGCAGCAATGAGAGGAGCGCTGGAGATGAAGCGCTGGCCAATGGTTGGCTGAATGTTCATACTTGAATCTTCTTGGTGGACAATGGCTTGAATGAGCCAGATGGTTAAGCTCTCGTGTGCCTGTTGACCGTGAATCCTTGGAGCCATGCCCGCTAGCCCGCGACGGATGGCTTCTCCGTATACACTGCAGCTGTGCTTCAATCGGCACCCATGCACCACAGGCTTGACAACACTACCTGCCTCCGGCCGGGCATCCCCGCATTGGTGGCGGCCTCACAAAGAGATATGTGTGGTTGATGAAACAATCATTTCTTTATCGAGACAGCAGTTGGGGCGTCGCACTATATATATAGTCAAAGCGGAGTGATTATGATGCTTATGTACTCTTTCTAGAAAAGTTTTATATGTGCGTTTTATGAAGGCCTGCAGTGCTGCCTTGGCTCTGCACCACGTGTTTTAAATCGCAGTTCCTGGCCTATCCCGAGAACAGACACAAAATGTATGCTATGTATAGACGTATTTAGCGCCAGGAGAGGCAGGGGGAATGGCACAAAAGTACAGGTCAAATTGCGCTGCCCCATCCCGACTTGTTTCTTTTTCCTTGGCTTTCGAGCTAAGTCGGCAGTCCCTTCCTACTCAACAAAAATGCTAAAGGCTTCTTCTTCATAATGTATTGGTGAGAATGTGGTGCAATTGGGCGACGAGCTGCGTTAATCCGCTTGACAAACACTGTAACAGACGTGTAACAGCACCTTGACGATAATAAGATCAGGCGTCTTTCAACGTGCTTTCTTGGGAGCAGGGTGCTGTTGTATAGAAACCTAATTTAGAAAAGAATTTGAAAAAGAAGTACGCGTTATAATATATAAACAATATTATAATTATGTGATTGTACGCAAATAATAGATTAGAACAAATACCGAAGCTCTCACATTTTCATTCTCGTGTAGGCAACTTGCTTTTTGTTATGACACAGCAGAGAATGTTGCGTAATTCCAATTACACACGTGGACAGTCCTTAGTATTCTCAGGCTCGATCTCTCTGAGGGAACTATAATTGCAGAAGGGTTGAAATCTGGGCCAGTTGGTACATACTTGAACGAAAAAACCAGTCAAAAACACAAAGGACAAGAGAAGAAGTTCACGACAACTCTGCTCTGCTGCCCTTGCTGGGACTACACGGATTCTAATAAATCACACTTGATAGTCCAGTCGTTGTGTCGTGAACTTCTTCTCTTGTCCTTTGTGTTTTTGACTGGTTTTTTTCGTTCAAGTACGAACTATATTTATTTAGTTAGAACACATGGCTACATTTCACTACTTGAAGATAGTTGATTTTGGTACATCATATTTACGTACGTTTGTTTCCCGCGAAACAGTCACGTTTTTTT
This sequence comes from Dermacentor albipictus, assembly GCF_038994185.2. NCBI lineage: Eukaryota > Metazoa > Arthropoda > Arachnida > Ixodida > Ixodidae > Dermacentor > Dermacentor albipictus. The sequence continues at coordinate 52,950,995 of NC_091824.1, forward strand.
TTGTATTTCTTGTGCAGTGGGACAACTTGCAAGCACCTAGCTGCCGACGTGACTGCAGCATGTCATTCGAGATGACTTTCTAACTTGGCCTCGGTACACAATTTGGAAATCAAGGTTTAAATGCTTAAGCATTTCTGTGGTTAACAAATTAGAAAACTGTCCGGCCATGCTTCCTTCGCGTAAGACGATCGCTTTCAATATCGAACCAGCCTGCTGTGGAAGAATACGACTACGAACGCATGAGCCGTGGCACGAAAATTTGGGGTTGGGCTAACTTGAAATCTGGGGATGGACCAACTTGAAACTTGGAGAATGGCCAACTTGAACTTTGGGGATGGGACAAATTAAATTGGGGGGTTTGCCAACTTGAAATTTGAAGATGAGCGAAGTTGAAATCTGAGTGTGGGCAAACTAAAATTTGAGGGTGGGGCATCATTATTCTGGGTGGCGGGGCATCTTTGGAGGTAGGCCAACTTGAAATTTTGGTGTGGCACTACTTGAAATTTCGAGGTGGGCCCACTTGAAATTTGGGGTGGCCCAATGCTCAATTGAATGCCACTGGGCCTCCTTCGGGTTATGAACACCTCGAGGCAAGCGAGAACTTTATGACGCATGGCGCGTTCTCTTTTGGCCTTCCCGAGGCACAGTCAGAACGCAGGCCAGAGCTTGCGTGGGCAATCTGAGCATAAAAATTGGCAGTGGCTTAGCTCGGTTATGCCAGGATATACGGCATAAGGCATAGCATGGCATATGCATGATTAGCTTTAGTTAATCTTGATTGCAATTCCAGGTTAGTCTGGTTGTCTAGCCATGTTGCGGCGTTTAGCCAGTCGTTCGGCGCGCAGTTCGTCTGTTTCCTGGGCGATTTGTTTCCTCTTCATCTCGTTCCGATGTCGATTCCAGGCCTCCTCCTGCTTATCAGAATTGGCGTTGTCCATACTGCCGCCTCAACTGTGGTTGCGGCACACGCAAACTAACCTTTTCAATTCTCCGGCATGTTATCAGGCTTGCAACGCAGCTGGCGAAGCGAGCGGAGGCGAGCGCAACGACGAAGAACGCGGGTTGACGTCGTACCAAACTGCGACGGCGGAAAAGCGCGGCGCTGCGCAGCGGTGGAACCCTTGTGGCTCAGTGCTACTAGTGGCGCATGCGCAGTAGTACTGGGAGCCAGAGCGAGAGAGAGAGAGAGAGAAAGGCCTGCGTTGTGTCGTCATGTGCCTCCTCGGAGCACCGCCATAGCGAATCGCACTTTCGCGGCAAGTAAAGCTTTCGCTTTAATACAGACTTGCACGAGTGACAGGGAGGGACACATGGCACAGTTGTGATGCAGTCACCCATAACGCGAGGCCTTCAGCTGGCGCCCGTCAGCTCGCGTTCGATTTCGACCGCTCTGCTTCGTCGAGGCCCGCTCGTGCCTGACGTTCCGGCTGAATCGGCACAATTGAATGGAAGGGGTTGGATGCCCCGATAAAATCTGTGAATTGTGTACTAAACGTTATGCGTTCTTTGCCACCGGAAGGGCCATGGATAGACGTGCAGAATCTAGGAAAAACAAGTAAGCAACACTAAGCAAAAACGAAGCCACAGCCGAGTCAAATGATGCCCACTTACACTTTAGCAGAGAATCCTCAGAATTTCGGTATATTTTTCTTGCAAATGAAGGTCGGCGTAGGCGTTTTTTTTTTAACTCTTAAAATGTGCTTCCTTGCCAAATATGACTTTAACATTGCGTTTGTACAATAAAGGGTTTCGCATGAAATATCGAGCGAAAAGACTGTCGGTGCTGCTGAAACGGTGCACGAATATTGCTCTGATTTTCTTGATAATTGTACATTGACGAAGTATTTCTAAGAAAACTGCAAAGATTGGCAGAGTAATTGTGGTGGTTATGAGCAATAACAGGCAGGCTTGTGCGAGTAATATTTCGCTCCAATGACGTAGACAGCCCCGCTTGATCTTCGCGTAAATTGGAATTGCGTCACAGCCGCTAATTCCTCCCATGCTGCTTGGTAGGCATACCTACAGGAGGAAAAAAGCAAAGAAGCCGAAGTCGCAGTTTTGCCCGAAAGAGAAAGCACCGATTGGGATAGCGATAGCAAAGTCGTAAGTAGCTGTACAAAGTAAGCATAAAAGTTTTAGTAAACAATCACTTACTAAATATAATGTTGATAGCGAATTAGTAGACAGCTATACGAAGTAGGAATAAAAATTTTATGGGCCGTAAAAATTTGTAAACATTCACTGTGCTAACTAAAGCAACAATGATAAGATGTGTAAGTGCCACTGAGCAGCGACGTAGGATGAAACACACACACACAGACAGCGCTAGAAAGGATAAAAATAATGGCATTCACCCGAACTGCAGCATGATCATGCTACATTTCGGAAACCCATATGGGTTCCTTAGAAAGAAACCCTGGCCGTTGAAAAAAAATATCCTTGTCCGGGACTGGAATACGGACCAGGAACTCGTAAGGGTGTCCTTTGTACTTTCATGCTACAATGAGGGTCGTTGAGAATTTTTTCCTTTGATGTACTTCCCTCCACCTTGCGGGCTTCCGCATGACTAATTTATCATAATCAGTGTCCCAGTGCGTTGACGTGTCTATTAATTCGCCCTCGCCTTGCGATTAGCTAGCCTCCTGGTTATCTCAGATGGTAGAGCAACCACTCTGGAAAGACGTCGGTCCCGGGTGCGAATCCGAGACCAGGACGAATATTTATTCAACAGCCAGGCTTTATTTTTTCCTGGGAAAACCGTACATGTTTCCTTTGTAGCTTCGTGCTACAATTCAAGTGGATATCAATTTTTTGCTTTGATATATTTTCCTCCACCTTGCGGGCTTTCGCAAAAGTGGTCAACAGGCGACGTCGCCTGTTGTGTCTGTATCTTTCGAAGTCCTCGTTCAGGCATGCTTACACATTACATCATTGTTAATTTAGTTAGTAAGCGAAAGTTCTCAAGTTTATGCGGCCGATAAAACATCCATCCTTACTTCGTGTAGCTATCTAATTATTCTGTCATGGATTCCAATCAGATAGCCAGTCAATGTGCTTCAACTAAATTAACAAGGATGGTGTCCCGCGTGCTCATGATGATGATGTATGGGGTTCTATGGCGCAAGGGCCAGGTATGGCCTAAGAGCGCCACGTCTGTGCTAATCAGTTTGCCATGTAATTATGATTCCTATGAAGTTGGTGTGACGTGGTTGTAAAGAGGCCTTAAAATATACGCTCTAAAGTGCGTAAAATCTGTCAAATAAAATTATGGCGATGACGTATGACTTGTACTATGAACATTTAGATGCATATAAAAAGAATGATACCATAGGTAAAATATCTCAGATAATAAGAAATGCTAGAGCACTACTGCCTCCTTAGAGCCCTTGAAACACAAGGTCCTGGAGGCATGTGCTATGCAAATTAATTATAGCAGCGGCATCCTCTGGAGAGAGGAGGCGCTACAAATTGACGCTACGCATTACTGTATGCTTCACAGCAGACAGTAATGCCTAGGCCTCGGCCGTAAATATACTTGTTTCTAGATTTAGTAAATCGGATTCTGAGAAGGATGGGCCGACGGCTGCATAGGATACCCCGGCATTTGAATTCGAAGCGTCTGTGTAGAACTCTGCGCAGCAGTGTCTGCGCAGGAGGCGGCACAGGTTGAAGGAGACCAGATGGGGCAGTGGTTGGGCGCTTCTGACGTTGACACTGTATGCAGCTGGCGACATACAACTCAACTGAATGTCACATCCGGGGCCAGTAAAAACGTTCTTGAATGCGATAAAGAGTGCGCACAGTGCTTAAGTGACCGGAGGTAGGGTCATCGGTCACAGCCTGAAGGATTACTGGCCGGAGACGCTCCGGCCTCCACCAATTTGTTACAAGCACGGGGAGGAGGAGGAAAGAACTTTATTGGGTTCTGAGGAACCCCTTCCTTTAGGCGTGCGAGCGTAGGAACGGCAGGCTACGAACAACAGGAATGGCCGCTGCACAGTCTTCGTTTTTCTCTTCTCTTCTCTTCTTGATCCCCGCGTCCCTTTCACGCTCTTGAACGTAACAATATAATTATTCCTCAGAAGTTTGATAATGGTAGCCTACAAACAAACGTCATGAAAATTAACAATGGCGGTGCATTCCTTTCACCTTAACTCTTATAAGACTTAAATATAATAATAATATGTGGGGTTTTACGTGCCGAAACCACTTTCTGATTATGAGGCACGCCGTAGTGGGGTACTCCGGAAATTTTGACCACCTGGGGTTCTTTAGCGTGCACCTAAATCTAAGTACACGGGTGTTTTCGCTTTTCGCCCCCATCGAAATGCGGCCGCCATGGCCGGGATTCGATCCCACGACCTCGTGCTCAGCAGCCTAACACCATAGCCAGTGAGCAACCACGGCGGGTAAGACTTAAATATTAAACGTTCGAACCATTAATTAACAGCTCAAAGCTTAAAATGATGCAGTTTTATTGACACTGATGTGCACTACCTCCGGGATGGGCCCACGAAATGGGTTTTGTGACATACCTGATAGGAAAAAGTGGTGGTAAAGTCACTAAGAAAGCAGTTGACATTAATTTGTAAACATAAATTAAACTAGCCGATGGCAGCATTCCAATCAAAAACCCCTAAAAAAGCCTTTTCATTTTACCTAGCTTACGCTTACTCAGTTCGTTCTGCCACTACAGCTACGCCTCTTACATTTCGTTTAATACCCTAACATGTTGCTGTAGGATTCATTGCTTCGCCCTTATGGGTTAACTCTGAAATTTATTTCCTTATCCACGACCTTAAGAGAACTACGTTCCCTGGTGACAAAGTGCAACATATGTGCTGTTTTCCCATTGTTCCAGTATATATGATTTTTATTATTTATTCACAATTTGAGGGCTACATTGAAAATGAACCTCCATAGTTTTTTCTCGTTAAATTTTTCCTTGAAGCGTGGAAATGTTACACTACTTTAACGAACACTTAGTCTTGTCAATATACCAGTACCCTTTTTGAGGCTGAAAAAGAGATGATACATCGTAAAGAGTGATACAGCTACAACAAGACGGCAGGTCAAGGCACGTGTTACACGTAGCACAGGCGGCATCCAGACCGCGACGCCCCATGCTGGTCACGCTGGTAGAGGCAAGCGCTCTCTTCTCGTGGTCCCCGCAGATCACATACTCATAATTATAGAGACCTGCCAGGCGCCCGAAAATACAGAAGACAGAAGCCCGCCAAAATGTATCGCATACCGAACCTGTTCTCAGTGTCGCTATTATGGCTCCGAAACAAAATGCAGCCTAATGCTCTTCAATTACGCCGCAACTGCGCTTCAGTCGGCACTCATGTGCCACATGCGAAACAACACGACATGCCTCTGACCACGCATCCCCACGTTGGTGGCGGCTTCACAAAAGAACTCTGCGGTAGCAAAACAATAATCTATCTGTTTATTGGCACATCGGTTGGCGCGTCGCTCTATAGTAACAGCTGCTCGATGATGGTGCTTACGTGGACTTTCGAGAAAAGTATTACGTGTGCCTTTCAGGAAAGCCTGCAATAATTTTGGGGGTTGGTACCGCGTGTGTGATGTTGTAAGCCATCGTCTATGCATAAAATAGACACAAAATGTATGCTATGTGAAGACATATTTAGCAGCTGGAGAGGCATTGGGACTGGCACAAATGGAAATGTCATATTGCGCTGCGTCATGTCTCTTTTTTTCCTGGCTTCCTAGCTAATTGGTCACTGTTTTCCTACTCTACGAAAAAAATAAAGGCTTGTTCGTCTTAATGTACTGGTGAGAATATGGTGCAACTAGGCGACGAGCCACAATATTCCACTCGACAAACACTCTAACACAAGTGAACTACAGCACCTTGAGAATCATAAGAGCAGGCGTGCTTTAACGCGCTTTCTTGGCAACAGGGCGAGGTTGTATAGAAGCGTAATTTAAAGAAGGAATTGAAAAAAAAGGTGTTGTAATATGGAGACAATATTCTGTGATCGTAAAGAAATAATTGTTGAATAAATATCGAAGGTCTCGCATTTTCTTGGTCATGTACGCACCTTGCTTTGTGTTATGATACAGTATTGAATGCTGTGTAATTCCAGTTACACATGTGGACAGTCCTTACCATTCTCAGACTCCCCCTATCTATGGGAGTTGTATTTATTCAGTTAAAAAATTTGGCTACATTTCACTATTTGGATATAATTGATCTTGGTAGATCATACTTATGTCCGTTTGTGTTCCTTGAAGCAGTCACATTTCTGTATCCTTCCTGAACAGTGGGACAAAGTCCAAGCACCTAGCTGCCGAAGGTGACTGCAGCATTTCATTCCAGATTATCTTCTAACATAGTCTCCATAGACAATTTTGAAATCAAGTGTTGAATGCGTAAGCATTTCTATGGTTACCAAACTAGAAAAACGTTGGTCCGTCCTTTGTTCGACGAAGTCGATTGCTTTCAACATACAGCCAGCAGGTGACGACGAACGTGCCAGCAGTGGCACAAAAATTTCGGGTGGGCCAACTTGAATCCTGTGGGTAGGCCAATGTATATTCTGGGGTAGGCCAACTTGAAATCTGAGGCCTGCTTAACTAAATTTGGATGTGGGCCAACTTGAAACTTGTGGATGGGCCAACCTAAGTCTGAGGGCGCGCCGACTTAGATTTGAGGGTGGGCCAACTGGAATTTTGGGTTGGGCTATCTTCAATTTGTGGACGGGCTAACTTGAAATTTGGTATGGACCAACTTGAAATTTTGGGATGGCCCAATGTTCAATTGAACGCTGCTGATCGTCCTTCGAGGAATACCTGGCAAGCAAGCGAGCGCGTTCAGACGCTTGGTGCGTTTTTATTGGGCCTTACCGAGGCACAGTCAGAACGCACACTAGAGCTTGTGTGGAAAAGAATGCGCGCGTAACACAGGCTCGCGTGAGCGACAGGGAGGGTGACATGGCTTCACGGCGATGCACTCGCCCCTCACGCAAGGTCTCACGCACTACTGCAGCAGCTGGCGTTCGGTTTCGACCGCTTTGCTCCATCGAGGCGCGCTCGTGCCTGGCGTTGTAGCTGACTTGGCAGAATTGCACTGAAAGGGTTGGATGCGGCGTAAAATCTGTGTATTCTCTACAAAAGCCTAAGCATTCCTTGCCGTCCGAAAGGCCCATGGGTTGAGGTGCTGAATCTGGGAAAAGCAAGTAAGCAACATTAGGCAAACGCGAAGCCACAGCCGAGTCAAACAATGGCTACACCCACTTTAGTAGACAATTCTCCAAATTTCTCCAGAAGAATGAGTAAACCTTATGTGAACTGCCCACGAAGGCTTGTCCGGCAACGAGAAAGCGCACGGCTTGGCCTAAGATTTTATTTACTGGTACACCAATGCAGCCTCGCCAGCCAGGGAACCCCAACAAAAAAAAAAGGCCCAAGCACTTGCGACGAAATTCTCACTTATTATAGAATGGGAAGGAAAATACTGCCAGAGGAGCTTAAGAAACTAAGTAAGCAAGAATAGATAACATGGAGGCAACTCCAAGCGAGGCTCATCTGCAACTCCTACATTCTGAACGGATGGCACGGTAACACTGAGAACATGAACTGCAAATACCGCGGGGAAAAGGCGGACATGATCCAGATAATATGGACATGTCCAAGATAAAATAAACCAGATTGGGAAAAACAATTCTGAGAGACTTTGATGACCAGCTCGAAGAAAGAGAATCAAAGGGAAGTCATCTGCATGGCCCTCGACACCGCTGAGCTCCAAGGAGCATGAGCCTGCTGAAAAGGGAGGAGCAAGCCGAAGAGACTCTTGTCTCCTCGGGACTTTTTTTGCGGGTGCAAATAAACGTCATTTCTCTGTCTCTCTCTAGCTCAAAATTTCTGTAAAATTTTTCTTGCTAATGAAGTTCGGCGTACACGTTGCTTTTATTTTCAACTCTCAAGAGGCGCGTTCCTTTGAAATATCGCCTTTGACACCGCGATCGTGCAAATAAAGAGCTTCGGGTGAAATGCCGAGCTAAAAGGCTTTCGCTACTGCCGAAGCGGTGCACGATCGACTGTTCTGATTTTTTTAACAATTACGCAATGACGAAGTATTTATCAGAGAACAAAAAGATTGCCAGAGTTGCAGAAGTGGTTTGGGGGGATAACATTCAGGCTTTAGAGTGTAATGTATGGCTCCAAGGGCATTGGTGCACTTTTCCGCTTGCTCTGTCACAGAAGATTGCGTCACAGGCACAAATTTCTCCACTGTTGCTTGGCAACTACACGCGTAATTACAAGAGAAAGAAATGAAAGTCGCAGTTTATTGCGTTGGCAAAGTCGTAAACAGCTACACAAAGTGAGCACAGAAGTATAATCGGCATAAACATTCGCTTAGTAGTTAAATAAACGGTGATAGCAATTTAGTAGATACATATTTCGAAGTGAGGATGAAAGTTTTCGGGACCGTAAAACTTGCAAACATTCGCTGTGCTAAATAAATTAACGATGATATATTGTGTAAGCGCAACTGAACGAAAACGTCAGATGAAAAACACGCACAGACAGCGCTAGAAAGGATAAAAATAATGGCATCCACTAGAGCTGTAGCATGAAGGTACAAAGGAAACCCATACGGGTTTCTTGGAAAGAAACCCTGGCAGTTAACGAAAAATTTATCCTCGTCCAGCAGTCGAATTCGGACCAGGAACTCGTAATGGTGTCCTTTGTAGTGTGGTGCTACAATTCAAAAGGTTGGGAATTTTTCCCTTTGATGTATTTTCCTCCACCATGCGGGATTCCGAAGGAATATTTTGCCAGATTCAGTGTTCCAGTGCCTCGAGTTATCCATTATTTCGCCCTCGCTTTGCGGTTAGCTAACCTCTTGGTTATCTCAGATGCTAGAGCAACCGCCCTGGTGAGGCATTAGTCCCGGGTGCGAATCCGGGACCAGGACAAATTTTTATTCCTCAGCCAGGCATCATTTTTTTCTGGGAAAACCGTACGTGTTTCCTTTGTAGTTTCGTGCTACAATTCAAGTGGATATCAATTTTTTGCTTTGATATATTTTCCTCCACCTGACGGGCTTTCGCAAAACTGATTTGCGATATTCAGAGACAGCGCTGTTGCGCCTCTATCTTTCGATGCCCTCGTTCAGTCGTGCTTACACATTATATCATTGTCAATTCAGTTAGTAATCGAATGTCCACAAATTTATACTGCCTATAGAACATCTGTCTTTACTTTCTACAGCTATCTACTTATTCTATCACGAATTTCAACCAACTGGGCCGCCAACGTGTTTTAACTGAATTAACCAGCACGGTGTTACGCGCGCTCAGATAAACATGAACGTATCTCGATGGATGAATGCAGAAACTCGCTATCAAAATGCTGGAGTGAGCAATCACGGCACCAGTAGCGATCTTCTTTCCCCTCGCTCATCTCTTGCTTCTGAGTGAACGAAACGACGAAAGCACAATGCATACGAAACTACCGGCATTACGCACACACTGCAAACATCGTAGATCGTTTTCAAGATACCAGAGGACGCGCTTCCGGCCTGCATTCCTCGCCTGCCCACGCGAGGTAGAGCCGCGTTCGCTTGCTCACCCTCGCATGCTTTCACTCGCAATACGGTATACGGCACGCGGCAATGATTTTATCGCCTTTCGAATTGATACGGAACTTCATGGCGATGCCGACGGGAGAAATGCGCCTGGATTGTTCATATAATTGTTATCCCTATCAGCATACTGCCATGGTAACTTATGTATTGATGCGCTATGGGGAAACATTCTTCTGTGCGCTCGACGATCACACGACATACTCTGCAGGGGCCAACTTAAGCACCGCTTGCATCCATTTTCAAATGCGTAAGCATCGCCATCGGTATACAACGAGAAAGCTGTCCGTCCGTCCTTACTTTGCGTAAGACGATCGCATTAGAAATACAGCCAGCCAGCTGTGGACGAAGACGGTGACGAACGCGTGAGCAGTGGCTTGAAAATTTGAGGGTGGGCCAACTTGAAATTTTGGGATGGGCCAACATGAAATTTCGAGATGCCCCAACTTGAAATTCGGGCATAAGCTTAATTGAAATTTGGGTTGGAGCAACTTGAAATTCGGGATGGGCCAAGCTAATATCTTGCGGGCCAACTAATATGTGAGGGTGGGCCAACATTGGGGATAGGCCAACCGAAATTTGTGGGTGGGACAACTTGAAATTTGGGTGTGGCTCTATTTGAAATTTTGGGGTGGTCCAATGTTCAAATGAACGCTGCTGAGCGTCCATCGAGTTATGAACACCTCGCGGGCAACCGAGACCGTTGTAACACTTGGAGCGTTCGGGCTTGCGTGAGCAAGAGCGAGAGTCACGTGGCATCGTCGCGATGCACTCGCCCCTCCCGGAAGGCCTCACGCGCCACTGCGGTAGTTGGCGGTCGCTTTCGAACGCTCTGTCCGTCGAGGCGCAGTTGGACTTGGCGTTCCAGCTGAATTGGCGCAATTGCATTGAAGGGGTTGGATGCGCCGAGAAAACCTGAGTTGTCTACTAAAGGCTAGGCATTCTTTGCCACCGAAATGGCCATGGTGGGTTGACGTGCATAAGTTAAGAAACACAAGGAAGAAACACTAAGGTAAAACGAAGCCACATCCTTGAGAAACAATGCTTACGTTTTAGTAGAGAATTCTCTGCATTATTACAGCTAAATTATTGTTTTTGTAAATTCATATTTAGGCCACAAGTGGACAGGCAGTTGCACTTTTAAAGGTTCTATGTTTTTCAAAGAGGGTGGCTCATTTTAAGATTCCTGCCTGCGGATTAAGCAACACTGAGGCCGAAACCTCTACTGCATCAGATGTCAGGAGTGAAGCAACGCCGGGTCACTTACCGAGGTCTGAGAAATTACGTAGATTTGCAGTGCTGCTGTATAGGTTACTTGATGGTACTGAATCATGTGAGCTACTGTGTAAACAATAGGCGTCGTCACTGTTAGAATTGCCCTCGATGCTTTCGAAGTTGTTGTTCGCTAACCAGCTTATCCTCGGCGCATCCGCTATTGTGCTTATGTGCCATGTTTGCGGGTTATCATCGTCATTGTCATTTATGCCTCCATTTTGCCCTCGGCCCTGTTTTAACGATCACGACTGTGACGAAATCCACGTAAACACAAAACCAACGTGTCGAGAAGAATTTCTGCGTTTTGCACATATCTTGCTCTCTTCGTCCGCACATCCTTGTCCGCTACGGTACCACTCATACTGGCCTCCGAAATACCTGCGCAGCCGCTGCGACTCTCGGAGTGTGTGTGAACGTATTGCCTTGTCCTGAGTGCGCAGCACTGGTGTTGCGCGATAGCTATTTGGGTGGTGCGCTCGAGTCCCATATGCATGTGGCTTCACTGTCCAGAGCTCGAATACCAGTGGAGGTGGTTGTGAAGAACGTTTCTTTTTCCTCACGCTGTGGCAATGGCGATGCTGGAGATGATTACATGGCATGACGACGACAGAAATCATCACAGTGTGTCATCGATGACGACAAATGTCTTCGCAAGCGTAACAGAATTTACTGCCGGGTGGGACGGACTGGCGAAGCAAACCCAATTTCGCAGTAAAACACAACTAATGGCAGGTGGGCTTCGCCCAGGTTGAGCTTGATGACAGTCGTTTACCCAAGCCATTAGAAAGCAAAACAAAGTAAAATATTCACACAGAACTACCCGAGGATGGGTTAGGCTTCTCACGAAGTAGAGCGAAGAACTATGGGTGTCCATGAAGCAAAAATACACGAGACATTCACAAGGCGACCGTTACGCATTCGGCGAACAGTTAGGAAAATTAGGAGATGCGCTTCTGTCGACTGTACAAACGGCGGGTGACAGAGCGCTCGTCCAGCCAGACCCTCAGAGGCACAACCGGTGGTTTTCCGATTCGGATTTCCCAAACCGGCCTCCCGGCTGGTGTGCGAAAGACGTTTTGGAAGAAAAAAAAATGACAAACAACAAAAGAGCACTGTTCCGCAGCACAGGCAACGGAGAAGCATAAGGACACATGTACATAGGCGATAGTGTGACGGCGATGTCACGAGAAGTGATTTTTTTATGCACCAGCAAGATGAAACGTTACAATTTCTTGCGTTACGACTTTGGCTGATCGCACAAGAGGCGCAGTGCAACACAGCCTCCCAAATCGCTAACATCTACGAGAGAAGAATGGAGTTGAATTTTTAGTCAAGTTGCTGATCTGCGGCGTGAAACATGCGAAAGGGAACGGTAAGAGCGTCTACCACTCAGGTGTTTAACTGCCGAGTGTACGGCCCAATGCGAGCTCCCGCAAGCGCATGGGATCTCGTGCACGCTAGGCAACGTGCCCGACGCCAGATACTGCTGAAAGAGCAACCTCAGGTTGGCGCAAAGTAATCGCGCAGGCGATCGTGGTTTATTCGCGAATAGAGAATTGAAGCTTAAAATAGGTAGGCTTATGGCTAGATCATCGGCATGATATGCTGCAGGGCCAAGATTCGTTATCCTCGTTTGGACACATGCATTATTTTCTTCAATAAAGAAAGCCGGAAATGATGCGAGACAAGTATTTACGTAACTGCCGCAATGTGCTTCGGGCAGAATTTTGTGGTATGTTTAAGGTATCGGAGTAGAGGACGATTTGCATTTCCTTGCTGCATAAATGAAGAAAATAGCAAATGGAAAAAAACAGTATTGGAAATTATTAAATCTCATGTGCCACAACTTTCCAATTTCTCAGTGTGATGTTACTTTAGTAATGCTTGCGTGATTATCGTGTTTAACGAATACGTTAGGACTGAGGGAAGACGAAGGGTGGGGTGTCTGACGTGCCGTTGTGGCCGTAGGTTTCTATGCGTTCCGGGTGGCGTAAGGCGCATCACGACAGAGATTACGCGTAAAAAAAAGGGCCGCTCCTTTCCAAGAGCGCGTAGGATTGCACTAGAGATTGAAGCTGTGGGACATCGCACGTATGAACTCCTCACTTGTAATTGGGGCCTGGTGTAATTAATTTTTCTTTGCCTTCATTTATGTCTGTTCATGTCGACTTCTTCACCTGATTTCACCAGGCGAAAATCGAGTAGCACGCGAGTGAAGATCTGCCTATTTTTTCGGCTGCTAATATGCGCATAACGAAACAAGCAAGGAAGGTGACGAAATGAAAGGGGATATGTGGGGAACAGTAAGTACAAGGCTTGGAACTGCAGCGTCGTAAACGTACCCATGCGCACTAACTACAATCTATAGAGTACTATTTAAACGAAATGTGCCTAATAATGGGCAATCTTTTAGCAGATGGTGAACTAGGATTTCGCCATTAAAAACATGTAATACACTGACACCCCTTTCTGATAACTGTTGGACTGATTTCGATAACTTTTTTGCAGTTGTGGGAAAATGGTGGGCTATAGATAATGCTCAATCACAATGTGAGTGCAAAGTTCGTTGCAAGTCAAGCCAGTCTGATACAGCGGCCGATAAAAGTGCTCACATGCTGTAGCCTGGTCTTAGAAGCCTTGTGGAGAGAGAGAGAGATATAACTTTATTATGTCCTTGATGGGGTTCAGGGATGGCGGGGGTCGGGAGACTAACCCCCAATCCCCCCCTTCCTCAGACGGCGGCCAGTCCTTGCTTTCTGGCAGCGTCTTCGGCCATCCGGACGGCCCAGAGCTCCTCATCTGGTTCCAAGCTGAGCAGCAATGTCTCCCACTGCTCGGCTGTAGTTATGATGCGTGTGTTAGTGCGGGAGGTGTTGGTTGGTGAGGCTTTGGGGCATTTCCAGATAATATGATCGAGGCCAGCGCGGGTCTCGCACACTTTGCAGAGTGGGGAGTATGCATCGGGGTACATGCGCTTGTAAAGCACGGGGTTCGGAAAAGTTCGTGTCTGAAGGAGCCGCCAAGTGGTAGATTGAGACTTATTCAGTGTTTTGTGTGCTGGGAGGTGGCGTAACCACTCTCTGCGGTAGTGCAGGAGAATTTCTCTGAGCGCGACCATTCGGTCCCGCGCGTGACCGCGATGCAGAACAGAGGGCTGGTCGGGATCGGAAGACGCAGGAGAAGGATGATGCGCCTGGTGTGCGAGAGCTCGGGCACCATCTTGGGTGGCTTCGTTTCCCGCCAGACCCGAGCGACCACGGGCCCATATGATCTGCACGCGGCGTTGCCTTGAGGGAGGAGTGCCAGAGAGAATCTTCTGCGTTTGGGGTGCTATCAGTCCTCTTGTGTAGTTAGGAATGGCCGTTTTTGAATCGCTGATGATGCAGTGTGCATTGGTAGCCGCGTAGGCCAAAGCGATGGCCGGTTCTTCTCCTACTTCGTGTTGCATGGTGAATATTGATGCGGCCGCGGCGAGGCGGTACTGCGAACCCACGGCCATGGCGTTTTGGTTGGGGTATTCTGCTGCGTCCACGTAAGTTACGTCAGCGGCTTGGTCGTAGCGCTTTTGTAGTTCTTTAGCTCCGGGTTGTGTTCAGGGTGCATATTGTGGAAAGGCAAAGAAACAGGACATCAGGCTGGGCTGCTGCGAAGGACGGCACGGCGGGGAGAGCGGGGAGCAATACAGAATAGCAAACGCGTCGCCACGTCCTCCCGTCCTGTCAGTGACCTTTCCGGGAGTGACGACAACGACTAGTGTAAATTCGTTCCGAGTCAATATGTGTGCAAGAAGTTTCCTGGTCCAATTTTCGTTTCTTTTTTCAAAAGAATGTGGTGCAGCCGCACGCTGCCGTGTCGCGTCGTTACAGGCGCAGCCTTCTATGCCGTGCTTCTATGTTCTAAATTTAGGCGATAACGTGAAAACAACTGCGCTGTTTCCTGGCTCCACTGGAATGTGCATGACGCACTGCACTAAGTGTGGGAATCACCTGTGCTTCACAAGCAAGTACAATTGCTTCTTTTTGTTCCACACTAAAACATAAGTGTACCAAAGATTGTCACATGCAAATTAAAATCTATTATTTCTACTAAGTTCGTCTTCCACCTTCAACTTCGTCCTTACGTGCAGGTTGTTGGAAATACGCATCATACCCTTTCTCTGCAAATTCAAACCACAGAAATTCGCTTAAGTGAGTTTTCATGGGACTACAGCTACTTTGTGCAGTGGAGGGTTAACACAGACCCATCTGACTCGATGACCGCGGATGCTCACTGGAAGAACAATGGTGTCATGAAAGGCAGCATCGCCGAGTGAATTCACCTTCCTGGTGGCTGTCGCTTCAACGCAAACATGGCGCGCGAGAATGGATCGCACAGGAAGCCATCAGCTATTGAAGGTCGCCTAGTTTTCGAAACCACTGCACATTGCCTGCACGATAGGGTGCGTGCGGCCGCGTTCAGCCACCGCTACTGCAGTAGAATTGCGGACTAACTAACCGCCTCTCCATCCCCACCCTCCCTCCATGCGCGCGCACATGTCCCCGAGGGAGCCCCTTGCGCGTGAGAAAACGGTGTAGAGCTTTCGTGTATTTCTTCCTTGCGCGGACGAGTAGACACTACCGAATCAAGCCACAACCTTCTCAGATCACACTCGCAAGGTTTCTCTGGCACCTAAAGCATACGGGGGACACCCACAATGTCATCGCACTTGGACTTTATGCGTACCGTCACGGAGACGCTGATGACGATTGCAGAAATTCGCGTGCAGTGTTAAAATTGTTACGTGAAAGCACTGTAGCGAAACTATTTAAAGGGTGTATATATAAGGGTAGCAAGCCCATGGCCAACATTGAAGCCAGCCAACATCCAGCAGATCCCATTGTCGTCATCAGAGTAGCAGTGGCCGCTTATGAGTTAGTCCCACTAATTCCAAGCGTCCACATAATCGTATTATAGTAGCAGGTAGCAAATAATTGCTATCGCCATAAAACGCACTTCAATGCGTTCAACAAGCGCGAAGGTGTTGGCAATCAAAGATTGCCTTTGATCCCCCTACGCGGTGCTCCCGGTCCATTTTAAAGGCCTTGCACTGCGAAGGCTATGACGGAGCGCTGTGTTGCCCGCAACGCTCCGCCTACTTATTGTCACCATTGCGCGCAGTACTAATTTAATTTTGGATGATGGCATAGACGCCAGTGCATCCACTTTTGGCACCTACGACGCGTCAAACTCAGCGGCTATCCAAGAGTTTACGGTTGACTTCACGCTGTCTCACGCATTTGCTTTTCTACAGCGTATTAGATAGCTACGAGTGGGCATTGTTGCACAGAGTGACAAAAGCAGCACATTTCGTTTGGTAATTACCTTTGCGGCAATCACGCAATTTTCGAGAGCCAAACAAACTTCATGTTCGCTAGTGCGAGTACGTGGGCAGCGCGCACATCGGCTGAGCGGCAGATGCCACACTCTGGACTCGCGTTGAAAGGGTTCTTAACCTGACAACTTTCAACCATGATGGTGACACACTTCGAGGGTGTATAACTCGGGAAGGAGAGACGATTGTTAGATAGATATGCGCGCTCGGGCCTGAAGGAAGGCCACGCACAGGTACCAATCAGAGCACGCGCTTGTTCTCGGCAAGCCACTGCTAGCTAGAGCCTCCATAACAGGGCCGCAGTTCAGGGTGCCGACAGCGTTTGAGCGACCCCGGACCGCCTGGTCGCCGCCCAAATTCTAATGATGGAATGTCATTATCACGCATATTATCACGGTAGTCATTCGTTTAGTATTTCCCATAAATAAATCTGAAAGCTTCCCCACATAACTTCGCTAGCTTTTGTATGCCCTATATAGTTTCGTGATGCCAAATCACGGAAGCATGTTCTATTTTAGTCCTCAAATATGTATTGTACACCTATAATCTGAGCCTGAGTCTACATGCGCCTGAATCTTCACTTTCGCTCACGGGATGTGTCAGTGACATGGTTTGATAAGCCCCACAATCATCAACAAACCCCCACTACCAGCGTAACATAAATACAAGCTTGTACGGTCGATGCCTAAATCATGCACAGACATCTGTGGTTGTTGAAGTTCATAAACGAAGCACAATTACAAGTTTTGCACTACTTAATTTCTTATCTTTCAAGCTGCGGAAGATTGCGCGTTTGCTTTTATTTTCACCACATTTATGGCTGTGCGTTGTACTCTTTGTACATCGTGTATTTTCATAATTTTTTTTCTTTGGGCGCATTTGCTCGACGGGAGCTCGTTGGCAACACAGCAGGTGGCGACAGCGTAGAATGGGACAGGGACGACAGATGATTCATACCGGCACAGAGATGCCTCGCTGTGCGGAAGGACGATATTCACCCGACTGGCAGATATCCGCTGGATGTCTGCCGAGGGGGGGTGCGGTGACATGATGGGAAAGGAACAGAGTGTCGCCTAACGCGTCAGTTGCGCTGCTTTCACCACGCTCAAAAACTGCTGACACTGCTGAGGGGGGCTGTCTTTCTTTTCAGTGAGCGTTTAGAATGACACCCACCCCCAGAGTCGGAGGTGATGAAATCTTCACAAAGAACTTGCCCGATGAAGGGGAAAAAAAGGAGAGAGAGTTGAAGGGGCTGGATGGAATCACGTGTGCTTTTGATGTCTGCAGATCAAGTTTGCTTTCTTGTTCATTCTTTCTATTACGTGTATTAAGAGGATGGCTGAATATAGAGGACAGGAGAACGCGAAAGCTGGAAAATCAGGTAATCTTCCAATGAATGTTTTATTATAGATTAAAAAAAATATAACGCAATGTCTCGAAGTTGCAGAGTGTCTTAAACGGGACGCCGTAGCAGATGACTACCAATCGACCTTCACCATCTGGTATTTCTTTCCATGCCCCTACTGCGCGAAATTTTAATCTTCGTAATCCTGCTACACGGATACATCCACTTATTGTATAGGCTAACTAAACATTCCATAGAACAAATTTGTCAGTGCTGACGGTGCCTTATATTTATTTTCAGTAACTATGTCAGCAATTATCCGCCTTTGTCTCTCTGCAGTTGCCTTTTATTTATTTTTTATATATTAAATGCTTGTATCGTCTTTCTCTGGTGGGCTTTAATGTGTTTACACATCTGAGCGCTCGACAACAACGATCTAAGCCACACAGTAACGCGAGGCTTAGTCGTTTCGCCGTTCGCTAAGGTTCTCGACGTCTGGTGCCGTGTTTTTCATTGAAAGAATTCGCCGCTGTCAGTAATGACACCAACTCCGCCTCTTTAATCCTCACGATTCCCTTCGAAGCTTAGAAAGCATGACGCATTGCATAATGCCGGTTCCCGAACGGTAGCTTCGCCTCAGCAAAGAAGTGTAACGCGGTGAAGCAAACGCAAAGTATTGCGGTGAAGCTTAACAAGCGTGGGATGGGGGCAATTGTCACGGGACACAGTACGCAATCCATAATTATACATGTGTGCACCCACCGTCCTCTGTCACAGTACGAGCGCCGACATGCCTAATAGGTGTATTGGCAGGCATTCAGAGCTTTTTCGGATGTGCCCTTGACAATTTGAGCTCTTAACGGCAGTAGAAGACATGCAGCCATTTTTTCGAACGGCCCGATTTGATTTTTCGGACGTTTTCGTAATCCCTAGGGAGTCCGAAAAATCAGACGTTGATTGTACAACTGACGAAGATGATGCTTCAAATGGTCCGTGGGGCGAACGCGCGGCGGAACGAGGGCAATAACAGAAAAGACCCTCGCATTGAGGAATGATCGGGAAAGGAATTATGCCGCCTCTTCTTTGAAGGAGCTTGAGCTCAAAAAGCAGTGCTGGCTGACGCAAAGATGCAGGTGACCCTCATACAAACCGAAATGAACTCTTCAAAGCAGTGAAACACAAAACAGGCGTTGTGCATGTGCTGAGAGTATGTGAGGACAAGTTGAGGTTTACTTTACAACTGCTGAGAAAATGTCACTTGTGATGACGTTCCCGCCTAATACCAATGATCTTGCTATCACCCATTTTCGAACATATTTGCATCTTTACGTATCTCTTTTTATTCGTATTTGAAAATGTTCGACTCGATTTGAAATGCCTTTGTCATTTTTCTTTTTCGAATATATTTGCCGTGCGTTTTGCTAACCCCTCCCTTTACTTTTCTATATCGAATAAAATAAAAACTACTCCTTACTATTCAAACTGGATTAGGTTGTTTTTTTATTTTCTTAAAATGCTTTGTTGAGAGTCGGGCGACGTAGTGTCAGCCTGTATTGACATAAAATAAACTTCTGTGTCACCTAGGGAAAACCTGGAAATCTAAGGGGAATTGAAAATGTCCACTTTGTATATACACTGAAGGAACATATTGACAAAGGCAATAAACTAGGAAATTTGGCGCTGTCCTTTGTGAATTGGTTCTGCGTTTTTATTTTATTTTCTTCTACGCAGGCTTTGGCGCTACCCTCCAAACATGCGGGGTGTTTCGTGAAACTTGAACCAAGGATTTAAAACAAAGAGGTTAGCCGCAACTGAATAAAACCAACGACATATGGTTTGCCGTCATGTGGGGCTTCCTCGAACACACTTGATATTGCGCTCAATTAGTTAACTAAGATCATTTATATAAAATTTGTAATATTCACTTTAGGACCAAATGCGTTTCATTACGTTCTACAGGACATTCGAAAACGACCTATCCAATTTTTTATGGCAACGTGCATGCTGCGTGCCAATTTTTTCCGGCGTTTAAAGATAGCCTGCGAAATATGAAGTAAAACCAGGCGACTGCGCTCATGCGTTACCGTATCGCAGCGTTCTCAACCGCGGTTCGTGCGAAAGAACCATGCGCTCAGACCGTGGTGAAGTGAGTGGCCGTGACTCTAGGCATCAGCTTCACAGTGCGTCAGCATCTTTGACGATGACACACGGAAAGGAAGCACCGTCGTACCTGATAAGCGATAAGCTCGGCGCACGGTTGAGCGCGATGCAATACGATAGCGCATGAGTGCAGTCACGCAGTTTATGTCATATTTCACGGGCTTGGGGGCTTTAAACACAGGAAAAAGTCAACAGGCAGCATTTACGTTGCTACAAAAAATGGATCGGTCGTTTTGAAATTGCGTCTGGAACGTAACGAAATGCACCTGGCCCTAAAGAGAATAATAAAATGCTTGCATAATTGAGTTTTGGTAATTAACTAATTAAGCGTAATATAAACATATATCCTAAAGAACGCCACATGACGGCAAACCATATGTCGTTGGTATCGGTCGGTTCACGTTAACCACATCTTTTTTCAATCTTTGGTTCAAGTTACGTGAAACACCCTGTACATAGATGGTTCTGTTAAATAATGGGCTTTACAAGATTCAGCATCTCTTTCACAGGAATAATTTGTTTATTTATTCTTAACCTTTCGTGTTTGCTGTTGTTCCGTACAAACGACTAACACGATGCTTAGATTATTTCATCAACAATGAGGAGTTAATGCTTAAAACAGGCCCAACTTGAGGTGTCATTGTTTTCCTACTACCTGCCGAGTTTCTATTGCCATATTGTATCATTTTTTCTATTCATCCGTGTTCAATTGTGTATTTATTTCTATACGTGAGGGCTCTTTCATACACGGTTTTTTTACGTCTATATATGGATCAGCGTTATAAACTCGAGTTTTTCAGTATTTTCTTTTTCATGCCGCACAAGCTCACCATCTCTGCGCAGTGGTTATTTTGTTTTACTTCTACCTTTATCAGCCTACAAAGGTATTCTAAAGTCTGCATAACAACAACCAACCGCTATGCGATGTCTTCTGCCGCTTAGGGTAAGCATGAATTGCTAGGATTAAGCAGTGCTTGAATTAGTCAAGAACGATTAATAGCAACAACAGAAAAAAATGCACAAATGCTTTCGTTAAGGCAGTATTACGAGAATAATTTGCTGCACTTGCTGCTTTCACTGAGCGCGACAAATTGTTGCTATTCTAATCTACCTAATATATTTCCCTTGAATTCGCTCCAGACTAATTCAGAAGACGCAGCCAGATTCTTCACAGAGAAAGCTGCAATTTCAAGCGGAATGGAGGTGCCAGAACCGCATAAGGAATACATTGGCAGTTCCCATGGTGCGCAGCACATATAAGCACTTTAACAGGATGAGACATGCAACAAATGGAATAGCGTACTTACACTGAACCGACCTCTTTGAAACGACATATGTAAGGCGAAGGATTGAAGTGTCAACTAAAGATTAATCTAGGAATACAGAGGCACTAGTGAACCGTCACTGAATTGCATATACACATGACGACAGCTACATTTCCTACTTGTGATCGATAGTAGTATTCGCTAAACGCATGAACTGTTACTGTGCTCATTTCCGAAGATAGAAGTTCACCTTCCAAAGTAGGGATGCTTCGAGCAGTGGCAACAGCCGGGGGTGAAACCCTTTGGCAACGATTGAAGAATACCTGCAAGAAATGTGAGAAAACCAGCCTCTGTATTTAAACACGCTGAAACGAATTATGCTTTTCAAGCATAGGGGGCATTGGTTAATTAAAGCCACCGTAGCTTTTGTTGCATCCAATCACTGCAGGCTCCTTCAGTGTCATTTGACGCACTATGTAACTTGAGCATTTTAACGTCTTCAATACACTTTTTTATTGGCTACAACTACTATGCGAGCTATTGTCGAAAGCAACGAAAGCTATGGCACAACGTCTACGCATTCTTCTGTCGGCATTTAAAGAAAGCCACAATTTGCTCATCGCACAATTCATGTCATAAATTATAGAAAATAAACGAAGCTAGACCTCGCTAGTGTGAAAATGTTATAAATGTAAGGAAACAGGGCGACACATAGGTGCCCCCTGCCTACCTCTCGCTTTCTTTTATACTGCAAATTTATGCCTCTCTCCCCCCTCCCCCCCCCCACCCGCCCCGGCAGTCTCCATCTGCTCTTTTTCCCACCCATGCTCGTCATCGCGAGCCCGAAGTGCTCGGGCTTCCGTGGTATCAGAAATATCGACAGGCAATGGAGCGTGTTATTGGCTTTGGCAAAAAAGTGACAAGAGATGGTGAAAGGAGGGGGGAAGGGGGCTGCAGGCGTCACCTTCGGTGCCAAGACATGTCAACCCCTGCTTCTACCGAGGCGATATCGTGCAGCCTTGTCACGCATTTACGGTTGCTGTCGGGGTAAGGCGACTGGAGGAAGCCACGAATTTATTGACGGCTTCCTTATCGAGCAGCTCGCTGTGATAATTGCATAGAGGATCAAGAATCGAGATGGTTTCTCAGAAGGTCGGTGCGTAGGATAATAACGGTTCCACCTATAAACTAGTTCCTTGCTCTTTGGTTCTCGCCCAGATCCCTACTGCATGAATAAATTTTAGTCCCCTAAAATGTACTCTCCTACATACCCTTCTTATTCTACATGTGACGGTTTCCTGTCCTTTAGCGGTTGAGAAATGGTGCATGGACGCAGCAACTTTTCTAAATTGCGAAAAGATTTGCAGATGCAGCAGTAATACTTTCCCACTATACCTATTCTAACACACAGTATAATTATTTTCTTTTCCTCAACGGTTCACGACATTTTTCACAAGTGCGAGTAGACAATAGTTTAAAAATGTGGATTTACTACAGCAAAAGAAACGTATATCAACACGAAATGTTTCTTCGCATGAGAAAAGAAGTGTGCTTTAAGTGATGTGACTAATGATCACAGCCAGTAGATATTACAGCACTAAAGAAAACTGCTGCACACATTTTAAAGATGAGAGTGCTCGGCACTCCCCCCCAAGTATGTTGCGTTAGATTGTTGCGAGAATACACTGCAAACCTCGCAATGGTAGCAGAAAAAGACTGCTTAGAGCACTTCCTTTGATTGCGCGATATGAAAGGAGCAGCCAACAGAGACATGTGCCAATCGCACATCGCACTGGCCCTAGAACAAGCACGTGTTGAGAATGAAAGCCAGCTCTCCTTGAAAGGAGTCATCGTTTTACAGCAAAACCAGGAGTAACCTTCTGCAGGACGTAAGCCTAAATCTTCTGAAATGAGGAATAGTCGGTCGCCATGCTTTTAAAGCCTAGCTTTGCGAACTCTCTCAAACTTTCCTGACAGCTAGTACCTCCTGGGTGCTGCTGCTCCCTTCCCGAATAGCTCAAACGCAGGACAGCACAGTTTTTTTTTTTTTTGCCCCCTACAGGTTTTCTGGCTGCTGGTCTTGTTATTTGCGCAGTTATGGAGCGATAAAACAAATGATACCTAACCATCCTTATTGCTACATATGCACCTCAAGAGCAGAATTCATGCATTAAAGCAAACCTTTCCACGCCTACTTTCTTCAGGCTGGCGATTTGGCGCATCTGCTTGGTTGGTCTTTCACAGAGTAAAGTGCAGGTTACTATTGCACTGTCTCCAGGATCGGCGCGGTCTAGTCGGAGCGCTGACCCTGCATGCAGTCTCAGCAAAGGGAGCCTATCCCGGAGACATTGTAATGAGCAGTCACGTTGGAGACTTGGTTGGGAGGGTGGGGGGGATAGCCGCGTCTTGCCGTCTTCACTGGATGGCAGATCATCCCTTTGAACAAAACGCAGTGCAGCATATAATAAGTTGCAAGGTATTAACGTAACCGCTTCTCGAATGCTTGAGGTCTCAAATTTTAACATGTTGATTCGATCTGCATAATATTTTCTTTTTTCTTGCAGAACCAAGAATACGTTGGCTGCACTAAGATATTCGAGGAGACCGAACTTGTACTTCCATAATAGATCGACAATCGGGCGGTCATATCATAATAGATCGACTCGTGCGTGCGGTCATATCCGTTCGCTTTGCATCCGCGCTGCTGGTAGGCATACGGCGCAGCCACCGTGAATAGATATCTCTTTTTTTTCTGTATTAACTTCCAAATATTGGCCGTTCGGCAGCAGAAATGATCCTAAATATTTAAAAAGATCTTCCTGAAAAGAAAGAGACGAAATAGAGTAATGAAACTGCAAGACATTGACGAAGCATGCCGCGCTGGCCCTCATACTCGAGTAATGGAATCCGGCGGATTGCGAGTGGCTTTATGCTGTTTCGAGTTTGTCTGCCATGTTATATGCGGGTACGATGTGCGCACATTAAACTGCTATACAGCGTTTTCTGCAGGAGCACTCTCCGAAAGCCTACGCGCGAGCTTTTTTTTTGCCAGGCAAAAGCCCTTGAATAACCGCAATGCTTCGAGCACTCGAAATGGATGCCGTTGGAAGATTTTAGCATCAGGTTTCGTGAACAAATGGGAGGAACCTATGACCAAACCTGAATGTAGTACGCACGTCGTTGTCATGACTTGCTTCCTCTTCGAAATGCATCCACTACTCACACTTGCACGCGCGCATGCGCACACAGACATGGACGCATACGATTGCAACATTCTTTTTTTGCTTCAACACACCATCTTCGGGCTGCTAATATACAATATTTTACTTCTCGCCAGGAAGCCGAGGCTGCTGGGCAAATACACGTTTAAAAGTGTATCTACCATGGTATTTATTTATTTATTTATTTATTTATTTATTTATTTTGTAGAAATAGTGCCGGCCCATGGTTCAAGTAAGTGGGAAAATATACAAAGCAGAATACAATAGAAAGAACAATAATTTGGAAAACAGTAATGATGATACGGGAAGTCAAAACGACTAACTGCTACAAATGCCAAAAATCAACGCAACAGGAAAAAAATCCCGTCTCATTGGTGCTACCCAATTTGAAACACATAAACAATGAACACAAAATCAGTCGAAATCAAGTACAAAAAAAAAATGATCGACGAATACGATATTTCCTAATGCGAAATTTCATATATAGAGACATCGCACTGATCGCGGAACCAACAGCCAGAGCCATATGCGCGGCGCTATACATACAGGGTGTCCCAGGCAACTCGAGTAAAATAAATCATGCAAATGCCACGTAGTGGGTAGAACCGAGGCAATGTTATTTGCCGTTGCTTGGAGATAACCAGATCATAATGTTCATTCTGCCTAATTCAACAATTAGTCTTAATAACTTAGGCAACTTGTGAAAATTATGATTACATGAAAAGGGCCAATGATAACATTGCAGAGCAACATGTAAAACTTCCGATACAGCTTTCTATTCCTTAATACGTGCCACATATGTGTTTTCCCGAGTGTGAAAGGAGCCCGCAAACACATGCAAGATTGCTGCGCGACTGGCGGCTCGAAGCACCGTGGCATCTTCGTTACTTCTGCCGCGTTCCAGTATTTCGTATTTAGATATAAAGAGATGCCAGCATTGCTACCTGACACCGCTGCTCATTTCCTTTGATAATTTCCTCGTAAACATTATTTTCGGTCTGTCTGCAAAAAAAGAAAAAAATGGCCAGGCTTAGCTTGCTTAAGCCAAGAATGCGTTGTATATTGCGCGGCCGCGCAATATGCGGCCGCGCGCGACCGCGCCAGTTGGGGCCCAGCTTTTCCTCCGTGACGTCACGCGCCGGCGCAGCGCCCCTAGAGCGAGGAGCGGGAGTCAGGTGGTGGCTGCGGCCGCGCTAGGCCACCCTAGCCGCACGCGACGGCGCGAGTTGGGGCCCAGTTTTTCCTCCGTGACGTCACGTGCCGGCGCAGCGCCCCTAGCGGGAGGAGCGGGAGTCAGGTGGTGGCTGCGGCCGTGCGCGACCACGCGAGTTGGGGCCCAGCTTTTCCTCCGGCTGTCGTGACATCACGTCACGTGGTTAAATGGTGGCAGCCCGGCCGCGCCCAAGGGCTGAACTGAGTGATTGCAATATGCAACGCAT
Organism: Dermacentor albipictus; assembly: GCF_038994185.2. Classification (NCBI taxonomy): domain Eukaryota; kingdom Metazoa; phylum Arthropoda; class Arachnida; order Ixodida; family Ixodidae; genus Dermacentor; species Dermacentor albipictus. The sequence continues at coordinate 52,976,690 of NC_091824.1, forward strand.
AAAAGAAAGAAACGATGCCATTGTCAAAGCTGGTGGCTGCACCTCTTGGCACGGTGGATTACTGGCTGTGGCTTTCTGTGGTTGAGTAGAAGGTTGCGGGTTGGAATCTTGTCAAGAAAGCCGTATTCTTACGGCGGCACAACAATAAAGCAAAAGACGCTAACAGCCTTCTATGAATACTATAGTGTGCTAAAGAATCACTCTTCAGTGTGGAGCAAAGAGTACATGGACGCAGAGGAACAAGAAGGCACAAAATGTGTGCGTGTCTTGTTTTTCATGTGCATCTATGTGATGATGATATGTGGTGTTTAATGGCGCAAGGGCCAGGTTTGGCCAAAGAGCGCCATGACAAGTGGTGATGTTGACGATGTATTATGGAGATGTGACTTGGCTGTAAAGTGGCCTAAAAATATTCGCTGTAAAGTGCGTAAAATTAACTTGTTATAAAATTATGGCGATTACAGATGACGAATACTATGAACACTAAAATCCATCGTGAAAGAATGATGCAGAATAGAAAATATATGAGATGGTAAAAATTGCCTGGAGCACTGTTGCCTCGCCAGAGCCCTTGGAACACAAGGGCCTAGAGGCACGTGCTACACGAAAGAACTATCGCAGCGCCATCCTCTGAAGAGAGGAGACGCTACGAACATGTTGGGCTAACAACATGCAACACAACATCTTTCAGATAACTTAGGACTGCGTTAGTGTCGAAGAGCGGTTCTGGGCCGAGTAACATTACAGGATGAAGGGGAATATGCTGCCGGTATGCTAACGGAAAATGTTTCTTTCTGTCAGATTCGGCTTTCCGACACTCCAGGAGGACATGGAGGACGGTCAGCCTCTCCCCGCATCTACCGCAGGTTGGAGGATCATTTTCAGTGAGTAAGAAGTTGTGTGTACCAAATGTGTGTCCTATTCTGAGGTGACAGAATAGGACATCTGTTCGGCGTGATTTTGTTACGGAGGGCCAAGAACCTAACTGTGGCTTTATCACGTGCAGTTTGTTATTTACTTCTGCGTCCCACTTACGTTGCCAGTGGTTTCGCAGTTTCCCTCTTAAGAAAGGCTTCAGGTCCGTGACAGGGACCGAAGCAGTAGGACTGACTGTATGCAATGAAATTGATGTGGCCATCTGGTCTGCTAGAACGTTACCCTCGATGCCCCTATGTCCAGGCACCCAGCATATAATGACATGCTGGTTAGACATATACGCTCTACAGAGGACGGAATAGAGCTGAATTATTACGGGGTTTCTGTGTTTACAGTGTGACTTCAAGGCTTTTACCACGCTTAAGGAGTCTGTAAATAAAATTGTTTTTTGAATATTTGATTTTCTGATATGTTTCACAGCCGACAGTAGTGCATGGGCCTCAGCCGTAAATATGCTTGTTTCAGGGTGCAGTACACCGGATTCCGAGAAGGATGGGCCAATGACTGCGTAGGACACCCCGGCATGTGACTTAGAAGCGTCTGTATAAAACTCTGTGCACGAGTACTTGTACTGGAGCTCCATGAAGTGCATTTTGATATGTGTCTCTGACGCATGTTTAGTGACCTGTACAAAGGATGTGTCACATTCTATCAACTGCCACTCCCAGGGTGGTACTAGCTTAGCTGGAGGCATTAGGCGTTGGTCGAGAACTGGGACATCCATTTCCGTGCTAAGTTCTCTTGCACGCAGTGAGAAAGGAAGTCTCACAGAGGGTCTGTTATGAAAAAGTGTCTCACATGTCAAGTCGTTAACGGTTGTGAAACACGGATGTTCCTTATTAGAGCGCACTTTCAGAAAATAGTTGAAGCTGATGTAAGTTCTCCGAAAATGGAGTGACCACTCATCGGACTCAACATACAAACTTTCAACAGGGCTTGTTCTAAATGCCCCAGTGGCCAGACGGATTCCCAGATGGTGTACGGGGTCTAACATCTTTAGCGCGCTCGGGGCGGCAGAGTGATATACTGCGGCTCCATAGTCTATTCGCGACCGAACTAGGCTCCTGTAAAGATTCAACAGGCACTTCCTGTCGCTACCCCATGTTGTGTATGATAGGATTTTAAGTAGGTTCATTGTTTTTAGAGATTTTTCTTTAACATGTTTTATGTGAGGAATGAAAGTGAGCCTTGAGTCAAGAATAACACCAAGGAATTTGTGTTCTTTGCTGACAGGAATTTGGTGCCCGCCCAGTTCTACACAAGGATCTAGGACCAGGCCTCTCTTTCTTGTGAAGAGAACACAAGAACTTTTGTGGGGGTTGACCTTAAATCCGTTTTCGTCTGCCCACTTGGAAACCTTGTTCAAGCCCTGCTGTACCTGTCTTTCGCATACTGTAAGGTTGCAGGATTTGAAGCCTATTTGTATATCATCTACGTATACGGAATAAAAAATGGCAGGTGGTAGTGAAGCACGTAGCGTGTTCATCTTTACGATAAAGAGAGTGCAGCTGAGCACGCCTCCCTGGGGTACACCGGTTTCTTGCGTAAAGGGACGGGAGAGTTCATTGCCGACTTTTACTCGGAAGGTACGATTTGACAAATAGCTTTCAATTGTGTTCAGCATATTTCCACGGATGCCATTTTCCGACAGGTCTCGTAAGATCCCGTAACGCCATGCCGTGTCATATGCCTTCTCCATATCGAGGAATATCGATAGAAAAAACTGTTTATGGATAAAGGCATCGCGGATATTTCCTTCCATGCGCACAAGATGATCGGTTGTGGACCGCCCTTCTCGGAATCCACACTGATAAGGATCAAGTATATTGTTGAGCTCAAGGAAATGTATGAGTCTGCGATTTATCATTTTTTCAAAAAGCTTACACAGACAATTAGTTAGAGCTATCGGTCGGTAACTAGCCGCCAAGGAAGGGTCTTTTCCCTGCTTCAGGACAGGAACTACAATCGCTTCTTTCCATGTGGATGGGAGGTATCCCGAAGCCCAAATAGTATTGTATAGTGTAAGAAGTGTAACTTGTGCGTCAGTATGTAGGTGCCTGATCATGTCATACATGACTCTGTCTGGTCCCGGTGCAGTGCTTTTACAAGTGTTCAACGCAGCTCTCAACTCGACAATACCGAAAGGCCGGTTATACTGTTCATTCTGCCTGGATTTCCGTATGATTGGCTGACGTTCTATTATTTCTTTATGTTTAAGAAAGGACTGGGAATAATTGGTTGAGCTTGACACACGCTCAAAGTGCTCCCCAAGTGAGTCTGCCTGGTCTTGCAGGGTTTCGCCTTGTGTGTTTACTAAAGGGAGGGAGTATGTTTGTCGCCCTCTTATTCTACTAACCCTGTTCCAGACTTTGGCCTCATCTGTATACGAGTTGATACCTGTTAAAAAGTTCTGCCAGCTCTCTCTTCTGGCCTGTCGGCGGGTTCGCCTGCCTTGGGATTTTACTTTTTTAAAATTGATAAGATTCTCCGCAGTGGGGGAGGCACGTAGCAACCCCCACGCTTTATTTTGTTTCTTACGAGCGATCCTACAATCATCGTTCCACCAGGGGACACGCCGTTTGCCTGCCAATCCATTTACTTGTGATATACATTTAGTTGCGGCATCTATGATGAAGGCTGTAAAGTACTCCACAGCTGCATCGATTTCTAAAGAAGACATATCAGCCAGCGAGATGTTAGTAAGTGTTCGGAATTTCTCCCAGTCGGCTGTATGTATCTTCCACCTAGGAGCTTGTGGAGGAAATTCATTTTCTTTAGATGTTCTTAGCAGTACAGGGAAGTGATCGCTCCCGTAAGGATTGCTCGTAACTTCCCATTCGAGTTCGGGCAGTATAGACGCGGAAACTATACTAAGATCTATTGACGAAAAGGTTCTGTTTGCAAGAGAGTAATATGTGGGTTCTTTCTTATTGAGAAGGCACGCTCCAGAAGAAAAAAGAAACTGCTCAACGAGACGACCTCGCGCATCAATACGAGAGTCTCCCCACAATCTGCTGTGTGCATTGAAATCGCCAAGAACAAGATAAGGTTCTGGCAATTGATCTATCAAGGACTGAAATTCATGTTTGTTTAGTTGGTAATGCGGGGGTACGTAAATCGAACAAATAGTGATGAGTTTGTTCAGCAGGACAACTCGAACCGCCACTGCTTCGAGGGCCGTTCGTAGCTGTAAACATTGACACGCTATGCTTTTTTGAATTACAATGGCAACACCGCCAGATGATGCCATAGCATCATCGCGATCTTTGCGGAAAGTAATGTGCTGTCGAAGAAAATTAGTGTGTTTTGGTTTTAAGTGTGTTTCCTGTAGACACAGCACTTTTGGATTGTGTTTTTGAATGAGCTCTTGCACGTCATCAAGGTTTCTGAGAAGACCTCTGACGTTCCATTGAATTATTTGTGTATCCATATTGGGTGATAATATGTGCTGTGTGTACAGAAACAGAAGTAGTGTTTATGGAAATTACTGTGATTAAATTACAGAGCCCTTTCGAGGCCCTGTAACGGGAGTTTTGCCCTTTCTGGAGCGTTCGAGTGAACCTCGCCGCTCCTTAGGCGCTTGGCGCCCCTGGAGGATAGGTGTAGTGTCCATTGCCTCTTGTGAGGCGCCGGACACCTGCTCTTGCGAGCGAGAAGTCACCAGGGAGAGTCTCGCCTTGGAGGGCAAGACCGCTGCGCCCACCAGCCCGGAGGTCGATGGGGTTCCCTGGGGGATTTGGCTGCGCCGGCCGTTGCCAGCGCTGGAAGGGACCTGGGAGGTTGAGGCAGCCTCAGCTGCGCCCACCTTCGGGGTCGATGGCCCCTTTTCCTCGGTTGGCGGAGCAGCGCTAGCTGCAACCACCGTGGGGGCAGATGGCGTAACTGCCGACTCACTGCGTGTGGGTCGGACAGTCGCCGGAGGCCGTTGTGACGCTGCCCCCTGACGCGCCACATCGGCAAAGGTTTTCTTGGGCAGGTATGATACCCGCCTCCGTGCCTCCTTGAAAGTTATGTTTTCCTTTACCTTGATTGTAACGATTTCCTTTTCTTTTTTCCAAGAAGGGCACGACCGCGAGTACGCGGCGTGCTCACCATCACAATTAACACAATGTGGAGTGTTCTGGCACGTTTCAGAGGAATGTTCTTTGTCACTGCACTTGGCACAAGTCAGCCGGCCTCGACAGTTCTGTGAACTGTGGCCGAAACGTTGGCACTTAAAGCATCTGAGAGGGTTGGGAACGTATGGTCGAACCCGAAGTTTGATATAACCGGCCTCGATGGACTCGGGAAGGACACTTGAGCCGAACGTGAGTATCAGGTGTTTCGTGTTGATCTCTTTTCCATCTCGCCTTATCTTAATTCGTTTAACATTTACAACATTCTGGTCACTGAAGCCCTCCAAGAGTTCAGCCTCAGTGAGCTCCATCAAGTCATCATCAGAGACAACACCACGGGTGCTGTTCATGGTGCGGTGCGGGGTTATAATTATTTGGGTTTCCCCAAATGACACTAATGTTGACAATTTTTCATATTGTTTTTGATCGCGGAGCTCCAAGAGGAGATCACCGCTTGCCATCCTCGACGCCTTATATCCAGGACCAAAGACTTCAGTCAATGACTTAGAAACAAGGAAGGGTGAGATAGTTCTTACTGGTTTATCTGGTTTTGCGGAATGGATAACATGGAAACGCGGGAACGATTCTTTTTGGCGGCCGAAAAATTGAAAGACTTCATCGGTGCGCCCTCTTTTCTGAGGGCGATCAAGTAGTGGAGGGAAGGAAGTAGCCATGTGTGGACGTGTAGTTTTCGGCAGCAACGCCAGCCACCCACCATGGAGTCCAACAAGGGGACGCTGCAGGGTCTGAAAAACAGGGCCTGCTAACGCCAGCTGTACGTTGCCGCTATAACCCAATATGATATAACCGAGGTTGGCTACTCACACAAGGTTAACCCTTGCTGCCAGGAAGGTCGGAAGTAATAAAGAAATGAGAAGGAGACAGGAAAGGCGGAAAGTAAGGAATAGACGAAGGTTGTAGGGAGAGAGAGACAGGAAAAGGCAACTACCGATTTCCCCCGGGTGGGTCAGTCCGGGGGTGCCGTCTATGTGAAGCAGAGGCCAAAGGGGTGTGTTGCCTCCGCCGGGGGGCCATAAAGGTCCAATCACCCAGCATCAGCTCAACCCCCAGGATCCCCTTTTCCCCAGACACGGCTAAGCCGCGCACGGCTACACGCGGGAGGGTCCAACCCTCGTGTGCTCGGGTCCGTGGTGTCGCCACACACCAAACGCCTGCTTGCGCAGACGCCCCTGCGGGGTGTGCATCTATGTACTAGGAGCGCTATGCATCTAAAAGCTTTCACGATGATATACGAACAAGCCCATACTTCAAAATTGGCAATGGCTTAGCTCAGCTATGCCAGGATATACGTAGCGAAAGCTAAGGCATAGCATGGTTAGCCTTTGTTGATCTTGAATGCAAGTCCAGGTTAGTCTGGTTGTCTAGCTAAGTTGCGGCGTTTAGCAAGTCGTTCGGCGCGCTGTTCGTATGTTTCCTGGGCGATTCGTTTCCTCTTCATCTCGTTCAAATGTCGAATCCAGGCCTCCTCCTGCTTATCAGAATTGTCGCCGTCCATAGTGCCGCCTAAACCGTGGTCGCGGCACACGCGAGCTCTCCTTTTTAATCCTCGGCCATGTCAGCAGGCATGCGACGCAGCTGGCGAAGTGAGTGGCGGCGAACGCAACGACGAGGAACGCGATGCGACGTCATGTGCCTCCTCGGAGCACGGCCACGGCGAAATCGCATGTTCGCGGCCAGTAAAGCTTTCGCCTTAATAAAGAACCGCGTTTTGCTCCATTTATTTTGCTGTCTCCCCCAAGCTGATGTTATGGGCAGTAGAACTTATTCGGCTATGTTTGTTTAAAAGCATTCCTAAAGGAAGGTTCTGAAGCGTTCCGCGTGATATGAACTTAAAGCTTAACCCTATATTAGGACCTTTAAAGCACACCTTTCTGGCCAAAGTGTTAACTACTTGTAAATAGTACTGCATAACCACGCGTTGCTTGAACTTCACGAAACGGCCTGCGAGACCGAAGCAACCTGGGTTTTACCTTAAGTTGACATGTTTTAGTGCTTTCGGATTACTATACATACACTCGACTATCGCTTTGTATTAGAGTCAGGTAGCTGAGAATTTTGCCCTTACATACATGTGTTCGTGCGAGCGGGTGTGTCCATGTACTTGTTTGTGTGTGTCTTTGTGTGCGAACGAGAAGAAGGCAATCGGAGAGGCTCGACTTGCTTAGTAATGTTGGTTTTATGGCTAAGGTATATATATATATATATATGTGTGACTAGTAAAAATCGGGCTTCGGGGTTTTTTTTTTCGAGTTCATATATAGAATGTCACGGTGCCACGAGGTGCCACATGAGCTTCTATATCTGGTCGTTGCCATATATATATATATATATATATATATATATATATATATATATATATATATATATATATATATATATATATATATATATATATATATATGTATATATATATATATATATATATATATATATATATATATATATATATATATATATATATATATGCTAATTAAGTAGCCCCATATGCGTACTAACTGCTGCTCGCAGGCCAACGACTTCCCCAGAGCAACCGGCAGGTCATCCTGTATCTCTAGAGAGCTAGAAGCAATACGGTAGCGTAAGGTCATTCAAACCAAGAAAGTCGATGAACGCGAGCAAACAAATGGGTGCCTAGAGAAAACAGAAGACCGCGACCACTGTCTCATGCTTTCTGCCGATCCCATTCTCCGTATTTAGGAGGCAAGGTTCTCGAACAGCATGAGCAAGGAAGAGGTGAGGAGTAGGCGAAAAAAAATGCTATAAGAAGACACAAAAGGACTTATGGAGCAAGAGGGAGGTCAGTGGAGAGCAACAACTGCCACGCATTTGTAGGGACGAATAGAAAGAATGTCACGAAAAAAAGGAAAACAAAATACAGCAATACAAAAGACAGCGAAGTAATTCAGTTAAGGAAAATCAATAGCTTTCACCCATTCCTGTCTTCCGATTGTTCCTTCTCCTCTAGAGTGATTTGCTTGTGTTGAGGTAGTTTTGTTTCGTTTTTGCTTTTATTTTAGCTGTTCAGCCTCAGAATGTTCCAGGTCTACTCGCTTGTCGAATGCTAGGGGGAGAAGCACTGGAGCTGAAAGTGAGACAACCGAAAGCATCATCGCGAGAACCACGGAAAGAGGTGGGGAATGGTGGACGGCGAGTCACAGAGGGAAACTCTCTCAGCAAGAGCCAATGCCCCGCAGTGGTTAGTGCCGGAAAGTGAAGGCTCGTGTGGCGTGCAATATTTATGAGGTGGGGAGTGTCTTCCGAAGAGGCGTAAAGTTGAACGAAGGGGAGCGCGCTACCTTGAGCGCGTCTCTTCCTTGGTCTCCTTTGGTGACGCGCGGTCGCTGCGAATTGGATGCAAGCGATGCCCCAGGAAGCTACTGGCCGAGCCATCCCAAACCCGCGTCAATAAGTGAGTGCGCCGCTGAGAGACTCAAGACACTCCGACAGCTACCCCGGGAGCTGACCCCGCCACTTGGAAATGTGAGAGTGCCATGCGGTTAGGTCTAAGACCGTTCGCATTTGGGGCAGCAAGACAATGCGCTCTGATGCTAGGCGGAAGTTTGGAGCTTGTCCCCGCTCACATTTGCCTTTGCAGGCAATGGTGTTTTCTGCAGGCCTGCGGCAAACTCCACAAGGAAGGGCACTCCTATTTCACGTTGGTCATGTGGTTGACGAGCTTACTGCGCTGCCAGGGCCCATCGCTCCATGGGACGAGATTGACATCGTCAGCAGCACGCCGATGGCGCGCAACATAACACGCATGCACCGATAATAAGGAGCAGCCTACGCGCGAAGACTTGAGGAAGGCGTACGCCCGGGCGTGCTAATTCTGAACTCGTGTACATCGACGCAGCCACCACGAAATATTGTATTGTCGCTGCCTGCCATTTGATCCGGGCGCCTACCACACAATTCTTGGCACTGACCCCCAATATATACACATGGGAGCTGTCACTCCAATCTATCGCAGCTGCGACTGAAGAACAACACCTGTACACTAAAGGTACCAAGATGCACATCCACAGAGGCTCTCCTGCTGCTCCACCGGACTTTCGCCACTCTCATTGCTCGAGCTTGACAGTAATGGCCGCCAAGCGAGCTTGTAGCGCTCAAGAATGCAACCGCTGTCCCTTTTGTCGTCCCTCTGTAAGGTCAGAATTGCCATGTCAACGGCCTTATGGCAACGCGTGGCACTCGATCCTGAAGCGAACAGGGCATCAGAATACATTCGAATTGCAAATCGCGCTGCCTATATTTTCGCCGAACCCGCCGTGGTTGCTCAGTGGCTATGGTGTTGAGCTGCTGAGTACGAGGTTGTGGGATCGAATCCTGGCCACGGCGGCCGCATTTCGAAGGGGGTGAAATGCGAAAACACCCTTGTGCTTAGATTTAGGTGCACGTTAAAGAACCCCAGGTGGTCGAAATTTCTGGAGTCCTCCACTACGGCGTGTCTCATAATCAGGAAGTGGTTTTGGCACGTAAAACCTTGTAATTTAATTTTTAATATTTTCGCCGATCCCACCGCTTCTCGCTGCTACAAGGCTGATGACACGCCATGCCGTCGATGCGCGTCTCTGGAAGGCGAGGCGGGAACAAAAGATTTTTTCTTACAGTACGCCCCAGATGATTTCATATTGCTATGTTTTCCACCAAAACGGCAGAGCACGAGCGCTCCTTAATGATGCTAATTCAAGTGGTGCTTGAAAACCACACCAAAAGACGTGGCCCACAACATGCCCTGTTTTAGCTGGCGCCATATAGCTGCTTTACGTCGCAAACACGCACTCTGAGTTTTAACTTCACAGTGTGCTTGCTGAGACAATGAGAAACTCAGGAAAAACGAGGAAGTTGAAACCAGGAGAAAACTCCACGTTCCATATCGCAACTCAAGTGCTGTGCAACCAATTCAAGCAAAGGAAGTATATACTAGGGATGCAATCGAGAGTAAGGGCGCGCAGAATACAAGCGCAGGCACTGCTAGCACTTTCGCGCTTTTGTTGATCGCGTCGCAATGAACGAACAAAGTAGATTCGAAACACTCACGCATCTTTGCTGTGGCTGAGTCGGAAACGATCATGGTGAACTTCGGGGCAACTTGAAGCACATGAAAAGGCAGCAGCAAGCATGAATATACCAAAGAGGTCAGAATGACGGAAACAAAAACCGCAGATAACGCAAGAAACTATCAAGCAAACTGCAAGCACGCAGTGCAGGAATGCGCCAATGAGTGAACAGCGCAAACGCGTATTCATACAAGTATACGCATAAAAATATGCGCTTACATCGGCATTAATTGCGATAGTTGTTAGCAAATTTGTAATATAAAATAATTGACCAGTTATTTTCTTTATGATGATGATGTGTGGTGTTTTATGTCGCAAGGGCCAGGTTTGGCCAAAGAGCGCCATGACAAGTGGTAATGTTGACGATGTATTATGGATGGAGTGCACAATGAATTCCTCATGGTAGATGTCACATGGCTGTAAAAGGGCCTAAAACCTGCAGCTGTAAGTGGCGTAGAATATATAGTTGCTAAAATAATGACGATGACTAGGCAGTGATGTCGGCTATGGCAATGGGCTTTCCTTAAAACATTGTGCAATAAAAGAACACTAACATCAGAGTTTCAAGAGAGCCCTTGAATGCAGGGCTGTTAGTCATGTGCAAAAAATTGCCTGGCCAAATGATTTTCAGGATGTCGGTTTCGGCTAGAAAATCTAAGACTATTTGCAGTTTAAAAAATGGTCCGTCACTAAGGAAAAATGCAGGATGGAGAGGTATATTTTCTCTATATGCAGTAGGGAAATACTTTTTCCTCTCTGTTTCTATTGCAGGGCACTGGATAAGAACATGCAGGACTGTCAGGTTATGGCCGCACCTACTACAAGTAGGAGGATCCCCGCCAGTCAAGAGGTAGGAGTGAGTATTGTAAGTGTGTCCTATTCTTAATCGGCAAAGAAGTACTTCCTTGTACCATGCTGTTTTGTCACTTATCCAATTCTGCAATCTTGGTTTTATAATATTTAACTTATTCAATGTTTGTGTATCCCACTCTGCTTGCCAATGATTCCTCAATTTACGGCGCAGTAAGGGCTTTCGGTCTGGGGCAGGAATGGGGATATTTCCATCTGTGTCGCTAAAACGCACTGACGTAGCGTTTTCGTCAGCAGCTACGTTGCCTTATATACCTTTATGGCCAGGTACAGAGCAGAGGATAATCGCTTGGTTGCACATATATGCGAAGCACAACAAGCTATACAGCTCATTCAAAACGGGATCACTATGCGCTATTTTCTTCATCGCAGTAGCGCATGCGACAGCCGGCCGCGTACGGAATGCGCGGGAATTGGGGCAGAATTCAATCGTCGCAAATGTCGCGCAATGTGTGCGCGCACAGTTTTCATCGTTAGCATTTTAAAAAAACAATTACCTAATACGTGCGGCAACCGGTGCGAGCGTAACTATTCACCAGGAAAGTACAGAACTTTAGCTCTTTGTGCTTTGTGGGACGACAAACAGTAGACGGTCTGTCGTCCCATTCTCGAAACATTTGTGCTTCTGCTTTCGCGCTACATTTGTCACCGGAAAAGTATAGGAGAGCAGGTCGGGCTTGGTGGCCAAGTAGATTATCCGCAGCTCATTGGCCAGCAGCCCGTCTATGTTACAGAAAAGCCTTTGGCCTCCACGTGAAATATGGAGGCCATGCGGCAGAAATCGGCCTAACCTTTTGTTTCCTTCTATTGCGCGCTAAGAACTAAAAACTGTGCGAAGCGTACTCTTTCAAAAAAGTATTCACCACTTGATCCCCCATCTTTCCCATATTTAACATGGAGGCAATGTCCTTTTCTAACACACACCAAGACCACTAGCCTCTTGCAACGATGGGAATCGAGGATGTAATAATCATCGGTCATCGGTCACTGGTAGGGGCGCCTATGTTGTCTTCCAACTACACACACGCGCACGGGCGCACGCCCGCACACGCCCGCACACGCCCGCACGCGCGCGCACACACACACACACACACACGCCCGCACGCGCGCGCACACACACACACACACACACACACACGCCCGCACGCGCGCGCGCACACACACACACACACACACACACACACACACACACACACACACACACACACACACACACACACACACACACACACACACACACACACACACACTTGTGGGAACGTCGCGGTCCCTCAGTCCATGCCAGCAGGACCCTGTCCTGGCCAGCTGCCCAAGAGCGCGCAAGAGAGGCCAAGAGCGCCCAGCCGAACCTCGAACCACCGCTCTCTATTTACCCGAATTCTTCTCGCGTGACGTGTGGGGAGGCTGCTACTTTGTCTTACATGCTCTGGCAGTGCGGGTCGCTGGGCCCGAAGTTCACCAAGGAAGAGTGGGACGCGCTCCTACGAAGTCCCATTTTTGTTGACCATATCCTGGCCGTCCAGCGCGCCCGCGATCGGGCCGGCAGGCTAGATCTATCAGTCCCATCGTGGGATTAGCCGGGTGCGCATTTTATAGCGTTTTGCTGGACCCAATAAACGTTTATCCACTCACTCACTCACTCACTCACTCACTCACTCACTCACTCGCGAGTCACCTCGTCCTCTACTCCTGCTACTATTGGCTGCGATGCTGGAGCTCCGATGATGATGATGGCGGAGTTCTCATATATATATATATATATATATATATATATATATATATATATATATATATATATATATATATATATATATATATATATACATATATATATATATATATTGTAGGCTGACCGCTCGTGGACTGGAATCTCGACGGTCTCGAGTTGGCAGTCGCGCGGTAATCCTGCGGGATTCGCGGGCTTCTTTCGCGCTCGGCAAAACAGCTTTATGCAGCATGTACTGAGCAACAGAAAGCTGTATCGCGACTTTTTCGCGTTGCTTTACAATTTTCTCATTAACCCTTTTCATCTAACTATAATATTTGAGAAGTTCATTAATTATTTGAGTCTAATTCTATAATCAGGCAGAATCTAAACAGTGAAATCTTTCTAAACAGTGAACCATTGATCGAGGTAAATAGTTACAAGTACTTAGGCGTTGTCTTTAAATATAATCTTTCTTGGAATGACCATATAGAGAGCGTGGCGTTAAAGGCTAGTCGTATGTTACATTTTCTAAAACGTAATTTCTGGAGAGCCCCCCATAAGGTAAAGGAAACGCTTTATTTAACAAACGTTCGTCCGATGTTAGAGTACGGCAGCTCTGCCTGGGACCCAGAGACAAACACAGCCATTAACCAACTGGAACGAATACAAAAACGCGCCGCCCGGTTCGTTACTGCCAACTATGATTTCACTCAGAGCTCATCACAAATACGTGTTAACTTGGGATGGCCACTTCTCGAGAACCGACGGAAATATTTGCGGCTTAAACTTTTCTTCAATATTTACACAGGCAAGACTGGTTTGTGCAGGGACACATACATAAAGAACCCAAGCTACATATCGCCTAGAACAGATCATTCGCTAAAGGTGCAAGAGTACAAATGCCGTATCAACCTGTATAAGCATTCCTTCTTTCCAAAAACTGTACATGATTGGAATAAACTGCCGCTCGAAATTGTTACAGCAACGCCATCTGTGTTCGTAACTTTGTTGTCGAAACATTTATATCTTTAGTTCTAAAATGTGTTTCGCTTCGGACAGAATAGGAGATTAACCTTTCCTGTCCGCGGCTTTTTGCCTTACTCGCTGTTCTTTTTTTTTAATTACATTATTCTAATTATAATTATTATTAATATTATCATTGCGTCGTATTATGTACTAAAGTGTATTTATATTGTATTTCATAATAACCTCTTGTGTAATGTTGTGTTAAGTACTGTGTTTTCAATATCAATATTTTGTTGTATTGTGTATTAGATCTATCCTTTTGTAACATCAATCATCTGTATTTCCATCATTTGTATACTCCTTCCCCCTACTCTAATGCCCAACATTGGGCGCTGTAGGTATGTAAGTAAATAAATAAATAAGTAAATAAATGCAAGGAATAGTATAAGTATCTCCAAGCGACGGCAAACAGCATTAGCGTGCTTCTGTTCAACGGGTATTTGTGTATTTTTTTTAATCTTAGTGCATGATAGTTGTGGCACCCCGTATATATGTATATTGTCTCATAGCAGTGACGGTCAAGAACACAGTAGCAAAACTGTGAATGGCGAAACCAAGTGTTTATTGCGAGAGCCTGTATTTAGAACACCATATATATATATATATATATATATATATATATATAGTGGTGATTAAGTGATCAAAAAAGAATATATATGTGCAAATCACGCACACATATACGTTTGTGTTTGGTTTTCGCATATCTATTGAATATTGAATATCCCTATTGCTCAGTAAGACTCAAGAATACTAAAATTTATACAACATGAAGTCAACGGAATTTAGCCAACGATTTTACTGTGGTGAAGTCCTCAACAAATTTATTGCTGAGATATTGATGTGTACGTTCGACAACTATCGAAACATCATTGAAAGGATTTGGAGCCAACACCTCGTCAACAAAATGTCAGCACCATTTCGATATTCATTTTTATCATTGTTAAAGCGGTCTATATGCGCCAACAGGCCCTCAAAATGCCCGTTGCAGTTTGAAAGCGCTATTTCGATTTGCTTGTCCGTACGAATCCTTTGGAAATTGCTCGCGCACACACCACCGCGATCGGCACCCAGTGGAATAGTAACTATGGGCGTGGCAGCCCATGCGCGGGCTTTTAGCCGCTGACGCTGTATAAAATGGAATAATAACGGGAAGAAAGAGCAATGACAATAATGGCCTCTCAAACTTATTGCTGAGCACTCCGCACGCAAGCATGCTCCTTCCGCGCCGCCGACGTCTTCGCGTTAAAGTGATTGAAAAGAGTGCGTGCGGCTGGGCTTTGACGAGAAATACGTCCACTGATGACGGCCGGGTCATAGAGTTTGACAACGTCGCCGGTAACGTGGCGACTCATCGTCCCTTCCTCTGATCCGCGTCCGTCATTTCGACGGAACTGTTCCACGCCTTCCACCGTCATTTGTCGCACAGTCCCAAAAGTGCGGCCATGTGCTAGCACTTCGGCTCACGCCTGCAAGATGGTAGGCACACCTTGGAAGGGTAGGGAGCGGCGGCGGCGGCGGCGGCCGATGACGACGTGTTCCGTACGACCTCAACGTGGCGGCGCTTTGACGTTAGTTATCTTCAAGCGTGCGTACGTCGATAGGAAACACTTCATTGTTCGGCGCTCTCAGTGCATGTGCCTCGCTTTATTGTACGCGGACGAAATGACTACATGCACGTAGGGCGTGGCGGCGTTGTGCTGAGCGCAGCTAGAGCCTCAAGAGACCAACGAATGGGAGTTTCCCCTTCGCGTCGCTCGTCACTGTCGCAAGGCTGGTTTACGGAGAGGGTAACACCTTGAAGCTTTTCCAATCAGAGCCATTTCCTCTAAAGGAACCAGTGAGTGACGTGTTGTACTTTATTGCTCTTGTTTCATTTTAGTTCTTTTTTTTTTGACAAGTGAGGGTGCGCACAGTGATCGCAAAATATTGATTGGGTTATAGGGCCGCGGTTTGATGAGGAAGGCATTTTGTGCGATGTCGTCGACAGATAGCTTCTCACAGGTTTGTGCTATGCTGGACGTATTAGACATATTTTGGGGAGTAGCCAGTACAGTGACAATATCTGCACGAATAGATCTTCTTGCGTCAAGAAAATAACTAGTAGTGAAAACCAAGGACAAACTTTCAGTAAAGCAAACCGTGAATGTTTCAATGTGTTATTCTAGATGGTGTTATTTTCTGAATGTTGGCTGCCAAAAAGTCTTTTACGGATGTTGAAAGCAACAACGTTTGCTAAATAGAAGACATGCAGCACGTTTGCCAAAAGAGCAGCCGACATAATGGCTTCGTGACTTACACTCCTGTTTTCTATGGCGACTACTTTCTGTGGTGACATTTCCTTACTATTGCAGTGCCCCAAAATAATGAAAAGAACTAACACATTTTTTTACGGATGTGGAAACATGACTAGAAGTATACACGTCCAGCTTAGGTAGCATTTTGTTGTGGAAGGCTCTGCAAACGTGATTCACCTGCAATAATTAAGCAACGTCGCACCAGTTACATTAATGATCGACTGAAGAGTGCTGCTGCAAAGTTCTCGTCCTTATGCGCATGCGTGTGCCCTTGTTTGCTCATATCTTGTGCTATTTCTCTATATTCATTAGAAAATTAGACCCACTGAGTCAATATTATAACGCGGTACACATAACGTCCCTTAGTCCTATCTTTAAATATGTTTGAAGGTGCATGCCAAGATGCTTTGCGTAGGCGCCTTGTGTAAGTGCGCATAGTTTAAAAAAAAACAGTGCTTTTTCAGGCTTTTGTGGTATTTAAAGTTTGAAACGTCCATCGAGTCGAATTGCGGGGCACATGAACTCTGTTTTTAACGGATGTGGCGTCACATTATTTATTCTTCCACCGAAAGTGTTGCCTCGTCACACAGATGGCGCTAAGCCTGTTGAACCGCAAATGAACCGCCATATATTGAACGCATGGGCGTCTATGGAAGATTCGCCACCAGGTATATTAATGCTTAAGCATTTCTTGTGAGTGCCCAATAAAAATATCGAGCATTTTGCAGGTAGCTGGCTATCCAGCATTGCTGGGGGCTCCTCAAATCATTGCTAGGCGGACCAACGCGTTCGTGTAAATGGAGTAGTGTGTGTGACGCGAGGGTACGTGTGTGACGGCAACAGGTAAGATTATGGCCTACTGCATAGAGCATTTGCTGTAATCAAAGGCTCTATTCGATTTGCTGTGTTCGATTCCAGTGTCGGTCATGCTTTTCTTTTCTTTGCGGCAACACCCATGCACCGAGCGTCAGTAATGCAAGGAGCCCCATCCGAGCACAGATTTTCAAAGGCGTTTTGATGGCAAGAGGGCTCCTCGCTGCATTTCGCGGAGGCCGCGGTATCTATGGAGTGCATGGATTTCAATTCCGAAACTTTATGGGTGTAACGTTCTCATAAAGTTTCAATGTGAAAGGTGCGCTGATGATGATGATGAATCAACATTTATTGGACCCGAAATAAATTGGTGGTGCACGCAGGCACCAGAGGGGGTGGTTCCCTAGTTACGGGACCCATATGTTCCCAGCAGCTACTGGCCCCTGTCCGTCAGTGCGAGCTGAATCGGTAGGGCGGGGCTGGATAACAAGGTCTCCCATCGCTCAAGGGGTTGGAGATTGGGGGGTGTTGGTGGGAAGGGGAGGAGTGGGGGTCTTGAGTTCTGTGCACTCTGCGAAGACGTGCGGCAGGGTGACCTTTTCTCTTTTGCAAAAAGGACAGAGCACATGATTCTTGAATCTGTGCTCTGTGAATCTGTGAATCTGTGAATTCACAGATTCACATTCACATTCACATTCAATTTGAATCTGTGAATCTGTGAATCTGTGAATCTGTGATTGCACAATATGTTTATTTGCCGTGGTTGACGCATTATACAGAGTGACGTTTCATTAGATAGGTAGATTTATTGCACACTTATACGTATATTTAGTTATCTCATTCCAAATTTTGTGCATATATGCAATGAACTTCGTTTCCAGTGATATTTGTTTGCCCATTATCAAGTTTGTATCTTCGCATTTACACATTTCATTGTATCTTTGCATTTTTAATGTACGAGGGGGAGTCAAATGAAAGTGAGCCAACCAACCCTGCGCAATAATGGTTCGGTTCATTTTCTGCGAGGCATGCGCGTAGCACACAGGAATATCATTTACAAAAGTGACACACAGGTGTGACGATAAATGCTCTTTAATGCTCTTACACACTGCATGGGTTGAACATGGTTGTGTGAAATAAGGGACGCTCCAAAAGTTGAACAACGTGGTGTCGTCAGGTTTTTGTAAGCTGAAGATGTTTCCCAAAAAGAAATTAGTCGCCGTGTGGCAGCCGTGTACGTTGAACATTGTATGTCATTGGACACTGCGAAGCGTTGGAGCAAACGGTTCAAGAAGGATGTGAAAGTTGCTAAGACGATCCAAGACCGTGCCAAAGCCACCGGGCAATCACCCCCAACGCAATTGTAATGGTTGACGAGCTGATTAGACAAAAACAAAGGATAAGTATCGATGAACTGGTAGAGCGTGTGAACACCAGTCACGGTTCGTTTCCCACCATAATTCATGAAGGTCTCGGTTATCGGCTATTGTGCGCGCAATGGACGCCGAGCATTTTGAACTACACGAGAAGACGGAGAAGTTCGGCTCTGCCTTGACTCATCTGATTCGGTATCAGAATGAGGGTGACGACTTCTTGTCTGCAGTTGTGATCGGGGACGAATCATGGTGCACTACCACGAGCCTGAGACACGACGGCAAATCTTACAGCGGAAACATTCGAATTCACCACCCCCAAAGAAAGCAAAGGCCGCCGTTTCCGCTGGATAGGTGTTAGTTAACTTTTCTTTCGATGATCCGGGGCCATTACTGATCGAATTTGCTGAGCCTGGAGAGACTATCAATTGTTTCCGATATTGTGAAACGCCGGATCGGCTACCTGTCGCAATCAAGATTAAACGATGTGCAAAATTGATGAATGGTGTCATCTTGCTCCACGGCAATGCCCGTGCCCACGTCGCCTATGTGGTTAATACAAAACTGGTAAAGTTTAAGAGGTAAACGCTGCAACATCCGCCATACAGCCCAGACCTGTCGCCTTTTGACTTCCTCACTTTGGAGTAACCGAAAAAGCAGCTCAAGGAAACCAGATTCATATTGGACGATGACGTGAAAGAGTGAGTTGCAGACTTTTTGAAGTAACAACACGAGGACATTTATGAGACGGGAATCCCGTGACTCAAAAGTCAGTGGGACAAATGTACAAGTGCTCATAGAGACTACATTTACATAAAGTACCCCGTTTATCATATATTCGCATTGGGTCACTTTCATTTGACTCGTTCTCGTATATATTGCAGAACTCCTGCTCTTTATATGTGCTCTCTGTTGCAAGTATAATTTCGGTGCAATTGCTGATAATACACGACAAGTGACAGCTGCTTCTGCGCAATACATTGGAACAAATGACAGTGTCATTGACATTTTTCCCTGGCCGTTGCATTTGTACCAAAATATTAACAAGGTTCGCTGACAAAGCTTCATTAACATATTTGTCCTCAACTTGTTCTTTTTATGAGCTTTACATTTTTCATATCAACGGTATGCACTGCTTGGTTTGTTTCGTATTGATATAGTTCTAAAGTTTGTGTGCGATATTCCTTACCTATTAAATAGACAAAAAAATGGAAACATTGATATCAAGTATTTCAGGCACAAATTCTGGGACATATGAGTGTATTATTTTACTAAAATACATATTTTATTTGTCTTGACAGCGCATAGCGTTCGAGAATTTGTGTGCAGCATCTTTGGCAATGGCAATGCAGGTATTTTTCATGTATTCGACCCGTCGACAAATTGTATAAGGAGGAGGCCGAGCTGCAACCTGAGCCACCACCCCAACCTGAGCCATCACCCCACCCTGAACGAAATTTCTGGCTACGCCACTGAGGCCACATGGTAGGTGTGCCTCTTATTTAACTTTTATTTTATATAGCCATTGATACTGTCACTGTGACTGTCACATTGTAGTGACGGTGAAGAACAGAGTGGCACAGCGGAAGCCATGAAACTAGCTGTTTACTGGGAGAAGCTGCTTATTGCGAACATAATAATAGCGGCGAGCACACTCGTCGATCGGTGAAACGCGATCTGCTGGTCAAGTGCGTCGGCTTTTATACATGACGTGGAGAATGTTGTTCCGTAATCGCTGGTGCTCGCATACCATCCAGAAAGTGCACCACCATTCGTGTCGCACGTACCATCTGATTACGCAAGGTCCAGCGAGAACATAAACAGATAGAATCAGCGATTACATTCGAGTTAGTTCAAAATCATGCAGGGGCCGTCCTGCGCTGAGCGATAACGAGCAAGCTGCTATAGCGGGTGAAATGCGGTCCCCACGAGAAGGTGGTGGTAAGAACTTTACTAAAATACTACTCAGGTAAGGTCTGGCAGGCCCGAGTCCTAGAATGGCCCCTCACGAGGAGCGACTCTTTCGGCCCAGGCAACTAGGATGTTTTGTTGTTTTTGATTCGGCGTTCTCAAAACCTCGTCCCATGTCCGATGTGAGGGAGCTGGCAGGAGCGAACTGGGAGGAGGTAAGGCCTCTCATCCCCGAAGGATGTAATTTTGGATACCCCAGAAAAAGGATAAACAATTACACACGTCACTATTCACGTTTCAGAGTAAATTCTGGACTCTAACATAGGCTGCGTTGCTGGCTGATCCGTGACATTCGATGAGAAATATGAAACCACACGCCATCTTTCTATGACGGGTTCCACCGTCACCGCAAGAAAATCGTTGCGCAACTTCACTTAACAGCTTCGCTGCAAACGCATACTTATGTGCATACATGGCATATCAGGTTTTGCTGTTTCATCTCAGCAATAACTCGTGCAGCTGACAGTTGCAGTGATGACACATACTGCAAAAAAAAAATTTCTGCGTTACAAATTATTTATGCGGTTTGGCCGCAGCATACCCACGCAGCAAAGTGACGCAAGTATAGCTTCGCAAGGGCCAACCAGCGCATGCTCATCAGTCGCAACCTCAGCAAAAGAACTAACAAAGGAAAACGTTTTCGAAGTACTCAGAAGTAATTTGCGAGCTCTTCCGACGGAAATCGTTGCTTCACAAAGTGGATCTAGTAAGCTCAGAACTGAGGCTTTCAGTCTTGTTTTAGAAGGAAATATTTCTGTGCCATAAGGAAAGAACAAACGCCGCATGGCGCAAGTGTATACTTTGTGCTGTAGCTTTGAGAAATAACAAAATAAAAACATGCTGTATATATTGATCACACCAAGCAAAAATGACGAATTGTGGGCTTTGTTTTTTTTTTCCTAGTGTTTGGTGTGCGCCTTTGTCTTTTTTTTTTTCAGGCACCTACGCAACCGCAATGACTCACGTTATCTCAACACAATACTCTACAAGAAAAAACATTACACTTGGGATATGGGACTTACAAAGCAATAACACCAAGAAGGAAGTGACGTAGAGCTGTGCCTGCAGTCCCGCAGCTGGACATAAATCTTGCACATCTCCTCTGCTTCTGGCAGCCTTGTATTGCAGCGTGGAGGACGTGTAATAATACTTTATGCGCTTTCTCCTCGGGCTCTTCTATGTTGTTTGCATACTGCTGATTTTACTTTCCGCGCTGTATTTCTCGTCCCTTCGTTTGTGTGCACATTACCACCAAATTGACCGAGCTTGACAACTCATTCCGATCCAACGACAGTGGGGAACTGTGGGATAAGCTCTCCAGCCTCACAAAAAAAAAAGGAATGAAGGCACATCTACCATCGTGTGGTCTACTACTACAAACGCACAACAAAATAAGCGCAAAGGAGCGTTACGTGAATCGTGACATCACAGGGGGGTGGATGAACAGAAGCGTCCCCACGCGTCCTTGCAATCAATCACGTTGCCTGTTCTATCCTGTCACTCCAGTTCATTCTGCAAATTTGATTTTTCAGCGGTGCAAGCCGGCCACTGGCGTCAAAGAGCGTGCTAGTTAGGCCTGCTCGGCTGGAACGCCAACGAGCACGACCCGGCGAACCATTGTGCCTCAACGGCGCCTGCGGGGTTCCGTGGTCCAGGGGGCCGTTTCAGCTATTCCCAAAAATATACCCCCACCCCGAAACGGGACGGCTGACGTCACCGCAATGCTTCCGCCTGCCCCGACACGTGCGCTTCACGTGGTGCCAGTGGCGTTGCCGCTACCTACTATGCAGATTAAGCTTGTGTCTGCTACTCTGTGCCCCCACTATGCGCCACTGCAGTACGAACGCTGGCTGCGCGGCTGACGCGTATTCGCAGTCAGGGGAGCGCAATTCAGTTGACACATCGCATTCAGTACTGCTCCGCTGGAGGATGTAAGGGGCAGCCCAGAATGGGCAGTTTCGACGAATCGAAATGTTCCCTTAACGGGAAATTGGAATACACGCTACAATGTGCGATTCACAGCTTGCGCCGAAACTAGATAAATAGTCCTGTGAGTGGGCGTCCAGAGCAGCCCACCCTGTCTCCGGCATTACCATTGCTGAAGTTGTTGTGACTGCATTGATTATTCGCCTTGATTGTGAATGGTAGTGAGTTCTTACCTTTATTCATCCTCAGATGAAGCTACGCTACTCAGCTTGCGTGGGATTGTCTAACCTGCTCCACTATCACAAGCAAGTTGGTGCGAATATTGAATACCTACCTACACACATGTAGAACTGCTATCCGTTTGCAACAGAAAGAGCGTACAGGGAGGAAATAAATGCCAATGTACTGACCTTCAGCTTAGCAGCACACCGCTATAGCCACTCGGCTACGTGGGTTGCCCTATGACATGCGCGAACACATTTGATAAAGCAAGGGTTTGCTTAGGCGAGAGCTTTCTCCCAATAAAATGAGTGTTGCTTAGTCAGTCTAATGAAACTAAATAGAAATAAAAGCTTACACGTGAATGTGTAAGCCTTCCTAAGAATTCGCAAATTTTACGAACCGTTCCAACCCGAAACTGACACGCAAATGGCTAGCCCTTTTCAAACCCTGATGCACTACGTACCATGATGATTGTTTTGGCGGCACACTGCAGCAAATGCTCCGGTGGTGCCGAAGGTGGGCACGAACAATTATACTACCGACCGCACATCCGCAGGCAGCAGGCGCTGTCCGTGTCAACCTCTGCGTTCAGAATAAAAAAAAAAAACTTACGGTAAGTTCAGTTTGCTTTTTACAATTAAGGTACGATAACCACAAAGTTCATTCTGGTTGCGTAATCATATGTTGACCGCATCCTAGATCTAAGCACCAACTAGCTGGCGCGTCAAAAAAAGAAAAAGCACGGTTTGCTCTATGTTGACGACGACCACCAACAGAGACAGCGATAGGCACGTAAGAGGATACACCGACTTTTCGTATTTCCCTTGATGCTATCGCAGTTGAGAAAACACGGTATGTCCCGATTTTAGCATCGAGCTGGGTTCTCCCTTTGGCCGCTGCTATAAACCACAACTCTCGGTCAGATACGCCTGCCCCGCCGAAGCCGCCTTTCATCACTCTCGCCTACGGAAGGGTGAGTGCCGCGTTCTCGCCTTGAACTTGAGCTCTTCGCGACTAGGCACGTGGGTCTCTACGCGGTGCAAGAGGCAGGCGTTATGCTCTCGCGCACGCCTTGGCTCGACGATGCAAAAGCTAGCAGGCATGCATGTCAGTAGAGACGGGTTAGCTGGAAATGTGGAGGGCAGGGAGGGAGGTTGCAGGAGGGAGGGTGGGGATAGGCGATGCGAACGGCCCCTTCGTGTCCTGATATAGAGCTACGGGGCCGAAAAGAGCGAGGTGTGTAAACCCCCCGGCCTCCCTCGCGGACGCTCGGGAATCTTGTCATCGCGCGCACTCGGCTTCCACAACAGCGGTGCTCGTTGTGTTTTCGGCGACGAAAACACGCAAGGGCATCAGACTTGCCGTGCCGCTTGATGCAAAACCGTGTGCCTCGCCATGCGACCGGATATGTCGTCGCGCCGGAGAGCGTGCGCCCTGGTAGCTTAGAAGAAGGCACCCGAATATAAAATAAGGATGTATAAATAAGCAAGTAAAAAAAGAACGGCGACCCCCCGCATCCAGTGCCATATAATTAGGCACTCACAAAGCTGTGATGTGCGTGGTCGTCAGTTGGACTGTGAAGCGGTAAAACCACACCAGCTTCCGAAAAGCAGCTGCAGGAATATGCCCGGACTCTGTCTGCTTCTAGACAGTGCCTACCTCACTCAAAGTACAACTGAGGAATGAGCTACCTAGATGTCGAATGTGTTGCCAGAAGCGATATAAGGTATTTTCATTACTTATATTAGAAATACTTGCAGTAGGTACACCCAATGGAAACAATAAAGACGATAGACTAATGCGAAGTTCCTTCGTTCGAGTACTGAATTAAGAATTTCGGCTGCCTGACCTTAAACTGAGCATCCTAAAAAAGTTGCCTACGTATGACTCACGCGTTAACTCACGCGCTGGTTAAGAAATATTTAGCAAAAGCTTTACTTCACCCGCATACGCTTACCTCCGCATGCATACCAGTGATAACGTCTCCCCTAATTTAAGTAAACTTTATCTGCATCGCTCTATGTTACTTTCAATACAGCTAACTAAATTGTGTACTGTTCATAACACAGGAAAAGACATCACTACCATCAGTAGCAGTGTCATGCGCACTTCTGGCTTGCCTATAAACACGGAAATCAAACAACACGCATGCAGATGCACACGCGTACACGTGAACACGCTCGTACGCGTGCACACACAAAGGACCCGATTCATTTTCTCTGCCGACGACCCTTCGCTAATGGTCGTCCTCAAGAGAGAGATCATTTATTAGAAAGGCAGAGAGGTCGACCTGACCTAGCACGCTCTTGCCTTCTACTCCTCAAAGTTTCTCCGATATAAGTGCAGACAAGTTCTGCTGCAAAAGTGCCTTGCGACAATCAGCATACTTTCCGACGGCGCAGCTTTAAACGCATTGATTATGATGGTAATGACGATTAAGCTGCTTTAGTCGGTTGGCTCATTGACTTGGAAAGCAAATGAGGTTACGATATAGTGCGCCTAAGCTTCTGGGAGGGACGTTGAAATTATACCGCCGGCTGTGAAGAAGCTCCTGTTCCCAAAGACGGCACTTAAAAAATGTATGCAAACAAATAAAGATACGAGTAGTACTAACTTCATTAGCCGGTGAGCCCTGACAATTGGATTAGGACAAGAAAGGCATTAAAGTGGCGTCGCACGGCCCAACTGAGGTACTCTCAGGCAACGGTGATTAGGCAGCACAACCAGCGGCGCCCGCCAGGCGTCTGGAGTAGAAGCGTTGTTCTCCACAGTAGAAGGGGGAGGGCAAGGTAACACGACTTATGAATTGCAGAGCTTTAGAAGTAACAAAGACAAGCAACGCACGTAGAGTGTAAGGAGGAGGATGGCTCCAGGCTTATCTGGCCTATGAAGACCCATCCACCCTTTCGAGAAAGCGCCCTGAAATCAACTCTTATTGAAACCGAGAGTATGTCCAACACTTTGGCCGATGGCGGAAATTGTCTATTTCCAAATTTCACTTATCTCTAAGTAAACGTGTTTCAGCTGGGAATTATGTGGTGATAATTTGGGAATAACGCAGGCACTTCCGATATACAGCATGTAAATTGCCGTACTTGTTCGTTCATAAGTACAGGGCGAGCTATGTATATTAGTAGAATGCCTATGACATTTTTTCTCGGGTAAGAAGCTTACATAGACGCAATGAGCGAGTTTTTCACTTTTCAAAGATCCAGCATCACACACGTTGAGGCCTCGATGGAGGACTTAACTTGAGTATGGTGCATCGTTATGGCTAAAGCTCATAGCTCACAAACGACAAATTGTGGCTTGCTCGAGTGTTCACATTTTCCTGATGGCGACGAACGCGGTACGTTGTATGAAGAAACACAACTAGGATTGACCCACAAAACCACAAAACCACAAGCAGGCGATGAAAACGCACCCGGACAATTTGCAATGTCGCCGGAACGTAACGTGCAAATCTGACCTACTCTATAAATTTCAGCGATATGCGAGTCTCAACAGTCTTGACGCAGAGCATGCTAGGAAGTGCTCTCCGCTGACATTTGCAGGTGCCCGCTTAGCATCGCATGACGACTCCCGCCAAGAGCGCTTCATAAAGTAGCCTGAGAAGTAATTTCATCGCACTTAACAGAAAAAAGAAAGAACGCCAAGTCCTCCGTTACATGATGAAGAATTGCTAATGGCGAAGTAATGTCTTTTAAAATAAAATTAAGATAAAATGCACAGCGCCGAAACTGGCGGGATCTAAGGAAGCACACGTATACTGCTTTCACCAACAGGCCTGCTTCGTTTTTCATTTGTGTTTCTGCTTTGTTTTTGTTTGTTTGTTGTTACTTTTGTTAACTAGCATAACTTTCTTGCTGTTTTCCCCCGCACTCTAAGAGCAACTTCTTTTTATTTCCCCCGGATTCGACGTTGCGGAGTAATTTTCTCTTCCTGAGGCAAGCAACTCCTGCAGCAACGCCTTCCGCGCTGTTTGAGATTTTGCTACTTAGAGAAGTGTGCGAGGCTTTCGCAACTTGTTGCTTTTGTCTACACTTCGCTCTACGCGGCGGCGCAGTGCCACGCGCTCGCCTACCACCAACACACTCATTTTACGCTCTGGGTGAAAGTACAGAACACTTCTTAATCGTGCGGCTGATTGCCTGAAGCTCGCTCCATAGTTCTCACAGCCCTGCACGTATTTTGCGCGACACACCTAGAGAAAGGACACGTGCCTGCTGCTCGTTAACAGAGGCGAAAAAAAAATTCGTCATAGCGCTCCAAGGTGGAGCGGCTATTATACACCTGCGCCTCTCCCCGATCTTGTTAGCTAAAAATAACGAGCAATATGTGAAGTAAGAAGGAACATATGCTTCGCATGCGTTGTTTACATCAGAAGAATAGGTTCTTTGTTTTCTTGCGCTTCATTTAACGACTCCTAAATTTTGTCTTTAGTCTATTTAGTTGACTGCCTGCTATATGTGTGGTTTCTACAGCGAAACGCTTCTCAAAAGTTTCTATCGCGCTACGCAGCAGATGCAGGCACCACCGCCCTTCCACACCCCACCCCCCTTCTTGTGTGGCACTACTCCTAAACTATAACTCCAAGACGGACCAGCTGTCAATGCCATCAACAGATTTGCTCAATATGTCGCACCTGTGTGACTATTACATAACTATTGGGACCTCTCTGAGAATATATATATATATATATATATATAAATTCTTGTTGCACTGTGGTATAGGACTTAACAAAACTGTGGTGGGAGTCCTGCTAAGATTGACTTTGGCCGTGCCGCTTGTGTCCTGCGTCCTTTCCCCATCAAAATTAGTTAACCCGCTCAAAAATTCATGTAAACGATGGGAACTAACGTAATGGTTGTTAAACATGAACCATTAATTGAACTGCTCAAGACCCGTGGAATACCATCGACGCACTTTGCGATAAACGTCGCCGCAGACTGGGGCGACGTTTCATATTTCATATTTGTACTCCTCTTTTGTTCAGTGCTACCCGCGTTCAGCTTCGCACCACTCTTCGGGTTCATATTTTAAACACAGAGTGCCCAAGTTTAAAAGAAGCTCACCGTTGAAAAGTCTGAAAAGCGGCGCTTTTCTAACAGCTGACAATGACTTCGACCCGCAGTAACGTAGACATAGCGTGTGATTGCCATGCGTCTTCCTCAGTACAAGAAAAAAAAAGAAAAGAGAAAAACGTTATACTGGAAGTAAGAAGACGCACCACCCCTCAAAGGCTCCTGGGGGAAAGGCGGAGGTGTTGATACACGACTCTTCTTTCGCGAGGCACACTCGTGTACCTCACGCGGTGTCACCAGCAGCGTCGTTCATTGATTCCCTCACCGCACACGCAGTCAGAGCGGCACGACGTAGGCGGCACTGGCAATCTGTCTCTTCCGAGGACAAGTGCCCCTCTATGTATACCACAAAACCCTCCAGGCCGCTTTCTCACAGCTGTGCGCGGCGTGCAGCATCGTACATCGGGGCAGCGATGTTGTTGTCTCCACTTGCACTCTCTCCTAGTCACCGACCGACGCGAGGCGCTAGGCAACGCAACGCAATGCCAGAGAGTAACAAACAAACAGACAAACAAACAAACAAACAAACAAACAAACAAAAGCCAGAAAGGAAGCTGGCGAGGTCTTTCGAAGAAGCGAAGGAAGTTTTGGGAAACACATCGGCGCTGCCAGCACTCGTAGCCCCATCCATAACCCGACTGCAGCCGCTTAGTTTTCTTTGCTCTCAACGTGTTTATAAACGGGCCCGTCCAGAGCAACGAAACGGGCAGAAAAGAGCGATGGGACCTCATGGGAGGGAGACTATATGGCGAGTCGGCGGCTGCCTGTGTCGCACGGACGCCTTCCGACTTCGAGGTGCGCGACATGAGTTTCGCCCGCTACACGAGCAGCCTTATTTGGGCGGGACGCGCCGTTGCTGCTGCCTTTGGCGTCGAATTAAGGCTATAAAATTTCTGTGCGTTCGACGCTCCCCAGGAAACGTTGTGGACAGAAACGGAGTGGCATATTATGAGGGGGTTACAAAGACAATATACTTACTGTCAATGTCCCCAAGTGCTTTAAGTATACTTCCCCATTTTCCCGGAAAAAAATTAGTTAGTGGAGCCTCCTGTTACGAACTTCCAACCGGTGCCACCAGTGTTACGACATCCAACCGGTGCCGCCAGTGTTACGAACTTGTACCGCTGCACCACGATTACGGCTTTGTGGTCCCGTAGCGCTCGTCACCCGTTTCGTGACAGAGCGTTGGTAGCGAAGACTCCGAGCCTGGCGTCGATGAGAATAACAAAAGGGACTTTATACATTATATACAGGTTATCATACAGGACATGAACGGGTCGGCACTGGGGCCGAGTGCTCACAACAAACGCGACTGTTCTCGCACGACGACGTCCGGCGAAAACGCGTGACACATCTCACCCCAGTCGGGAGCGACACTCTCTCCCGGTGGGTTGGCGGATCCTGTTTTCGAGCGGCGTGTCTCTGCTTTTATAATCCCCGAGGCCCATTGTCACTCAACCGGCCCAATACAAAGTCAGCACACGACGGTCGTCCGAGGGGTCCAACCAGCGACCGCGCTGGCCACTCGGTTCAAAGTTCGCGCGCGCGGTGACCTCCAGGCAAGGGAGGTGCGGCGCCGGGCCGTCGGGCACACGCGGACACGTCAAAACACGCTGCTCCGCCGAGGCTTCTCCCGCACGAAGGCGCAGCATCTTGACTTGTGAAGGGAGAATTATGGCGCTCGCAGGATAGATTCTGCATCTTGCAGATTCGGGATCCGGGCTTGTGGTAATGGCACAACAGCATCCCCGCCCTCAGATAAGGCGCCGGGAAGACGAGCTGCCTCCACGTGGCTCGGATGCCAGGCGCGCACGTTCGTCAGGCTCGTCCAAGTTCACGTCCAGTGTCGGGACGCCAGGTAACCTCACGTGCCCAGGTCCGACTCGCCAGGACAGGAGCTCTGCTCACCACTTCGTCGCCAAGGCACCTTGACCAGCTCCGCTCGGGTCGTTCCTAAGACCTTGCTTCTCGCCACTGGTCCCGCTTGGTCGTTCTGCAGCTTGCAAAACCGACCGGCAAAAGGCAACACCCAACACGAACAAGTGCCCTCTGTCTCCCGTCAAACACCAGACAAGGCCATAATTCAAATCAACCTAACTAAATTGTTTTCCCCTTTTTTCTCCCGCTGCAACAAGAGGCAGGTGTACGATCTAGCACACAAGGCTCAAACAATCAGTTTTCAAATCATCAACATAACAAAATAGAAACAATTAATAATCAGCAATAATAATGACAAATAGAATGGTCCCCTTGAAATCGCTTTGGACCGAAAACATACTTCTGAGGAAGCAAATGAGGTCATTCATTTTTCCCGGCGATATTTTCGCGGAATCTGAAGCTGCTTATATTTGCGACCCTGCTTATCCGTGTAGCGGCGGTACAATAAGCCAGGTTCCTTGCCAAATGAAACCCCCTTTTTTTCCACTCCCCGTTTGACGCTCTTCCTCAGATCGGCTAATGAACAATCTTCCTGTTGCTCGCGAATCAGACTTTTTCTTTCAACTGCAGCCTGCTCCTGCCGGCTGGCGGAAACCGGAGCGAGTGCGGAGCCCGCGTCGCCTAATTGCGGCGTCGAGTCTATATCGCGGCTAGCACTGCACGCGTCACTCCCACTCACTTCCAGGACCCGCTCGTCTAGGCCAGCCTCCGAGCTCTGCCTCTCCCGTGACTGCTCGCCACTCAAGTTACCGTGATCGGTCCGTGTGCCGCACCGCCTTTCGCTCACCGACGCAAAGTCAAGTTCCCTCGACAGCGGGCGCGCTTTGGATCGCCTGGGGGCCATGTACGCCACGTCGGCAAAGAATGATTTGCCCTGATCCCTCAGCAGCTGCTCCGAGCTATTTGAGAAGAGGTAGGAAAATTGCTCCGGGAGGGCGGCTGACACAGCGGCTTCGGTGTTAAGTTTCCCAAATCCTCCTTCAATGCTAACCGTTGCGATCGGTAAACAGACACTCTCCTTCTCGGCCACTTGCCGTATCCTAACGCACTCTCCCGTAAAATCACTCGAGGAGACGAAAGACGGGTGAACAACGTCCATAGTTGCTGCAGAGTCCCGCAGTGCTCGGCACTTCTTGCCGTTTACCTTAATTTCCTGCACATAGGGCTCCAATAGACGTATGTTTTTGTGAGTTTCCTGTATCGTTGCAAAAGCAATTCTCTCTGGGCAGCTTGCAGCGATGTGCCCTTGCTTTTTGCAATTGTAGCAGGTTAACGGTCTCCGTTTTTCAAAAGAACGCGTCATTTCGTTTCGCTGTTTCGGACCATCGTCATCATTCTGAGATGCATTCTGTCCATCCCTTACAGTTTCTTTGGGAAGGGACTCGTCGTCCCGAAACTCGCGACGCGTGATTTCCTTCCGTTCGTCGGGCTTCCCGTAAAACCCATCTCTTCTATCTGCTTTTTCTATGCGCACTGCCTTGCTGTGCAAGCTGCGGCGTGTGTAATACTCTTCCGCTAACTCTGCTGCCTTGTTTAGCTTAACCTCCTTTAGCCTATCTTGCAGCCAGAGCCGGACATCCTCATCAATGCAACGGTAGAACTGCTCCAACGCGATGCATTCGACAATTTTGTCGCGGTCGTCGTAAACCTCTTCGCCCTTCAGCCATTCCACCAAGTCGGCTTTTAGACGAAACGCGAAGTCAACATTCGACTCCTTACCCTTTTTTGCATACCGGAACCTCTGCCGGAAAGCTTCGGGCGACAATTTGTACTTCCGCAGTAGCGCTTCCTTCACATCACTGTAGCTCTCAAACGCCTCTTTCGATAAGCAAGTTATTACGTCTGATGCCTCCCCAGGAAGCAACGCTAACAGATTCTGTGCCCAAAGGGATCGCTCAATGCTATTCCGTTCACACACGTGCTCAAATTTTACGAGGTATTTGGCCATATCCTCTCCGACGACAAAGGGTGGAAGTTGATCGCGTATTCTTGGAACATTAGAAGTGAGACTAGGCGCCGGCGAGTTATTTCGGATCTCCAACTCTTTCATTTTAAGCTCATGCTCACGTCGCTGCCTCTCTCTCCTTTCCTCCTTTTCCTCCTCGCGAAGTTCCTTTTCCTCCTCGCGACGTTGCTGTTCTCTCCTTTCCTCCTTTTCCTCCTCGCGACGTTGCTTTTCCTCCTCGCGACGTTGCTGTTCTCTCCTTTCCTCCCTTTCCTCCTCGCGACGTTGCTGTTCTCTCCTTTCCTGCTCGCAACGTTCCTTCTCCTCCCTTTCCCGACGTTCATTGATACCCGCCAAGGCCTCTGCGGCTTCCTCAGCCGTTACGTCCCCAGTCCTCATGACCTCAAGGATCGCATTCTTTCTTTTGGTTGAGCCCAACTCAATGCCCAACTCCTCACAAATTTCGAGAAGTTCCTTCACCTTGTACTTCTCCATCGTTCACACTGTCCTCCTGCTGTTTACCCTTTTTGAATATACCTGCCGTACGCTACTATAACACTACTAGTAAGACATATGCAAGTATTTCACACACTGCCCTGTTTACCCTCTCAGCATCCCCTGGTTTTCAAAACACTCTTACTATAATAGGCTTGAAACACACAAGGTTAAACACAATGCAACACCAAGTCAATCCCTGAGCTACTATAACCTGTGTCAGAGAAAGTCTGGTGTTTGAGGTAAACTTCAGGCACTCACCGCGCCGAGGTAGCTGATGCCGGTCAATCCCGTAGCTGCCATCCAGTGTTACGAACTTCCAACCGGTGCCACCAGTGTTACGACATCCAACCGGTGCCGCCAGTGTTACGAACTTGTACCGCTGCACCACGATTACGGCTTTGTGGTCCCGTAGCGCTCGTCACCCGTTTCGTGACAGAGCGTTGGTAGCGAAGACTCCGAGCCTGGCGTCGATGAGAATAACAAAAGGGACTTTATACATTATATACAGGTTATCATACAGGACATGAACGGGTCGGCACTGGGGCCGAGTGCTCACAACAAACGCGACTGTTCTCGCACGACGACGTCCGGCGAAAACGCGTGACACATCTCACCCCAGTCGGGAGCGACACTCTCTCCCGGTGGGTTGGCGGATCCTGTTTTCGAGCGGCGTGTCTCTGCTTTTATAATCCCCGAGGCCCATTGTCACTCAACCGGCCCAATACAAAGTCAGCACACGACGGTCGTCCGAGGGGTCCAACCAGCGACCGCGCTGGCCACTCGGTTCAAAGTTCGCGCGCGCGGTGACCTCCAGGCAAGGGAGGTGCGGCGCCGGGCCGTCGGGCACACGCGGACACGTCAAAACACGCTGCTCCGCCGAGGCTTCTCCCGCACGAAGGCGCAGCATCTTGACTTGTGAAGGGAGAATTATGGCGCTCGCAGGATAGATTCTGCATCTTGCAGATTCGGGATCCGGGCTTGTGGTAATGGCACAACACTCCTTAAAGCACAGTCACATGGGCTACTTACACACCGCTTCAACCATTTCTCGCTTTCAAAGAAGCAAGCAAGCTTAGCTTCACCCCGAAAACTCTTCAGGATATCAGCAAGTGTATAGTTTGGATTGTTGCAATATATTCGTGACATTTCTCTTTGAGCGGTAATTTCACAAGGGTAAACAAAAAAGCAAAAATCGCACGGCGAGAACTCGGGTTCATTTCAGGGATCTGGGTGGTAGAGCAGGAATAGGAATGCTTTGTCAGCTATTCCAAGAATAATACAGCATTCCGGGGTCCCGCTATGTCATGCAACAAGAACCACCACTCAGACCACAAGTTAGGACGGCGCCACGGAACTGCTTGGCTTCGACGTTAAGAATTAAATTTTGGAGTTTTACGTGCACAACCTCAACCTAATATGAGGCTCGGCGTAGTGGGGACAACGAATTATGTCTTACCACCTGAGGTTCTTTAGCTTGCACATAACTTGGGTACACGAGCGTTTGACCATATAACAATGCAGCCGCCATGGCTGATATTGAACCTACGCCCTCATTTTGAGCAGTGTAACGACATAACCCCTGATTTGCCGGGGCATGTTTGGCGTAAACCTATAAGCATATCAGTTTCGAACTTTTGGCCTATTATTAGTTTGTCATGCAAATATTATTGGTGCACCGAGCTTCTAGCATCACAAAATTCGACCAACATTGCTTTTGTTTTCGATAGTTAACGCTTTGCTAGTTACCGCCTTGTATTAAAGTGACTTGCGTCATCTTTCACCTCCGCCAGTCGTGTTCAAGACTAACGTCGGATCTCTGCTGGCGCAATCAAAAGTTCAGCAACAGTAGTTCGCCTGCTTCTTTCTTTCCGTCGTTCAGCGCGTGTGTGGGATGACTATTGCATCCAGATTCCATTTACCTAATTGGTTTCGTAAGGTGAGACACAGCTCCTGTTCAATAACAAATCTAATGATACCACACTCACACTAACATGTCTGTCTTCATGCAGCAGCTGCCTCGCGGGCTCCAGATTTGCAGCGTATGTGACGTCAAGAAGTCGCCTACTCTTTGATCGCCCTGTACTGAATCTCTGCCCTCACGAAGCCTTTGGTGCAGCTAGAAAACACGGCTTCTCTATTTTCTAAATAATGCTTATTCCCCATATACTTGCTGAATCATCTTCCATATCTCAATTAAGGTTTTCTGACGGCCTAACACTGAACCTAATTTTAACTCTCTGCTCGAGATTTATTTACGTCACTCTTGCAATGCCTAGGTGCCAATGAGCCAAACCGTGCTTACGTAAGCGCCGCTTTTCCACATAGCGAGTTTGCATGAACGCCCTTCCAAGGCCATGTTTACTCTACACACATACAAAGCGACTCAATAACAATCGTTTCTTGAGTTTCAATATAATATAAAAATATCAGTCCTTATACTTTTTTATAAGTGGTACACAAATAATATTAAGCGGTTCTGACGACGCAGACTATGGCGTACTAGAGAGAGATAGATATGCAATTGGTACATGATTTCAAAGAATGCACAGCTTACCAGGATGTTTTACCATGCAGGACCGGCACTGTAATCGGCCCACATCGGTCACTATAAACGGATTGTTTTAAACATGTAAGACTGATAACACTGGAGCCTGTCCTGATCAAGTCATACTAGAATTTAAAACACGCTGCTTCCTCAGGAATATCTAGCTTTAATGCACAGCGCGCGAACATGCACGTTGCTTTCCGGCACATTTTTTTTTCGGGCACATTTCGGTTAGTCATGAAGCACGTAACATCCTTTTTCTACGCTCCAAGTGTTTAATTAATCCGGCTTTTTTAGTCGGACCAGTGCTGACGCTGTTACTGCAGGCAACACATGCGGGTCAGGGCCACCACAAATCAGCTACATGTCACGCTACTACTATCTGAAACACGTCCAGGCTATCCGGTGGAAGGCTTCCTCAATTTGCGACGCCCATTCAGGCATCATGCTGTGCAGAGCAAGCACGAACGAGGGTTGCTCCAATTACAATGGCTATAATCTGCCCTCGGCCGAGGCCACCACGGCGCGCACCTGCAGAGAACGCGTTTTCCCGGCGATGAAACGCCGTACCTCACGCAGGAGTCGCATATGGAAGGCGGATGGTGAGTCCCGCGTTGAAGGGAAGAGAAGCCCCGTCCGCAAGTAGTCAGCCAATGAGTTCCACGTGGGAACGGCGACAGCGCAAAGAGCGAAAAGCAGCAGGAAAAGAAAGTCACTTTCCCTCAACCGTATATTTCTTGTACTGTCTCCTATCCAGAGATCCACCACCAATTCGCCAAAGCGTGTACTTTAGTCGACGTCCAGTCTGCTCTTGCGCGGGTATTCGCACGTCAGAGCGCGCCATCGTTCCCACCATCCGTGTGGCTCGTGTCCGTGAAAGTTCCGAGAATACCTCCTCAAACCTCACGTGCCGTAAATCTGTCAGAGACAGAAACGCCAGCAGGAAGCCGTCTACGTTTCCCGCGGTGTATAGGCCTCTGAAGGCCGGCTTCACGCCGCTCGGTGAAGGCATTCCTATCTTCAGGCGCGTATACGAAATGGACATGAAGCGGTGAGAGTGGAATAAATGGCGCGACCAGATACGGGGTCCTTCGACATACGACGGAGGTTATTTGTGTACAACAGATGGCGGGCCAACCAAAAGCTCTTTCTCGAGATACATTTGTGCGAGCAGCAAATGACGCTCGCCTATGTGGATGGACCCATCGCGACCGTGGTGCAGCCGAACTTTGTGCACGTTGAGCCACGAGCGCTCCCGAAATGATCCCTCAATTCTACCTGAATGTTGTTGGTGCGTAATATTTTATTTTTTTTTCTCCAAGCGAATTCATGCGTTCACTCTATCGTCAGTACCATCGTGTAGTATAGACGAAGTCGTTCCCTACCGCGCCCACTACGCATCGTTAGCACGCTATCGGTCGTTTGAAACGACGCTTTCTAGAACTTATACGCCGCTCACGGACAAGCGCGCCATCACATATGAAGGAGGAAAACTAAATATTCGTTTCCTAAGCAGTTTGCCTTTTTCCCGCTTGGAGGTGATATTCTTGACGCACTTCGAAGTTTAGTGATCTTGAAAGTTCAAAGAAAATGACCAGGCTTAGCTTGGTTAAGCCAAGAATGCGTTGCATATTGCGCGAGTTGGGGCCCAGCTTTTCCTCCGGCTGTCGTGCCGTCACGTCACGTGGTGGCGCTAAAGGTCAATGGTGGCTGCCCGGCCGCGCCCTAGGGCTGAACTGAGTGATTGCAATATGCAACGCATAAAAATGGCTGCCTGCGGAAGCGCCGCGCGCGCTTCGAAACATTGCAGACATCATGATTCCGCTGCGTCTGCGGCGGATTTTATCGATTAATCGAGCAGCAGCGAGCCTGAGGATGCCAATTTTTCGTCGGACTTTGACTCAGAGTGACGACGGTCCAAAACCAGCCCGGAACACCGGCTGCCGCATCCAAGCTAGTTTGGAATTTTGCTTCAGCCCACCTCATCATTTGGAGCGCTTGAGAGCCTGCCAAGATGGAGACGTATAGGAATGGCAAGAAATGCTATACAGCGAGAGGAAAGTCGAACAGAAAACAAGAGTTTACTGCAAGGCACCCAATGTTCCGCTATGCTTTACATCGAGGAACTGCTTCGCCACATAGAATGCCCAACTGTAGTGCTTGCAGTTAAATTTTTGTCGTGGAAGGGCTCGTCAGTGAAAAATTTTGATCTTTTTTTTAGATTGTGCCTATTAAATGGCAATACATTTTGTATATCTGATAATCTTTATAACATTTTTGTCTTAGTAAATACAAGAGTGTTTTTAAAACCCTGCTCAATATTATCCCAAAATCTTGATTCTAGCAATTTGTCTTTCTTTATGACATATATCTTGTTAATCAAACATTTGTGTGTGATTAAAAGTGCATTCATTCTGCTTTTTGTGTATGTATTGAATAAAATATTGAGTGCAGTAACTCGTTCAGAAAAAAAATTGCGCGTAACCTACGAAAGATATTTTCCTAACGGAAGAGACAGCCTACAAATGTGCTTCAAAATTCCATTACGTGCCAAAGTACGCGTGCGCTGCTAACACACGCTATCTTCAAGAACCACCACGTTTGCTCTGGGTATTTTGCAAATGTTGTCAGCATATTCAATTATCGTTTTGTGGAACCACGGCATAATAACTTTAGGCCTAATATGCTTTGGTTTTCCTTCATATCCTTTAAACTGTTATCTTCCAGTGCAAGGTAAATTTTTGCCTAAGCCTGTACCGTTGAAATTTTTCCTCGAACTGTAGAGTAGGATTTTATGCGACTCGCTTGATTGCGATAACAATTATGCGGACACTCGGTGCGAGCTGTAGCTGTCGCTATTGGCACCGTCGTGCTGTCGAGGTATCGACGGCTTGTGAGCGGCGCACACGCCAAATGTTCTGCCGTGGGCATCGATGGCGGGCCATTCGATGCGAGAAGGCCGCCGTTTCCTTCTTTCAATGTTCAACGAACCAGACGATTCAAACCATCAGCGATAAGGGAAATATTGCAGTCCGAAAATGTGACACACTTCATTGAAAATGAAGGTGGGTCTATAAGATTATAAAAAAAAGTATTTTCTTTAGACAGTATTGAATTTTCTAAAATTGGCAGTGGCAGATAGCACAATTGCAATCCTTAAGCTGAAATGCTTGAACAAACAGAAATCACAAAACCTAACAAAGAACGCAAAACACGTAATCGAATTATAAACAGTATTTTAGGGGTTCAGCTAATAAATAGCTTTATGCCACTTTTTGTGACCTATGAATCGTGGATGGCCAGTTCCTAAGGCATGCCTCTTGGAGCGAATTCTCAGGATTGCACCAGTTTCGATATATTCATTCTCAAAGTGCGTGAAGAAATATATTGGCGTTCAAGTTATGTTTAGATGCTACGCTTAAAACGGCATTGTGTAACGATAGCATGTCCAACAACCCTCCATTTTCAAGGCAACTCCGACGGCAAATATTCCGAAACTGGTGTCATCCTCAATAATCGTTCCAGGTGGGTATTGGCGGCGAGGAGTTACGGAGTCGCCGTCTATCGGAAGCGCCTCGCTGGCGTAGTATGAGGGATCATGTGGCGCGCTCCTCATAGGTTTTGCTGTCAGCGCTCACTGAAAACACCACGTGCGAGCTCTCCCGGACATTTCTGTAAGTACTTTCGAAACGACAGAAGTTTCTTACTGTCTAAATAATAATCTTGGGCAAACTGAAAGCACAGAATCGTTTACAGACGCTATCTCTTTACCGAATACATACAGTGAACGCCACATGCATGCGCGCGGTCGCCTCGATGGAGTCTCCCGAACCGGCTTCTTGCGTGAAAGGTAGGTAAACGTTGAGCACAAACTATGTGAAATAGGTTCTTACAGTGTTTGTATAACTAAATGGAGCGTAATAGAATGAAGCCACAATGCGGCGATCGCACAGATTCGCAGCAACCGACTGCGCGTCTGCATGCTTGTCCCCGCACTGTTTTGCTTTCGCCGCGAGCGCGTTTTCGCACCGTGCCATGAGCTTTAGGCCGCAGAATATGAGCATTTGACAGTATACAAGCAACCATTGTTGCGTGAGCACTATCAGAGCTGTTCAAAAATAATATTATTGTAGAGACTTCGACGCCTACGCGGAACTGTGATGTGCCGTCGCGACGATTCAATCTTTCTTTTTCTTCTAAATTCTTCGACGTTTCAATATTATTTCTCGAGTTGCGTCGCACTGTATGTTTATCGGCGTTCTCTGCATGCGATTTTCTGCTGCTTCTTTTTTTAATCCAGTGCATTAATTCATAACACAAACATGACCATATGCCATGCTTTTTTATAATGTGCTTCTTACCGCTCCCCTTCCACTCCAGTGAACTTGCCAGTATCTATAGCATCGACAAGTTCATAGACCAAACCGTCATGACATTAGTCGGGCAGCGGACTCGGGCGAGCGTCTCAGTGCGCGTTTTCCGAACATTCCAGACCCGGCGCCGTAGCAGAAATCTTCCTCGCCTCTGTGCTTGCTGCATACTCGAGTTGTAGCCGATGACTGCTTGCAGGTTTTATGTTTCGCGAGCCAAGCTTCACGCAGCGTCTTGTCCTGCAGCTACGTGTGAATAAGGCTGACACCGGGCTCCGTTGCGTACGTCCGGCACTGCTGCACCGAGCAGTAAGCCTACCATGTTCGCGCCTTCAAAGTCAGCCACTACCTATTGTAGTGCGTTCAAGCGTTGTAAAGGAGACGCTCGAAGCGGGAAAATCTCGCCACTAAATGAGGACCGCAGCGTACGAGGGAATTTAAACTCTCGTTTTCAGCTCACTTCGACCCTCCCGAAGCAGCCGACGCGGCCGCTATGTCCACGTGATCCCTCCTAAAACGTCACGCCGACGGTGGCGCCAGCATTTCCAGTAGTGGAGCTCGAGGCCAATTCCTTGCAGAATCACTGGTTATAGTTCGTAAACTGCGATATGTGGCATACATTAATTTGTTAGAAAACTTATTACAACCTTGTTTATTCTCCAATCATACATTTAGCGTTATTGTGCAATCATTGTCCATCTCTTCGAGCCATCCTGTTAACGACTACGAGAATGGTGCGGCCTGTCACTGGCACTGCCCACCAAAAACGCAGTACGCTTCGCGAAAATAAGTACTCCCAGTATTTCTTGCAATTAAGTAGTTGCTGGATGTATAAACGTTGGAACATAATTTTCCGCAGTGCCTTTTTTTTTGCCTAAATATTTCGGACATAGTTTTTTTTTCATAGAATTCAATGTCTCCTAGCACGTCAGCACCATAGGAGACGCAGAAAAATGCTATCCAATTCAAGGGACTGAATGCTTGACTTCCGTGCCTTAAGGTGATATTTGCAGCCCATTCTGACATTTCGTGCCAAATTTATGCCAGTTTCCACTATAACACTCAAAATAATTACTTTTTAGAGCCTAACACCCCCGCTTAGGTTCAAGCATAGGGCCAAGCGAATAAAAGCACGCAGAAATAAGTATAGGTTTTCGACCGCAGCACAAAGACTTCTGGAAAAGCTGGTTATCAAGAATATCCTTTCTCATGAGATGTTAACACGCACTAATCTTCGTGTACAATTGCATTAATTAGTTTCCCACACTTCGCTTGTGCTGTGTAGTGTAAATTCGGCGTCATGGGGGCACACAGCGCCTGCCAGGTATGACCAATTTTTTTTTTTTGTTTCGTTTTATGGTGCACTCAAACGAACACGGCGACAACAGAAGCACGGTCACATGTGCTTGTCGAGATCGCCTTGGCTACAAACGCGCGCAGGGCGCAATTCCTCGCTTTTCGCTGCCTGAATTCCGGAATATTCCACGTACAGGCTCGTCCACTCTTAGGGTGAACACGGCTCACCGTGGCCGCGCTTCGCGGGGCGCCAGCGCGTCCGGTGCGGCCGCGCATCGAAGCGAAGCGGTGCAGGCGCACACGGACCTGGGGGAGGTGCTTCGCGTCGTCTGCTACAGCGCTGGAGCGCGCCCCTCTTATTTTGCAGGGAAGCAAGAGCGGCGCGCCAGCGACCGACGGCCCGAGACGCGCCGCGGGAAAGCGAATTTCACTCACTGTAGCCTATTGCGGTTGCCTTTGCCTGCAGCCGAGCGAACAGCGTGTTTATTCACCGTCACTACCTGAATGAAACTCATAATCTGAAACAAGGTTCTCAGCATATAAACGACTTAGCCTTTACTCGGGAAAACATGAGGGTTAAAGAATAAAACGTTATTTTTTGCGCTGTATGTATTAGGCTGGTACAATCTTCTTTTTTCCTGCCGCAGCTGTTGGTGCCGTATCGGGAGATCCCATCAGGCGCGCTTTTCTTGATTGAGGTGATAACGTGATGAGCGTAGAGCTCAGTTTCGTGAATCGCTTGATGTCGTATCAAATTTTATTAAAGGACTTCAGAAAATGACCAGTACCCCTCATACATTTCACAGGAAATTAGGGAGCGATGGTTCAATCGCGCATATATTTTCTTAATTTGTTTGTAATTGATTTCCCCATTAAGCAGGGCAAAAAAAAAAAAGACAGTACTTCGCCAGAAGTGATCTCAGCTTCTCCGCGGCGCTCTGTTAATGCCATGTTATAGTCGCTCGCAAATTTTCGTGGATCACCTTACGCGATGTAGGACACTGCTCTCTCCAGCATAGGAACTGATTTCTGTGATTAGAGGGCAGTAATATTACTCCCCATATTCATCTTTCTGGATGCGACAAGAGCAATACATCTTATTTTCGTTATCATCACTCGATATCAGTCTCTCGCGGAAGCAGTGCAAGTATGTTGTCGCACGGCTGATGCGGAAAGTCGCATTCTCAGTTAGCGGAATCGCCAATCAATTATTTGAATATTTATTTATTTAATTTCAATATTCTCAAGGCACCCAGGCATTACAGAAAGGAGGCGCATACAAAATCAGCGATAACTTTCTTGAACTTGCCGACGTCGGTGATGGTAGAGATGGAGGCAGGGAGGTTGTTCCAGTCGTTTGTAGCAAGAGGAATACATGAATTAAAACAAAGGCTGGTTTGACAGTGCGGAATGGCTGCTTTGAAGCTTTTCTCAGTGCGCGAAGATATATAAGATGGAGTAAAAAGCGGGTGTAAAATAGGTGGCGCTGCCATTTGTTTTACACTACTTGGGTCATTCCACGCAGCATGAAAATGTGGTTTCTGTCCGTTTTGAATAGGTGGTTGGAGTTTGGCAGGATAATACAGTTGTTATTCGGTTGCAGTTCATTTGGCATCACCGTCGGAAAATATCATATAATTATTCTCATAAAATAGAATAGTTTGTAAATGCTAGGGATTACGCGCCGAATCGACACATGGGCTCTGCGTTACGCCGTAATGGACAACTGCGGTTTAATTTGGTATTACGAGGATTTTTTTGTTTGGAGGCGCGCGGCGGGAGGGGGGCGAGGCAAGGCTGCGCAGCCAAGGCGCGCCATAGCACATGATGGTTTTATTTTGCACAATGTGCAGTCGAAGACTCATTCATTGTCCAAGCATTCCACCCTAGGGAAGCCAAACAGTAGGTGAGCGGAGCGCCTGTACCTATTGGAGCTCGGTCGCTGCCGGATAGAGTCCCGCACCTTCGGCATAGACGGAGAATGGTCATACTTGGCTACCGCTGAATTGCCGGGTTAATTTAAACCTTCCGGGGGCTTCTTAACGTGCAATTCTATCGCAGAGCACACATGCGCTATTGCATTTTATCAATAATAGTAAAATGTTAGAGTACGAAATAAGCACGAACTCACAGATAGAGAATGGACAGGAC
This sequence comes from Dermacentor albipictus, assembly GCF_038994185.2. Lineage (NCBI taxonomy): Eukaryota > Metazoa > Arthropoda > Arachnida > Ixodida > Ixodidae > Dermacentor > Dermacentor albipictus. The sequence goes on from NC_091824.1 coordinate 53,018,855, forward strand.
GACCACTGTCATGTGGCCCGTCAGCGCCTTTTAGGAGCGCATGTCAGTACAGCGCCCTTCCTGCTTATTGTCTATGTGTTTGTTCGTGCTCATTTTGCGCTGTAACCCTTTACCTTTAACAATGAATCAAGTAGCCCAGCAACAGGTTTTATTGAATATTGGCTCTACCAAAAAACTGTCTCCGCTGCTGTAATCTGCTGGCGGTCCGTGATAGCAGAGTTTTGCTACCCTCTCTTATCAGCTTACGATGCCAGTTCGCTGCTGCCAATGACAGGTCAAATAGGCGCTTAGTCCCTCACAAGTGAAAGATTCTCGGATGGTTCGTCAAAGCGCAAAACAGATGACGCGTTTCCACTGAGCGAATTTCTGTCGGCTTGCATGACCATCACGCTATCAGCTCGAGAAAACGGCTTGCTTTTTATTCCGTTGCTGATTCCCGCGCCCCCTCGGCGATAAAGACGCTTTACCAGTGCAGGACCATTCCATTTCCCGATGCACTTTCGAAAAACTAGCAATGTCGCGGGTGCCAGAAAATGAAAGACGGCGCATTGTAGATCTATTCCTCCAGAAATATTCACAAAGAGTTATATCGGAGATGACCAATCGACCACTTAAAACTGTGAACCGCATTGTACAAGCGTACAAAAAGGAAGGAAGGATTGCGGACGCACCCCGTAAAGCCCGACCCAAAGTTACCACGGAAGAAGAAGACATGGCCATTGTAGCGGCGGCGGCTGACGACCCCACCTCAACTGTTCGAGAAATTAAGAACAACCTCAGGCTGGGGGGCGTCTCCGACACGACCATTAAGCGTCGCCTCCACGCGGCTGGTCTCAAGAGTAGGACGGCGGCGCAAAAGCCAATTGTCAGTGCGGCAAACAAAGAAAAGCGCATGCAGTTCGCCCTGCAGCATCAACAGTGGTCTGAGGACGAGTGGAGAAAAGTCGTCTTTACAGACGAGTCTACATTTACCACAAGATGGGACCAGAGGCAGCGAGTTTGGCGCCCTGACAACTGTCGGTAAGCATATTTAGCATGAACTAGATTCGGTACAGATATGGAAAGAAATATATCGATATCTTCTTACAATATTTGTAAAATTTGGGTAATAGTGAGGATTTTAATCATAATTGATGTTGCGCTTTTGTGGCCGTGTTTTAAAGGAAGTATTGGGCGGATAAATGGGATCTGGTGACACATGCTGTCAGAAAAACAAATTTGGCGTTTCGTCCCGTATCAGATACGTTCTTTTAACCCGTATTTAGTTCATTTCAAATAATTTTATAAATTTTTTAAACCAAACACAGTTTGCTATGTATTGGCGCTATGCCGGGTACAAGAACGAACGTATTTTTTGCCTCGAGCTGCATATGCATACATCGTGATCTGTTTTGGTACTGGTATTTTGTAGTTGACGTCTTGATGCGACAAAGGCCATGAGGGACGCTGTAGTACAGGCCTCTGGAAAAGCATAGACCATCTCCGCGTCTTTAACGTGTTCTGACATCGTGCAGATGAAGGGCGTCTTTACATTTCATCTCTATTTTAACGCGACCACCGCGGCAATGATTCGATCCCGCAAGCTTCGGATCAGTAGTCGAGTGCCATATTGTAATTTGTGATCAAAAATGAAATGAGATGTGATGCCACGGGGGTCTTATTTTATTGCTTTCATATCTATTTCGCAATAACAAATGGGATGACAAAGGAAAGGCACCGGTGGCATTACATTTGATGAAGAGCTCAAAAGCGTTTGAACCTGCTAGTGCCCTCAGAAAAAAAAAAAAAACCCTAGGATGTTAAATATTTTTTGTGCCTGTTCCTCACAGACTAGACTTGGCATCTGCTCGGTCAAAAAAGACAATAAAAAATTTTATTTTTTGTAGGTATATGCCGGAGTTCATCCAGCGGGTCGCAGCCAGCGGCCGCTCTGCTGTGAGTTGCTGGGGCATTGTGACAGCCGAAGGCCTCGGACCTCTTGTACGAATCCAGGGCCGCTTCAATGCAGACTCATACTGCTCCATCCTGGAAGATGTGCTGCTGCCATTAATAGTCGGTGGACCATTCCCGGACAATAACTTTTTCCTCCAGCACGACAACTCACCAATTCATAAAGCGAGAAAGGTCGGTGCCTACTTGGACGACCGTGAGGTGGCAGTTCTCGACTGGCCACCACAATGGCCCGACATCAACATTATAGAGAATGTTTGGGGCAGAATAAAGCTTGCCATGGCACGCCGACAGCTCCGCGCCATATCAGCGGACGCGCTTTGGACAGCTGTGGAAGAGGAATGGGAGCGGCTCAGGTCGGACGCTTCCTTTTGTCGTAGCTTATACAGCTCGCTGCCAAACCGAATGCGAGCTATCATCGCCGCGCGTGGTGAAGCTACCCGCTACTGAAAGCACTACGGTTTGAAGGAAAGCTGCTCCGCAAAGACGCGACAACGTCTGGAACAAAGATCTGGGCGCAGGAATCATACCAACGACGCGCAAGAACCCCATCGCTTTTCTCCTTATTTAGACTTCGGTTTGTACATTTTTGCCCACCCCAGCACTTTTTTACGCGGTGAAAGACATCCGCTTCAATAGAGATCCTCTTCAATAGAGATCCAAGCATCCTCTTCAATAGAGATGGAGACTTACATACGTTCCTTTTCAGGCCGAAAATATTTCTCCCTTCTACATGCAACTACTCCACGTCTTTTCGTAAACGTATTCTTCCGTGTGTGACTTCGCAGAAATGTTTTTGTAAATATATGTCACTCGTTTCTTCCCTCCTTCACTTGAATTCTCTTTGTTGCTTCTTCCGCAGAGAATACAACTTAATATACGCTAGAAAGGAAACACTTCGGGACTCAGAAAAGAAAGCGTAGCGTCACCTGTTTTACACCGGCTTATTTATGTAATCAAAGTAATCATCATAGATTTCGCTAACTGAGAATGCGACTTTCCGCATCAGCCGTGCGACAACAGACTTGCACCGCTTCCGCGAGAGACTGATATCGAGTGATGATAACGAAAATAAGATGTATTGCTCTTGTCGCATCCAGAAAGATGAATATGGGGAGTAATATTACTGCCCTCTAATCACAGAAATCAGTTCCTATGCTGGAGAGAGCAGTGTCCTACATCGCGTAAGGTGATCCACGAAAATTTGCGAGCGACTATAACATGGCATTAACAGAGCGCCGCGGAGAAGCTGAGATCACTTCTGGCGAAGTACTGTCTTTTTTTTTTTTTGCCCTGCTTAATGGGGAAATCAATTACAAACAAATTAAGAAAATATATGCGCGATTGAACCATCGCTCCCTAATTTCCTGTGAAATGTATGAGGGGTACTGGTCATTTTCTGAAGTCCTTTAATAAAATTTGATACGACATCAAGCGATTCACGAAACTGAGCTCTACGCTCATCACGTTATCACCTCAATCAAGAAAAGCGCGCCTGATGGGATCTCCCGATACGGCACCAACAGCTGCGGCAGGAAAAAAGAAGATTGTACCAGCCTAATACATACAGCGCAAAAAATAACGTTTTATTCTTTAACCCTCATGTTTTCCCGAGTAAAGGCTAAGTCGTTTATATGCTGAGAACCTTGTTTCAGATTATGAGTTTCATTCAGGTAGTGACGGTGAATAAACACGCTGTTCGCTCGGCTGCAGGCAAAGGCAACCGCAATAGGCTACAGTGAGTGAAATTCGCTTTTCCGCGGCGCGTCTCGGGCCGTCGGTCGCTGGCGCGCCGCTCTTGCTTCCCTGCAAAATAAGAGGGGCGCGCTCCAGCGCTGTAGCAGACGACGCGAAGCACCTCCCCCAGGTCCGTGTGCGCCTGCGCCGCTTCGCGCTTCGATGCGCGGCCGCACCGGACGCGCTGGCGCCCCGCGGAGCGCGGCCACGGTGAGCCGTGTTCACCCTGTACATCCGCCCACCATTCACGCACAGTGCAGTTATCTTCACATTTAACACGTCAGCACAGCACACGCTGTTCTACTGCAGCAACATGGTTACAGCACGATGAAATGCAGGGACCACGCCATTCGAAAAACTCCCGTTCTTGAAACACACGACGCATTAGCCTTGCTCCATCGGGCACCGTCTGCAGAATCCAGGGACATGAAGGGCATCACGTGACAGCATGCAGCGAGCAGAGTGTCTTGTCTTCATGTCGGCGTGCTTCGCAGAGCTGACCAGTGTGCCACCAGCGTTTTGCGATAGAACATTACGACCACATCTGACTGTTTTCCTGCCATTCGGTGGCCTGAGACATGCTTTAAGCCACATTACACTTGTTCAGGCATAATGAGCCAGGTCTCCATAAAGGAATAAATAACCTTTTGTACTCAGGAATCGTGTGCAATAACAAGGTCGACCGATTTATAGGGTATTCTGAAAAAGCGCCACCATTGAAAACACAGATGCTGCAGCAGGAAAGACATGGCATCGCTGCGGGAAAGACATGGCAAAGACAGCGCTGTCGCATCGGCCGCGTCGGAAGTAGGGCTGGGATCAAAAGTTTTCAGCAACGCCAGAAAAGAAGCTTTAGCCACGCTGTTGTTCATAGCTTACCAACAATGAATAATGAGACACCCAAGAGAGTTTCGAAACTAAGCAAGGCAAAAAAGAGAAAGAAAAGAAAATGTTAAATCATAGCGAAGGTAAAATGGATGTCCCCGTGAGCGACGAAGTCTCACGATGTATAGCAAAAATATTTTCGAACAACTGCGGAAGCGTTCGCTTAACCATCTCGGTCCAAATACGTGCGTTACCTATATGTTTCCAGCGTTCGGCTCAAGAAAAAAAAAATAGAAAAAAGGAAGCTGCGCATAAAACAAGAAGCGCCTTGAACGTTCACCCTGTTTAGACGGGTTATTTGCGTTCACGGCGAATCGCTTTGTCCATAAACGAAAATCATTAATTGAATAGATTCACTAAAATACTTATTTTTCGTTGTTTACGTTATATTACATGTTGAAATTTTGAAATTGAGCAGAGTTGCAGTCATGCCTCCTTAGCGTATATATCTTAAGACACGCAAAAACTCTGAAATATGCGCCTCCAATGCATCGTACGAAATAAATGTATTGGTGTTCCAGTGGAATGATAATTACTGCAACTCCAACAGAGATTTGAGCCCGTTTGGGGAATAGATATTTCGAAAGCGCTGTCCTAGCAAGACTTACCGATCTTGCAATAGGTAAGGATGATTGCATTACGTCTCGGTTTCAGTTTCGCAATTTCAACAAGTGAATAATCTTTAAAAAAGGTTTATTAGTTTATCTAGGTCATTAGCTACATGTCCATTTGAATTTTTCTTGTTAAGTAATCTCGGCCACTTCCTAAAATTCGCCTAACAGTTCGATTTGCGTTATCCCTCACATGTGATCTTGAAAAACTGTTGTTCCAATTAAGAAGTAGTAACCAAACACAATAGGTACTACTTGGACAGTAATAGAAATATTGCACGATAATTGAAAATAAAAATATCGCGCAATAACGTGCATGCAACATGCAATGCGCTTGCTGAAAGTCTGTGCGATTTATACTAACAATCCGTGGTTCTTCCACGTCAACACCCTGCATGGTACACGGCCGTTTTTTCACTCCGCCTTCACTGAAATGCGCCCACCTAAAGAGAAAAGCCAGTGCACAACGTAGCAAGCAGGCGAAGTCGCATGTCGGTCGAACTAGCCGCTGCTTTATTCATAGTGCATAGGAACATGAGCTCATAATGATAATAATAATAATAATAATAATAATAATAATAATAATAATAATAATAATAATAATAATAATAATAATAATAATAATAATAATGGTGGTGGTGGTGGTATGTGCCCAGGAAAAACCGGAGGTGTTAAGACTGGTTAACAGGGAAATAAATGAAAAAGCTTAAGTACGACCGGCACATTTGGAATAAAAAATAGCATGAAACAAACAATACACTAGAGGATTTCGGGCCTTAAACATTTCAATTGAGGGGAACGGAAATGTTAGCTTGAAAACTGCGTCACAGGAGAAGCAAAAAAAAAAAAGTACTCCACCCAAACAAAGAACAAAAATGCAGCGCGTGAGTCTTGGGGGGTACAGAACAAGCAATCTGGTTTCAAATTTGGCAACGTAACTCGTATGGTCTCTCTCTCTCTCTCTCTCTGTCTGTCTGTCTGTCTGTCAAGTGTACAAATACCAATGCGTAACGCAGCATGTTTGATCCTCCGTCACAGCTGTAGAACAACTCTGCCACCTTCCGACGTGGTACACGACCCCTCGAACCATTCCTCCGTACACAGAGAGAAACAAACAAAAGGAAAGAAAGCCTCCGTCTGGCAGTTCTCTTGGCTGAAAAGAGCCAGTGACCGGAACTAAGCGAGAAGGGCGACGGGGTGGCGCTCTGTCGTCCCAAGGTGCTGTGACAATGGATGGCTCCCTCCTACACGGACGGCTGTTGACTTCACGCCTCTTCTGCACAAGACGTTCACAAGCCCCTAGAACCGAACATCGTCACAGGTGGTTTCAGTCTGCTCCTTCACGTCGCAGCAATCATGGTGTCATGGCTTGTCACCAACTTTTCCCAAAGGGGTGATAAGAAGAAAAGAAAAATTAAATAAGAATAAATATATGAACGGCAATCCTTGCCGTACTCCTCGTGAGGTGCCTAGCCCTATAATACCCAACGTATAATTTTTGCCACGCTGACTTTCATGCTTAAAGTTTTTCTGAAAACGTGAGAAACTTAACACATAGCCTATAGTATAATTTTTCATTAGCTGAAGTGAATCCGCAGTTGTGTATTGTCAGCGAAGCAATTACTACTACGTTACTTGCTAAGTACTAATTAAGTTTTTACTGAGAAATTTGATTGTCTTTCTGTACGAGTGCAATTTCCATGGCTAGAAATAAAGGTGAACGTCGACCGAGCATTTACTTTTAAGTGGAATTGAGTCTGCGTTTTATAGAAGAACGTTTTGTCCAATGTATCTCTTCATAGCAGATATAATATCAATCTGCCTTAGGTAAATTTCCCGTAGGGAGAAGTGATGTTTCAAACGGTTCAGTCATTCAGTCTAAGCACACAGCGCTGCAGCGCAGCATACAACACGACTCGCGGTACGCTCAGGCCAGCACACGCTCACAGCCGGCGGTTCATTGTGGCTGGCTCACCTAGTGCATGTCTGTGCATGTGCTCATCCATGTTGCAAGTGTCTCCCCTGAAGTAGAACGCGACTGCACTCCTACACCCTGTCGATTTATAACAAGCTTCAGATGTGTGTAACGTACATTTGTCGTTTGCTTCACCACCACCACCACCGTCATCATCATCATCATCATCATATTTATGTCCACAGCAAGAACAGGAAGGCTTTTCCCGAAGCGATCTCCAATTACCCGTGTCTTGCGCCAGCAGACCTCATCTTATGCCTATGTATTTCCTCATTTCATTACCTCACCTAATGTTCAGTCGTCCTCGACCGCGTTTTCGTGCTCTTGGCAACCATTCTGTAACTCCAATAGGCCATGGGTTATGTGCCCTACCCATTAAACGCCTGTTCAGCTCTATTCTTACTTGGTAATTTTAATTGCACTACCGGACACTCCCGGCGTTTGCTCTCTAAATGTGTATTTGTATTTCGGTATTTGTGTAGTATTTATATTTCTGTATTTGTCTCTGTATTTGTGTAGCGCAACGCTACGCCCAACATTTTTCGTTATAGCACTAGTTCTTCGGTCCTTAACTTCTTCTTAAGCGTATTTGTTAACCTCCAAGTTTCTGTTCCATATTTTAGTACTCCATCTTCTTGTTTTGTTCACTTACCTCCAAATATGTGACACGCCTTTAATTTTTTGGCAAACATACCCTTCTACGCATTACCAATTCGCATACTAAAGCTTTTCTGTCGCATTTCACACGCGATATGCACACGTTAGAAGAATGATCCAGATCAGTCATATGTGTTTTGATTGCGTTTTTTCTCATGGGCATCGATACGGGGAAAGACAGTTCAAATTATAACTTCCTTAAATGACAGTGTATCTCGTCTTTCTACCCTTTCTCGTGCGCGTTCTTAACATTTTCTGAAAAACACTTGTTCTTTAGAGCTCCTTAACAGGTCATGAGCCTCTGTCACTGCGGAAATACCTCAACGTAGGTGTCCATCATATAAGCATAAAACATCTTTGTAGTCGCGGGTTAGGCGTCTTACTGGATGCAGAGTTGCGGTTTCTGCCCATGGCCTGTTTTTTAACGGTGTGCTGAAATGGCCCCGTATAACAGAAAACAGCGAAAAATGGCAGGGATCCTAAGAACGGCAGAAACTGAACAAAACTTGTTTCGTAGGCTATAGTTGATGATGATGATGATGATGTGTAGTGTTTTGTGGCGCAAGGGCCAGGCTTGGCCAAAGAGCGCCATGACAAGTGGTGATGTTGACGATGTATTGTGGAAGATGTGGCTTGGCTGTAAAGTGGCCTAAAAATAGTCGCTGTAGAGTGCGTAAAATCTACTTGCTATAAAATTATGGCGATGACAGATGACGAATACTATGAACATTAAAATCCATCGTAAAAGAATGTGTGCAGAATAGAAAATATATGAGATGGTTAAAATGCCTGGAGCACTGTTGCCTCGCCAGAGCCCTTGAAATACAAGGGCCTAGAGGCACGTGCTACACGAAAGAACTATCACAGCGCCATCCTCTAAAGAGAGGAGACGCTACGAACATGTGGGGCTAACAACATGCAACACAACATCTTTCAGATAACTTAGGACTGCATTAGTGTCGAAGAGGGGTTCTGGGCCGAGTAACATTACAGGATGAAGGGGAATATGCTGCCGGTATGCTAACGGAAAATGTTTTTTTCTGTCAGATTCGGCTTTCCGACACTCCAGGAGGACATGGAGGACGGTCAGCCTCTCTCCGCATCTCCCACAGGTTGGGGGCTCATTTCCAGTGAGTAAAAAATTGTGGGTGCCAAATGTGTGTCCTATTCTTAGACGACAGAATAGGACATCTGTTCGGCGTGATTTTGTAGCAGAGGGCCAGAGTGCTAACTGTGGCTTAATTAGGTGGAGCTTATTATCTGTTTCCGCGTCCCGCATGCGTTGCCAGTGGCCGCGCATCCTCCTTCGCAAGAAAGGCCTGAGATCTGTCACAGGCACCTCAGCGGTGGGGTTAACGGCTTGCGATGCGATAGACGTGGCCATCTCGTCCGCCAGAACGTTGCCCTCGATGCTCCTATGGCCAGGCACCCAGCATATAATGATATGCTGGTTAGATACGTACGCTTTACACAAGACGGTGTAGAGTTCATTAAATACGGGATTTTTATGTTTGCTGAGTGACATTAAGGCCTTCACGACGCTGAGAGAGTCTGTATAGATCGCTGCTTTTGGAAATTTCGATTTTCTTATGTGCTTTACAGCAGAGAGTAGTGCGTAGGCCTCGGCCGTAAAGATACTTGTTTCCGGATGCAGTACATCGGATTACGAAAACGATGGGCCGACGGCTGCATAGGATACCCCGGCATTTGACTTCGAGGCGTCTGTGTAGAACTCTGCGCAGGAGTGCTTGTGCTGGAGTTCTAGGAAGTGCATTCGGATTTCGGCCTCAGGAGCGTGCTTTGTAACTTTTATAAAGGATATGTCACATTGTATCACCTGCCACTCCCAAGGAGGTAAGAGCTTGGTTAGGTGCATTAGGCGATGCTCGAGGAGCGGGACATGCATTTCATCGCTAAGCTGCTTCACACGCAGCGAGAAAGGCTGTCTTAAGGAGGGACGATTGCTGAAAAGTGTAGCGCACGTCATATCGGTAACGTTATGAAAGCATGGATGTTCAGGATTGGAGCGTACTTTAAGGAAATATGTGAAGCTAACATATGATCTCTGTAGGTGGAGAGACCATTCATTCGATTCGGCATATAAACTTTCAATCGGGCTTGTTCTGAAAGCGCCCGTGGCTAAGCGGATACCTAGATGGTGAACAGGGTCAAGCATCTTTAGTGCGCTCGGGGCGGCAGAGTTATATACCACGGCACCATAATCTAATCGTGACCGAATGAGGCTCTTATAGAGATTCATTAGGCACTTCCTGTCACTACCCCACGTAGTCTGCGACAGAAGTTTCATTAGGTTCATTGTTTTCAGACACTTTTCTTTAAGATGTTTAATGTGTGGGACGAAAGTAAGTTTATTGTCGAGTATAACACCTAGAAATTTGTGCTCTTTGTTTACAGGTATCTGATGTCCACACATTTCCAAGCAAGGATCCGGAACCAGGCCTCTCTTCCTTGTAAACAGCACGCAAGAACTCTTTTGAGGATTGATTTTAAAACCATTTTTCTCTGCCCACCCTGACACCTTGTTCAATCCATGCTGTACCTGTCTCTCGCATACTGCGAGGTTACAGGATTTGAAGCCTATTTGAATGTCGTCCACATAGACGGAATACAAAATGGCCGGTGGTAAGGAAGCACGAAGCGTTGTTGTTCTGTGCGCGTCGCGAATGTACGGCCAGACTTTTCTTTCAAGAGGGAAGCGGGCCTCCCTTACTTTTATGGCTTTCTCTTTCACTGGCCCCCCGCGGACTCCAAGCTGTGCGCGAGAGAAAGGACCCCGCTCCCTCCGTTCGGTTCCTGAAAGAAACCCAGTGACGACGCTTCGGGGTGGTCGGCTGTTGTTTCCCGTGCCCGGGGGCGTCGACGGGGATGGAAACCACAGTTGGAAAAGCGCGGGACGGGCAGACTCGCCCCACCAGCCCTAGAGACCGGACCACTTTTTTACGGGGCTAAAACTGAACGTTTTGTGTATTTTTAACTTGCTTTTTTGACCTTCTAAGTGTAATTAAAGTTTGTTTTAAATGTTCAACTGCGTTCGACCCGTTATCTAGCTGGACAGCGGACGCTTTGATCCCATCAAGTGCGATCCGCGAGGCCAGCATAGTAAAAAAGTGAAGTCGACTGCCATCGTCCGCCAACTCAACGTCCGCTGCAGTGGAATACGTCGCGCGGCAAGACCTCCGGTTTGACCATGACATCCGCCTACTGCAAGGACACGGCATCGCCTACAAGTTGAGAAGCTGACGGCACACAGGGCAACGACAAGGTGGGCTCGTTTCAAATTTCATCGCGCAGCTTAGCAGGCTTCACGGCATACGTCCGCTTTGAGTGAGATACGTCGTGAAGCACGCACGCCAAAATGGATCAGGACAAGCTGACGCCTGAAACGTCTCAAATTATGACAGCAGAGCATGAAGCTTCCACGGCAAATATTCGACCACAAAGAGCAACTACGTTTTCCATGAAAGCTAAAGAAACGTATGAAACGAGCCGCGAAGAGCACTGCCGGAGAATAGACGCTGCCTGGAAGAACGTGGAGACAGCTATTTTCAAAGTGTCATGTGCAAAAGAGGAAGACGTTAACAACGCCGCAACGCAGCTTCGCGCAAGCTATGAGCGCTATGAGCACGTCGCCGCCAGATACGCTACCTTCCTCGCCAAAACAAGCAGATCTGAAGCCCAGCAGGAATTAGAACTTCAAAAAGCAATCGACGCAGATCGTTATGTGACTGTAAGCGACAAATTACGTGAGGCTACACAACGAGAACGCGACCGCTTACAAGAGGTAACGTCGCAGCACTCTCTATCGGCCCACTCAAGCGTTTCTTCGAGGTCACGACGATCGGGCTCGTCAACAATCAGCCTAGCCGCCGTACAAGCACGCGCACAAGCTGAAGCCGTCCGGGCAAGAGCAGAGTTTGGTCGCAGAGAGGCCGCAATGCGTATTGAGAGGGCAAGGATTGAGGCTGAATTGGATATTTTGCAGCATGAAAAAGAAGCGGCAGCTGCAAACGCACAGGCGAATGCGCTCGAGGCAGCCGTGGAGCAGGATGGCGGGGAGCGCATGCGCACGCTCCCTCCTGTGGACCGAACGCTGCAGACTAGGAGTTATATCGATGAGCAGCAAGCCCTACGCAACTCTGCGCTCGTGTTTACTGAGGAGGCCGTTACCAACTCAAGCGACGACGTAAACAATGCTCGCACGTCGCCGAGGGCCAACACAGCTGCGAATAATTCGATGTGTCTGCGAGCTGATGAACGTCCACCTGACTACGATGCTGCCCCTAACAACCCAGGCTGTAAGCATGCTGGAGCCACGAGTCGTCTTATGAACTTACGAGTTGGTCCGCAGCCGCTTGTGCACGCCCCGACACACAACAGTTCAAGCTCAGAGCTAGCCGATGTCCTCAAATTCCTGTGCCGCAAAGACCTTGTTTCAAGCGGTCTTATCAAGTTTGATGATCGACCTGAGAACTTTCGCGCTTGGAAATCATCGTTCAAAGGTGTCGTCAGAGATCTAGGTCTTTCTGCCCAAGAAGAGCTGGACCTTCTCATCAAATGGCTCGGCCCTGAATCGTCAAATCAGGCTCGGAGATTGAAATCGGTGCACGTGAATGACTTTTCAACGGGCTTGAACGTTGTGTGGAAACGGCTCGACGACGTCTTCGGGTGCCCTGAGGCAATTGAGGATGCACTACTGAAGCGGCTGGAAGACTTCCCGAAGATAGCTTACCGGGAAAATACCAGACTCCAGGAACTTGGCGACCTCCTGCTAGAACTCGAGGCTGCGAAAACTGACCCGTATCTCGCCGGTCTTGGCTATTTGGATACCGCAAGAGGGGTCAACAAAATTGTCTCGAAGTTGCCATCTGGACTTCAAGAAAATTGGATGTCGGTGGGGTCGAAATACAAAAAAGATCATGACACTGCATTTCCACCCTTTTCTTTCTTTTGCAAATTTGTTAGAGATCAGGCCAGCATGAGGAACGACCCGAGTTTCATCTTGCCTGCACAAAATGCGCCGTCTGAATTCAATCAGAGGAAGCAAGACAATGCTACCAAGACCACGCGGCAAAGATCATCTGTGTCAGCGAGAAAAACAGAAGTGGATCCTGCTTCTGCCAAAATTAATCAAGATGCCACTGCTAACGAACAGCAACCGGAATCGAGGGACTTGAAAAGGTGGTGTCCATATCACAAGAAACCTCACCCTTTGGAAAGGTGTCGCGCCTTCCGTGAGAAAACTTTGGAAGAGCGGCAATCTTTCATAAAGAAGCAAGGGATCTGCCTACGATGCTGCTCATCCAAGAACCACATGCAGTGGCAATGTCAGGCAGTTGTGAGATGCCTCATATGCGACAGCGCCGACCACGCCACAGCGCTTCACCCAGCACCGCCAACCTCAGAGCCGTCAAGGGCTAGTGGGTCTGATGACAGTACGACAGATGACTCAGAAAGAAGAGTCACATCTAGGCGTACCGAAGTGGCAAACGCTGGCAGCAGCACAAAGTCGTGTGCTAAAATCTGCCTCGTAGAGGTGACCCATGAGACTCAGCCCGAGAAAACAGTCAGAGCGTACGCGATTCTTGACGACCAGAGTAATCGCTCGTTGGTTAGGCCAGAACTCCTCAACGATTTCGGAGTGAAGGGGACGCCTACGCAATACACGCTCCGCACTTGCTCCGGCAGTACTGAAGTGGTTGGAAGAGTCGCTCATGGTTTTTTCGTGCAGAGCATGTCAGGCGAAGTCAAGTTTCCTCTTCCACCTCTCCTCGAGTGCAAGGCAATTCCAGAAAACAGAGAGGAAATTCCGACACCTGACGCTGCAAGGCACTACCCGCACTTGAAGTCAGTAGCAAATCACATTCCGCCTCTTGAGGAGGCTGGAATACTGCTCCTCCTTGGCCGGGACATCCTAAGGGCTCACAAGGTTCGTCAGACAATCAACGGACCCCACGACGCGCCGTATGCTCAGAAGCTTGACCTCGGATGGGTCATTGTCGGCGATGTTTGCATTGGTCGAACGCGGAAAACGGGCAGCGTCAACGTGTTCAAGACCCATGTGCTGGACAGTGGGCGACCATCTCTTTTCGAGCCGTGCCCAAGACATTTTTTTGTTAGGGAGGCACCGATTCTCTACTCTGCGGATAAGGTCTCAAAAGATTTACGATTGGCAGCAACATTGGATGACACACTGGCCCCGAATCTTTTCGAGACAACAGAACTTGACAACCAGCGTGCTCTCTCCATGGAAGACAAGACATTCCTCAAGATAATGAATAGTGAATTCACCCAAGACAAATTAAACAATTGGGTCGCCCCTCTCCCCTTTCGCACACCGAGAAGTCGGCTTCCGAACAACAGAGAACAAGCTCTGTCTCGTCTGCTCTCGCTACGGCGTACCCTGCGAAAAAATCCTGAAACAAGGGAACGTTTCGTCAACTTCATGAACGAGCTCTTCATCAAGGGTCATGCGGAGGAAGCTCCACCACTTCACGTGGACGAAGAATGCTGGTATCTGCCCATATTCGGCGTTCACCACCCCCAGAAGCCTGATCAAATCCGAGTCGTGTTTGACTCCAGCGCTCAGTATGAAGGGGTATCTCTGAACAACGTTCTCCTGACCGGCCCTGACCTGACGAATAACCTTGTGGGGATTTTGATACGCTTCCGGCAAGAACCAGTTGCGGTTACAGCGGACGTCCAGCAAATGTTCTACAGTTTCATGGTTCGCGAGGACCATCAGAACTACCTGAGGTTCCTCTGGTTTAAGGGCAACGATATCTCCAGAGAAATCATAGAGTGCCGAATGAAGGTTCACGTTTTCGGCAACAGCCCATCGCCAGCTGTTTCAACGTATGGCCTTCGACGGACTGCCCAACAAGCTGCCCCACGATTTGGTGAAGATGCCAGGAAGTTCGTTGAAAGAGATTTCTACGTCGATGATGGGCTTAAGTCTCTTCCGAGCGAAGAAGATGCCATTAGTCTGCTGCAAAGAACGCAGAAAATGCTTGCAACAGCTAACATAAGGCTGCACAAGATAGCTTCGAATAGGCAGAATGTGCTGAATGCATTTCCTCGAGAGGACCACGCCCAGGGACTGAAGAACCTCGACTTCGGCACAGACGCGTCGCTTACGCAAAGAAGTCTCGGTCTACTGTGGGACATACGTGACGACAGCTTCGTCTTCAGGGCTCCTCGTCAGGACAGGCCAGATACGCGGCGAGGAGTGCTGTCGACCGTCAACAGCCTTTACGATCCACTAGGGTTTGTGGCTCCAATAACGGTTCAAGGCAAGTACCTTCTCCGTGACCTCGTGACGAAGGGTTATGACTGGGACACACCGCTTTCGGACGAGAAAAAGCAGAGATGGGACGAGTGGAAGAACTCTCTCCAGACACTACAGCACCTTCACGTGCGAAGAACGTATGCGCCAGTCTCGACGCTTGAAGCCGAAAGCAGGGACATTCATGTATTTTCAGACGCGTCCACAAGGGCCGTCGCAGCTGTGGCATATCTACGCGTGACTGACAAGCAAGGAAAAAGACACGTCGGATTTGTCATGGGAAAGGCCAAGCTTGCTCCACAACCAGAACACACCATCCCAAGGCTTGAGTTGTGTGCAGCAGCGCTTGCTGTAGAGATGACCGATTCTATACTACGAGAATTGGACTTCCAGCCGAACTCGGTCACGTTCTACACGGATAGCAAAGTGGTCTTGGGTTACATATACAACGAAACAAGAAGGTTCTACGTGTATGTGGCCAACAGGGTGCAGCGGATACGTAGCAGCACGCAACCTGAACAATGGAAATACGTTCACACCGACGAAAATCCAGCAGACCACGCCACTAGAACGATTCCAGCAGCACAGCTTAAAAGCACGAACTGGTTGTCCGGACCTGATTTTCTCTCACGACGAGAAGAGGAAGCACGGTCGTCGAGCTTCATCCTCTTAAATCCTGATGAAGACAAAGAAATACGCCCTCAAGTCTGCACTCTGGCGACGGAGGTGAACAGACGACAGCGACTCGGAGCTGAACGCTTTCATAGACTCTCGAACTGGAAATCTCTCACTCGTGCTGTAGCAAGTCTGATCCAGGTTGCCCATCGCGCAAAGAACGCATCACAAGGAGAGGTAGCTCCCGTTGAGGCGCTCTCCAAAGCCAGGCTCGTCATCATTCGCGCAGTACAGCAGGAGGCATTTTATGAAGAGATATGCTGTATCCAGAGAGGAGAGCAGGTTCACAAGACAAGCTCGCTTCGAAGGCTTGACCCATTCTTAGACGCCAACGGCTTGATCCGCGTCGGCGGCCGCTTGAACAGAAGCGACCTTCCAGACGATGAGAAACACCCTCTCTTATTGCCGGGTCGGCACCATGTGGCGAAGCTTCTCGTGCGCCACCACCATGAATGCGTGCAACACCAGGGCCGACACTTCACAGAAGGAGCCGTACGAGCTGCTGGGTATTGGATCGTCGGAGGTAAAAGGTGCATCTCATCCGTGCTGCAAGCATGCATTTCATGCAAGAAGCTGCGAGGGCGTTTTCACGACCAGAAGATGGCTGACCTTCCGGCAGACCGAATCAGCACAGATCCTCCTTTCACGAATGTTGGAATCGATGTTTTCGGTCCCTGGATGATTGTCTCTCGCCGAACGAGAGGTGGTGTTGCAAACAGCAAGCGCTGGGCAGTCATGTTCACCTGCTTAAGCATTCGCGCAGTGCACATTGAGCTGATCGAATCAATGGATACGTCGAGTTTCATTAATGCCTTCCGAAGGTTCCTAGCAGTGCGAGGGCCCGTCAAGCTAATACGCTCTGACTGCGGGACCAATTTTATCGGAGCTTGCAGAGAACTTGGAATCAGCGCTGAGGGCATTCATCGCTCACAAATAGGCAAGTTCCTCAGCGGAAACGGCTGCAAATGGATATTCAATCCACCGCACGCGTCCCATATGGGCGGTGCGTGGGAGCGGATGATAGGCATTGCACGTCGCATTCTTGACTCAATGCTCATGCAGTCACGTCATCAACGACTCACGCATGACATTCTTGCAACCTTTTTGGCAGAAGTTGCGGCCATCATTAATGCCAGGCCCATAACTCCTACTTCGTCTGACCCCGAAGATCCCACAATCCTAACTCCGGCGACACTCTTAACCCAAAAACACGGAAGCGCATCTGTAACAACTGGGCAGTTAGATACAAGCAACCTCTACAAACGGCATTGGCGTCTCGTGCAAAACCTGGCTGACGAGTTCTGGAAGAGCTGGCGCACAACGTATGTCACTACTTTGCAACAACGCCGAAAATGGCAAGCAACAAAACCCGACCTCAAAGAAGGCGACGTCGTTCTACTCAGGGATAAAGAAGCAACCCGCAACGACTGGCCCGTCGGAGTGATTACACGAAGCCTGCCCAGCGCAGATGGAAGGGTGCGCAAGGTCGAGCTGAAAACAGCCAAAGACGGGGTTGTGAAAACATTCTTCCGGCCAACAACAGAAGTTGTGCGTTTGCTGTGACCGTGATATAGTGGTGGCGTCTTAACAACGGAAGACACCAGACGGGGAGTGTTCTGTGCGCGTCGCGAATGTACGGCCAGACTTCTCTTTCAAGAGGGAAGCGGGCCTCCCTTACTTTTATGGCTTTCTCTTTCACTGGCCCCCCGCGGACTCCAAGCTGTGCGCGAGAGAAAGGACCCCGCTCCCTCCGTTCGGTTCCTGAAAGAAACCCAGTGACGACGCTTCGGGGTGGTCGGCTGTTGTTTCCCGTGCCCGGGGGCGTCGACGGGGATGGAAACCACAGTTGGAAAAGCGCGGGACGGGCAGACTCGCCCCACCAGCCCTAGAGACCGGACCACTTTTTTACGGGGCTAAAACTGAACGTTTTGTGTATTTTTAACTTGCTTTTTTGACCTTCTAAGTGTAATTAAAGTTTGTTTTAAATGTTCAACTGCGTTCGACCCGTTATCTAGCTGGACAGCGGACGCTTTGATCCCGTCAAGTGCGATCCGCGAGGCCAGCATAGTTGTCATCTTAACAATAAAAAGTGTGCAGCTGAGCACGCCTCCCTGGGGTACACCAGTTTCTTGTGTAAAAGGACGTGACAGCACATTGCCGACTTTCACCCGGAAGGTACGATCGGACAAGTAGCTTTTTATTACATTGAAGATATTACCATGAATGCCCAATTCCGATAAGTCTCGCAAGATGCCGTAGCGCCAGGTCGTATCGTACGCCTTCTCCATATCGAGGAATATGGATAAGAAGAACTGTTTGTGTACAAACGCGTCACGAATGTGTCCTTCAATACGTACAAGATGGTCGGTTGTGCAGCGCCCTTCTCGGAAGCCACACTGAAAGGGATCAAGCTTTTCGTTTTGTTCAAGGAAATGGATGAGTCGCCGATTTATCATTTTTTCAAATACCTTGCACATGCAGCTTGTGAGGGCTATCGGGCGGTAACTTGCCACTGAAGAAGGGTCTTTCCCTTGTTTCAAAACAGGGATCACAATGGCCGGCTTCTTTCCATGCCGTTGGAAGGTACCCTGCGTCCCAGATTGTGTTGAACAGTGTAAGTAGTGTTACTTGCGTGTCATTGTGTAAGTTTTTGAGCATTTCATACATGATTCTATCGGATCCCGGTGCAGAGGTCTTGCATGCGCTCAAGGCAGCTTTCAACTCGGCAGCACTAAAAGGGCAATTGTACGGTTCATTCTGTCGGCATTTATTGATGAGTGGCTTGCATTCTTCTATTTGTTTATATTTTAGGAAGGATTGTGAATAATGATTTGAGCTTGATACACTCTGAAAGTGTTCCCCCAGTGAGTCGGCCTGATCTTTCAGTGTATCGCCCTGTGTATTTACTAGAGGGAGTGAATATGTTTGCCGCCCTCTAATTCTATTTACGCGGTTCCAGACTTTCGCCTCATCTGTAAACGAGTTAATACTTGATAAAAAGTTCTGCCAACTTTCTCTTCTGGCCTGCCTGCGAGTTCTCCTGCCTTGAGATTTTACTTTCTTAAAGTTGATAAGATTCTCTGCAGTGGGGGAAGTGCGTAGCAACCCCCACGCTTTGTTCTGTTTCTTACGAGCAATCCTACATTCGTCGTTCCACCACGGGACGCGCCGTCTGCATGCCAAACCACTTCCTTCAGATATGCATTTAGATGCGGCATCTATTATGAACGCTGTGAGATACACCACAGCGGCATCGATTTCTAGAGAAGGCATATCAGTCCATGAGATTCTAGATAGATTTCGAAATTTCTCCCAGTCGGCTGTATCTATCTTCCACCTAGGAAGTTGTGGGGGAAATTCATTTTCTTTAGATGTTCTTAGCAGTACGGGGAAGTGATCGCTCCCGTAAGGATTGCTCGTAACTTCCCATTTGAGTTCAGGCAGTATAGATGCGGAAACAATACTAAGATCTATTGACGAAAAGGATCTGTTCGCAAGAGAGTAATATGTGGGTTCTTTCTTATTTAGAAGGCACGCTCCAGGAGAAAAAAGGAACTCTTCAACGAGACGACCTCGCGCATCGATGCGAGAGTCTCCCCACAAGGTGCTATGCGCATTGAAATCGCCAAGAACAACATAAGGTTCTGGCAATTGATCTACATAGGATTGAAATTCATGTTTCGTTAATTTGTAATGTGGGGGTATGTAAAGAGAGCTAATGGTGATGAGTTTGTTTAGGAGAACAGCTCGAACCGCCACTGCTTCGAGAGGCGTTTGTAGCTGTAAACGTTGACACGCAATGCTCTTATGGATAGCAATGGCGACACCGCCCGATGATGCGACAGCATCATCGCGATCTTTGCGATAAGTTACGTACTGTCGGAGAAAGTTTGTATGTTTGGATTTTAGGTGTGTTTCCTGTAAACACAGCACTTTTGGATTGTGTTTTTGGATGAGTTCCTGCATGTCATCTAGGTTTCTAAGAAGACCTCTGATGTTCCATTGAATTATTTGTGTATCCATATTGGAAGTGAATAGGTGCTGTGTGTAAGGAAACAGATGTTATGCCTTAGATTACAGAGCTCTTTCGAGGCCCTGTAATCGGGGTTTTGCCCTTTCTGGAGCGTTCGAGGGAGCCTCGCCGCTCCTTAGGCGCGTGGCGCGCCGTGAGGACATGTGAAGTGTCCATTGCCTCTTGCGAGGCGCCGGACACATGCTCGTGCGAGCGAGAAGTTCTCTGTGAGGGTCCTGCCTCGGAAGGCAAGACCCCTGCACCCACCAGCCCGGAGGTCGGTGGGGCTCCCTGAGGGATCTGGCTGCGCCGGTTGTTGCCAGCGCTGGACGGGGCCGGGGAGGTTGGGGTAGCCTCGGCTGCACCCACCTTCGTGGTCGTTGGCCCCGCCTGCTGTGGTGGCGTAGCAGCGTTAGCTGCAGTCGCCGAGGGGGCGGATGGCGTCACTGCCGCCTCACTGGGTGTGGGACGGACAGCCGCCGGAGGCCGTTGTAGCGCTGCCCCCTGACGCGCCACTTCGGCAAAGGTGTGCTTTGGCAGGAAAGATACCCGCCTGCGTGCTTCTTTGAAACTTATGTTTTCTTTTACTTTAATCGTAACTATTTCCTTTTCTTTCTTCCAAGACGGGCACGACCGCGAGTACGCGGCGTGCTCGCCTTCACAGTTTACACAATGGGGAGAGTTTTCACAAGATTCAGAGGTGTGCTCATGAGCACTGCATTTCGCGCAGGTTTCGCGGCCTCGGCATCTCTGTGAGCTGTGACCGAAACGCTGGCATTTAAAACAACGCAGGGGATTGGGAACATACGGGCGAACTCGGAGCTTGATATACCCGGCCTCGATGGACTCGGGCAGAACACTTGTGCCAAAAGTAAGTATCAGATGTTTGGTCTGTATTTCCTTATTATCACGCCTCATCTTAATTCGCTTAACATTTATGACATTCTGCTCACTGAAGCCCTCCAAGAGCTCAGCCTCAGTCAGCTCCAAGAGATCATCATCAGAGACTACGCCACGGGTGGTATTCATGGTACGATGAGGAGTTACGGTTACTTTGGCGTCACCAAATGAAACTAGATTGGGTAGCTTTTCATATTGTTTCTGGTTGCGGAGTTCCAAGAGGAGATCACCGCTTGCCATCCTGGATGCTTTATAACCTGTACCAAAAACTTGGGTAAGAGACTTGGACACTAGGAATGGTGACATTGCTCGCACGGGTTTGTCTGGTGTTTCGGAGTGCACTACATGGAAACGAGGAAAAGTTTCTTTTTGACGGGCGAAAAATTCGAAGACATCATCGGTGCGCCCCCTCTTGAGGGAGCGATCAGGTAAGGTGGGAAAAGAAGAAGCCATAAGAGATTGTAATTTCGGCAGTAACGCCAGCCACCCACCGTGGAGTCCTACAAGGGGACGTTGCAGGACCTGTGAAACACGGCCTGCAAACGCCAGCTGTACATTACCACTATAACCAAATATGATATAACCTAGGCTGGCTATTCACACAAGGTATACCCTTGCTGCCTGGAAAAATCGGAAGTAAGCGGAAGCTAGGAGAAGACAGGAAAGATGAAAAGTGAGGGAAAGACGAAGACTAGAGGAAGAGAGAGACAGGAAAAGGCAACTACCGATTTCCCCCGGGTGGGTCAGTCCGGGGGTGCCGTCTACGTGAAGCAGAGGCCGAAGAGGTGTGTTGCCTCCGCCGGGGGGCCTTAAAGGTCCGAGCACCCGGCATCGGCTCAACCTCCAGGATCCCCCTTTCCCCGGACACGGCTAAGCCGCGCACGGCTACACGCGGGAGGGTCCAACCCTCATGTGCTCGGGTCCGTGGTGTCGCAACACACCAAACGCCTGCTGACGCAGACGCCCCTGCGGGGGGCTATAGTTGGTTCATATTGCTTAGGAAAGGATACGGCGCATGACAAACGAGGTGAAGACAAGAAGGGGCGAGATCCCTTCTATCGCAAACTTTAAATTCACTTTATTTCAGTCACAGGCCGTCCATTTATCCACGTTCCAACATATGGTCAATGATGAAGCGCAGAATAAGCATGATGAAAAAATCTTTCCCACATTCACGATATAGACCATGTGCCATTTCTCGTTGGAATATATGGCATAGTTGTTTATAAAGAGCTCCAATAATGTTTAATGACATGAATAATGAAGGATATGTTATCACCAACAGACGGTGTGGGCTATTCCTTTCACGTGGGAGATATGCACATGCATTAAGTTCCTGGAATACTATGGACGTAATAAGTATGCTTCACCTAGTTAACCGCGAGTCTATGCTATTTCCGATTTGTCTTCATGGAATACTCGCGTGTAGCCGAAGACCAACGAGCGCCTCTGGCAATTCCACGGTGAGGAAGTTTAACGGAACAGGTGAACATACGGAGCTGAAAAGACAGAGCTTAGACCTGGGCGAGCTGCTGCGAAAACGTCTGCGGACACCACAACGATGTATTCTACGGGCAATGTGTGCAAGGGCTCTAATAACGGTGAAAACAATTTTTTTTTCATCCAAGTGGATCGTCTCACCAAACTATGTGGTCGCCAATGTTAAAAGAAATGCTGCATTTCTATTCCGACACTGCAAACAGTGAGCTTACCTCGACCTACGTTTCTAACCACGCAAGCACAGCGTCGCCAAAGGGAGAAAACACGCTGCCTTTGGCAAATTCTTTTCTGTAACTCTAGGAGTAATTTTCTTTTCCTCGTACCAGGCTATGACGGAAAGGCTCAGTCATTCGATGCCTACGAGGTTTCCAAAATCTCAACTTATCTGCATATCTTCGGACTTTTTCCTGCACTTTCACTTGTTTACGGAACTATGCGTGTAACTATATCAGTGTCGTTCGTTTACTCTCTTCTGTTATCTTATTCGTGTGCAGTACTTTACAAATGTTAGTTTCTACAGTGTATTTCAGTCTTTCTGTAGTTTCAGTATTGCTTGCACTGCGCAAAGGAGTAGTCGGCGCCATTGTAGGTGAAGAGCGCTGCTCCCTTTGTTACATAAAAGCAGGCCACCTGTCTGAGGGTCATTTCGCGAGCATGCAGTGAATCACAAACGCATGTGGCAGAGGTCTGCCACAAAGCCTGGGAAGATCCCTCCGGACTCCCCAAGGGCGCTTTTCTTTGAACCTGGCTGTCGGAAAAGATCAGAGGCGACGAGCGACGAGCCGTTGACAATAGCGCACATTTGGCTTTATTTGGCATTTGGACACCACAACGCATTGCTAGCATTTGGACACATTTGGCATTGCTAGGCATCCAGTGAAAGCCTAAGTCATTTTCTTAAAGACATGCACAATGGCAGAATGGCTCGAAGAAGTCACCAACGAGCGCATAGAGTAGAACTCGAACATCTGGAAGAAAGTTTCTGCAATGGTTTAAGGAGAAAGGTACGTGACCTGTTTAACATACTTGTGCGTGGGATCCTGGCCAGTGGCGTGCTGCGAATGCGATCTGTTAACTCGGAAAAGAAATGTACATTGCATGTAGTTCTACGGCGGAAAGAGAAAGTTGTATTAAAACCGATATTATCGAAACACACGACACCGGTGTTATAAATCTTCATTTGCGCTTCCATGAACATGCTTTCTCCTGGCTTGCTGTTAAATATACATATTTTGTTTCACACGCTCATCTACAGTCTAAATAATGTTGACAAGTAGTAGATATAAGCTGCTAAGTCACTGTTATAGAGCATGTAGTCCTTAGCAGTGAAAGAAAGTGCACCAGATTGTCATTGGTGGTGTAATCATTTGAGCGATGTTACCTAGATGGAATTGCGTTTTATCAAAGAAAATTTTTCGTCCAGGCCAGAATGCCTGTGAGTGCTTTTTCAGTTGACCTCTCCCCCCCCTCCCCTCCATCATTCATTCATTCATTCATTCATTCATTCATTCATTCATTCATTCATTCATTCATTCATTCATTCATGATACCTTACTGGCCTGAAAAGGGCATTTAGTAAGGCGGCTTTACAAAAGGGAACAAGGTTTAGACAGCTTACAGTTATATGAATAAAACCACTAATATATTTTGTGCCAAAAACAAATAAAGAGGGGTGTTGCTTTTCAGGCATTCTCTGTGTTTATTAGGATGGAGAAATTCGTTAGCAGAACGTCATCAGCTATATGGGGCAAGGTGTATCGGCCAGTGCTGCAAAGAATGTCTCTGGTGCAAACGCAGTGCGCTTCCATTGTTGTCATGCAGCCGAATCTCTCCATTTTTTTCCACAAGGAGGTGAACTTGACACTTGAATCAGCTTAACAGGCGCAGTTATTGTTCTATGTAGTATAGCTTAATTGAATACAAGATCTCTCATGCGACGGCATCAAAGAATCTGAACTTGTGTGTCTCCAACGTGTTCACTATCAGGCGACACGTAATCTATGGACGGTTTTCTTTCACTCAGAATACAGCCCTACAAATAATCTCAGCGTGTCCAGCATCACGGTTCGCTTGAGCAAAAGACGGCCCAAATTACCAAAGCAGTTACAAGAGGTGTTATTTTCACGACTTCGTGAGGCCGCTTTGCTGTGTAACGAGCGTATGTGCGTGGAGCCTTTCGTGGAAACTCGCGTCGTGGACAAAAGCAGAAGGTAGACCTCATGCACGAGATAACTGACGTACGTGACATGGCTCACCCCGTGATGACACGTGAGATATCCCTGTGCATCAGCTATCGTTTTGTGGTCACGTAGGTAAAAGAAAAAAATGCTGTTCCTTGGGGCTCTAGGTCGGCCTACCTGTGACTCCTGTGGTGGCGTGCTTGATTTTTTTTTTTGCATGCGTGTTTCCTTATGTGTCTTCTTCCTCATCCCTCACTCTTTACTTATCTTCCTTTCTAACTGCTACTTTCCTTCAGTAGAGCTGACAGGCGACCGAGCTGTTGCAGTACTGTCGGGTGTGAAATGCGAAAGGAAGCAAGTGTGTGTCGCCATCTCGTCTCTTCCCTGGTAAGTACGCGCTGTTAAACCTTGACCTTGATAGCTTGAGTGGATTTGTCAAATTAATTGAAAGCTTGAGTGGCTTTATCAAATTACCATCCAAACCATGCCTAAATAATTTTCTTTGATGTGCATCTTGTTATTTCAACAATCTACATCCGGCGTCCGGCACATGTGTTGTTAAACATCACGTATCCAGGGATCTTGCTTCTGAATTGCCAATAGCGTAATTATTGGCTTTGAGAGGCCCCACATCATCTTTGTTTATTAGACTTGTCTTTATCTGTTCGTGTGCAATGTGCTGAGCCAGTATTATGCATATGATTTAATAAAGAAAATGAAAATTATACGAAATTTAGGTGCATGTTAAAGAACCGCAGGTGGTCCAAATTTCCGGAGTCCCCCCACTACGGCGTCCCTCATAATCAGATCGTGATTTTGGCGGCAAGTAAAATACCATAATTATTAAATTACACGCAAGCAGATGGGCACTTTCGCACACTTGAGTGGTACGAAGAAATTCTTTGTCTTTACAGCATGCCTGCTATGCACAGCGTCGTTACCTTAGGCTCATTAAGTAAGGGCGGCGCATGAAATTATATCTGTGAAGTAAGTGGCAAGGCAAGCAGCGTATCTATTCATCCGGTGGAAGCGCAGAGTGCCCACCAACGGCCGGCAATATTTGACATGCGGATAAACTTTCAATTTTATTTAGTGCTGATTGTCGGTATTTTCTCAGTTGCTTCGATTTGGCTGCGTGTTTCTAAGCCAGTTCTCGAGAACGCCGTCCGCGGCCCCGAACGAGGTCACGTGGGGCGAATTCAGTAGTATGAATGCTGTGTCGCGGGTGCAAATCGAAGAGAAAAGTGCAGCGAAGGAGGAGGTTTTTCTTTTCGTTAATACAATAATGCCGCTGTTGTGGCAGTACTTCTTTAGCTAGCCTTCAGGGACTGCAAAGAGCGAGAACCCTCCTTATTGTCTGACCTGTCCTTAACATGCATGTGCACTGTCCGGCGAAAATACTCCGAGCAATGACACGTGCAGTGAAGTGTTTGCGCGTGCGTATTGGAAAATTTACTTTACGGGGGAACCTGTTCTTTCCTTTCTAGCTCCGTCTTGTTGGACTTCGTTTCGCAAGCCCACCTGGAAAGCCGAGAATCACCCTGTGCTGCCGGCCATTCCTCGCCAGGTGGTCGTCCTTATTTTCCATTGAAAAGCAGTCTGAGAAGTCGGCGTTTCATAGAGGAGTGGAAGTACTTTTGAGCAGACGCGACGTGGCGCTAAAGTGCGTCCCATGGGTCGACGTCAGCGGGCAACCCCGACTGCCGATGTTCAGGTATGCACCGTGACATCGCAGCTGGCCGGGGCGCAGTCCTCTCCTCGCCTACAAGATGGAGCACAGGCTGCCCTCTATTCTTCGGGGAGCATAGGGGACGCGAAGTTCTCAGCGTTCCAAGTGTCGTTGGTACTCACCCTCCCGCCTGCTTCAATGGGAGAGGGAGGACAGGGTTTGGTCGTATTAAGCAGGGAAAGGACGCGCGATGAATTATTGCCCCCTGAAGCGGATCGGAAACCCTTTTCGGTGGGGAAGACCCCCATCGCAGATGCTGCGGGAAAGGAAGACCCCTTGCTTTTTTTTTTTCGAAGGCGGGTTAGCTTGCGCCTCGCGCTCACCCGTTCGAGCTCATCACGCAAGGGAAGCAGCGAAAGAGCCCGCGGGGACCCCCAACCACCTTCCTACGGGTTGCAGCATCTGCTGCGGTCGGGGTGAAGAGCCGCCGCCGAGCTAGAAGCCGCTGTAAATAATCAGGTTGGCGTCGTAAAGAAATTCGGGAGCCCAGAGAGGCAGTGAACAGGAGGACGACCTCTCCTTGCGCGTCAAGCCTCACCGAGCACACGTCAGGCTGTTCCCTGAGTTATTTCTTGTTTGTCGGGAGTCCGCCGTGGGTTGGAGCAAGAGCGAAAACGACAGGAGGAAGACGTGACGCGTGCAGTAACACCCTCATCAGAGGCAACGCGCACCCTCCTTTTTTTTTGCGTAATGTGGGTGCTGTTGTTTCGCATCTGCTTTTGTTTCGCACGTGTAACGCGGCTTTGCCTCCCGTGCATGGTGGGTGTGCGCGTTGTCTGGGATTTTTGCCGCGACATGTCGTTACGACGTTTCAGGGGCTCCCTAGCATTTGTATGTAGGCGGCTGTATCTCGGCACGTCCGATGACGTACGTATTGCGCGACGTAAAGGCACGAATAGATACATACCAACAGTTCGGAAGTAAGCAGTTTATTACGGCTTAGTGGTTGATTGACATCTGTCAGCCGCAAATAACAGTATTATACACTTGAGAGAAAGAGCGGTAAGTTGCACGATTAGGCTAGGCATGGTGTGGCAATAATTTGGAATTTTGCTATTTACGATCTCGTTTAACTAAAGGCTTCTAGATTAAACGGTAAACACTGTGCTGCATTCGCTACGTACTTCACTGAACTGCAGTTCTGTTACAATGCCGAATTTCGCAGTAACCATTGCAGCATGTCGTTCTTTTGCCTTTTACCGTTGGCCGGACACAAATGCTTTGTGGGCACCCATGCTCCTTTCATCTTGATTGCTCGATTGTATGCCGCTTGGGTGAGTTCGGACAAATGTGGGAAAGCTTGAGAAGATTTTACGGGCTGTAAAACTCAGAACGGAACAAGGTTGGAGTGAAGTGCTCGGTGACGAATGCTTTTCTTGAGGAAAGGACACTTCCCTGAAAAGGAGAGTAGTTTTACGAACGGGACACCAAATGGTCAAAGAGAAACGAGAACACCAACTATAAGAAAAGTACAACCGCAAGCCAGCAAACGTCCAGTAGATGGGCGGCAAGTGCAAGCAGCCATTCCTTCTTCCTCTCATCTTGGTGTCTCATACTACTTCAACAAAAATTGGCTCTACAGGCCTATACAGTCTAAGAAAAAAAAATTGCTTGCTCGGGGAAACCAAGATGTGTCGCTGCATGGTCCTCTTTCGAAGCGGGGAGAAATTCTAGTAGAACGCTTTGTGAGCGACTCCTACCACCCGCATCGCCGCAGGGCATGCGAAGGCAGCTAGAGTGCCCAATTTGCTGAGCAGCTGCAGTTGGGGTCACTCCGCGCAGTCAAATGCCCGCGTAAAGTGAAACCGCAAGACACAACGCGACCTTGTCAAAAAAGCAAATGGAAAGTTGAAAGCAAAGCAGAGGGAGATGCGGTGGCACAAGTGACTTCAAAACCACTGCCGCAACAAAAAGCAGAGTTAGAGAGAGATGTTTGGGGGGTTACTGAAAATGGCGCTGCAGTCTGACCCAGGGAACAAGAAGCGAAAAGAAACAAACCGTAGTGACATAGTAAAAACACGGAAAAAGGAAGATGCGCCCAGAAGATTGTATAAATAAAAAAGAAGACGAATCCATAAACGAACGAAACAGAAACAAGCAATGGGAACCGCCATTAACAGTACAAGCAGAAAAGAAACCTAGAAGTTCGATTTTTTAAATCACGATAATATAAAGCCAACAGTCGATGAAGCCGAAGGAAAGCATACAAGTAATTTGCTGTGGCTGAAATTGAGATCTAGAAAATAATCAGGAATACGGAGAGTGTCAGTGGACGAAAAAAACTTGTCACATGTGGTAGCCGAACCCAAAATTCGTGCCAGCGTCGTCCGGCCTGGCGCCAAGCTTTTTGCAGGTTTGATACATGCGTCTTGGGGCAGGAACCTACTCCCTTCAAATCCTATTGAAACCGCCGTTAGCACAAAATTGAGTCAATAAAGGAAGGGTAGGCCACTCCCATGGCGGCAATTGCCTTGTGGTGTACCAATGCCCCTATTAGGCGGGAACGCCCTCGGATTGGGGACAGACACCCATTTCCAAGCTTCGTGCACACGTGTAGTTTCCAAGGTGCCGTCCATGCACTGAAGCGCCGAATACCACAGAAGGAACGATAAACATACCTATATCTCCAAAGAATAGTTAGAATAAGCAAACAAGCTATTATTCTTCTCCACAGGGGACCATCGTGCCCAATAAACCTGATGTGGCAGCCCTGTGATTGCCTCGTGCACAATTGCCTTGTGGTGTACCGATGCCCCTATTAGGCGGGAACGCCCTCGGATTGGGGACAGACACCCATTTCCAAGCTTCGTGCACACGTGTAGTTTCCAAGGTGCCGTCCATGCACTGAAGCGCCGAATACCACAGAAGGAACGATAAACATACCTATATCTCCAAAGAATAGTTAGAATAAGCAAACAAGCTATTATTCTTCTCCACAGGGGACCATCGTGCCCAATAAACCTGATGTGGCAGCCCTGTGATTGCCTCGTGCACAATTGCCTTGTGGTGTACCGATGCCCCTATTAGGCGGGAACGCCCTCGGATTGGGGACAGACACCCATTTCCAAGCTTCGTGCACACGTGTAGTTTCCAAGGTGCCGTCCATGCACTGAAGCGCCGAATACCACAGAAGGAACGATAAACATACCTATATCTCCAAAGAATAGTTAGAATAAGCAAACAAGCTATTATTCTTCTCCACAGGGGACCATCGTGCCCAATAAACCTGATGTGGCAGCCCTGTGATTGCCTCGTGCACAATTGCCTTGTGGTGTACCGATGCCCCTATTAGGCGGGAACGCCCTCGGATTGGGGACAGACACCCATTTCCAAGCTTCGTGCACACGTGTAGTTTCCAAGGTGCCGTTCATGCACTGAAGCGCCGAATACCACAGAAGGAACGATAAACATACCTATATCTCCAAAGAATAGTTAGAATAAGCAAACAAGCTATTATTCTTCTCCACAGGGGACCATCGTGCCCAATAAACCTGATGTGGCAGCCCTGTGATTGCCTCGTGCACAATTGCCTTGTGGTGTACCGATGCCCCTATTAGGCGGGAACGCCCTCGGATTGGGGACAGACACCCATTTCCAAGCTTCGTGCACACGTGTAGTTTCCAAGGTGCCGTCCATGCACTGAAGCGCCGAATACCACAGAAGGAACGATAAACATACCTATATCTCCAAAGAATAGTTAGAATAAGCAAACAAGCTATTATTCTTCTCCACAGGGGACCATCGTGCCCAATAAACCTGATGTGGCAGCCCTGTGATTGCCTCGTGCACAATTGCCTTGTGGTGTACCGATGCCCCTATTAGGCGGGAACGCCCTCGGATTGGGGACAGACACCCATTTCCAAGCTTCGTGCACACGTGTAGTTTCCAAGGTGCCGTTCATGCACTGAAGCGCCGAATACCACAGAAGGAACGATAAACATACCTATATCTCCAAAGAATAGTTAGAATAAGCAAACAAGCTATTATTCTTCTCCACAGGGGACCATCGTGCCCAATAAACCTGATGTGGCAGCCCTGTGATTGCCTCGTGCACAATTGCCTTGTGGTGTACCGATGCCCCTATTAGGCGGGAACGCCCTCGGATTGGGGACAGACACCCATTTCCAAGCTTCGTGCACACGTGTAGTTTCCAAGGTGCCGTTCATGCACTGAAGCGCCGAATACCACAGAAGGAACGATAAACATACCTATATCTCCAAAGAATAGTTAGAATAAGCAAACAAGCTATTATTCTTCTCCACAGGGGACCATCGTGCCCAATAAACCTGATGTGGCAGCCCTGTGATTGCCTCGTGCACAATTGCCTTGTGGTGTACCGATGCCCCTATTAGGCGGGAACGCCCTCGGATTGGGGACAGACACCCATTTCCAAGCTTCGTGCACACGTGTAGTTTCCAAGGTGCCGTTCATGCACTGAAGCGCCGAATACCACAGAAGGAACGATAAACATACCTATATCTCCAAAGAATAGTTAGAATAAGCAAACAAGCTATTATTCTTCTCCACAGGGGACCATCGTGCCCAATAAACCTGATGTGGCAGCCCTGTGATTGCCTCGTGCACAATTGCCTTGTGGTGTACCGATGCCCCTATTAGGCGGGAACGCCCTCGGATTGGGGACAGACACCCATTTCCAAGCTTCGTGCACACGTGTAGTTTCCAAGGTGCCGTCCATGCACTGAAGCGCCGAATACCACAGAAGGAACGATAAACATACCTATATCTCCAAAGAATAGTTAGAATAAGCAAACAAGCTATTATTCTTCTCCACAGGGGACCATCGTGCCCAATAAACCTGATGTGGCAGCCCTGTGATTGCCTCGTGCACAATTGCCTTGTGGTGTACCGATGCCCCTATTAGGCGGGAACGCCCTCGGATTGGGGACAGACACCCATTTCCAAGCTTCGTGCACACGTGTAGTTTCCAAGGTGCCGTTCATGCACTGAAGCGCCGAATACCACAGAAGGAACGATAAACATACCTATATCTCCAAAGAATAGTTAGAATAAGCAAACAAGCTATTATTCTTCTCCACAGGGGACCATCGTGCCCAATAAACCTGATGTGGCAGCCCTGTGATTGCCTCGTGCACAATTGCCTTGTGGTGTACCGATGCCCCTATTAGGCGGGAACGCCCTCGGATTGGGGACAGACACCCATTTCCAAGCTTCGTGCACACGTGTAGTTTCCAAGGTGCCGTTCATGCACTGAAGCGCCGAATACCACAGAAGGAACGATAAACATACCTATATCTCCAAAGAATAGTTAGAATAAGCAAACAAGCTATTATTCTTCTCCACAGGGGACCATCGTGCCCAATAAACCTGATGTGGCAGCCCTGTGATTGCCTCGTGCACAATTGCCTTGTGGTGTACCGATGCCCCTATTAGGCGGGAACGCCCTCGGATTGGGGACAGACACCCATTTCCAAGCTTCGTGCACACGTGTAGTTTCCAAGGTGCCGTCCATGCACTGAAGCGCCGAATACCACAGAAGGAACGATAAACATACCTATATCTCCAAAGAATAGTTAGAATAAGCAAACAAGCTATTATTCTTCTCCACAGGGGACCATCGTGCCCAATAAACCTGATGTGGCAGCCCTGTGATTGCCTCGTGCACAATTGCCTTGTGGTGTACCGATGCCCCTATTAGGCGGGAACGCCCTCGGATTGGGGACAGACACCCATTTCCAAGCTTCGTGCACACGTGTAGTTTCCAAGGTGCCGTTCATGCACTGAAGCGCCGAATACCACAGAAGGAACGATAAACATACCTATATCTCCAAAGAATAGTTAGAATAAGCAAACAAGCTATTATTCTTCTCCACAGGGGACCATCGTGCCCAATAAACCTGATGTGGCAGCCCTGTGATTGCCTCGTGCACAATTGCCTTGTGGTGTACCGATGCCCCTATTAGGCGGGAACGCCCTCGGATTGGGGACAGACACCCATTTCCAAGCTTCGTGCACACGTGTAGTTTCCAAGGTGCCGTCCATGCACTGAAGCGCCGAATACCACAGAAGGAACGATAAACATACCTATATCTCCAAAGAATAGTTAGAATAAGCAAACAAGCTATTATTCTTCTCCACAGGGGACCATCGTGCCCAATAAACCTGATGTGGCAGCCCTGTGATTGCCTCGTGCACAATTGCCTTGTGGTGTACCGATGCCCCTATTAGGCGGGAACGCCCTCGGATTGGGGACAGACACCCATTTCCAAGCTTCGTGCACACGTGTAGTTTCCAAGGTGCCGTCCATGCACTGAAGCGCCGAATACCACAGAAGGAACGATAAACATACCTATATCTCCAAAGAATAGTTAGAATAAGCAAACAAGCTATTATTCTTCTCCACAGGGGACCATCGTGCCCAATAAACCTGATGTGGCAGCCCTGTGATTGCCTCGTGCACAATTGCCTTGTGGTGTACCGATGCCCCTATTAGGCGGGAACGCCCTCGGATTGGGGACAGACACCCATTTCCAAGCTTCGTGCACACGTGTAGTTTCCAAGGTGCCGTCCATGCACTGAAGCGCCGAATACCACAGAAGGAACGATAAACACACCTATATCTCCAAAGAATAGTTAGAATAAGCAAACAAGCTATTATTCTTCTCCACAGGGGACCATCGTGCCCAATAAACCTGATGTGGCAGCCCTGTGATTGCCTCGTGCACAATTGCCTTGTGGTGTACCGATGCCCCTATTAGGCGGGAACGCCCTCGGATTGGGGACAGACACCCATTTCCAAGCTTCGTGCACACGTGTAGTTTCCAAGGTGCCGTTCATGCACTGAAGCGCCGAATACCACAGAAGGAACGATAAACATACCTATATCTCCAAAGAATAGTTAGAATAAGCAAACAAGCTATTATTCTTCTCCACAGGGGACCATCGTGCCCAATAAACCTGATGTGGCAGCCCTGTGATTGCCTCGTGCACAATTGCCTTGTGGTGTACCGATGCCCCTATTAGGCGGGAACGCCCTCGGATTGGGGACAGACACCCATTTCCAAGCTTCGTGCACACGTGTAGTTTCCAAGGTGCCGTCCATGCACTGAAGCGCCGAATACCACAGAAGGAACGATAAACATACCTATATCTCCAAAGAATAGTTAGAATAAGCAAACAAGCTATTATTCTTCTCCACAGGGGACCATCGTGCCCAATAAACCTGATGTGGCAGCACTGTGATTGCCTCGTGCACAATTGCCTTGTGCTGTACCAATGCCCCTATTAGGCGGGAACGCCCTCGGATTGGGGACAGACACCCATTTCCAAGCTTCGTGCACACGTGTAGTTTCCAAGGTGCCGTCCATGCACTGAAGCGCCGAATACCACAGAAGGAACGATAAACATACCTATATCTCCAAAGAATAGTTAGAATAAGCAAACAAGCTATTATTCTTCTCCACAGGGGACCATCGTGCTCAATAAACCTGATGTGGCAGCACTGTGAATGTAGAGGAAAGATGCAATGCCTCCTCAAGAAATTCAATCGAAGAAGCCATACGTCAGGCATCGACCATTGCGCAGTCCTTTCAGACTCAACATAATTTTCTCATTAGGTGCCTTTCTTTCATTTCTGGGGGATTGTGGAATAGAGCATTCGTTCAATGAATATATCTCACATATTGTGCAAGAGGCTGGAAACCATCGGCTTTGATGTTTTATTCTCTTCCGTATCTCATTATGGTAATGGCCAATGTGCATATAGCGACGTACCATACGTATCGAACGAAAATAATCAGTGTAACGGAGAAGCTGTGTTTTATTAACCACCCCACGATGCGAACAAAAAATGGTGGCACGGAGAGCAGATGAAAATTAAACTTCATTTAAACATGAATTGCAGAATTAATTATGATTAAGAGGTAAATTAGCCATAAGCGTCTTATATTTAAGAAAGAAAATAATAAAAGGGAAGTTCACAAAAACACAACCTGCCGCCTACGGGAACCACATCCAATGCCTCCGCACGACCCATCTAAAGCTACACTGCACGAGTTAAAGCAGCAGCCGTCGCTTCTGTACACACCTTTGTATATTTGTGTATATGCTCTAAGCATAGCCCTCCACGTGGCAGATGAAGCGCGTTTTTGAATAAGCCGACGAATACCATGCCGTCGGCATCGCCCCATTCCCACTTCTCCCGACGCCAGGATGCCCCTCCAGGGCATCTCTGCTCAACTCTCCCCCGAAACCTCCGCACATCGGCCGCCGCTCCGGTCGGCAGGGCGCTGGCATCGCGACGGCGGCAGCGGTCGAGCGGTCCGCTCTTCGGCGCAGGCGGTGCATTCGTATCCCTTGTCAAGGCGTCGGCGCGGGCGCGTCGAGAGACAACCGACACGGCTTGCGTGCCGCGTTCGTTTCACTCTTCACTCTCTCCGTTTGCGCGCGCCCATCGTCGAAGGAGTGATCGGTGCGCGTGCCGCGCGTGCGACTGGTTCCGAGAGGCCAACACGACGCTACCTTGTGCCGGCCGGTTGCCCCCGGAAGACAACGTGCCGGGCACGCGACTGCGGCCGTTTGGACAGTGGGGCGGAGAGCCGCGTGACGCTGCCGCCGGGCATCAGTGGTAGAAAGGGAAATCGACGCTGGTGTTGGTTGCGACCGTAGCATGATCAACGAATCATGGCAAGCCGTTGCGATCGCCGCCAGCGGTGCCTTCTCCTTCGGATAACGAAGGCTCCTCGGATTATCGCGTCCTCCCTTGTTGCACTCCTCCTCTGCGCTGCGATCGCCGCCGATGAAGGTGAGTCGCCCGATAACGCTCACGTGTCCGACCGTCTGCAGCTTGTGCGCGGAATGGTTAACTGCTGAGTCTGTTGGCGAAGTGGAGCAGTGTGGTAATCAAAATGAAATTAAGGGACAAACAAAAAGATCACCATGCTAGTGGTATGCTTAGGATTCGAATAATACATTCACCGGCCGTTCAGTAAGGACACTCAAGGCACATTTCCGCCGCAGTCCTCGCTGTGACGCTCATATTAAAGTACAAGTACAACAACAATATTGGTGGCGGTTCGATGTGTTGATAGAATAGAATCATTCGGGCACGAGAAAAAATATCGTGCGGCACTTGGATTAGAGGAATATGCACCTTTGCCTGAAGAGGCTGCGAGCGCCTGAGGCGCGTAGTAAAGTACAGTGAATAAATCCTCACGCATGCCATAGGCAATGCATCCTTTGCAGAAAGGTTGAAATCCAGGCCAGTTGGTACATAGTTGGAAGAAAAAACCAGTCACAAAACACTAAGGACAAAAAGAGAGGTTCACACCACAACGACAGCCGTTGTGGTGATAACCTCTCTTCTTGTCCTTAGTGTTTTGTGAGTGGTTTTTTTACTTCAACAATGCATCCTTGCTTGCTTAGTTTACAGCGTATGGCTGAGAATGTGTGATCCAGATAGTGATCGCGCCCGTGAGCTATAAGGGAAGAAGAGGGTAAAATACTTATTTCATGACTGCACCACTGGATAAAAAACTAGAATTTCACAGGCCTTATAAATGTTACTTAAATAACGTTTCTGCGAAGAAGCGAAGAACGAAATGGGGAGCTCGTTCTAGCAATATTTTTTTTAAAAAGAGAAACGTGCATCATTTTCCATATATGCATTGAGGGAACGATGACCCTGTCAGGCGCCAGATACGTCCGAACCTACCTTGATCAGGACAGCCTTTAAAATTTCGCGAACATTTTCTCGATGTTATCTACTTCTGCGGTGACATATCCATGCTACCACGAATTTCAAGATCAGTGATGATTAGAGACTCAATTTTCTTCTCTTTGAATCAAAGATAATCTCCAGGCATGTGCCGCTGGCGAATACTCCTGTATGCAAAGCAGTGAGTGACGGCGATTTTTTGAATACGTTGGTGTATTAATCCTGGACGGCAAAGAGTACGGCTAACAGGAACTATAGTTCCTGTTATCTCTATAGAGATCAAGAGCTAGGAAAAAGAAAATAAAGTATGCATGCATAGCACGCTCACAAGTGCGCTATGGACTGCAGTTTCACACACATGCCTGCGCAACGCTGAACAATATGCATTATAGACAAAACACAAACATCTAAACATGACTACGAAGATGAGGGCGGTGAAAACAGACCCGAGGAACACGAGCTCTGCTAAACATTTAGACATCTTTTGAAGGGTTCTCATCGCAACCAAGACAGCGGCAATCGTTGTGTGGTCCTTGGTGGGGCTCATGAAGAACGGCATGAGGACGTGTGCCCTTGTGGACAGGATCTCACCACTTAAGACGGTCGTACGCCTCCTCGCGCAGCATTGGACACAGATGCTGCGTGCACAAATCGGCTCCGGTTGTTGTCTACATGTACGTGACGAAACAGTCGGGACTCGCAACCACTGGGCTCTGTTGGCACCCGATGCAGAGTCTGCTGCTTCCGATTGATGTCGCCAGCATTTTATGTGTTTGTTGCGTGAGACATGCAGCAGTCCTGTGACTTGGTTTATATTTATGTTTTAGGGTATCTGCAACGCGATGGTCGCTACGAACTCGATTTTTTGTTCCTATTGTTCTTTTCGCATATAATGCACTATTAGCATCTTGTATTTCAGTACCAGCCTAGTCGTTGCATGAAGCCTTTATCGGCTGCAATTACCCGAAAGTGCGTGCACTAAGCACGTGAGTCAACAAATTCAAGTGCTTTATCGAAGCCTTGCTAATTTTAATAACTATACGCACTCATCGGCCTTCTGTTGCTTTCGCCGCGCTTCAGGCGTATACAGGTGGCGAAAGATAGTAGGCATGTACAATGCACACTCTTCTGAATTATTGGGAAACGCTGATCAACATAACTCAGGTATACATATTGTCATTGGTGTTATTTCCCAAGTATTAATAATAGGTGTCTGCTCCATGAGTGTGCCGATAATAACGGTAATAATTTCTTTATTTGGCCAGGTCTGTTTAATGTACTTTGAAGATATCCACTGAAGGCACCATTCCAGGCAGACGTAAAGACAACTAATTTGCAGGACTGTTCTACACAAACGCCATTTGTATTATAAATCGCAGACGCTGAGAGCTACTCCTTGCGTCCGTGATGAACGCGTGGCCAGCGTGAAACCGGTCCGTGCCCGTGCGAGTAAGGAGTAGCTCGATCATGCCGAGTTCTCGCCGACCTCGCGTGCGCGCTCTCTTTGAAGCCGGAGGCGACTGCTGCGAAGCCGTTCATTCACAGCGCCGCGTCGCGCGATTTCTCTCTGTCAACGCGCGCACGCGGAGTGCGCGACAGGCGCCTCTCGCCAAGAACCGCTTCGCAGCGGCGTTCCGCAAACATTGCGGCTCACTGCGACAAGGGAGCGAAACCGGACACCGCTTGGCCTCTGGCGCTGACGAGATTCGGGGACGACGTCTTCCTTTTGTGCGTCGCCCGGCACCGCCAAAACCGCCGCGGCGGTAGAGGTCTAGTGTTTACCTCCGAGGCGTTTTCGCCCGCTCAACGATTCAGCCTTCCTCCGCACCGCCGCGCGCGCACACGCATCGGTGTCGCCTGGAGGCCGCAAAGGGCGCAGCTGCCGAAGAATGAATCACAAAGGAGACTGCGGAGGGGGTGGGGGAGGGAGGGAAGTGACAGGGAAGGCTGCCAGCAGCAGCGTCCGCCGCCACCGCTCCCCGGCCCCGGTTCATACTGCTGACTTTCCCTTGGTCGATCGGTCTCTCCCTCCGGGTGAAGCAGCCCCACCGGGAAGGAGGGGGGCTTCAAGGTTACAAAGCTTACAATGGTCCACGCACTCTCCAACGCCACCACGGTGTTGTGCGCGCGAGGCGGGCAAAGATATCATGTCTGCGCCTGCATCGATGTGCATCTGTCTGCGTGAGCTTGTTGCTGCCGTTGTCGAATCCAATGGGTGGTTCGTTGTTGGCGCGTTTTCTACGCGAGTATCTGTCTTGGGGCTTAAGCTGAGGTTATCCCTCGATGCGTGCGGTGGTGGCCGCTAGATTTCAGGAAATTGTAATGGTGTTCTGAGTGGATCGCTTTCACTTAGTGCGTCTCGTCTAAATTTAGATGTCTTCCCTACACCCGCATTTGGGGACCGTATTCACAGAGGCTATTTCTCGTCGTAAATTTCGACGGAAGTTCGCTGACAAACTACAACGGCGAGCTTTCGCTTCCTGTAGGCGTTGCCGGAATAATACATCGGTTAATTTCTACATCTTTATGATTGTGTTTCTATTGAGTGGCAACCTAATTTTAAACCGATTCTGTCAAATGATTGCGTTGCTGCAGGGTCATCTCCCTTATGTATATACTAACTGTTGTGGATAAGAATGTACTGAAGAAAGCTTTTATTGTTGCCCTTCTTTCACATTGTCTTACAGTATTACTTATCTGTCTACAATGGCTGTTTATGGGCACAGGCAAATGATACAACAAGGTTGCTTGGCGGAAATGAGCATTCACCAAAAATCAGGCCTTTGTATAAAGTTCCTGCAAATAAAGGGCGTTTGCTAAATTTGCTGCACGCGATTGAGTAACTTTCAACGCGGAAACAGGAAGCCTCTCTCAGTAAGATTCCAAACGCAGCGGGACAAGTGCTTCACTTTTGGCAAAGCTTTCCTACAAGGGTAAGGCTAATAAATGTTTCGTCTTACTAGGCGTAGTAAGTTGTAGCTTTGTCAAACGCACTCTTCAGACGCATCAACGCGTCGGGGAAAGCTAGAATAAGAAGTTGAAAATTGCTGGGACCCAAGTTTTCAGGATGACAAGCAACCAACTAGAGAACTGCTTTGAATACAGGCAAATAGCTAGACAGCGTATAACGGCAACAGGCGATCTCGAAAAGGAACTGGCAGAGGCACCACGAGAGTGACGTTAACGCACACGCAGAAATGTAATGCACCCACATTGTTCTAGAGCTGGCGATGCTTAAGCATGCTCCGGTTGGCCAGTTTTGTTGTTAGCTGCTACAATTTTTTTTTTTGCCAAGCTTTTGTTCGTGAGCCGAACGCTTGTCTGAATGCAGAAGTGTTCTGTGAGTGATGGGGCCAGACACAATTTTGTGAGCATTGTCTTGGGCCTTTCTACTGAATCGGTGCCGGACGCTAACGGCACGTGGTACCTCTTGTCATGAAATACGTGCTGTACGCCGGTCGCACTCTATCCGCACATGCGCACGCGATTTCGCGTTATAATCTGCCTAACAATTCCATAATAGTTTTCAGGTGCCAATTACTATTGCAGCCTTTATCTCGCGCACGTCGCACGTGTTAAACCCAGAAAAAAGGTAGACTGCTAACGCATAGCTCGAAACAGTCATAATCAGCCACGTGATATGTTTCGTTATGCGTAATATTTAGTGTCCAGAAAAAGAAACATACCACATTCCCAGCATGCCACATATACCAAAGGTAATTTCCTACGTCTAAGGTTGCTCGCGCTTCCACAATTTCCTAAATGCGACATCTGTGTACTAAGCCTGTATGGTTAGGGCGATCTAAGGAACGCGTTTGCGCGTAGCAAAGCGTCATGGCGGTTACAGTATGCGCATAACTTCTGTTTTACCTGGTTGAGCAATACTTTTGAAAACAACTGGTGGTCAATATATCGCAGTCCTGCTTATTCAATGAATAGTGCTAGAAGCGTACGTCAATTGCATGCGAAACAAAATGCTCGTTTTAGCTGAATACGAAAGCATCGCTAATTTGCACTTTAAGGCAAATATTTGCCGTTGCAAGGAACAAAGCCTGCAGTCACACCCGCAGGGAAGAAATTTCTGGATTTGTACCATTTTTCGACGAATACGTACGCAAAATATCCGAAAAGACGCGTTGGTATTCTAGTCTGTTTCGTCTCGTAGCATACGATGATGGTACGAGGCGATCTACTTTGTGAAGCAGATTTGTACATTAAAATTTCTGAACTTGTCCCAATGTCAGGATTTGCGTTAGGCGCATATGACTTCGCCGCTGCCCAGCCTCATTTCTGCACCTACTGTATCATAATGACTGCTTCTAGGTGGTAATCAATTTCATCGACTTCTTGAGGCAACAGATCACAGACGACGGAAATGCGAGGTGCGCACAAATACGAGTCACATCTATGTGTAGACCACTGTGAATAATTAAACATCATCAGCGTAAGTCTCATGAACAGTTATCCGAAAGCTTAAATTTGTTGCATGCAGATGCAGCGTCTGACTACAAGTCTCCAAGAGAAGCCGAGCAGCAGGGTATTCGAATTGCAATAAAAAAAGCTGTTTTAAAAAAAAAAATGCTCTATGGTATTTCTTATGTGAGCAACAGTGTCCTCGATAAAATGGTGGTTTCTAAGTACATTATTACTTTTTTTTTCGTTGCCCCATACATTCACATAGTCCCGTCGTATGGTAGGCGATCCTCAATATTAGCAACAGGCTTCGGGCAAAACGCCAATAACCTTTCTTTTTTACTGCATTGACGACCTCTTTGTTCCTTCTATTAGACTCACTGATCCTGTCAGTGGGCCCAAGCGAAAACGTCTACTTTCTTTAATATGTATCAAACAAAGCTGGCCGAATCGAAGGACAATAAGCGTGGCTTCTACTGACAGCCCAAGCGACAGAAAACCAAGAAGAATTCGAATGCACGAAAAATTCTGTGAGTGGGCACCTCACATAGTGACGGCCCACTTCTAGATTCTATAAGGCTGCATTGTACCGGCGGAGCAGTATGCATCACAGCAGAGCGTGCGCGAAGACAAGAGCGTATACCCGCAGCTGTCAGATTGACTTGTAGGCGTTGCACTCTTTTTGCGAATCTGATCGAAACTTGTGCTTTCGGTGCTCCTAGCCTCCACGTGACCTGTTTTCTATCTCGTGTGTACCCCTTTGGAGGCAGGTGACCGAAGCGCAGCTGCTTTTGTTGGAGAGAAAAATAATGTTCGCTTTGCTCGAACCGAAGCAGTTGCGACCAATTGCGAGTTGCGTTGCATGCGTCCCCGTAACAATGCCACCGCAACTTCTCTCTGTCGCCAATCGAAAAATGTGGACGGCCGAACGTATTGAGCGACGTTTCTTTCTGTTCGCCGGCCATTGACCTGCAAGAATGGCGGTGCGAGCATTATTTTTGTCCTACATTTCACCAGGTCTAAAGTGTACCGCAGCTGGCGTTCTTTTGGACACCTATGTTATCATTTGTTCAAATCTTTATACGTGTTCAGACGTGGCTGTGTCGCAGAATATAACAAACTACAAAGGAAAAAAAATCATTGACGTCAGAAATCACAGGGGAAATCAACCATTTCATTTGAACAGTCGAACAAATATAGAGACCATCCTATTTCTTCTACGTTATTCATATCGGTGGTAAAAACACAACAATTGCAAAATTATGTACTATTGACGGAAGCTGGGTGGACAGCCTCATCATAACGCATGAATCGCTACCGACTAATCTTCCCGTTCCGTTCATGGATGTACATATACATGCAGGTTTATGCAAAGTAACTTAGAGAGCGTTAGAGTGCATTGCTCCGTACCATGTGGAAAAACGTAAAGTATCTGGTATACTGCACGCGCCAAATAGAAAGCATATTTATGAGGGGCCATGTTGGAGGTAGGCTGCCGAATGCTGTAATAAGTTTACGGTTATGAATAATGCCAAAGACGACGCCGCCGTTAGTTACCGCGCAAGACGAACAATAGCTGTTCAGAAGTTCGAGTTTAGTCTCAAACATCAATACAGAACCAATAGAAGCCAAGAAAACCATCGCAGAATTAAACTTATTTTGCAGAGCACAACTCGCTAAGCAAAACAACGATGCGTTCGTGTACAAAGCATTTCTCCGGCGGAAATGCGTTGGTTCCAGTTTTGGAACAT
Source organism: Dermacentor albipictus (assembly GCF_038994185.2). Taxonomy (NCBI): domain Eukaryota; kingdom Metazoa; phylum Arthropoda; class Arachnida; order Ixodida; family Ixodidae; genus Dermacentor; species Dermacentor albipictus. The sequence goes on from NC_091824.1 coordinate 53,060,827, forward strand.
CTACCCTGCCCTTTGTCTTCCCAATTCTCAATTTATTTTTCAACATTTCCCTCTCCTAGCTTCAGTGTGCTACGCTTCGTTATTACGATACTAAGAGTGGTACAGGTTGTCATTGAATGGATAAAAGCAAGCATGGTAGATCACTTAAGAGTTCAACGTTATTTCTTCAATAAGGTCATTATAGCTAATTGCACATCTTTTAACGTTATAGGAACTATTTCGACAACCTACCAACCTGATTCCGCGAGCCTCATACTTACTTGACCTTATGTGAGATTCGGCCCTTCACTACAACTCTTTAGAATATAAGTTTCTAATGATACGTGAAGCCCTAAGAAAAGGCAACAGCGGCATCTTATGGTTGTTGCAAAAAAATTGGCTGTGGCAATTCCACTAGCTAGTGATGCCCTTGAGTGCCCCGTGAAAACAAAGGAATAAAACACCATATCAGCCACGATTATAGAGAATACGTCTCCCATTCATGGTAATAGTAGTTCGCTGAAATTTAACCGGAAGCTATCGTCATACATTGCTCTTTCATTTGAAGGATTTATTTTATTATTTACGGGTTGATGAATGTGACTAGTTTGAGCATACGGTTAAAATACGAAGTCGCGAGGTTACTTTTCGAAAGAAGACCTTGCTCGTTGCTCATCGTGAATTTGCCAAAGATTCCTGTAATTGCCATTTTCAGGGTTTACCTTCCTTTGCATGAATGTGCCTTCTGCAAAGGCAATATTGTGTGACCTGCATCCTCCGTATGACCAGCGGAATGCTTTCAATTATGAAAATAAGGTGCGCTTCTTTCACGCGAAAATAAATGTTAATTCATGTATAAACATCTAAATTGAATCTCAAAGGAGCATCAGTTTTCTTTGAATTTCGTTGAAATTCTGTTGAATCGCGTCTTCAGCACACAAAATTCCGTCACCTCCCTCCGCCTCCGCTTCTGCCTACCCCATATTCCTTCTCTCACTCCTCCAAGACTTTTTTACGACATTCACTTAGTTCCTTTACACCGACCTCAGCACACATTTCCTGGCAGTCTTTGAGGACCAACGGCCACCAACGGGACCAAGGGTATTCATGTACGCGCGGTACCTGAGGAAAGACACGCGATGGAGGCCGACGCGATAGCGCACTCACACATCATCAATTTTTTTTTTTCTGTGAGATCTTCCCGAGCAGCAGATCTTTATTACCAGCCGCCTAGGACCACCTGTAGCGGCGCTGGCCAAGCGTTATTAACTTGTAGCATTCAGCCACCGCTCCGCGGTAGCACCAAGCCGGCTGCATAGCGCCTTCGGCTGCTTCCATGCACATTGCTCAGGCGTTTAGTTGTCGTCATTGCTCTGTGCGACGTTCGTGCCTTCCATATGGGTGAGTCGCTTTCTGTCAGAAGAAACTCGGAAGAGTTTTTGATCTGGCTCCTCTAATGCGTCGCCATTTCATTTTGTATAAACGTCTCTCCATCTCTCTCTCTCTCTCCTCGCTCATTTCCCCCTTATTGCTCGTAACTTGCCATATAAATGCTCTGGGGCTTTCTCCCCTTTCACCCTTATGGCCCTCCCTTTGCGGTTCAATCCTCGGTTCAATCCTAGCCAACATTTACTCATTCCTCTCTCTCTTTTTTTCTCTTTCTTCCTTTCTTTCTCGCTTTACTTCTCTGGCGTCTTCTCTCGTGACTGCAACAGACCGCTGCCTCGGTAAATATTCAGTGAGGCCGTTATACACTTGCCTTCTTTCCACTTCATTATATTTATTGACTATTTCTTTTATATTCTATTCTTTCCCCGTCGCCTCCTAAATGAGCGGACGTTTGCCCATTTCGCATATTCCTTTCGTTTCAATTCCCCCGCGTTCGTCTGCGCCTTCTCATTTAAAGATTTGCTGCGTTTGCCTTCATTATAGGATAAACTATCCAGGGCGCAGCCGCCGGGTCATAGAATAACGGAAGGATTAAAGAACGATTGCGGTTACAGCGGTCTCCGAGGCAAGTCCGAAATTAAAAGCGTGCCCCGCGGAGCAAGATGTCGTGCAGAGCCAAACGACATTCCATTCTGCGTCCGGAAAAACGAGCGTGCGTGCCATTATAGCGTTGTTTGAGCTGGAACGTCGGTGTGTGTCCCGCTCGCTCCAGAAAATTGCAGCGTTTCACTTTTCGTGGAAATTTTCTATTTGAAAGACAAACTAGTCTTTTCTTTCTTTCTTTTTTTTTCTGAGATATTACGGACAAGTACATGTTCATAAGTAACTGGAAACCTCAGGAGAACACCAATTTTATGTTCCAGAGCACATTGTCATAAGTATTCTTTTTGACATCGAGCACGCGCACGATAATGCATATGAAGCAAATTGTGATTAAACGTACTGAGCAGGTAGCACAATCATTGTTTGCGTGGTGAGATCAACAGACTAAGTGAGGGTCTGCCCATGCAATCTGTGACTGCGACCGCTTAGCCTTTCTACACGCTTGATCTGGTTCTATTTACACGTCCTACTTAAGCTGCACCTTAAAAGAACGAGGCGCGTTTGACTGCCACTTCAGTATATTGGCATTTTTTTTTCTTTTCTGTATAACTAAATAATTTTGTGACCATATACATGTCGCGCGATATGACTAAAGTGAAGCTGGTGAGATAAACGTCAGGGTCGATGATGAATTCGAGGGCGAGATAGATAGAGAGGTAAGAAACTGCTCCCGTAACTGTACACCGTACACAGCGTTTAGACAATTTTGAATATGACATTTAAAAAACACTCCATAACAGTGACAGACGACGCACAGTTTTTAGATACTTCTACGTCTCAGACTGAAATTGCTTGTTCAGAACAATTTCATTATAAAACTGACTTGTCTTGGAGTGCGCTATGCAGTGTTCTAAGTGATTCGCTAAGGCGATGTGCAGGTGGACACATGCCCTGGACTATATTGTTACGAGATGTATACAACAAACAGAAAGAAACAAGAAAAGGAAGAAAAAAGTCATGAGCCCCTCCACTTTGTGTAGGCGGAATCCCGGTGTAGCTGTTTAGCGCACGACAAAGAAGTGATAGAGAATTTTGAAGAAAGGTACGAACACATTTATGATCCCGATTGGTGGTTATCGTGACTATAGGTACGCACACACATTCTCGTATCAACTTTGTTATTAAATTCGTTGGCATTTCTATGCCTACACAAAGAGAAATTTGTCCGTCGTCTAAGACAATGAATGGTTCACACTCCCATGGCTCGTACCCCTGTAAGCACGCAAAAAAAGAAGAAAAAAATCTGCTGGAGAGCCTACTGATATTGAAGAATGGTGCCTATTGATAACTAATCTGCTGAAAATGCATACCCAAGTGATAACACGTATAAGATTTTGCATAGGATGAAGCCATCTCGCATCTAATTCGGTAGCTGAGTTTTCGCACACGCAGATTTGTTGACGGACAAGAAAACTGCACGGAACTGTAGCCGTAAGAGCTTCGCTGTAAGAAAATTTAATCTTTCTACAATATGTGTCTTAAACCATAGATGTATAGGAGAGCTCCAAAACACCAGAGAATATTATAAATACATTACACCGGTTATACAATTTCATGAAAAAGTGCTCTTTTTGCTGGTCATTTATCAGGCAACAAATAAAATAGGGTAATACTTGCTCATATAGAGCGGAAAAAACTACAACTGTGTCGCTATAACTCAAAGCTATTCCAAACTTTTCCCTTCCAATTTTGCAATCAGCGCTCCGCGATTGGTGAAAAACTTTTTTGGGCCACCCCCGCTTCATCTGTCAGTCACGCAACCTCAGGCACACTTTAATTATGCATGATTAAATACTAAAATAGTAATTTCTGATTGGATGCCTTCTCGCCATTAGCCCTCGGCTATTGGCCAGAAGTTTTCGGGCTGCACCCACTTCACCTGATGTCACGCGGGGTCACAAAACCGCGATAACACACCGCGTCAAAGTGACGTGTACACGTTAAAGACGCCTTAATATGCCGAACAAAACTGAATTTTTCTATGAATAGCTGTAGGCTGCCCCGTTCCGAAAGGAATAAAAGATGGCTGCTGCCGATCACTCAGTCACTGGCTACTCACACCTGTCGGAGAGCATGGGTTTATTTGCGTACCATAATTTTTTTTGCGTGACCGTGTAACGTTTTCGAGCACTTTCGGCCCGTTTACGACCTTGCTCAGCCAACTTTTCTTTCCTAAGGATCTCTTTAGGCGGCATTCTTGACCTTCCATTGCATGCTGCTGCGATTTCTGACCAGCCACCGCAAGCAAAGTAAGGGAAAACGGACCAATTGCTGACGCCGGCACCACCCTCTTCCTCCGGTTATCGGTTTTCAGTGCAGTGGCTCGGCCCCATATAATCCCTTTCCACTTGAGCGTGCTCCTCGCCTCTTATCAGCCAAGTAGATAAGCCAAGCCGTTCAATGTAGGCCATGTTATTCGTTTTTGAAGCAAACAAAAGTGACCTCCTATAAACGACGATAGCGTTTGATTGGTCTGTTTAAACAACCCTGCGAGTGACCGCCCAGTGCTTGCGTCGGTGGTTACGCAAATTTGACGTCAGGAGAATGGAACAAAGACATATTGGAGTAGTTTTACTTTATAGGGCCCCTGCTCACTGAAGCTGGGTTCACCAAAAAAAAAAGATTCAGCGTTTATCGTGGTTGAAACCGTCATGCTGCATGGTTAAGAGTACAGTTCAGATGCGCTCTCTCTCTCTGTCTCTCTCTCTCTCTCTCTCTCTCTCTCTCTCTCTATTTGTCTGAGAGGAGTCTATCTCACAAGCGTCAGTGCATTGTGTCCCTGAGATGCGACGTTTTCAGCGCCATGACAGCACTTTCCAATTTCGCGTCATTCCAGCGTCCGCAAAGCAAAGGTAATCCGCTCACACTACAGTTTTCACGTAGCAACTCCCCCAACCCTTTACTGTGATAAAGAAGACACTGTCCACAATTCTTATTGCGATGCCGCTATCTCTAGAACTGTAGGGCGCTTGTATGCGGAGTGACAACCAGCCGGCGCTGCAGCAAAAGTGAACACGAGCGGCGCCCGTTCCCACACTACGTCGAACTCGAGTGGCGCGCGCTCTTGACTACGGTGTCCGTATTAATCAGGCGAGAACGACACCGCTAGCGACGTGGTCAAAGTGCACCGCCCCTCGCGTGACACTGACAAATGAGCAGGGCCATGGTGCGGCTACCACGGCAGGAAGAACGCGCGCAGCCACGCCTATAGTGCGACATGGCCTCCCAAGCTTCTTCTTGCCCTTTGGCCTGCGAGGTCGACGTAAATAAGTCACCGTGCGTTGCCTCTGAGGGGCGTCGTTCGTATGCACCGCAACGGCGCACTACTCCGCAAACGAATGCTGCTTGTCAAGCTAGCATGGAAGAGTGGTTTAAAGCCGTTTGTTGAAATACGCGTTGCCGCAACATATGTGTATGTATTATGAAAGCATACGTTATTAGGCACAGGTTGCGAGGCGATCTTGATAAAAGAAATGGAAATAACCCGTACGATGTACTCTTCGAGCAGACGTCGCCTAGCGTGTAATTCTTCCACGGGGTCTCCTTACCAATCATAATTTTCTGCTCTCATGTGGTTTTCGTCGCTGGGGCCTCGCAACGTCTTGTGGCAAAAACACACGACACGCTGGCTCTTCACTTAACGGTGGCCGTGTAGCACATGTCTAGCCGAAACGCAATCGGTAGTTCGCGCCTGTGCGTGCGGCTACTCATTAGAAAACTCCAATTGAGCGATTGCTGTGGTCTCGCACAGGCAACATGTGTGAAAGCAATTATGTACCGTTGGCATGCCTTCACTTGCGTACCCGCTTGCCCGCGTGGGTGCGGAAACCGCGTTCGCGTAATTCCAATTCCTTGTGGCCAGTTTCCCGACGAGCCCTTAACGAGCCCTGAGACATAGTTACTAGGGCTAACAAGACTAACGAAAGAAAAAGCTGGGACAGGACAGAGCGCTCTCTCCTGTCCCAACTTTTTCTTCCATTAGTCATGTTGGCGCTAGTAACTATGTCTCAACATTTGCACTAACGCCGACTAGCCCAACTTTCTGCGTTAATTACCCTCCTTAACGAGTGCTTCAGCGTGCCAGTATAGCAGACGAGCAAGCGTCGCTCGCTTGCTTTCTTCATTGAGACAACGGTGCACTCGCGGTGGTCACGGGAAGCAGGGTGTGTTGTGCGCGTGCGCTGCTATTGAACCGCCCAACCAGCCTCATTCGCATTCTTTCATTAGCGGTCGACCGGAGGCCACAGTGAGTGCGAGCGCCGACAAGTTGCAACTCTCGCGTGAAAGCACACACACGCACTTTTCAAAGTAGCGCACGGAGAGATGGGCTGAGTTTATTCACTGCGGTGTCCAGAAAGTGTACTCCCTTCCTCCTCGTATAGAGCTTCGCGTGGACGTACACGAGGTCCGGAGCTGCCGCTCGTGCGGTCACACGTATGCGCTGGCGAAGTTCAATTAGCAGCTGCCGGCCTTGCATGTGCAAGGGAGTGAGCAGGAGCCGTCAGCGCCTTTGCGTGTGGTGACTCTAAAGCGCAAACCTGAGCGGCTACCGCCCGCGGTAGCTTGCCTGGCATCGCAGGCGACTGGTGCAGCCGAGTTCATTACCTTAATTAAAGGGACAACGCGGAACAACGCGGGACAACTCGCACCGTTCCCGCGCACGAGGAGGCCATTCAAGGGGTGTCGAGTGCCGTGCTCGGCGAGTACGCTTTTTTTAGTGACGGCTTCTGTAGAACGCCACCTTGCCCACCAGATCGCGGTCTCCCTTCTCCACACCCTTTCGCCATTCTCGCAGAGGCACACCTCGTCGTCCTCGACGTGTTAGCATACAGTAATGAAAGGCCAGGGGGCGCCTCCCACTCTGCACATTCGGTTTTTTTTTTCTTCGCGGAGTGTCCTCCTCAGGGAGCCTTCGAAAAATGTTTTGCACTTTGCTTGCTCTGTTTCCGCCACAACCAGCTGCTTCAGTAAGATGAAGAAATATACTGCTGCGCTCTGGCCGATGGCAGACAAGTTCGGAGAACGATGAGTCGCGCTAGGGAATGGTGCGTGCTAGCTTACCTCTACGAAGCTCACTTTCGCCGTTGTCCTTCGCAGCGACGCATGAAGCCGCGGTCACTAGAAAAACGAGAAGCAAGAAAGAGAGAGAGATAGCAACAATCTATGTGAAACGAAGCTTTTATGACGCAGTTAACGAAACGTTTTAAATTTATGCGTCACTGGAGTAAACGAAACTGGCGCATGCATATCCTCTCATCCACCCTTGCTGCTTAATCTGACAAATCTTATATATGACTGTATTTCTTCATTTCTTGTTTATTTGAAATGCACTGCCCGCTCCTTGGCCAGTCACCCTATGTGAGCATATGCCAGAGTAGGGAAATCGTAATTATCATCAACACACGGCAATCCTCTCAGAGAGCTCGGTGGCGTTTGCACGGTATGTACCGCCCGCTACTTGGTAAATGCTCCGGCCGTTGTAGCCTGCAAGGCGCAGGCTGTGGGGATTGCCTATATACCTTACGAGCGCAAGGCGCAAGCCTACAGCGTGCGCCTGCATGGCGCGGGTAGTGCAACAAATCGCTTTGTGACGCTCAAACGACGCATTGAAAAGTTAAGTTGGCGCAATCTTTGGAAATTGCCGCATAATAATAAAAAAGAAACATTTTCTGCTAGGTTAAAACACGTTGGCGGGCTATAGTTAGTTATGCGTTGCGGTGGCGGTTATGCGGCTAGTTGGCTAGTAGCCTATGCGTCCAACACAAGTCCTGTTGGTTGAGTGTCGGGTATTCAAACCACTGGGCTACACGAAACTCGCGGAATGATACTTCTGGAATTTTCGTAACAACCACGTGAAGGCAACAGACATTGTAGCTCAGGAAAGCAATGAAGATCTATTTTTATTTGTAATTAACACACAAAACACAAGTACTTATAAATGCCGGTAAAATCTGCGATAAGTTTCATACATGTTCTTATTATTGGAGAATAGAAATGACAGCGAAACAAAAGGACACTCGCAATTCACGGGAGGCGATTTCACATTTTTCCCATAATGTAGAAATTGTGTAATTGTAATAGAACAGCGCGTTTAAAAAGCCGTCCACCACCTCACTATCTGTCGGAAGCGCAGACATAGAATACAACATGTAGCAATGACTGTGCTCTCATTGAACGCTGAGCATGTTTGTAGCTTGTATACATTCTTATTTCGTAGCTAGGTTTAGGTCCAGTGGAGAACTAAGTCCTCTCTCGGCAATCCCCGAATGCCCTTCTCCGGGATATATTATTTGACTCCTACATCCTGGCACATAAGCTCATCACCAAATATAGCGCATTCCTCGACTGAATATGCTTTCCCTACAAGGTCCATACTGTCACCTTAACAGAATACCAGTTACCTGTTCCACGGACTCTACGTAAATGCTATCTGCACTTCCTTCTCTTAATCTGAGCTATGATACCACCTATTCGCACTTGAGCTCTCATCGATCCCGTCGTCTTCCTGCAAGTCTATCTACGTTACTTCTACCTCTTTCCGTATCATCGGTGGTTCTCGTAAAGCCTTTGGCTTATCCTCAATTTTTTGTCGAGCTGTTCAGATGCCCAGTGTAATAAAGGTAGCCCAGCTCTAGATCCATAGTAAGTAAGGAGGGTGAAAAAACAAGACAATGCCGCCGACTCGTCACGCTGTGGAAGAAGCGTTTAAGAGTAGCTGCAAGAGAAGCAAGAAATGCTGGCTTATGGTGGCGAGGGAAGTGCCACCGAGGGTGCTAGGTTGTTAAATACAAACACATGAGTTAGTCTACGGCCGGGAAGAGGCCGTAACCGCTCGACAAGACAGAAGGGGAGTCTGACGACTCCGTAAAATATTGCCTCAAAGGAAGTTCGTTTATCGAACAAACAGGTCACGTGTAGACACGCGCCGGCAGCCAAGAGGGAGTAGGACGGAGTCACGCATAGGTCACGTGACTCCCCAAGAGACGAGAGAGTTATGGGAAATTCACGCAGTGAACAAAATACACGTGACCTGTGGGCCAGACACTCGGTCAGGTCCATCACGCGCTGTCATGTCGCCCTGCTGCGCGCCGGCCAGAACTTGTTACTCCCGACATGTGCGCTTGAAGAGGGCAAAGTCCGCTCACACAAAAAAGATGGTAGGCCATTGTGTTGTAATACTGCAACTGTTCCTGACAACTGTGGAACAGGTGGAACAGGTGCTGAAGTATGTCTTGTCAGAGACACGGTTTTTAAAGGTTCACTTGCACTGTCGGCGCGAAAATAATAGGAAGAGATAAAGAGCTAAGCTTAAGAGTAGTGCCTGTGCTGTTCCCTGTCCTTTACGTGACTTTTTTTGTGTGTATGCATTTGTTTACGCTGGCGTATGTGTGGAGGAGGATGGGTGCTCTTTTAATTTATTAAAAAGAAGATGAGCACAGCGGGACAATCAAAGAAAACAGATAAATGTTCTTTTTTTCTCGGGGGGAGGGGCAGGATTTGCGGCAAGGCGTTAATAATTAAAGTAAGGCTTCACACATAATACATATGTGTGAAGCCTTGCACAACATCCCATAATGTGGTGGGACAACTAATCCTGATGTTCTAACAAAAAGAGCACCGGGCAACTATTACAGTTAGTGCTACCTGAAACACTCCTTTTTCTGAGCAACTAAGAACAACTGGAGATTGCGATTAAAATTTCATTTGTAGAGTATGAAATAACATGAACGCCTATCCAGTTGAGGATTGTCGAAAAACAACCAAGTAATGTGCCCCAAGTGATCGCCTCCTACGACACCGTCAGATGCTCCACACCTGCTTTAGATGTGTCCTGACACGTGGGCTATCAGACTACAGAATTTACAATATGTCGCTGATTAGTTACTGTGTTTGTGTTTCTGCCGAATGTTTCATTTAGGATCATCAATCAAGGCAGTTCTTATTTGGCTGGCTACATTTTTTTTTTAGTACGCACAGAAAGGACTGATTAAACGTTTTATCCATGACATAAGCGATGAAAGGATGTACGGAAAGGCAGGGAGGTTAACGAGAGGTAGTTCTATTTGGCTAAACTGCACATAGAGACGGGTACCATAGCTAAGAAGGTGAAATCAGGAACTAGCTAGAAAGTAAAGCGCGCGTTATTCTCACTCACTGTAGTAAGAGTATATTTTGTTGTCACCGTAGATATAAGGATGCTAAGCAGCGGATAGCCTTCAAGACGGACTTCCTTTACGAGCACAGTCCAGAAAATCGCTTTTCAGTCTGTCAAGCACGTTGCACATCACTTGTCTCTCCGCGTGAACCTGAATAGACAAGAGAAGATATGGGAAAATCTCATCAAAGCTTATCGTGTCACAAAACGGCTATCAGCCAGTTTTATGGGAAAGGAGCGTGATTTCGTGAACTGCACGCAAATCCCCATAGTGCACAAGCCCATTTCTGTCGCAGTAGCCTGGACAAAGCCTGCACTGTGTTTTAACGGGCGATAAATCCCGATGAAACATCCTGAGAACTATTCAGTGAAGTGCCGCCACAGCGTGTTTGTTGGGTGCACAAATAGTCATTCACACTTTAGGCTGGTGCAGGCAGCACAAACATGCTAATTGTCTTCACAAAAAGAAAAATAATTCGTTCAATTCCGTTTTGATTTCGTAATATGCTTGGGAAATTAGTGAACGCAATAATGCATGTAATCTAGAGATAAGGCTAACTAGTTCCTGAGGTTCAAAGACGTTCCTGAACAGAACCATTGGCTTCCACCTCCTTTTCATATGAAGACATAATGTACCGCACTACATTAAAGAAAGAAATAGCGGTTGCCATTTTTCTGCCCAACAGAAAGCAGCAGCAGTAGTCGTAGTAGTAGTAATATTTTATTGAGACAATTTAAAAATGTCAAGAGAAAGTTGTCCCTCGCTGCACTGCAGCACTGTCGTTGATTTCACTGACATCTTCACGTCAGTCAACACTGGGAGAAGGAGGATGGTAGTATAGGACAGATGCACAAGATAGCAGAGATGACGCTATAGGGGGAAAGGAAAAAAGATGTATGTTTACAGAAAGAAATATTGCTTCCAGAAAGAAATAGGCTCACGATGAAGTTGAATTTTTCATTTTGTTCCCATGCATGGCTCTGAAGATTTGGTTTTCATATATGGCCCTCGTATGCCATCACAATAGGCCTCTAAATAGAACAGCTACGGTTCAAGTGCCGAGTAGAATGTATGCTAGGTTACGCCTTCACGGAGGGCAGCTCGCTGCCGCTATAAAGATCTGGCCCCATACTTAACAGCCATACTGCAGTCACTGGTTGATGCTATTCGCATGCTTTTTACTAATCTGAAGACGCTGACAGCGATCGAAGTGCCTTGCAAGTCATGGAGGCCCTGCATCCGATGAATGGCCTGTGGTCACCACATTGGATAGAAGTAAAAAGGTAATCGATGTACCAATGTAATGCTGGAGGCCTTAGGTGTCACATTTAACCCTTATATGAGTATGTTTTCACAAATCGGCTTCCCACCTAGCTTATGAATTTCCATCAATATACAGGGTGTTCCAGCTAACTTTAGGCAGAATTTAAATACATACAAATGCCACATAGCTGCACAGAACAAAGGTAATGTTGTTTGCCGTTGCTCGGAGGTACTCAAGCTACTATATTTTCACCCCGCCTAATTAGATAATTAGTCGTAATTATTTACCAACTTTTCAAATATTATAATTAGATGTAAAGTGTCAATGAGAAAATTGTAGAGTGACATGAAAAGCTCCCGATACATCTCTCTGTTGCTCAATACGTGCTACATAAAAGTGTTTTTCCGAGCGTGAAAGAAGCCCGCAAATGCAAGGAAAATTGCCGCGCGACTGGTTCCTCCAGGCACTTTGCGTGTATTCACGGGCTTCTTTTATATCACGCCCACATTCTATCCTTCCGTCCAGACTTCTAGATCGAGCATTCGCGTTCAACGACCTAGAAGCGCTGGCGTCGATGGTAGGACAAGTTTGTGATGGCAGTCGATCTCAGTTTCGACAGCGACGGCATTGAGCGCAAGAAAAAAGAAGAAATGTGAAAGATGATAAGAAGAAATATTTCAAGACAGCCTGGTGCTCCTACCGCTTGAGCTCGTATTTTTGTTACACTCCTGCTTATACATTTTCCGCATTGGTTCAAATTAAGTGGGCGCTGTTTGTTTCGGTGAAGATCTCCTGGCGCAACATTCTTGTCTTGAGTGAAAACAGGCGGATAGGTGTGCAGATGCTTATCCGTGTGCAAGTGGCCTGCGCGACCAAGATTCTAGTAGTTTGCAAATTTGTCGACGCAATCGGTTGGTCAGTATCCCAAAACAGGATAGTGGCAAAGAAGCAGCGAGCAAGCGAATACCTGCACGCAGTGGTCAGGAAAGTAAATGTAAGACAGAAACACGGATTGTAGAGCTTTCTGTAGATGCATAGTGTCAATGAATTTCGGTGGTTCTTTCAATGAAATCGCTTGTCCAAGACAAACAGGTGCATTGAGCGCTTGCTTTCTTAATTGTTTAAAGGGGAGATGTCTTCATAAGCGTATATAGACATTGTTTAGAACTTTTTGCTGATTCCGTTGCACTCTACGTCTTATGTAATTTTTCTCGTCGCATTGAGAGCGCTGTCAATGACCTTTTTGATTGAAAGCCGGCTTTATTTCTTCTCATTTTTAGATTTTATTATCCTATACAATGGATGCCAAGAATTGGTGCTAGGGAAGGGAAGCGCATTTTAAAACGGCAGAAAATTAGGCGGGGAGGATGAAATTAGGAAGGTTACTGGCGCAAGGCTGGAATCAGCTAGCGCAAGATCTGGGTAATCGCAGATCGCTGGGGGAGAGGCCTTCGCCCTGCACTGGACATAAAAATTCTGATGATCATCATATGGAACGATACATGTATCGAGAAAGAGCCGACAGGACCCTACGCTGGTCAAAGCTGTCAATTAGTGAACTGCGTAAACATAATAGGAGAGGCGAAACCTGAGGACTACAAAAAAGTACCCTAAAGATCCTCATTACTTCCGCATACGCCTTATTGAAGGCACTGAGAAGCGTTGAAAAAAACGGGCTCCGCACGAAGGTAAGGATTTGCCGAGGCCTCAAATTGAGCTTTTTTTGCGTTCACATTATCTGCACGCTCTCTGCACATTCTATGTCTTGACCTCTCCACAGGATGTGACTCAGAAAGCAGCGAAAAGCAAACAGACAAATCGCAAACAAATGAAGCGGGGTGCTCTTCGCTCGCCTCCTTCCTCTAGCGGCATTTAGCGGGGAGAACAGAAGTAAAGAACTGTGATAAATGATTCTCACTTCGCTACCATCACGTTTCCCCCCCCCCCCCTTTTTTTTTAACTGCATGCACGAAAATGTTCCTACGAAAAATTACTTTAAACGGGCCAAAGCTCTCTGAACTCGTTACTTTCTCCTCTTTTTTCGTGAATGAGGTGCAATAAACCTGCCGCACCAAATCAAGTCCATCGACCCATGCCCGATGGAACTAGGAGCTTAGAAATGCTTACAGAGTCGCTATCACGTATACTCATTTTCTCTGCGCTTGCCTACGACACCGCAAAACGCTGCTTCTGTTGGAGTAAACCACGTACGAACGAATCTAAGGATCACTCCTAAAATACCAAACGAATCGAGAACCACCGACATGCTCAGCTTAAAAAGAACAAAGCGCTCAACTTTTTCTATTCAGATAGCGATGAGCAGCGCTCCCTTCTTTGGCTTTGTTAACGCGCGCTGCATATATGCGAACAGCAGGCAAGCGTCCCCTCGGGTGAGAGAAAACGATAAAGCGACATGAGTTATAGGAGTATTGGCGCGGATGACACCCTTTGTCGATCAGGCACATGACTTTTCTCACATCACATAAGCCTGAAGTATTGACAGTAGTTGGCTCCAAGAGGTATACGCGCGGCATCTGGGAGGTCACCTTGCAGAGAAATATGCACTGACAAGAAACGCGAAAGTGCGAGGGCACCTCTTCGATACAGCTAGGGACATCTATCTGTCCTTCGTATTTTTTTCTTCTTTAGTGAGTGATCGCGAAGTCATCCCTAGAGGTAACGTACATTAGGTGCGCATGGGCTGCTGACAAATTTAATAGTAAGTGTGGTCGCATCACCGAGCAATGCGCCTGCACGAGCGCGCGCACATGTGTCCATACACGGACGCAAGCCCATATGCACGCTGGCACATGCCAGAACTCAAGCAACCAGCAACGAGCGCGTAAACAGACGCACTCACAAATGAACGCAAACACGCGGGGAAGCGCATAGGTGCGCGGAGATTGCGGCGGCGGGGAACACACGCTCTATTGGCGGCGAGGAGTTACGGAGTCGCCCTCTATCGGAAGCGCCTCGCTGGCGTAGTATGAGGGATCACGTGGCGCGCTCCTCATAGGTTTTGCTGTCAGCGCTCACTGAAAACACCACGCGCGAGCTCTCACGGACATTTCTGTAAGTACTTCCGAAACGAGAGAAGTTTCTTACTGTCTAAATAATAATCTTTGGCAAACTGAAAGCACACAATCGTTTACAGCCGCGATCTCTTTACCGAATACGTACAGTGAACGCCACTGCGCGCGGTCGCCGCGATGGAGTCTCCCGAACCGGCTTCTTGCGTGAAAGGCAGGTAAACGCTGAGAGCAAACTATGTGAAATATGTTCTTATAGTGTTTGTATAACTAAATGGAGCGTAATAGAATGAAGCCCCAATGCAGCGATCGCGCAGATTCGCCGCGACCGACTGCGCGTCTGCATGCTTGTCCGCGCACTGTTTCGCTCTCCCCGCGCGCGCGTTTTCGCACCGTGCCATGAGCTTAAGGCCGCAGAATATGAGCATTTGACAGTATACAAGCAACCATTGTTGCGTGGGCGCTATCAAAGCTGTTCAAAAATAATTTCATTGTAGAGGCTTGACGCCTACGGGACTATGATGTGCCGTCGCGACGATTAAATCTTTTTTATGCGAAGCATATTACGAGAGCTCAACCCAGCTCCTCAGGCGCGGCGGTGTCGCCATGAAATCACGTGACACCGTGACGTCACGACAGAGGATAAGTGGCTTTGGCTCAACTCTTGCAAGACGGGCTGGGTGGGAATCGAACCAGGGTCTCCGGAGTGTGGGACGGAGACGCTACCACTGAGCCACAAGTACGATGCTTCAAAGCGGTACAAAAGCGCCTCTAGTGAATGCGGTGTTGCCTTAGAAACGAGCTGTTTCTAAGGCGTGCGTCTCTTGCTCAGGCGCACATTTCGTTGCCGCGCCGAACGCTGCTTTGCTCGACGCTCACCGCGTCCAATGCGGGGCGCGTAGTCGCTGCCCTGTAGCCCATTGACTTACACCCCTTGGCGGGTCGACGGGAACGCTGTCGCGTTCCACTCTTGAAGGCGAAGAAGTAATGCATGAGTTGTTTCTTCGTCTAGCCGAACCAAATATAGCCAAGCAACAGCAGTTCACCAGGCTAAACAGTGGTTCAACAACTAAAATAAAGGCTAGTATGCTTCGCATCCTGGGCTTAACCTTACCTAAGCCACAGCCATTTTTTTCTTCTAAATTCTTTGACCTTTCAATATTATTCCTCGAGTTGCGTCGCACTGTATGTTTATCGGCGTTCTCAGCGCGCAATTTCCCGCTGCTCCTTTTTTGTAATCCAGTGCATTAATTCATAACACAAACATGACCATATGCCATGCTTTCTTTAAATGTGCTTCTTACCGCTGCCTTTCCACTCCACTGAACTTGCCAGTATCTATAATATCACAAGTTCATAGACTAAACCGTCATTACATTAGTCGGGCAGCGGACTCGGGCGAGCGTCTCAGTGCGCGTTTTCAGAACGTCGCGGACCGGGCGCCGTAGCAGAAATCTTCCTCGCGTCTTGGCTTGCTGCATACCCGAGTTGTAGCCGATGACTGTTTACCGGTTTTATGTTTCGCGAGCCAAGCTTCACCCAGCTTGTCCTGCGGCTACGTGCGAATAAGGCTGACACCGGCCTCCGTTACGTGCGTCCGGCCCTGCGGCACCGAGCAGTAGCCTACCATGTCGCGCGCCTTCAAAGGCAGCCACTACCTATTGTAGTGCTTTCAAGCGTTGTAAAGGAGACACTCGAAGCGGGTAAATTTCGCCACTAAATGAAAACCGCAGCGTACGAGAGAATTTAAGCTCGTTTTCAGCTCGCTTCGGCGCGCCCGAAGCAGCCGACGCGGCCGCTATGTCCACGTGATCCCTCCTAGCACGTCACGCCGACGGTGGCGCCAGCTTTTCCAGTGGTGGAGCTCGAGGCCAATAGCTCTCCGCGAAAGTTCGCTCGAACTCCTCGCCAGGGTCAGCGGCGCGCGAAAGTGTGACGCCGCCCCGCCGTCGGTCCATCACGCCGAGAGAAGCCTGCGAGACGGCTCGCGGCGCAGAGGGAGAGGCATGCAGCTGCAGACCTGCCAGAAAATACCCATCTCCGCCCGTGTAGGCGCACTCCATCTCTTCTACGACCCCCGGCAGTCGCGGAGAATTTTCGACGATTGCAGCGGAAAGAAATTAAAACAGCACGAAACAAGTGACGCGGTTGTTTCGCGGTGAGGGAATCACCTCGCACATAAAAGACACGTGCCGCGTGCTAGGCCGCCGCACTTTAGCGCAGTGGTAGACAGAAAGAAAACAAAAAAAAATGCGCCGACTGTTAAAAGAAGGTCAAATTCGCCAGGGCACCCTCTCAGCTAAGCCGTCTCATGCGAAATCACTTTCGTCGGGGCGGGAGGGGGGGTATGACGAAAATGGGGTTGGGGGAGAAGAGCTAACTGCAAGCTCAAGTGAACACACTTAGCCGCGCTTCCATTTTAGATTGCAGCGGCGAAGCAACGAAAGGAGCAGAGCTTGAATTCCTTTCGCGAGGCAGAAAAGCCCTCCAGCTCGCCGCCTTGCTTTGCGCTCGCGGCATTACACGTCGACGGTGCTCCACCGGATCCCGTTTTCGGCTGTCGTATGGGCGAGCTGCTCTTATAGGTGCGCCTCTGAGGCTTCGCAGCGCACGAAGAACGTGCGTGTATTTTCGAACGCGGGTGTGGGCTCCCTTTTCGGCGCTTTTTTTTATTGAGGGGTGCTCGAGGCAATTCGGCCTCGCTGCAAGCGTATTTGAAATGCCTAGGAATGGGCGACTAGAATATAACGCACGCCCCAGCGCAGCCGTCGACCCGCTGACAGGCACGATGTCGGGCTTTCTTTTCAGAGTCGCAGGAAATTCAGCCAGCCGGTGAGCATACGTGGCTGTAGTAGCGCGCGAAAACAGACAGGCAGAAAAGTGCGACAGGGCAACATCGTCCATTCTTGGCTACAGTTTGCCTAACCATCGCAGCTCAAAGATGCACACGGATGAACGAGATCACTATCATTATCAAAATATAAAAATCTCCTTTAAGGTGGAATATATCAAAGAAGTGCTTCAAGAAGAAGTCTAATGGGTAGATATATCTGCAGAAAAACCTTCATAACTGCGACAAACTATTTCTTCAACTTATCCTCCTTTCATGAACAATAGTGATGTTGTACTTAAGTGCATATTTCTGAGTTAATATATGAATATGAATTAGCGGAGAGTAGGCGCTAGCTTGCTTCTTTTTGGTTCTCACATCCGTATGTCTCATTCGTGCCTTCCTGTTGTACCACTTCATTTGCCTCTACACGAATTAAAATCTCTTGCTCCGGTCGATGGCGCCTGTCGAAAAGCTGTCGAAAAGAAATCTTCAAGGCCAAATACAGGCAGAATTACGAATAAAAGATCGGAGAAGTGATTCGGCGCCGAAATTGTGTGTTCGCCGGAAATGAGCAGGGAAAAGAAATGACAGCAGGAGAGCGCTGACTCCTAATGTAATCTTGCTCAACGTCAGTCATGGCGGCGGATATGGTAGTCACCTGCTCGTTGCCACGTGGGCGGTTCGGCGGGCAGGTAAGAAACTCGGTAGGCGCCACCATGTACACTAACGGCGAGCGGCAAAACATCCAGAGCCATGTGGCGCCGGCGGTGTCGGTCTCTCGAAGCACACGAGATACCACTCGTCAGTCTGCAGCAGGAGAAGGGAACGTCCGTGTCTGCAGATACCTAGAAGAAATAGTAAACCTTTAGAACGGAATGCCACCGTGCTTGACATACTTGAACTCAAACCGGATAGCGTGTAATGGAATGTATACATAGCTTCGAGAAAAAGAGTCGGAGGAGGGAATTAATGCGCCCTCTCCGCGGAGAAATGTGGCCCGCGCTGCGTGGGCGGATATAGGATATGTGAGCGCATAGCCTGTCCCCTATGGTGCGACCGCTTTTGCTGGAGCTTTTGTTTTTGCTACATTTTTTTGCTTTTCTGACAGACTTATAATTGTATCCGGCTCGTGTATTTCCATCGGCGGATACCTCTGACCTTTTTGGTGAGATAGACCTGTGCTGCCGAAACACTTGCGCCATGATTAGGAAAAGAAGAAATTGCCAGCATCAAGTCTCGGCTCACTTCGCCTTAGCTTGAACTGATTTCTTGCAGCTGTTGTTCTTTCATTACCTTTTTTTTTCTAAATATACGACCACCAAACCCTGTCGGATATGCCATATCACGAGGGCCCATTTGGATAGTTCGCAGATATCGCCACGGCGGTAAATGCACGGAATGACAGTTCTTGTGCCTGCGCAAAAAATGCATGTAAACAACTAGGCTCCTTTTCCAGCCAGATGAACAATACAGAAATAAAAAAAATCAACCTCTCCCTATTTTATGGTGCCGAAGCGGTGAAGGCATTGCCCCAAAGCGGCACTTGTATGCAAATTTTGTAAATCTACATGTTTAAGCCCTCGCACTGTACCATTCGGCATACAGTTATACTCGAGCTTACTCTCCGCCTAGATATAGCCCTTAAAATTGTAATATTCATTTCAATTTGCGCAAAAAGAGGATTATAGCTACACAAATTGCCCGGTCTATAATCTCGCGCGTGTGCTAAATTTGAATGGACGTGTGGATTTTCTCATGTTACATTCACTGTTCACTACTTATGAATGGGTGCTTTTGCTTTCAACTTTTACTTTGCGTATAGACCAATTCAATCACGGAACGAACTTACATCTTGAGTAGCAAGGAGAAAAGCCCGTAATCCGCTATAAACAACGAACTGCCACACACTGTCAGCCTTACTGCAGCTCGGGTGTTAACGCAAAAACGCAGCTGCTTCACTGTCGATGCTTGACACATGTTCCGTTCCTCTGTGAAGAAGTGAAGTCTACGCGATCATCTAATGGTACCCCACGAAATCTATAAGGGTATATGCCTCCTAGAAATCCTACAACAACGCAGTTCTTATCAACATCGCCAGCGTAAAGTTGCTAAGTATCGGGACAGCAATGTACAAGCCAGGTCTATATTTAAGGAATTTATTCTAATTTACTCATAGTCTTCTGGGCGTTGCAAAGTTATGGTAATTGCTAGCCTGTACACAAGATAATATAATTGCAAACAATACTAGAGATGGCTATTTCAAATGTAGCTCGCCCAAGATTGCTGGCGTTGCTGACCATACCTTGAAGTTATGCAAGCATTAGGGTACGTTTGTAGCGCGCCATGCCTGTTTTCAAAAGGAGCTGAAACAAAGCGTCAAGCAATACCAGTAGGAAACCCTCGCAGGAGTAACCTGTAGTTCGTCGCGCGTTGTGCGTCTGAAACCAGGTTATACGAGTCAGAAAATCAACACCCCTTCGATTTTCTTTGTACCTCTTATCTCCTCTTTATGCTTTACCTGCGAAACTATTTTCCCCAGAAACACCCGCAGTAAGCCGAAGTCAGGATAAGGAGTCGGATGCATACTGAGGTACACTGTGAACGCTCCTTCCACACAGCATTTGTAAGCCTCGTCGTTACCGACCACTCCATTAATGACACTCATAATTCCGCGAAACCTTCCCTCTTGATACGCCAGTGCCTCCTCTTTGTGAGCCATCGCATCAGTGCCTATGGATTTGATCGGCTCGGTTCATTCTCACAGCTTTCATCTCCAGCTAAAACTCGTCACCAGGAATGAATGTGACATACGAATTCATATACAAACTGACTGCTCAATTACCGACGAGGACGTACCGGCTTACTCAGCCAGTAACTGCGTAAGCGAAGTCCAGAAAAAAGGAAAGGGAATACGAAAGAGACAACGAACGTATCTCATTCGCACGAAAGGTTCTTTTGCTCAACTATCATTTGCAACGTAATGCGGCTGCTCTAACGAGCACGGCCAGCCAAGCGAGGTGATAAATGCTGAGAGATTGAGATCAGCCGCGTCTCTGCTCTCAAGCAATCGTCGACGCCTCCGCTGCTCGCTTTTCTCGCTTCGCTATCTTTTTCGTTCAGTAGTGGATAGCTGCCATTACGTGCACAATTAGGCCGCTGTTATTGCAGGTACAGCCGTATGCAGAGTTTGGTGAACGCGACGCTGTTTGCTTTGACTCCCCACACCTACGAAAACTCGTGCCGTCGCGGAATTATCTCGACGCATTAAACCTGAATCAGAAAACTGAAGCACCCCTCGGGCTTGGGGAAAAAAACACAGTCCTCGGTTAGCATGCGCTACTGTGAACATTTCAGCAAAATTTCGCAGTCCTCAACTGCACGTGGATCTCGCAAGCGGAGCGCGAAGTCACCTTTCTCTCAAACACTTTTTTCAGCAGACGAGTGCTCCTCAGTTATTTTCTGGACGCTTTATTTCGTAATACAGCAGATTCCCATAAGTGGCTGCTATTGGCCAATTGGTGACATCAATGAAGGGCGTTAGGATCAAGGCGCCTTTTCCTACTGTTACTGTGTTTAACACTTCCTGCTGTTACTGTGTAGCTATTTATTGACGCAGTTTAATAAATAGGCTGAAGTAAGCGAACGTCTGCTTTCGAATTTTGATAATAATTACGTACTTCAGGAAGAAGCCGACTATCGTCTGCTCACGCCCGGCTGCGACCACGAGCGCAGGAATTAAGCTTTGACCACCTTGCTTACCGGTGTCATAGCCGTCGGGTCTCGCTAATTTGGACTAGCTTTGAACAATCATTAGACCCGAACCACGCTAAACGTAAAGTCAGCCCACACGCATGCTTGCTGCAGTGCGTGCTCACTCCTGCCCGCACCTGGTCGGACGCTTTGGCCAGACATCGCTTTGTAATGAGCTATATGATAACGTTTCACAATGCTAAGTTGGACGGGACTACCATCTGTCGGTCAAGCTGGTGCAGGACAAAGCCCGTCCGCACCACGTATAGTACAGCCAAACAAAAGCATACGAGGGCGAACGCGCACTTTAGCTTTGTCGTGCACGAATGCGCAATACAGTTGCATGCACCTGCGGTCTGCACGAACTGTCACCACGCTGTCACCGCATGGGGCCGTGACGAGTCCAGTGGCAGAGCGCACTGGGACTCGCTGGGGACAACCGCTTTTGCAGCGTCGTAGGCGCCAAAATCGGTAATACTGGCGTCTGCGCGAGCATTCAAAATCAAATTGGAACTGTGCGCCGCGCTGACCTTCAGTAGGCGCTGTGGGCACGCCACGCTTCGCCGAACCCTTCGCAGTGCAAACCATTGAAGCAGGAGCGGAAGAGTAGCGAACGGTTTGCTTGATTGACAATAACTCCGCTTCTGCAGCACGCATTGGAGAACGATTTGCAGCAAAGTGTTGCTGAATAGTCCAATTACAAAAGCCTTTCTCGACTTCGATAAAAGATGGTTCAGGACCCCCTTAACAAGCCACGCGTGGGTCAGCAATTATGCATGCACTTCGGAAAAATGCACGGCAATGATTACATGAAGACACCGCCATCGGCATGGGATGGCAGTGGTTACTTAGTTACCGCGCAGTATACTACAGTAGACTCCGCATGGGAGAACGAATTCTTTGCCGAATTACGTCTTGTTAGATAGGGACCATTAAATAGCATCGGTCAAGTTCGTCGAACGCCACAACTCGCCGTCGCACAGCAATTATGGTGCTCAGGTGCGCGTTGACCATGCTACCTGGCCCGTCAGCCAGGTTGGCAATATCACCATCGTCTGCCGTGCATGGAGCTTTTGTCTCCTCCTGCTTTACGCTTCCCATAATAGCAAATGGAAGCCGGCATGGTTCGAGGTTTTGAGCCTCGTCCCGGTAAATGCGGCTTGCAGCACTGGAAGGTCGTTCAAGACGACCTGTCCCCTCCTAGGCGAGAAGGCAAGGCCAGACGGGGGCAGCCATCGGAGAACAGAGCCGACAGAGAGTCCCCAGTGGCTGAACATGGCGTCACTTGCACGGGCTGTACGATTGGATGAACGTGACGATACCTCTGCGGTCTCGAATATTGGCTGCAAATGGCGTGACGCTGACGGACTGAAGTGCTTATAACCGCCGGGAAGAGAGAGACGTTCTTCTTGCCGCAGGCCGCAGCGTCCGATTTGCTTCCGGCCGTAACGATCGCTTTTTTCTGCTGTTTTGCTTTGTTCGATTCCTGTACATAATGTAAATAAACCATCATTTCTCAGAGTCCTCCTTAGCTTCGGCCAACTCCCGCACGCAAGGGCAAGATTCAAATAGCCCGCAGTCCGTACATCATCGTCTCTGACCGAACGCTACAGGATCAAAGGAACAAACACGATAACGAGCCTTTAAGACTTTCTTGTGGTCCTTTGTTGTAGTTGGTCTCTATTAGTAAAATCTCAACGTCGCTCTTGCAGTGCCACAAGTGGCCCACCCGGGACAGACGCAAATGCTTTCATATTCAATCGATACTGTGGTCTATAAATGTGTAATATATGTCGTAGTCCGTTAATTTTGAGGATTTTCAAACGCATGTTGCTTAGTGAAATTACTTTTAGAGTAAGTGAATAATGCAACACTCCTGATTTATGACAATAGAGACGACTTGCTTCTACGCCCACGTACGAATCACCCCTGTCATGCTACAACCAATTCCAACTAGCGCCCGCGAATTTCATAATTTGATCGTCCCAGGAAATCTTCTGCCGTCCTCAACTGCGCTCCCCTGCTCTTGGTACCATTCTGTAACCTTTATGGCCCACCGGTTATCTAACCTGCGCATTACATGGTCTGCCCAACTCCACTTTTTCTCTTAATGTCAGTTAGAATATCGGCTATCCCCGTTTGCTCTCTGATCAAAACCGGTCTCTTTCTGTCTCTTAACGTTATGCCTAGCATTCTTCGTTCTATCGCTCTTTGCGCTGTTCTTAACTTAATTGTTCTCAAGGTGGAAAATTACATCACGGTATTTGTATAATAGTGGAACATGGGTGCGCGACCACAGTTTTCCAGGACTATCCTAACGTTACGATGTGTCGCTCACACCGTTGCTCACAAAGCACTATTACAACACATTTTAACCTTAGGTAACTCATTCTTATCTATTTAACTCCTTTTATCTGAAGATCTGAAGATGACAATCTAATCTAATCCGATCTAATCTAATCTAAAGATGATATCGAAAAGAAAGCACTTTCACTGAGAGCAGCAACAACATTAGCTAGTGATGTCTTTGTTTCTCCTTTGAATGACCAAAGTTTCACAAGTTGTAAGAATAGCGGTGTATAAAAAGAGAGGCGTACAAAACACGGACATGTGAGAAACGTTAATAGATTTGCGACGTCAGGATAACGTTCTTCCTATGCAAATGTTCAAAATTGGGCCACGCAGTCATCCAGAAAAATAAGCAAGTGCCGGGAGCCCCATGATATTCACTAGAAACGCAGCCTTCCGCGAACGCCTTAGCCTTATCATGGTGGCGCAGTTGCTCGATCCTTCACAACTTTTGAACGAAGAGATCATCAGCCGAGGCTGCAGCAATTACTCTACCGGAGAGGCATGACAAGACTTCTGCGACGCAAAATACGACTCGAAAGGATACTGCGAAAAAAAAAACTATTCAAGTACCGAAAAAATTATCATAAACACACACAAGATTGGGAGACCAGAGTGTCCCCGACATCCACAATAGGAAATGTCAGAAATGAAGGACCTGCTCAATAAATCACGCAGTGGCAGCCGACCTTGCGGGTTTATAGCATCGCCCAATTATTGAAAGGCAAAGAAAAGCATAACAAAACAAGAAAATACTCGCGTGCGAGTTCTAGCTCTCTTCATTCACAGGTTCTCTTGGTCGGCTCTGTGCGTATAGCTCCGCGGCGAAGGGAGGTAAAAATCGCTTAATGGAGCCACTAAACTTTCGCGACTATTTGCGTCATCGATTCCTTTCCCTGTGCATGGATGGACCGTCACTTTAATTGAGTGGCGGAAAACCATGACACCGCGAACTCTCTCCGAGGACGGCGAATGACTCCGCAAAAAGCGAGAGCACAAGACGACGTAGGACAGCTGAAAGATGGAAGCGAAGAATTAAGGTGGCCAATTCCGCGTGACTACGGCGCGCCGTCGCCGCGATCGAAATTCCAAACGTGTGCACCTCAGTCCTTCGCAATTTCTTTCCCGGCGGAGCGAGGGGTCAGAAGGGAGGACGGTGGAAGATTTGGCAAAGCGTATCCAGAGGGTGACAGGGAGAACGGTCGGGGGTCCTCGCCTGGCTGTAACACCGCAGCAGCCCGTTTAAATGCTGCGCCATGGACCGGTCTCCGCGCGCTGTGTCAAACAGTTAAGCTACGTCTACTTGCGCAAAGTAGCTTGAAGGGCCCTGGTGTCACTCGAGGAACGCAGTAGCATTCGAGTGTCGTCGACTTGGAGACTCGACGTGCCGCCTTAATTTGGGCCGCTTTCCTGCGTAGAGCTAGCTGGTTTGACGCCCAGGCTTTCGCATGCCAGAGGCGTTTGCCTTCCCCAGAGGGGATCAGAGGGAAGGCAGCCCACGAATATCTATTCGGGTTTCGCGAGTTGGGACATGGGCTCCAGGGGATTTGCCGTCAGCCCGCTGTTTAAACGGGGAATGTAGGCAAGTGAGGAAAGGGCATTTCGGAAAGAGGGTAGGGAGTCCTCTGGGATAGAGGGGCCACGAGAAGTGCGGTTCTAGATCCGGTCACGACTTCCTGAATTTCTTAAATGCGGTAGCTCCAGTGTAGTGGCGAACTCGACGAGTTTTCCTCCAGAAATTGGCCGGAGACATACATCCTTTACTGCACAAGTGAGAGCAAAAGCACTTTTTTTACGCGTCTTGGGAAAGTTGCGAAACTGCGTATACAGCGATAGCACACCTGCACCATCTCGTTTGCCGGTAAAAAGTTTGTACCGTCTATGGCTAGGCGGTGCATTTACCAACTCATACGCCTTCATTAGTGGAATGGCCAACAGCCTCACGTGCGACACATGCAGCAGCGGTGAGATGCTTGCGCATGTTGTCTGCCTCTGCCCGAGCTATAGTGCAGAGAGACAAGTGATGTGCAGAGTACTGGACTGGTTGGACAATCGTGCACTACCAGAACTAAAGCTTGAGGCCAGTGCTCCCAAGGAACATCTGCGCTGAAGGCCTTAATCATGCTACTAAGATTTCGGTGGTCTACGGGCCTTCACGATAGACTTTAACAACGCTATCCCGTACCGCTCCATAGTGCACGCGGTTTGTTTTGTGCTCGTCTCTCCTTATATGTTTCTCTCCCATCCGCTCTCTTTCGCTGTCGATCTCCTTACTCCTTTTCCGTATGCAGGGTGGCCAAACGCAACTACCTCTAGTTAACTTCCCTGCCTTTCTACACATCCTTTCTCTCTCTCTGGTTAAATGCTCCACCTCTCGGTATACAAGCTGCTCAAATGCCGCAGGTAGGAACCGATCCCACAACCTTCGCATTTCGCGAAGGTTGTAGGATCGTTCTCCACCTGCGCCTAGTTGTTTTTTCATCCACTTTCAGTTCCATTAATTTATCGTTTCTTTATTTCATTTATTAAGCACAAGTAATTTCCCCTATGTTGTCTTTGGTGACAGTGTTTGTTGGCGTCTTATGAGGTGGCTAATAAAAATGGCACAGCGTCATTCAAAACAGTTGCAAATGAACGCTGCGAGGCGGCCGAGATGAACAATGGCACATCGAGGTAGCTACGAGCCCGTTGTCTGGCGCCTAGCGTTAGAGGCCCGCGGTTCCCGAGGCAAACTGGCTTACGTGCTCCGTTATCTCAAGCAGCAAAGGAGCATCAGATGCAGGCATCCTCGGTTCGCTTCCTGGCTTGCATGCATATATTACAGAACTCCACGAGGCCGGGGGCACGCCGCCAAGAGAAACGAGATTAAACCGAAGGCGAACAAAACGGCGAAGCACTCAGTGTAAGCGAGATATTCGCTGAACCAACCAGAGTTAAAGACGCTTTGTTCTAGTGGACGTTAGCGAGGACAGATGTCACAGTTTAGAAGCCGGCGTTGTCATCTAATGGCGACGTGGAGTTCTCCACTGTTTCAGGCACTGGAAATCCTGGCTCCATTCCCCTCAGTCCGTTGACTTCTGTGGTGTTGTGGGGACTCCTGAGCAGCTCTTCTCGTAAGCTTATTGCAAGCCGGGATTTCTAGCAAGAGACGCTCGAGACGTGCTATAACTGCGTCCGCTTTCTTTTTCTCTAGGAAGCATTATAGCGCATGCGCTTCAGAACATCCAGCTCAAAACGACATTCGCTGAAAAGCTCGTGCAAACTTCGTTTTGTTGCGAAAATAAAGGCGAATAATGTTGTTTCTGTTTTCTTGATGTTATTAAGTCACAGACGCTATGAGGTAAAGCACAAAAAGGTGGATTGCTAGAGTACAGTATGATAAAATGCTGCTAGCTCATACAGGTTAGGTGACTATTGATCGCAACCCCGATTCAAAGCGGAGGTCATTAGAACGCAAACGTAGGAGCCTTTTCCAACGCTTAGCTTCTATACGCTCCCGCTATAGTTTGTGAGTTACAGTGCCGGCTTTCTCCTATAGTACTCAGCGCACGCCATCTTGCAGTACACTTCTTTGCGTTTCCATGAAGTAAGTGGTCTTTGCTTCGTGTAATACGTCATTGTACACGTCCGCTTTTATTGCCTGAAGCTTGAAGTAACAACATGCAGGTACAGAGTTTTCTCTGAGTTATGCAATGATGTTTTTTTTTATACTGGAGATGCGACGTTAGTTGCTTGTCGGCTATGGCGTCACCGGTAGGCAATAGTAGGGCCAATCACCACTTTCGTGATCAAGAAAAGAAAGTAAATATATTAATACAGTGTGAGAAAGTTCACATAATGAGCGTTTTTATTTAACACCGCTTTTTCTTCTCTTTTTCGACAGAATTTCCCCAGTTGAACATTTTTAACAAGCGATAGGCGTGGATAAACTGATGCGGACTTCTATTTCTTCGTTCACTTACGGTTCGGCAACCAATCTGAGCAGCGTAGAGCGATAGCAGGAACATCCGCGGAGTTCAAAGCGAACTCAAGAGATTGAAGAATTTCAGAGATTGAAGAAGAGGTCCAAGGAATCTGGTGGAAAACGAAATTTATTCGGTTCCACAAAGCGAAGCGGCGAAGAGGTGTCTGAAACACGGAGAAAAGGAACAGCCGGCAAAGTAAAGAGAAATCAACAAATGCGTTTTGTCGTTTCATTCACGGTACTGAAGCCAGTAGACCTAGCATCCGCAAAACGGTGCAGAAAGCCGCACGTTTTCCTTCTCTACTGCGCTTTATTTTAACATTTCTTTACGACTAAGTCGGGAATGCTGAGGGACGTATAAATACAAATACACCACCATCCCAAAGATTTCATGTCTGCTGGGCCCTTATGCGCTTATAAAGCAGGACATCATATGTCAAGTAAGAACCCGGATAGCCATGCCACGCACGTCGTTAAGGACGTTTATCCACCCAGTCGCACTCTTCACCATCCGCACGCTTATACAAGCGCTCTACGCAGGCGCCCAGGCTCTGAGACCATCCCAGGAAGGGAGAGGTGGCCAAGCATAAACCCTCGGCAGACGACAAGGCGGCTTCTTAATCGAACCTGTCAACACCGTCATAGCTCACACAGACTTAGTGTGCTCCGACCCATCCACGGTTCCTTGTTTCTTGTTTTCTTTTTCTATCTTTCTTGGTCTTCGCGTCCGACAAAAGAGGAGCCTTACACCGCTAGTCTCGTCTTACCAGGGGCCTGTGGATAAAGCCGCGCAGACCCACGCTCCTTATCGACCGCGACATGGAACTCGACGGCTCGGCGCCCGTGCGCATGGGCATTGGCGAAATACGTGAGCACTCACGCTATCTTTCTTTCTTCCTTTACCTTTCCGTCTCCCATTCTTTCTCTTTGTTTGCTGCGTTCTCTATACTTCACTAATTTAGTCGAGCACTATGTTGTAGGCAAGCTCCTGCCTTGGGTGACACGACATATTCACGACCACCAAATAGCCTTCACATCACTTCATTTTGGATTGATTTATCGTTGCCGGTGTTTGACGCCTGCAGCACAGAATTCCAATAGAGGACCATGACATAAAATAAATAAATAAATACGTACATAAATAAATAAATAAATAGTTTTGATTGTCAGGGATCCTTCCTGATTAGCGGCTGTTGAGCTACGCTTAAGTGGCGTGATAGGCAGTGCACGGCCTCATGCGTATCCTTCTACAGTTGGACTCGGCTACCAGATGCCAAGAGTTTTGCAAAGTATAAAAAACAAGTACAAACACAAGAACACAAGAACAAATATTTCAATATCATCAAACCATGGGCTCGGTATTCGTAATATGCTAGATAAAGCTTGAAGCCATAGGTTAATTCAACCTCCATGTATGACGTTTCTGAATTGCATACAGCGTTAGTAAAGAAAAGAAGAGGGATGACAAGGTCGTTTTTTTAATAAAAGCACACAGAAGCTTTAGTTTCATCACATACCGATGAGCGTAGAAGCACGTTAAATTCCCACTCAAACAGGCGGAATAATGATATTATTACTGAAGGAGCAGCGGGTGGCTCAAATCGCTGGCGAACTGCATGCCATGTCTCCTATTTCTGAAAACGCTAGCTAATACACACGCTCGCAGAAATAGCACGGCTTCTCCGGAGGAAGTAACTGACGCGCTTCTCAAGATTCCTGTAATGCGAGAAAGGCAATTTGACGGCTACTCTTCAGCAAAGGTAACCAGGGGTTGAGAACCCGGAGCAGCAAGAGAGGAGCTACCGACGAACATCCCTTCACCTTCAACTCAACGCACTCATCCATCACTTACTCGGAGGAGCCTCGGAATGATTGTAATCTGCCCCGCAGACCTCCCTCAGCCTCGGTTCTATTCCGCTATTTACAGTTTCTGGGCTTTTATCTTATCTCTTGTGTTCGTTGCCTCCGAGCACTTACCCACCCGTGTACCCACGCCCCTGGCCTTATACGGTCAACTCTCATTAAGGATTTCTTCTGAGCAGCCCTCTTCACTTTCAAGCCGACTCGCTACAGAATATGTCTGAGTTGCTTGCCCTTCCCACCGTTTCTCACAGAGGAAACATTTCTGGGACCGTGACCTCATGCGTCTGTGATGCAGTAAAGCAGGCTATGCCTGCTGCGTTTCTTAATATTACCGGGCCGTTGGAGCCCCCTGACTGACTAGACGTCGAGGATGCAGTGAGGTTCTCTCCTCTTCCTCATTTTTCTGTCCCTTGCTCTCCTTTTTCTGTACAGGGTAGCCAATCGGGCGTACAACCGTCGTAGCCTGGTTGGCTACCCCTTGCTTCAATGTTTCTCCCTATCTGGTCTCTTTGGCACTAAGCAGGGAAGAAAACCTATGAGTCAGTAAACGGAGGAAAAGGGATAAGCTTTCTGTTTCTGTATTTCTTGTTGGCCAATATAGCACAGATCGCGGCCATTTTGAATCCCAGAATAAGGGAACTTAGTTGTTTGGACCAAATGTAAAGGAAAAAAATTATGCATCCTACATTTTTTCGAATGTTGTATACGGTCTTGCCATGCATAAACGGTCCATTTACTGGTTAACATAAATCTGCACCTCATGAAATGTTAAAACTTTTTGTATGGCTGTTAGAAAACGTTTGCGAAGGATGTCTTGCTGTGCATCTACGCATTGCTTTAATATTAAAGGCAATCCGTTCACTCCAATGCAATAGCTTGAAGAGGAACGGTGGAAAAAATATAAAGGCTTTCAAATCGCACTCCTTTTTGCTGAACAAATAGTGATTACTAAGAATAGCGATGAGTGAAGCTTAGGGTATAGCGACTCAAGCACCACACTTAAGGTTAGAAAAGAATCAAGCACATAATTGAGTGAAGAGAATGGCGGTTCGGAAACACAAAAGTATTAGGGAAAGTTGTGCTAGAAGTAACGCCAGTTTTTCTCTCATCATTAATTAGTCTCTTAGCCAATTTTTTCAAAGGAATTCTTGATAACGAAAAAAACTCGGAGTCACGACCTGGACATTGGGTCTTTATTTTCAGTACTGCTTGTGCGGTTTCTGCGGCTGCTAATAACGTTACTTTCACTACTACTCATACTGCTGCGACAACTACTACAACTAACCACAGCAACAATAATTATATTAGTCAACTTACATTCATGACGCCGTAAAAAGAAAAATAGCATCCGTGACTTACAGGCCCGTATAAGTTTGTCAACTGCACAGCTTCAAGATATAATGCACAGAAACGCGCACAAGCATGCATCACAAGCTAACACCACGAAGCTACATGGAGAACAGATAGAACACAAAGAATAAAGAAATACATTGGGAGCAGCGAAAAGAACGAAAGCTTCACATTCACAGTCACTAACAAACGCTTCTTCTCTCTCTCCTCTTAGATTTTTCTGTTATATACGCCGGGTGTTGGGAGCCGTGAGGGTAACCCTGATGCACAAAGCCATTTAACCACGCAGTTGATCATTGCAACTTTTCTCAACAAAGGGCGGACGAAAATCATAAGTTCGAAACAACGCCGCGTGCCGATAGACACTCTACTGTCATTGTGTCGCATAAGCCTTCCGCACAATGAATGCCACTCACGCAAATGCGAATTTAAGCTTCAGCGTGCATGCTTTTCTCCCCGCATAGCGGATGAAGTAAACGGCGACATGTTGGAGTCAGCTTCTCAGCAGCACTCTACTCAATACCGAATGAACTAGTCGGATGTACCACTTTCTAGCCGTGGTGTGTTCGAGTTGGAAGGCTCTCTGCTGCTAGTGACCTCAGTTGTAGCTGGATTCGCCGCATTTAGTGCTACATTAGTGCACGCTGGCATGCACTCACGCACGTACGCAAACTCGTATGGACTAGAACGAATGAAAATAGCTGAAACATGTTCTAGAACACAAGATGTTGTGAGGATCAACAAGCAATCAAGAGCTCGTAAAAAAAAGTGTTATTGCTACGTTTTCAGTGTTGAGGGCATGTCGTAGAATATAAGCTAGCGTGGTCACGAACCCCTCTTTCTACACTTTCCTGCTAAGTTTTTCTTTCCCGTAAATGTGTCTCGTGCAATCATTCACCGCCTGTTTCCTTTCTACATTTGTGTCATCGTTCCGTTCTTCTGTTCACCACCAGCGTATCGTACTCAAGCAGGAACTTTCGTGGTTAACAGCTCTGCCTTCCCTCTTTGTTTTCCCTCTTTCCCTCCTCTATAACCAAACCCGCTTCTACCTGCCGGTAACTGGGCACATGAGGGGTCCCAATAAGCCATAATATGATTACTGATAACTTATGTATAATTTCTCATTTTCAGCTATAGTGAAACCATCGATTGAAGATCGTAAAGTTCCGGACAAAACATTGTTTTAATAAACAAATAAAATACATTGAAATGTCGATGCACTGACAGCACGTCAACATGTCGCAGAACATTCACGTAAATATATGTACGATCCCCCATATATACGATCCCCCCAGATATATCACCTTCGTTGTGTGGCAAAAATAAATACTGCTGGTATAAGCTGTGCCTCACAGCACATGTTCAAAAAGTATGACTTCGAGATGTTCATCTGAAGCACGGTGGCGGGGTCAACTAGAGAGTGCGGCGATGAAAGATTCGACGACGGGGGCCGAGCGGAAGATAAGACAGACGCGCTGCAGGGGCTAAAGTTAGAACGGGAAGTAAGGAAGCTCTCTGTTGCAGTCAAATACAGACTCCCTCCTTTCCACCTTGTTGGTTCAGCAGAGCGAACTATTAGGCAAAAGCGTGCAGTGGGCTGAATGGTAGAGGAGGCGCAAAGCGGCGATCACTAGCGCAATATGTATACACATATATACATAGCCTAGCTTCGAGGATTCCTACAGAGCGTAAGCGTCATATTTAACATCGTGCTGATGACATGCTAGACAGATTGTAGCCACACTCCATAGGATACTGCGATGTCGGTCCGCACATTTCGCAGCCCGCTCGTGGATGCCTCAATGTGGGAAGGGTTTTACAACGTCTACTGAGCCTTCCCAGCTCTGGCTAGCTGACCCCGCCGTTTTAGCGTCGCTGCACATTTTTAGTGTGCACCATGTCAAAACACCGGGGGGCCTGACATGTGCCCGGCACGCGCCAGCATAGAACACGTTGGGAGGCGCCACAGAGGCCGGAAGTTGCTCATTACGGTCCGTCGTTTTCCGGTCTGACTTCAGGTCTGTGCCGAGGAGGACCCCTAATGGGCCAAAGTCTATCTATCTATCTATCTATCTATCTATCTATCTATCTATCTATCTATCTATCTATCTATCTATCTATCTATCTATCTATCTATCTATCTATCTATCTATCTATCTATCTATCTATCTATCTATCTATCTATCTATCTATCTATCTATCTATCTATCTATCTATCTATCTATCTATCTATCTATCTATCTATCTATCTATCTATCTATCTATCTATCTATCTATCTATCTATCTATCTATCTATCTATCTATCTATCTATCTATCTATCTATCTTGTTACGCCGACACAGTGGCCCACGTTGTGTAAAGGCTTGGGCCATAGGTATGCGCTCGTTGTCGCGATGCCATTGTGGTCGTTCCATTTTCGTTATTCCAGCTTCGTCGTCTTACTCCATCGAAGTGGTCCAAGTTATCTAAGAGCTTGTGCTGCTAGGTATGTGCTGGTGGTGCCGCGTGGTCGTTGCATCGTCGTCATTCCAGCTTTGTCATCCTACGCCATTCTTGTCATACAGTCCTCACGAGTTGGTTGACACACCGTCGTCGTCAGGCCGTCGTGTTCATTTCAAAGTCGTCACTCCAACTTTGTCATTTCATTCTAGTCATGCCGCCATGACAAGAATGTCATCGCCGTCATACAGTCTTCGTGATATAGCCATCGTCGTGCTATTATCATACCGTGGTCGGGCCGTCGTTGTCATTGCTTTCTCGTCATACAGTCGTCGTCATGCATTCTTGCCCTACCGTCGTCATTGTCATTCTAACTTCGTCGCTTGACTCTCGCCATGCCCTTGTCATCGCGCAATCGCCATCGCACTGTCGTCGTCATGCCACTTCGGACGGCCCATAGACGTCATTCCTTCTTCGTCACTCTGTCACAATCAGATTTTTTTGTCATTCAACCGTGACAACGTTTGTCATGCCATAGTCCTCATTGCGGTGTCAACAGAGAGACGCTCGTCATCTCATTGTCCTCATGCCATCGTCATCATGGTGTTCTCAGTATACCGTGCATCGTTATCATTTCAGACTTTTCATCTTATTGTCGTCATGCGTAGTCGTCATATACCGCTTTTGTTCTTACATCGGCATCATGCCATCTGCATCATTCCATCCTTGTAACTTGGTCGTCTTCATGCATTCGTCGTCATGCCGTCATGCACATAGTCGGCCGTGGCAAGCAGGAATCATAGTAGTGTGAGCTGATACTGGAGACAGTGTATGTCGCATGTAGCCGAGGCAACATGTGCCCTCTATGAATGACCACTATTGATGTAAAATTAACCTAATTTCGGCAGTATGGAGAGTTACTACGTTGCTTGAATGCTAACTGCAATACCACCAGGACAAACTAAGAAGTGGTTTCTGCCGTAACTTTGTTATTTATCTCCTATTTTACCCTCCCCCTCTGTCTCACTTAAACTGTCATGAAGTTCTTAGCCGAGTACTTCGACAGGCATCACAGTTAGTATTCTCGAATGAAGCTGCTGCATACGAAAACCAAACTTGCAAAATGTTCTTCTTGGTTAGCAGAAAGCATATATTTCTAAGTAGTGTACGTAAAAAAGGAAATACATTTTTCATTGCGTACAACGTACACCTCGGCCTAGATTACAGTTTAGCTTCGATACAGAAGCAAAACGGTAGCCACTGAGTAGGTTTTGTTAAAATAAGTTTTTCATACAGTGGCGTCCTCTCACTTCTCGTTCCGATACAGGCTTTGTTAACTTTATGAAAGAGTGAAAAAAATCGCCATCCTCACGTTCGAACTCTGTGAGACAGTCATCAGCGTAGATGCCAGTAAATTGGTACTCGAGTAGTCGGAGCTGTTTATGGTGTTATGAATTTGGTCTACACATTGACCACCGTGTTTCGCTGCTATCATCATCGGTAAAAGACGCACGCATCGGTCAATGATAAGGTATTTTATAACAGGGTCGTCCCCATTTACGGAGAACATTTCAGTAGTGCTCGAAGGCGTACAGCTTCTTATCTCTCCAATGAATAACCTGTAGAATATATAGGCATAGGCGAAAGCGTCCCTTCAACATTTATTTCATGGAAAGCAGAACAAATGCCGAGGCTGTGCTGGCTGCTTGAATACTAATTGGAAGAGTTTCCACGAAAAGTTGCCGTCCTTCTAATAGAGAACGTGAAGTGGCGCTCAATGATCAGGCCAAAGCGGGTTAAACTGTGGCGTTTGCAAAATTGTGTGGTCTTTTTGACGATACTATGGTAAGAAATAACATGTCATCATTGTTGTAGTTGTCCAGTTGACGTTGGCGCGGTGCAGTAGCATTGTAACGAGCCTTATAGTAACAGGCCCTGTGCGTTTCGCGACCTTTCGCACCGACTGCCGTCGACTATAATTACATGACTGAACGTCGATGCGTTTTGTTGCCGCGAGATGACGACAAGGAAGATTATTTGTTAATTTTTATGCAGAATTCCAAACGTCTCCTCCTAGCTTCCTCATCGGAATGACGATCAACCCGAAATGTGAATTCTTCGGTGAAAAGAGGTTATTGCTTATGCACCATGCGACTTTCATTTCAGTTTAGAAAAAAAGATCTGTACAGTATACGCTTAATACACTTGGAAACTGTCCCCTTAGAGTAAACATAATTCTTTGTACGCTGGTTCCAGTCGACGTCAACCCGAGTAGCCGTGAAATCACAGCATGGTGGAACACAACCATCTCAAGCGCATGATGTCGATGACATTTCCCAGCATGAGACCTAGCTCCTCGAACGAAAGCTCGGCGTTCAAGCAATGTCTCGATGGAGCGGCCGCAACGGCGTCGATGGGAGATGAGGATGAGGGCGGCGGCAGCAGATGGGGCGGGCGTCCTGCTACCGCCCGAAAACAAAGCCGCACCGCTGTTGTCCACTTATCCGCCCTCTCGCGAGTACGCCGTATCGGGCTCGTAATTGCTGCTGCTGGTCGGACGACACGCTGGAAAGGGCGAAATGCGTCACCGTAGATGCGCTTGGCACGCAGCGGTCGCCGCCGGCGCTTCCGCTGCTCGCTCTCATCCCGAGGCA
Source organism: Dermacentor albipictus (assembly GCF_038994185.2). Lineage (NCBI taxonomy): Eukaryota > Metazoa > Arthropoda > Arachnida > Ixodida > Ixodidae > Dermacentor > Dermacentor albipictus. The sequence goes on from NC_091824.1 coordinate 53,096,510, forward strand.
ACTGAAACGGTGAACGCAGGCGCAGCCTCGCAAGCTTGGCCATGGCGGACAGTGTATTCCAGCCTATTTAGGATTCCTAGTATGATTCAACAATTGTATAAGGGCGCCACTGTGGTAATACTCGTCATTGTCGGTGCGGGGATAACATTTGGCGGCCTGTGCGTCTATGGGTATTTCTGCTCCTGTGTACACGCCCGAGGGCACAATCAGCTCTACCAAGACGTTTCTTAGTTGCTGAAGCACCTATAGCTTGAAATGTATTTTCAAGTGGTAATCCATGTCCCATAAGGAGGGCGTTAACAAATCATGCCATGACCATTCGACTCACGAGGTGCAACGATATGGTGTTGAAGTGTTGCCTTGTGCGCGTTCACTACAGTGCTTTAGTTTCTTACCATATATTGTCTTCACTGCTTTCTTTATCCTCTTTGCTGGACAGTAGACGAAAAAAAGAACTGTTTCGTATTTTATATTGGAGAAAACATCAAGAATGCGGCGGGAAGATCCACGTTTCACTGCGTGGCTTAGACTTGCCAGCGTTGTAACGTCTAGGTTTTCTATTCACGATTTTAAAGAAAGAACAAACACACACTAAACAAAACAAAATAGTACGTACGCGTATAACCGAGCGTAGAACATCTCTCTAATGGCGCCTTGCGTGTCAATTAAAGTCGCTGTGATGTACGACGGGTCGTTAAGTGACGTGCTAAACAGAACAGGTGTTTGTACAGTCATATAGTACGCTGCTCTTTATGGCATCCACGTAAGCGTCCCGCAATTACACACCATGTTGAGCAAGCTACCAGTGCTGTTACTGCCTCACACTCTGATTGTAAGCGGCCGTAAAAAACGTGGCAGCGTACTTTTGTCAAGTCAAGAAGAGTTTCGGTGCCTGTAACTTCGTGCTGTGATGTCTCTAAAGAACGTGACTGTGCACTAAATCTCTTGAGCGCTAATGGACGGTTCTTTTTCTTTCTTAAAGAATTCTTGATTTCACTCCTACATTCTGACTTCGCATCAAAATTGAGCTAAGTAAACATTGTTACGCTATAACTAAAGGTAGAGTACACTGTGTAACGAAAAGAAATACTTGTTCTCTTGAATATTGTTTACTTCAGAGGGAATAAAGTAGGAAATTATTCAGATTATTTGCATCTCCTTATTACAGCAGTAAAGTTAAAGGTAAGAAAAAGGGAAAAGAATTAAATTTTGCGGTTTTACGTGCCAGAAACACGATCTAATTATGAGGCAAGCCGTAGCGGGGGACTCCGGAAATTTGGACCGCCTGGGGTTATTTAAGGTGCACCTAAATCTAAGTACACGGCTGTTTTCGCATTTCGCCCCCATGGAAATGCGGCCGCCGTAGTCGCAATTTGATCCCGCGCCCTCTTGCTTAGCAGCCCAACACCAAAGCCACTAAACAACCACGGCTGGTAATAAATGGAAAAAAAAAACGTGACCGCATCTTTTAGGCTGAGATTCTCACTGTTGTAGTAATGATCTTCGATAAGTCACGGTCGCCAGTTGTATCCTCAAACACCTTTCGACAAGAGCCTCCACGCGCGCTCTTTGTCGTTTTTGTTGATTAAGTAAGGCGAACTGGTGAAAATGTGAAATCGAAAGGCCGCTTATTGTATAAAACACTACATAAACCCTAAGACTAAAGAAAGCGAATAAAAACAACGCAAATAAAATTACAACAGTGTGTACAGTCTTAAACGTTTTTATTACGAACCCCAGTAATAATAACGATAAAGCCACGTAGTTCCAATGGTTTGCACAATCCCCATTCCTCTTTCGTAGAACTTTTTCGATGACTTAAAACACCGTACAAAGTAGCAAAACAAGGTGTGTGTCCAACGTTGTTGTTCATCATAAGACATTTACAAATAGAATTTTTTCTCAAGGTATTCTTCGGACACTGCGTAGAAAACGGTGTCGTTAAGGGTATTATGCCTGGCGCGAAGAATTCCGTGGAGCCGTCTTTGCTGCTCATGCCTGCTGACCACGTCTAGGTGTCGTCAGCAAGAATTTTAAAATATTTGAGGACAGCGGGCGTTTGAAACCCGGGAGAAAAGGGGGCTCAGGTCCCGTGGCTGGCTCGCTCCGGTAAACTACCGCACACACAAACACACGTACCCCCTCTCTCTTCCCATACATTCAGACTGACAGAGGAGTGGAGCAGGAAGTCGGGGCGACGACTGCGGTTTCCTGTCGTGTGCCGTGGATTAACTGTGGCTTCTTCGAAACCACACACAGGAGGCACGGAGAAGGAAAGAACGCATACGCACAAGCGTGAAAAGGATTAAGCTGCTCGTGAAAGGACCCAGTTGGAGGGGATGTCATCTGCCACGTGGGCAAAGCTTGTCTAGTCGAGCGAGGAAGAACGGGAGGATATGAAAAGCGCCGAGGGGCCACGGCGCCGTGCCTTTGGCAGCTGCGCTCCTAATGGCTTCGACGGCGCCGCGAAGGGACAGCTTCAGTTTAAGGTCACGAAAGTGAAAGTTGGCACAGCCGCTGCGGACGAGCACAACGTCCCCAGCAGATTCGCGTCTACCTGGTGGCTTTGCACTCGATTTATCGCCCCGGATGTTGCGTTTGCTTAGAGGAATTCAAGTGAAATTCAATACCTATGTTAAAGACAGTTTATTGGGGACTGTGTTAACTAACCAGTAAATTTTCAGAAACTCAAAGAAAACTGTACGGGGTTCCATTACAGCATACTGTCGATAGCTGGTTGGGGCAAGGGTGCATAGGTGTGATTCTGCACCGCGGAGCAGGAAGAATCTACATAGCTGTTTTTTCTCTTTCTCAGTTGATTTAAAACTCATGCGTTAGCAGCAAGAACTGCGTGGTGTCCGATGTGAGAGCAGTGCCGAATTTTCGTTATCGTACAACATGCCTCCAGTAATCCCTAAATGTCTCTGAAGCGTAAGCTTATGTATGGTAAATGTGATGCAGGCACTATGCTAGTGTGACTGTACAGCGTCGATGTTTACTTATGCTCGTAGAAGAACACTCTGTGTGCGAGCCAATTCAGTTATTTAGTATAATGGCGCTGGTCATGACACGGTGCACCATGCAGGCGTCATCAAGTTCTATATGCATCTGCTACGGAGACGCATGGCGGAACGGCACTTTACTTTCGTAACTCTAAATCACGAGTGGTGCTTTCCACTTGCATAACGAAAGAGACATGTACTAATGAACCACATATCAATAAGCAATCCGACACACTTAACCGATATGTCGCATTCAAAGAACCTAGATCTATATTTGGACAGAATCCTTTTCAATTCTATTCATTTATGACCATCTATCGCACCCAGCAAACGATTCCGGGGAAAACAACCTGGCAGCGTCACTTGAACGATCAAATGAACTGAGAAAGAAAAACACAAGAACGAAAAGAAGGCTAAAAAATATGGTCCTTGTATTATTTTTCTCATAAACCTTCGTTACATTCTACGAGGCATGGTTTAATTCCAGTGCGAGGCCGCCTCGTCTTAAGGTATTGTTTTAACCTACACCGCAAGTTCACCGTCGCAAGTGAATGAAAACAAACCATTTCTCTGTGATTCACGCAACATTTAATCAACCACTCTGAACAACGATGGGCAAAGTTCCCTCTGACATGTCTGACTCTCAAGCCGCAACTTGTGAGATACAACGAACAAGAATGCCAGCGCTCAGCGAAATGTTCAACAAGCCGACCGGCACGGAGTCGTGAGGGTCGGAAGACGAGAGTTTGCCAAATGTGTTCGCCCTTCGTCTGCCTTCAAGGCCCATTTGATTCGCCTGCGGTCATTGTCTGCGTCTCGGTAAGGAGCATAGGGCCAAGAACGAGGCTACTGACGCACTGCCCAAGCAAGTCGTCACTCGCCATTCATCCATCGAGCTCGCCCATTTACATAGTGCTTCTCCGCTGGCCGGCGGTATACAGTGAGACGACTAGAGGGGCCCACACCGAGCTCCTCAACTCATTTGCTCAACGCCCCTAAGGAAACGCTCGTGCGAGTGCCCTCAACAAAGGCTTCCGCGTGTAGCTTGCCTAATTGGAAGTGTCTACACGTCTTTTGAGCATCTTGCGCACGTACCGACGCCTTTCTTCGTCTCAAAAGGATGGCGAAAACGCTACGCATCTTCGGCGTTCGTTCGTGGTGCTAGCAGGGTAAACGCCGACACTGTTTACAATTCAGCAGCTGAGGTGTTGTCTTTGTCTTCAGGCGAGTTTGCTCACTAGTTCTTCGTGGAGAATGAGGAGGTGGTGGATTGTGCGCTGGGTGGAGGATGGCTGCTTTATTCGGAAGGCAAACCCACAATGGCCATAAATGACTTAGAATAGCCCTCCGGTACTGCTTTGCGGAAAGGTTGGGCGATAGTTGTGTGGTGTCACTCTGACTTGCGCGTACACGGTTCTGCGCAACCATGCTACCGCAGTACATGCACGTGCTTTGCAAGGAGCTGCGGATATATAAGCAAGCCAGGAATAAACACGGGGTCTTTTGCCTTGCATCTGTCAACTGGCGTGTCTCAGTCTGCACTTAGGTCGCGGCGTGCGCTAGACACGACAAGTTGTCTGTTTCCGTAGAGATAAGTGAGTATCGCGCTGGTCGGGCGGGCCGGACCCATCTATCACCGCCACAGAGACAGCAGCGTTACAGTTTCTCCCAGTTTTCGTAATGCGGGTCGAAAGTACGCATCACACTGCTGAAAATTGGGAGCAGGGCATGCAGTTTCGATAAACCTGGAAAGATAATTATTCATTGTAAATCTTATTTTTGTACTTTAAGATGGCGGTGATTGCGGTTTTAGTACTAGCCTTATTCGACAGCTGTAAGAGCTTTGAAAGGCACCTCGTACATTTCCACACATAATGGAACACGTCCACGGGGCGGTTTTCGGGGGCAATCCATAATGAACCGTGACGACAAAATATGCGGAAGTATGAGGAAATTTGTAGTCGAAATAGTGGTTCCGGCTTAAACAAAACTGGGTGGCTTTCACTGCTAATTAATACAGGTAATGGGGTGAGTAGTTTTCTCGCCGGAAGAACCCAGGTCCGAGAATAATTCGGCGATGTTGAACAGATTACCCTTAAAAAAATAACCGTCGCCTGTTTGGAAAAGCAAGTGAACATAATGATGGAAAATGGAAAAGGTGTACCCTGAATATACAAGTACTTGACTGACACGCGGACGCTAGTTTTCACTTCGTGGTCTGAGCCAGTCGTCTACTGGAGCTTATGCTAAAAGTAGCAGCTGAACTGCCACGCCTCTTTCCAGAATTGGACACTGAACGAATTGCGGAGGCAGAGAAAGTGTTCTCCCTTCTGTTCATTTAACAAAAAGATCGGAAGGTGGCAGTACCAGCTCTCACATTTCTGAAAGCGACTGCCGGCCTACAGACATCGCAGCCTTAGCTGTACATTACTGGTAGTGTAACTAGGGCGTAAACATATGGCTTCAAATGAAGTAATTATTACAAGCGAGACAGCTGCGCACACCGGACCAGTGTCACCACGTCCCGTCACTGCGCAGTCAAAGTTTGGGGCACCATGACCTCTGAACCTCCTAGGAGCACATAATGAAACACAAAGTCAACACAACACTTCACCCGCGAAGAAACCTTCGCTGATTTTGACAGGTTGAGCTGGCGTACCTAAAGAGAAGATAAATGAGAAGGTGCAAAGAACAGGCGCGCCATAACAGCAGAGCACGTCGCAGAGCACGTCGAATCGGGCACGTCGCACAGCTAAACAGTTCGATCAAACCCCTGGAGCGGCTTGTGATAGTGCCGTCAGGCCACATCCGCAGAGCTCCAAAACTCGCGTGCTTCCCAAGCAGCCGGATATTGCGTGTGCTCGTTTTATTCTAACACTGGCATGGTGGGTCGCTCCTTCAGTTTCATGCACTGGATTTTCTCAAGGAGAAGAAAGTGGTGCTTTTCCTCATAGGATGATGCCGGCGTGGGTTTTGCAAGGAAAGGAGCCATGGAGGGGTACGTTCGCAGAAAGTGACACGCTTGCATAGGTGGTAGATCGATGGAAACACACAAACAACCACCAAAAAGAAACAAACAAACAACAGCGTGATTTCTCTATTGAGCATCGTGAGTCGCTTAAATGGAAGCACTCAGTCCGCGCACGAACCTTCGACCTTTTGCGCCTCGAGTTTCAGTGAGCTCACTCGGGATATTGTCGGTATGACACCTTCGTCCACTAACCTCCTGTGGCCAATTTACTCTGCAGTACTTGCCTGCATAGCACTATGTAGACACGTTTCTTCTACAGGTGGTCCATGCCCTGAGCATGCGCATTGAGAGCACCAAAAGGTCTATCTCAGGCCCTGGCTAACGACGCCATTTGATAATGTTATCTTTACATATGAGTTCGGCGTAAAGCCGATACAAATGCCGCATAGGGTGCTGTTACGTTTCCCAGTTGTTTTCCTCTATTTCGAGCACAAATTAGAATTGACGTAGTAGTTCTGCGGAAACCCGCAAGGTGGAGAGAAGTAATGAATAAAGGGAAAATCAGGTGGAATCGGGTGGATGTCTGATTTTCCCTTTATTCACAAATTAGAATTAACGGCGAAGAAGTCTCACGTGGCTACGCCTTCTATTAGTTCGGCCGCGTTTTCTCAGGATATCTTTTGTCGCACCACATTTTCAGTAGTTTACGCGCTCGAAAGGAAGCTCGAAAAGTAGCTCGCCTTGTATTCAGGATTCCTGGAGATATAGTGCACGTTTTCTTTTTTATCATGAAGCGGGGTTCCTGCAACTGCTTCGTGATTAGCCACATTGTACTTGCCAATTGAAGCAGGTTGTGTGACTGTGCGAGCGCTGGTTCACCTCCACTCATTCAAGGGACCTTTGGAACACCTTAGTGAGAGTTATACGTATAAACTGGTGAGAAAGTATTCGAAGAATCGACAAGACGGGCCTTAGGAGTTACATGCTTGTCAGAGAGAGTTGTTTTTTCATTGTTAAATAGCGCGGATCAGCAAGAGAAGGCCACCGAAGGGCCGGCTATGTCATGTGCACCAAACGCGAGCCCCAGGTTTTAGCAAAGACAGCCAAGAGAACAATCAAAGGAATCACGTAAGTCAAGCATAGTGGACTTGAGTTTAAGCATGATGAAATAGACTGGCCCGGTGTAAGCTAGGACTTAAGGATTGCAAAATGTGGCATCGCGCTCTCAGAAGGTCAGGCCTAACGATACTACTCATTTGCCATAGTTAGTCGCTCCTTCTTTATTCTACGCTGTTAGTGATTCATACTCAGAAAGTCGCAGTTTCGCTTGAAAGTGAATCTTCGATTGCGATAGCAAATTAGTGGAGAGCTATACGAAGGAAGGAGAGTAGCTTTACCGGCTGGGTAAACTTGTGAACACACGCATAGTAATAAATTAACAGGCATGGTGTCACGTGCGCACAAGCAAACATCAACTCATCTCACTCAATGACCGCTGAAACGCGCTGTCAAATCGCTGCTGTGAGGAAGCGAATTGACCTTCGTGCTGCCGCTCGCATCAACAAGAAGTAAGTCGCGAAAACAAAGCGCAGCGCGGACTCTGCACCCGTCGCAGATGGCTTTCAGTATACACAGGCCCGGCGAGGCGCGCGCGGCCTAGCGGGCCGCCGTCTTTACAATTGCTAGTAAGTACAGCAGGGCATTGCATTCCGCGTGCGCCCAACGTTTATGCGCTGGCGCGAGTCATGGGGGGTGCGAGAGAGAAAATATGGGGACTTCTGCTGCTTGAATATCTGAATTTGCCTAGATGCTACAGAGGAGAAGTCTTTTTTGCTCGTTTTTTATGCGTTTGTTCCTGTAGGCGTGTCGGCATTGCGGGTTGAGGTCGAGTTTGCTTACGCTCCGACACTGGCTACCGGCGCAGTGAACCAGGTGAATCAGTGGGCACGGACCTGTTTTGGTTATCGCTGTTTGCAAGATACGTCGGACAGACCCTGTCGCTCCTACGGCGCTCGTGCTGAGTCAGACCTCTCGGATTATACCTTTCTCACGCCTTACAGCGCTCTACCTTCAAAATAAAACCACTGAATTTCCTGGGGGCGGGGGGGGGGGGGTTGAGGGGGAGAAGTAAGGGCCGTAGCAGGGGTCGGTCCGGCTCTCCTGGCGCACTACCTTCGCTCCCGTCAGGTTAAAGACATGTCGGACGTGCCTGCTTTGCTTCCGTTTTGCTAGCTCCATGGCTTCCACCGACCGATTTACCCACATGTTTGTACACGAATATGCTTATTTCACTCAAAGGGGCCCATTCAAACATGTTCCTGAAAAGTCACGGACAGCAGCATAGGAAAAGTCTGGCACAAGCGAAGATACTGCTGCAGGAGAGCAGGCCCGACCTCTACTAGGGCCCCTACTGCACCTCCGGGAAAATCAGGAATGTTCCTTTGAAGACAGATCGTCGTAAGGCGCAAGAATGGTATAATCCGACATGGCTGACTCAGCACAAGCGCCGCAGGCACGAGAGAGTCTGTCCGACGTACCTTCAGCTTTTGGGATTCGCGTACGTCCCACGTACCTTTAGACACAGCCATCACGAAATGGGGCGTCAGTGCCCACTGCTTCACCTGTGCCGGCAGCTAGCGTCGGAGGGTAAGCAAACTCGAGCGCACTCCGCAATGCCGGCGCGCCTATGAACCAATACATGCAACACGAGTAAAGAAACTTCTCCTCCGTAGTAATTAGGGAAATTCAGATATTTAAGGAGCAAAAGACCCCAGAGTTTCCCTCTCGCACCCGCTCTTTCTCACGCCTGCGCACAAATGTCAGGCGTCTCCGAAAATGGATCGCCTCGCTGTGCTTACTAGCAAATCTTGGGTCGTGCCCGGCCCGCCCTCAAAAGAACGCGCGGCCCTCCCTGCCTCTCACGTTCCCCCCGTACCCTTGCACGCGACGGAAGGCGGCGCGCTAGCTCTCCGCTTTACTTTGTTGCGTGCGCGATATTGAGCTGCGATCGCCTGCCGTGTCAGCCTTGCAAGCTTTCATTCGCACATACATCATATGGCGCGCGCCGACGACTTTATCGCCCTTGCACTTAATGCGGATACTCAGGGCGACGCCGACATCGACGGCGACAGTGATGGTGGTGCCGACGGCAAGCATTGCTCCTGAAGTGCCCATATAACGGCTATCGCAATAAAATTGTTTCCACCTGTAGACTTAAGGCTATAAAATGTAATTATAGAAGGTAGCTAGCTTGAACTACCTCTGCAGTGTGAGAAGCCCTAGTTAATACTTAAAAAAATGTATTATTTTTTGCCATCTAAATGTTGAACGCGAGAGTTTGACAATGATAGCTATAAAGTTTACTTCACGCAGGTTTATCCGTCGTCTATAATGCTTAGTTGCTATCGACAATTCAACCTCACCTTTGCCTCGAGACAACCCAAGCACAGTTAGGGACCCGTAGGTATGATAAAAGAGAAAAGAGAGCCAGAAGGCAGGGATCTTAAGCAAAGAATCGTCTGTTTGGCTACGGTTAGGGTAGCCAAGCAATCAAACAGAGAAAAAGATAGACGGTAAATGTGTGCACATGGAAAACAGCACCAAGCAGCCAAAGCCGCTCGAACAAACCATTCATTTAAAGGCGCCCATAACTATATTCACTGATTTCTGGGGCGATGTTCCAGTAGCGTCTGCGCAGACAGTGGACAATCGTCTTGTTGCCGCGGTGCATTAGACATTGAGTGCATTTTCTATCCAATTGAGGACAGTGACCCAATAGGTGGCTCATGCTCTCAAATCTGAGTCCTCTAAGACCCCCCTACTCATCGCTATCTCGTCGTTCTTGTCTTCATGCAGCGTCCAGCCACGAACAACTAGGAGGTGAAGGTGACCGCGCGCCACGCATCACAGAGCAGCCGGTGGACGTGGTGGTCCGCAAGCACGAGCCGGTGACTCTGCGGTGCGGCACCGATGGCGAACCTCCTCCGCGAATCGCGTGGTTCCACGACGGGAGGCCCGTGCGCGACTCTGCCACGCGCATGGTTCTGCCCGAGGGACAGCTGTTCTTCCTGCAAGTGCAGCACAGCCGCCGGGAACAGGACACCGGACTCTACTGGTGCACGGCCACCAATGCCTTGGGTACAACCCGCTCCCGAAACGCTAGCGTCGAACTCGCCGGTGAGCATACCTGCGCGGTTCATTTCTTACCAGCGACGCAGTTCACTTACACGCCAAAGCAAAAGTAGGGTAGTAAATATCTGTTCGGCGTGGATCTTTAGTTGGGCAATGACCGCAATTCTTCTGCTGAGATGTGACAAGCTAGTGACAGGGTTCGCTATATCGTGTTTTAGTTTACTGAACCCCGTTCGTTTCTATATTTACACTGCTACGTTGACATTTCCTTGCACATAAGTGACGCGTCTTGGAAGGTTGCTATCGAAGCAGGATTTCGCTGAGCAAATACGTAAATCTTTGCGAGATATTCCTAGGTGTGGTGATTAGGACTGTTCGGCACTTTCGCTGGTGCGCAGTGAGGCGGAAGAAAGACAGAGAGTCATTTATACGCGTTTATAAAACTCACAGCAACCTTTAAGATATGAATATATACAGAGAGTCGCAGCCAGAATATATACAGAAACTGCAGTCGGTATGTCCACGGGCTGAGACAGTCCCGGGTTGCGCGGCTCACAGTTCGCTGGTCACGGCACCGTGCGGTCTCCCGTGCTGGAGCTTGCCGCGACGACCACACGCTCGGGCCCCGTTCAGCACGGTTCCCGGACTCGGCACACTCGGACGCAGCAGCGGCAACAGCCAGGGGACGCCGTGCTCCACACGTCCTCGATGTCCGGCTCGGACGCCGCTCGCGACCGGCGTGCTACAGTCGCACGTCCAGCACGGCCTCGGTGCCCAGCTCGTGCGGCGGTCACACGCGAGGACCTCGTCTAGCACAGCAACATCTGTGCTAGACTGAAACGCTGCTCGGCACGCTCAGGTGCGGCAGCTCAGGGACCGGCGGCCCTCGGGTCAGCCAGCGTCTCGAGCACTGGCAGGAGGGGCCCTGGGACGTTCACGCTCGGCTCCGCGGTCCTCCGCGCCTTGCCACGGACGTCTCGCCTGGCAGGAGCCCTCGCCTCGTTCCGCCCAGGAGCTCGGAGCTGCTGCCCGCCTCGATCGAACACTGCGAGCGCGCCCTCGTGCTCCCGTGCTCGTGCACCCGTTGTCTTTCTCTTCGTTCACGGCGCTTGGTGGCCGCTTCGATCTTCTAGGGGCGACGCGCGGCACTTACGTATGACATTTCACCCCCCACTTTAAGAAGTTGTTTCATGAAAACAACTTTCCAAAGCACGTACATGGACAAAGTTCACAGTCTGTAAGGCGTAATGTGTTCAGATGCAAAAGTCTTTCCACACGCGCAGTAGTAGTTCCTGAAGTGTTCACAAACGCAATAAATGCAGTAGCACACTTCACGCTGTAATTCACATTCGACTCACGTAGTCAGAGCCTACATTTTCGCTACCCTGTACATTTTCGCTACTCTTCGCGCCACACTGTTCGGGGCGGACATCGGCGGTTCCATCTAGGACGAACACTAGCAAAGCTGAACTTGTAGTTTGTCCCATCACGAGCAATAACTTGTTTTATGGCACTTATGGCACTTTCATGGTCCTTGAATCTCAGCAGCACTTTGCCTTCAAGACGGTCAATGAGCAAGGCATCAGGAAATAGGGATCCAAGGGTATCCATGCCTTTGTCATCAGGAACCCCTCGCACATACAGCAGGCGGTCTGGCTTGTATGTCGATCTGCTCCGGGGTCTGTTGGGCTCCACCTGCACTGGCTTCCCCTTGAGCTGCTTGCTGCGCAGGAGCTCCAGCTGTGCAGTAGCCACTTCTGGGCTCTCAAAATCCAGGAATGCGCTGTGCCTGTTTACAAAGCGGACACTGCGGATGGCATCTGACAGGGCACGAACTTCATGCTTGGTCACCAGGCTTGACATGTTCCCAATGGACAATGAACACTTGCACGTGTCATCAGCCGAGACATGATGTGACTCGGGGATGCCTTCATCAACATCAATGCGTGACCTTGTGTCTGAATGGTCTCGAGGGACGCGTCGCTGGTAAGAACGGAGCCCACCCCGACATGGAGTTCCTCCTTTCCGGTCAATGCCCTCGGGCTCACTTTTGCTGTGTCTCTCCGTTTCCTTTCTGGGCTTGCGCCGCCTGGAACGGCCGCCGAGACTGTCTTCACTCACACGCACGTTGGCCCGGATGGACGCTCGTCTCCTGCCCTCCTGGCCTTCTCCAGCTCTTTCCGTAGCACCTTCATCCTTTGCTTCCGTAGACGGTTCCATCTCCTGCTTGGTTGCCTCAGTCGACACAGTTGCAGGGTTTGACGCAGCCCTCACGGTAGCTCTATCCGGGCACACGCCTTGGTGTCGAACAGGCTCCTCTGCTGTCGCCGAGTCCTTGTGCCGATTTGACACGTCAGACAGGTCATGTGATGGATTGAAATCAGTAGGGTAGAGCACCCCGTCGATGTTCCCAAGAACAACATCATAGAGTGGCCTTTCCATGCAGAGTGCCAGTGTCCTTCCTCGGAAGAAGGGGCAGTCTACATAGACCTTTGCCTCTGGAAGCCGCTTAAACGAACCATCCAGAAGGTAAATGGTACGCGTGATACCAGTGAAATTCTTTTCCGGCACCATCGAACGCCTGACAACCACAGTACTGCAGCCGGAATCTCTCAGCACCGACAGAGGGTGTCCATTGAGATATCCGCTTGCCGTCGGCATCTCTTGCGTCTGAAGACCAAGACAGATGTCTTCTCCATATGTTTTTACAGGGGGCCTTGTTTTCTCCTCAGATTTAGTGGTAGGAGCCGGACTTGCCTCGTACCGGCCGGCAGGTATCCGGTCGCAGCCAGCAATGGCACTAGATGCCTCCATGTTGCTGCCATTTATGTTCGGGCACTCGTCAGCTTTATGTCCATGTTTCGTGCATTTCCAGCAAGCCAAGGACTTCGGTCCTTTTGACCGCGTCCAACAATCTGCAGCACGGTGTCCTTGCTTGCCACATAGAAAGCACTCAACTTTTTCTCTCCTGGCCTCTGTTTCGGAATTCTTGCTTTGCAGGGCTGTTTTACTAATCCCTCTCTCTTCTTTTCCTCTGGCGCGGTTTGTCAGGTTTTGCGCCTCCAAATAATGGTCAGCCGCTTCGGCTAGCTTGTCGAGGCCGCGGCATCCTCGCTCTTTCAGGAAGATGGCGAGCCTCTCATCGCAACGTAGCAAAAACTGCTCAGAAACAATCTTATCTCTTAATGCGTCATATGTTTTCTCTGTTTTTGCCATCTGCTGCCAATGATCGAAGTACCCAAGCAGTCGACCAGCAAACTGCCGCCCTGTCTCAGAATTCTCAGGCTTCGTTTCGCGAAACTTTTGACGGTACCCTTCTTCCGTATACCGGAACCTTTGCAATAAAGTTTGCTTTAGCTTTTGATAATCTGCAACATCCTCCGCAGCCATGCGTCCGATCACGCTCAAGGCTTCGCCTGATAAACACAAGCTTAATGACAGCGCCCACCTGTCGCTTGGCCATCCTTGGCTCGTGGCTACCCGCTCGAAGCGCTGTATGTACGCGTCGAGTTCGTCGCGGCTCTCGTTGTAGGGAGGAATAAGCTTGTGGGGACTTCTAAAGGCTTCACCGCTGTTTTCCGCGCGTTCGCTTCCGGTTTCGACCGTCCCAGACGCGTGCTCTGCAAGACGACATCTAGCCTCTAGCAAAGTTCGTTCCGCCGTCAGTCGAGCGATCTCCTGTTCGTGGGCTACTCGCGCTGCATCCCGGTCCTCAGCACGTTTATCGCGTTCTCTGTTAAGCTGCTCGTCAATCCACTCTCTTAGTTCTTTACCGGACAAGCCAAGCTCCTTGCCTATCGGAATAAATTTCTCCCAGTCCATTTCCGACCACTGCACACAAGCGAAGTGCGGCTCTTAAGGATGGAACTAGAGCTTAGTCCTGTCGCGGACGCCAGAAATTGTGGTGATTAGGACTGTTCGGCACTTTCGCTGGTGCGCAGTGAGGCGGAAGAAAGACAGAGAGTCATTTATACGCGTTTATAAAACTCACAGCAACCTTTAAGATATGAATATATACAGAGAGTCGCAGCCAGAATATATACAGAAACTGCAGTCGGTATGTCCACGGGCTGAGACAGTCCCGGGTTGCGCGGCTCACAGTTCGCTGGTCACGGCACCGTGCGGTCTCCCGTGCTGGAGCTGACCGCGACGACCACACGCTCGGGCCCCGTTCAGCACGGTTCCCGGACTCGGCACACTCGGACGCAGCAGCGGCAACAGCCAGGGGACGCCGTGCTCCACACGTCCTCGATGTCCGGCTCGGACGCCGCTCGCGACCGGCGTGCTACAGTCGCACGTCCAGCACGGCCTCGGTGCCCAGCTCGTGCGGCGGTCACACGCGAGGACCTCGTCTAGCACAGCAACATCTGTGCTAGACTGAAACGCTGCTCGGCACGCTCAGGTGCGGCAGCTCAGGGACCGGCGGCCCTCGGGTCAGCCAGCGTCTCGAGCACTGGCAGCAGGGGCCCTGGGACGTTCACGCTCGGCTCCGCGGTCCTCCGCGCCTTGCCACGGACGTCTCGCCAGGCAGGAGCCCTCGCCTCGTTCCGCCCAGGAGCTCGGAGCTGCTGCCCGCCTCGATCGAACACTGCGAGCGCGCCCTCGTGCTCCCGTGCTCGTGCACCCGTTGTCTTTCTCTTCGTTCACGGCGCTTGGTGGCCGCTTCGATCTTCTAGGGGCGACGCGCGGCACTTACGTATGACACTAGGCTTGTTGTGTTGTTCTTAAGCTGCGAGGAACTAGTTTAGGATCCAAATATAACCTAAATCGACTTGGGGTGGGTTATGCAGACTTCGCTGGTGGTTCCAGCGTTAGATATGGAACGCCTACGTTTATTGTGCAGTGCACTTTGTCGTGAAATATGTACAGTACAGCCCAATGTTAACGGAAACTCATTTCTATGTGGCTCTCACCTTTTCTGTGCTCTGGTGTCAAACGGCTGCGGAAGCTATGGTAGTTCACTGCACTGGTTTGTATAAAGGTGCCAGGTCCACGAACCACAAATCATCATGTGTAAAGTTGCGCGTTCGTGCAGATAACTCAGAGTAGAAAAATTTGTCGGTGTTCTGCCCTCCTGTGTTCCACTTAAAGGCTAAACCCCATCAGCGCGATTTTGTGCGCGACAGCGATGAGCGACGGCTTTCAGCGACGGATCGGGCCGTCGCGTGAACAGATCGCTCGGTCTTGTCGCGTGATCGCTCGGTTCTGCAAATCTAGAATTCGTCGCCCGTCGACCGGAAGTGCTATGAGCGACTAGCCAATAGCGCGAAGCCGGAACTAGATGCACACGGTCGTCCACTTCCAATTTGAACACGGCTCCGGGTGGCCGGCGAGGCCGGCACGCCGCGGAGCGCCGCTCGTGGGCGCAGGGCTAACTAACGCGCCGGCGCACTGGCAGCCACAGGCGTGGCCTCAGCCGCGTCGTCTGCTACAGCGCGCCAGCACACACTAGATCAGCACATGCGTATCAGCATATGTCTTTCAACCTGTGGCATAATTTGCTTGAAGTAATCGTAAATCAATCAATCAATCGTTTATGCACAAAACGTATACAAATACGTGAGTATAGAGAAGGAGGTCTCATAACCCAAGGCTATACGGAGGAGTTACAGAATACAAAACACTTAGTGCAAGAATATAGTGCAGCAGAAATATTTTTAAGTTCTTAGACCACAATAAATATTCATGTATTCCCTGCCTTCTATCTACGTACTTATTAGGACTTGAAGGATTCCACGCCTGCGCTCTTGGAAACACGGTTTTCCTTTGTCTAACTGATTCAGAGTGTGAAGTCGTGGATAGAAATCTCTTAAATTGATTGAAAATGGAATTAAAGTGAGTACGGCATTGTTTAACTGGAGTTCTAGACATCACACGTACGCATACATTTATATCGAAGTCAGTGAAGTGAACGTCCTTTAATGCGACAAGAAAATTGTTTCTGTGATCTCCTTTGATGTTCTCTTTTGTGTTCGCCACTACCTATCCATCTTCCGACGATTAGTTACAGCGCCTAACAGTTACAAAATCTGCAGTGCCGGCAGCGATCCATTATTATTTTTTTCGTACCATCATCCCTATTTACTTTGATATACGGATACTTCACATCACCTTTTTGTTTTTTACACGGCATGACTCAGAAACCATCTTCTTCTTGGGTGGAAATTCACTGTTGTTTTAGTCAGGTTGCGAAAGCAAGCCCAGTAGACCTGTCATAACCGAGCAGAATGACGGTTTACAAAACACATTTGGTGTTTCAGCAAAGAAAAAATAAAAAAAGTAAAGCAACATTCAGTCCGCGCAATGTTTTAAAGTCAAGGTCTTTGAAGTCAAGTACCAGAAGCTGCATCAATGGTACTTATGGTTACGAACACTTTAGTCGGCTATTTTAAATGTGATCTACAACTTTCGCATTGGCGCTTTCTTGGTGAAGACAATATTTAAAGAGTTAGGCAATGAGTTACGCTAACTTATTGACTCCGCAAAACGAAAAAAAAAAACACTGACTAGGCCACGTGATTCTCAACCCCACTGGGTTAGTTTCAGCCCACTAGCCCACTCCGTCATTTCTGGAACATTGCTTACATTTAGCTGGGACACCCTGCATATTTGCGATATGTATTGCCACGAATGAAAGAAACAAAAAACCAAAGAAAACACCTGGGAGGCTGCCAAAATAACAACCAAGTACTCAGTGCTTGAAAAAAAAAGAAGTGAAGAAATGAATGTTTTTGCGGTGAACGTGCAAAACTGAATGTCAATAACAGATACAGCGAAACGCACGAAAAGCGCATACCGTCTCTTTCGAGCACGGTTCGATGATATAGTTAGGTGAAGCTGCGAGAGGGGGGAATCGATACCCCGCACCTCCACCAAATTATTGTTACGTGAAGCTGAAGCCGAATACTATTTACAATTTATTTACAGGCAAGCTCATGGAGGCCAAAATGGCGACGCTATATCAAACCGGCACACACGTCGCCTTCGTCCTCCCCAATGCAGCCACACTGTGGCGGCTGTTCCGTAGCAATATCATATCACGATGATAGACGGCTGGCGAACTGAAATGTTGCCGAGCGCGCGATGTGCGCCACCGGCAATAAAGGTTCGTTTTCGTAGCACGCTTCTTGAAAAGAAAAGCGAGAATGTTTTGGAAGGCTCGTCGTAAGGAGCTCCGACCACTCTCGGGTATCATTAGGCACTTCTAGGGTGTGCCGTTGCAGCCCAAATATAGCGCAGCGTGCTGCACACACACAAAAAAAAGTTTTGAAGAAAACAACACAGTTTCATAGGCTGGCTTGGAAGGATAAAAGCACAAAAACAAAAAGGAAGCAACTATAAAAGAGCCAGACCCCTGCCTGCCATCACGCAGATGCCTTAAATTGCACTTCCCTGCTAGCGAGCCTAGATTGTGTTTGCTTCCTCGTGATGTACTTTGTTACGTGAAGAAAATAAAACACTGTTTCAATCAGGTTTCTACTTGTCTGGTCGATCTTTCTTCTTATTTTTGGATCTGGCGAAAGAAAAACAGGGACGGAGACGAAATTTGGCGAGGGGTACCGGTTGGGTTCTTTCTCAAGAGAGGCGGTCGCATGCTTCAGCCACTCTAAGGGCAGCAGCAGTGACGACCAGCCTCGAAGTGTGTAACTAGCGCCTGGGGCTATTTTGAGCTGAGTTGCTAGCGCAAAACTCGAGACAAAGTCGTTCACTTCCTTTTTCATCGGGAGCGATGAAACCGGAGGCGAAAAGCACGTTCGGGGAGGGAAAGCTCTTGTTTTATGTTTCCTTTTTTCTCAAGGCAAGACGACGAACCAAGTCAATATATCTCCAACATACACACAACACAGCTGCTCAAGATAGCGAGATGCCTATCTAGAGTGAGTGTGCACCTTTTGTGATGAAGCGGCAGTCGCTAGATTTTGATGGGCCACAGTTCCCGAAGCTGTCACATCTATAAATTAAATTCTGAAGTTTTACGTGCCAGAAGCACGATTACATTAGAGGAACTCTGTTGTGGGGGACTTCGCATTAAATTTGACCACATGGGTTTCTTTGACGTATGCCCAATGCAAGCTACACGGGCGTATTTGCATTCCGCCCCCATCCAAATACGACCGCAGCGGTCGGTGTTTGATCCTACGCTATCGGGCTCAGCATGAGTAACGCCAAAGCCACCAGACCAAGCCGCCAGGCCGCCAGACCAAGCCGCCAGGCCATCACGGCGGGTGTTACATTTACGCCGTGCTGTGAAGTGCAACGTATCTCGAATGAAAGGAACTGGGTTGGGGGCTCTACTTCAAAATTTCCTTTTCTTTTGCAGAACCAGTCGGGAAAATAGAGCGGGTCAAATCATGTCACATAGCGGCGCGATACCTGTCTGTTTCTTGAAACTAAAAGTTTAAGTTGCGAGACATGCATGAGTTCAAACCATTGCAGCTCTACCATTAGCATTGCCACCAGCAATACCTGCTTACTCTAACTAATCTGTTTATTGGGCTTCTTTTTAGCGTTATTTCAGCCTGATGTTGTTTCACCGGCTCCACAGCTTTCCGATTTCTTGTTTGGCCTCTCTGTTCCGGAGCTTTTCCGCTAACATCCTTTTTTCGCCAAGCGTGCATTGTTGTGTAGAGTTTGCAAGGCTCTTAAAGCTTACAGAATCTGCTGTCTCCGCGAAAACGCTTCCTGTCATTTTCTGAGCACACGAAAAAAAAAAGAAGAAGCGAACCACTTTGAAACAAAGAGAGACGTTCTGTTTGGCATACAACATTTAAGATATAACGTAAACAATTGTTTATTCTGCCCGCTGGCGAAACATTGAAAGTCATAGCGAAGTTTTCCGTTGTGCTGAATAGGTCTCAGAAACCGGGCGGGACGAGCAGCTCCGCTAACAGCTGTACAGCCTAGTGGAGATGTGTTCAAAGATGGTGCTTTCTCGATGGTGTTCAAAGACAGGATTAGATTGATTGATCTAGATGCCTATTGTCCCAGCCAACCAGACTATTCTGTGCACCGTGGCACGATTAACACACACAGCTGCTAAGCAGGAACACTAATGTTTGTGCGCACAACATTTGTGACAGCACCGGAAGCCACAACGGTGCCCTGGCGTCGGCAGAGGCGGTTGAGCGCTACGTGACCGTGCAACCACTTGGCCTGGTGGCTTTTTGCAGCCAAATGCGTTGGACGTTTCTGCAGACGTTCAAACCATCAACGTGTAGGCCACGCGTGCGCGTTGATGCCGTGAAAGTACGGCAACTATTGTGGCGGCGGAAATGCACCTCGAGCGACCGTTTGATCCTCATCGCAATAAAAATAGCCCGAAGTGTTTCGCATATTACATCGTGACTTGCTCTGCTGCATTGTTGCTATTTCAGTTTTTCTTTAAACACAGCACGATTTAATGCAGGCTCAAATAAGTGTTTTACCAATCCAATCCAATTTAACACAGCCTGCTGTATATACTATGTTCCATACATACCAGTCAACACGCTGTGGAGGCTAGAGAGTCTGCTTTCAGTGGCTTGGTTCGCACTTGAATATAGTTCTATGTTTCTTGGACCGCAATTGTGTGCAACTGTTCTTTTTTTTTTAATGTAGGCTCAGTATGGAATTAAGTAGGTTTTAATCCCTAGAAACAAACGCACTGTGACATACGGCTGCTAATGCGTTGTTTTAGATAGTTATTATTTTTTGTTCTTTCTTTTTCGCAACCCGTCACAAGGAGCCTCCTGTGCATACTCGCGCAAGCGAATGCTGTTGGCGCGCAGCGCAGCGTGGACTGAATGGGCGGAGTGATAACTTTATTTTAATTTACTTAGTTTTTTATTCAGACTGCAGGCCAACATACTGTCCCATGCGGGAGGGACAATGCATTTGACAAGGTAATGACAATGCTAGATTGATAATAATAAATAAATGAATGTTATATATATATATAGATATATATAAGCAGTGCATGAAAAGGATGCAGCCCATTGCCGCGTTAATAAAATGAAAATGCTTGCCTTAGCACAGTAACTGCAAAAAAAAAAATCGCGCATTTGAATTCATATGTGCATGAAAAACGCTGTGCCAAACAACTATCGGGCACGAAACTTAACAAAATACAGGAAATTTCACATAAAGAACGAGAAAAATAGCTAGAAATACTGCTTATGGTTGTGTTATTTTATGTTACAAATAGTTTTCCAACTCATTTGTGAAGTTCCCTCATTGGAGTGCATCAACAGGGAGCGAATTCCATTCGTTTATAGTACGCGGATAAAGACTATTCATGTCAGATTTACTTTTTTGACTGATGTTTTTGTGTAGCTTCCACAGCGTTGACTGCTATGTATGAAACGGAGTATAGTCATACGCAACCAAGAAATAGCGCACTTACATCTGTGTAAGCGCTTTGAATGCATTGCTCAAAGTCTGTGCAACGTGAGGTTTGCATTTTATACAAGCCAAATTTGCTGGTTCGATCTCGCGAAAATCGATGGCAGAGGTGCGACTGTGCCAACTGGCATATTTGTATCGCAGCGGGATGGAGGAAGCAAGTCCGCAGTCACGATTTAACGATGTAGTCAGTCAGCCTCCTCGCCATTTTTCATTACCAGTGCAGGAGTGCACAACAAGCTAATGTCTTGCATCTGTCTTCAGGCGGCGTGTGTGTGTATTTATTTATTTATTTACCCTCAGGGCCGAACCATTACAGAGGGCAGTGGGTAGAGAATAAACACAGTGCACAGTAACATAATAATAACAAAGTAATAATGAATATAATAAACATAATAGAGTGTTTTAGCAGAACGTTTTTGACGGTCCGGTCCGCTCTCGCGTACCCGCTCACAGTTAGCGGAGCGGCGACGAAGAATCAGTTTTAGCGGAGCGCCCGGCTGCGTCCGAAAGGCATGTGCTTGCCTGACGCGCCACCTTGCCGCAGAAGGTAAAACCGCTATGAACATAATATTCAAGTTGTAAGAATCGCCGCAATAAAATAATATATTTGGAATTGCTCAAGTGTATGAAGGCATTTCACGCAATACATTGCATTTTCATTTTTATATATATAATCCTTACATTAACAAAGCCGTTGTGCTGTGTTGTAGCCAAGACAAGGTTTTTTGCTCTTTCATTACACCTAAAACGTGGTCCGCATAAACAAACGCGCACACATGGCATGGTTCTGAAACGGGTTCATGGCCACAACCTCCCGAATAGAAGAAGATCTTCGTGTCTCCTAAAGTGTACTCTAGGTTTGCGCTTTACAAATCCCGATTCAAACGACCTCGTGGACGGGCCAGCAGCACTGGGGGCAGCCATTTTGCTTCGCTAGACCCGCTTGACGCGCTCGCCGCGCTCCGCTGAGAAAGCTTTCTAGCGGAGAGGGGGCTCCCGTCCGCTCGCCCGCTCACTGCTGAACGGGTCGCGCATGCGCACTTGCGCTTCCGCTAG
This sequence comes from Dermacentor albipictus, assembly GCF_038994185.2. NCBI lineage: Eukaryota > Metazoa > Arthropoda > Arachnida > Ixodida > Ixodidae > Dermacentor > Dermacentor albipictus. The sequence goes on from NC_091824.1 coordinate 53,118,053, forward strand.
CCCGCTGAGCGGAGCGGACCGTCAAAAACGCTCTGCTAAAACAGCCTAATGTCACGAAGCATGGTAAGGTATGGTAAATCCTAATTATACAATGTTAGCTAAGGCATATTTAAATCGGGTATTATCATTAATGGAAACAATGTCGGAAGAAAGGCGATTCCAGTCTTGTGGAGTTCGGGGTAAGAAAGAGTAAAGAAAGGTTTTAGTATGACATGGCTCGATACCAACCTCAAAGCGATGGTCAACACGGTTAGATATATAATGTGGCTGAAGAATGAGTTCGTCACGGAGGGTAGGGTAGGGTAGGGTAGGAAGGTAGTAAAGCCGATGGAAAAAGTTCAAGCGAAATTTTTTCGGCGGGATGCTAGAGATGGAAGAGATATATCAGATTTCATAGAAGTTATACTAGCAGTGCGGTTGTAACAGGAACCGATGAAACGAGTAGGGCGATTCTGCACCTTCTAGTGACGCAACCAAATTGTTAATGCTTGGATCCCAGACTGGAGTGGCGTATTCTAATTTAGATCGAATGAGTGTTTGATATAATAAGAGCTTTAAAGACGAAGGGGCGGCACAAAAGTTGCGGCGTAAGAACCCTAACATGCGGTTAGTGTTCTTATCTTCTCAGTATGTAGAGACCAACTTAGATTAGAAGTGATATAAGCCCCTAAATACTTATAGGAGGAAGCCGCGACTAAAGGAGAGTTGTTTAGGTAATATGGAACAGAACTACTGGATGCGCGAGAGATACGCATCACTTTACACTTGTTAGTATTTAATTCCATTAGCCAAGTATTGCACCAGTTAGATATAGAATTTAAATCTGACTGGAGAATGTTAGCATTGTTATCAGTAACAATCTCACGGAAAATAACGCAGTCGTCAGCGAAAAGACGAATATAAGAAGAAACTAAAGAGGGAAGGTCGTTAATGAAAATGAGAAGAAGAAGGGCGCCTAATACGGATCTTTGTGGGACTCTAGATTGAACAGGACATTGGTTATAGGAAAGTTCGTTGGCTACAACAAATTGGTAACGATTTGAAAGGAAATGTGTGATCCCGAAATAAAGACTACTATCAATATTAAGTTGACTAATCTTATGAAAAAGAAGTATGTGGGGGACCTTGTCCAATGCTTTAGAAAAATCTTAAGTAAATACAGTCAGCTAATGAAGAACGATCAAGAATGCGGTGCAGTTTATGAGTAAATGTTATGAGCTGCGTTGCACACGAAAATGATTTGTGTGTGTGCTTGTGTGTTTGCGTGCGTGCGTGCGTGTGCGCGCGCGTGCGCGCGTTGCCTTTCGGGCGTAACTGCGACTGTTAACACACTTAAGCTCAAAACTTTCACTCTGGCATCCCGAAAATGATTTAAAATAATTAAATTATGGGGTTCTACGTGCCAAAACCACTTTCTCATTATGAGGCACGCCGTGGTGGAGGACTCCGGCAATTTCGACCACATGGGGTTTCTTAAGGTGCACCTAAATCGAAGTACACGAGTGTTTTCGCATTTCGCCTATATCGAAATGCAGCCACCGTGGCCGGGATTCGATCCCGCGACCTCGTGCTCAGCAGCCCAACACCATAGCCAATGAGAAGCCACGGCGGGCGTGTCCCGTAAATGATGTCCTCTTCAGAACATGTTCCAAATCAAGACTTCCCGAATTACGTGCCGTAACTTGTCATTTGCAACATGCGTGGTAAACTAATTAATTTCAATGTACATTTGCGAGAGATGGCTAATTATTCACAAATCTACTTCCCTATTTTCGGCAAATAAATGTCCACGTTTTGGAGCAATCTAGTTCAGGAATTGCTAATTCTATTACATACCGCGGGTGAATTGTGAAAATTCAATTTACGATAAAAGAAAATTCCCCGGCGGTGTATAAAGAAAGTACATTTCTGATGACAGGTTTAGAACCCTAATCCGCGAGCACAGAATCCCAATGTCCTAAACATTAGGCCACGGTCGTTTTTTTTCTTCCTTTATCTATTAGGCCATTGTTGCGTGCAAAAATACGAAAAAATAACACCTTTACGAGTATCCCTCGACAAAGCCAGCACTTGAAACGTTTGGCGCGTTATCTGCGTCGCGTAGCTACAATTATAAATACTGAACGCGCGCATTTGCTATCGAACGATGAAAATAGAACTTACGGGACTCATTCCTGAGCGAAACCCGTTGCGCGTAGCTGTGGAGCGTTTCCATAAGGTCGGGTGCGTCGCATTTCGTTCTTCAGCAACTTTTTATGCTGAATAATAGCTATGCAGATCACATAGACCGTGGGAACAGATGTAAGCGAAACTTTTTATGCTGTTTGCGCTGACTGGCGATATTGGGCAGTGATGCCGACGGCACAGGACCGTCGTGAGGCGACGTTAAAAGCAAGTGGCATGCACAAGGCAACCTTTGTTTACATAGTGCACAGAACACTTAGTGAAACGTGTTTGCTCAAGATGCTGTTTGCAGCTTGCGACAAGGTTAGCACTGTCATTGCCTCACACGGCACATCGCGGAGTAGCTCAGGTGTGCCTCAAGCGTATTATTGTCTTTACGCTGCGGTGCTTTCATTTGGCTTTGTATCTGCATGCGCTTATTCAGTCATCCGCGTGGAGAAACTTGGACGGTGTTTATTTTTTCAGAAATTGTAGGAACATGGCGTAACGTAGCTTGCGTCCGAATTTTTAAAATTTCACCACGACTTTAGCCATAGGTTGTAGTAGCGTTTCCTTCATCATGAGATGGTCAAACTTGCGACGTTTTCTACGGCCCCATTTCCCTTTCGTGATGCTACCCGTGTATACAAGCTCCCGCGAGCAAACAATGGCAACGTTGTTATTCACCCGTTTCGTGACGGCGGTGGCTTGACTGACCATCTTGCCGTCTCGTCTCTATATTTACTTTTTAACGTTATACATATATTTTCTAGGGGCCACTGAGCCTTAGAACAAAGGTAAGTGCTGCAGCTTCTGTGATGCTTTTTCGAGGGACTCACGCGTATTTACAGCCATCCAGCGGGCATTGTGTTGGTAGGCAAGGATATCAGAACACAGCGTGACAATGACGAAGGAGCTCCGGAGGGAATGGTGGCGACGTCGAGAAAGCTGTCGTTGGACCGAGGCCGTAGACCCCGCTACCGCACCGTGCCATGAACATTATGCACGTTCTGAAGCACTCGCCCAAGGCGGCCTCAGCAACAGCGGGAAAGTCGACGGAATAAGAAAGGAAAGCTTCACCTTAGAATGGCCGAAACTCTCTTACGGAAATTATCGCAAATGTGCGAAGTTTGTATTAATCGATACGACTTAGCGTAGTGCCGTTTATTGCGCGTCACTTTATCGAATGGCTTGGTCGAAACGCTCACTATACTCGGCCTGCCGCGCCACTTTTTGCACCGCACACGCATTCTCTACAAATAGCAAGGCGTCGTGCCTATCACGTGACACCGCATGTGTATGCGTAGCGCCGCCACTTGCTGCCTTCGAGATGGTCACACCTTGACAATAAAAGGGTACATGCCCGTCTAGATGAACTTGCGGCCTCGAATCGGCAATAAATATACTTTGGAGCACTAGGAACACTTGTAGCATGCCCTTTCCCCTACATCTGCCTCCTATAGGCACCACATTCCCCGCCTATAGCCCATTTTCTGCTGCAGTGAGAGTTTTTATTCGTTCTAGAAAATTAACGTGTGTACTTTGGAACATGAAATTCTACGATTGCATTTCTCGTAACGTATGTTGATATATTAGATACGTTTTAGCGATGCAGGGCCCGCAAAAGTGCTCCCCTTGAGGCTTGGAAACACAGTGGCGCTGAACAGAGTTACTGAGGGGGACTCTGATGCTACGACACACCAGGTTTATTTGTTTATTTTATTACATACAGGCTTGTCTCACAGCGAGACAGAAAGGGTTGGTTGAATTTAAAGTTTAACAAAGCTTGCATACAATTCTCAAAAGTAGTAGGGTCAGTACAGAACGATTTCTCTGAGAGCTTGTACGTGCCGGCGCGAACTCTCACGCTCCACCGACAATTTCGAAGACGTTTCGAAGGACATACAAACAGTCTGACCTTGCCATGCTGATTCGTTAACACAGAATTATTGCACAATACCGATGACGCACCCCGTCCACGGTTACCTTTCGCGCAACGAAGCAAGATGCGTTTGGATAGCTCCTTTATAACAATGCCCCTGTTTAGAAAAAGACATCTAAAAGCATTGAATTACTACTAACACTTCGGCGTCTAGCGGTGCAGCGTGGAAATCATATTTAGCGCCCAGCATGCCCGAGGTGGGAGCCTTCGTGTTCAACGTTGCCATAAAGCGTGATTTCAGTAATTAGTGTTCTCACAATGATACTCCGTGACCACGCAATGTGGTTTATATTCCATCGCGATCGTGATATCATTGTTTTACTGTTTTTTTTTCACCTCCACGCTCGCGCATGGCCCGGAGTTTTCTTCCTACAGGGCCATATAAAAGATAATTCGATGTAACTTCGAGCGTAGTCGTTTTTCCGCAAGTTGAGTTCTGGCTTTGTCGGCAAACACCGACAGTGTACAGTTCAACCATGGTGTAAGAGTTTGACAAGTCTGTCAATATTGATAAATAAACGGAGTAAGCTTTTGTTTGATATAGGCGGGCTTTATCGTACTCATTGCAGGCGACATTCATGAAAAGAAAAAGGGAAGCTAGTTCACAGAATTCGTTATACGTGCCGAATTCATGTTATCTCTTTCCCGTGCATTCCTCGTGCACGCACAGCGCTCCGCGACGAGTTCCGCCAGCTGCCCAAGAGCGTCCACGCGGCGGCGGGCGACTCGGCGACGCTCGAGTGCGTGCCTCCCAGGGGCCATCCCGAGCCCACGGTCACCTGGTTCAAGGACGGCGTCCAGGTGCAGCCGGGCACGGGGCGCGTCCGCCTCCTGGCCCAGGGCGCGCTCCTGATCGCCGACGTGCGGCCCTCCGACCAGGGCCGCTACGTGTGCCGGGCGGCCAACATGCTCGGCACCAGGGACTCGCCGCCCGCGTTGCTCTCCGTGCACAGTGCGGTTACACGCGGCCTCAATCTTTAGAAATGAGCACACATGCATGCAAGTGCTAAATGCAGCACAGTAAACGTGCGCCATTCACCGCATAATCTCTCGCTTGTCTAATGAACACTGTCCTTTTTAGCGGTGCTTTCTCTTTCTCGTCAGTACAGGCTCTTTCGGGGCTCTCAGCCGTCCAGGCACTGGTTAGATAGTCGGCCGCAACGTTCATTAAAGCGTTTTAGCACATCGTCGCAACCTGTGCTCTCCCTAGCTTGCTGTTGCTTCAGCGCTCACCACAAAGGCACTTCGTGCCTGGCGTCAGCGCTGGCTTCTAGAGACTCATTTAGCAGATATGTCTTTGCTGAATTTACGAATACTCGTTAGGCGCTATTAGTACACACGACAGCACTTAGTGGTCAGCGCCGCACCACAATCAACGCGTGGCAGATACCGAGTCACGTCCATTAGGTGCATGCTACATTCATAACAAGAACTTCACTTTCAAAGAAGACAGCAACTGCGCTAAAATTAAACTGGCGTTTTTGATTATGGCGTTACACATTGTTCTAGCTTAAATGTAAATGGTTCTACGGAGACATTGTCGTACGCCTCCGGCGTGTGCACATATATCAGTGTGTCACCAAACGATTTTAAGTAGTCAGAAGGCTACGGGGATCTGAATAGAATTGTCTAAGACATGGTGGTGTTGTTCTATAAAACATTGCAACCGTGGTCCTGCTACAAGAGAGAGTGCAGGAAAGAAATACTAGTTAGCTAACTACAAAACTGAGTAGAATAATCAAGGCGTGGTAAATCTGCATGATTTGCTGTTTCAAGGACAGCATGCTCCCAAACACAGGTATGAACACAGGTATGAACACAAACAAACGAAATAGCTCTTGTTTGAATGTTTTTGTGTTCCCGCATGTGTATGAATACGTGCTACCTCTGCAATAATAATGGAGTACCAACTAGCCAACCATTGTATTCTCAGCTGTTAGTTTTTGTTTGTAGCATTTTCCTGATGCCAAAGTATAAAACTAGGAACGTGGTACACTGTGTCGCTGCATCCTGTCTAAATTTGTGCCGTAACAACGGTTCATACGCTCTGTAATACGAAATTCTCATAACTTATAACTCAAGCCTCTGCACAAGTTGACGAATGATTGCTCTTCGCCGCGTACGAGGAATTCTACCCCTCTATAAAACAATGCACAGCACAATTTCTAGCATCGTCAACTTCTGGGACGCCTTTATGCTTCTAGTCTCAACGCAAGAGACAGGAACACAATGGATTTAGCAAGCACGTTAAAAGCTTTCTTTTTACAGCTTAGCGTACAGCTTCACCGGCGCGTGCCATGTTCCCTCCGCAGCCAAGCCCTATTTCATCAGGGTCCCAGAAGACGTGACTGCACTCGCTGGAGAATCTGTCGAGTTTCTGTGCAAGGTCAACGGCGACCCGAAGCCAACAGTGACATGGCGGAGAAAGGATGGAAAGATGCCAATCGGCAGGTAGGCCATGGGACCAATGACAATAGCATTGAGCTTTGTACAATGATTTTCGTTGTCGTTTTCTTGCAACCGTTTTCTTAAGCATGATCTGGGCTTAATTCTGATCGCGTAAATAACCGATTTCGGATGACGTAACACGGGGATTGCTATCTCGCTTAAAGCGCCGGAATGTGCCACTCTGACACCTTTCGTAAATTTTTTTCAGGGCATACGTTCAAGAGGACAAGTCTCTTCACATTAAGAACGTTGCTCCTTCGGACGAGGGTTCATACGCATGTGAAATAGAAAACATCGTAGGCTCAACCTCAGCTTCTGCAACACTTGTTGTACATTGTGAGTTATGTCTTTATACGACCTCCTATATGTGCCCACTTAGTACAGTTGTTACCGTTATGGTTGTAACTGTAGTACGTGCCAGTAAATTGAAATTTCTCGCAAAATTTCCCCAATATCATAGAGACAGTATTTTATATGTGTAGTCTAAACCACTTCGCTAAAGTACTGAATCTGGTGCGAATGCATAGTTAATGAGGACATTTTTTACGGTAAATTAGAGTAAGAGCTTTTCATCTCCATAAAGGCGCAATATTAGGCAAGCCAGATGGCTTGTGGCCACCTGTCGATGGGAACCGTAATTAAAGAAAGGCATCTTTTCAAAATAAGGAGTTATGAGGTAGGATTGTATTAATATAAGCGGAAATACACATTCGCGAAAATCGAGAAGTTTCAGTGTGGTGGTCATATTATTGAGAGAGAGAGAGAGAGAGACAGACAGACATGTATTTATAATGATAGAAAAGAATATTGAGATAGAGAGAAACAAGAAGAGGCAGGAAGGTTAACCATATGGCTACACTGAGGTCAAAGAGGGGACGAGAGATTGAAAGAACAAAGGAGACAGCAAAGAACACTTCTAGGAGGTTTCCTTATATCTCTACACATGTATTGAAACAACAAATTCGGAGATTCGTTTTAATAACAACAGAGCTCAATGTTTCTGAAGATCCTGTCAAAGTGGTCCTATTTTTATATCAATAAAACGCAAATAATATCTGCGTTTTTTTGAGAGAACAGCGCTTCTCATTTCGTAAAACAGGTTGGAGCGATCGCCCACCAAGATAGGCCACTAGGTGCCGCGCGTCTCTCAAGCTACACATTTCTGGCCATATGTAAATTGTAAATATGACATATGAACAGCGAACAAAATGACCTCTACAATAAGCTTGTGTCAGGAAATCAGGATGATGATGATGAAACATATCAAAATACCCCCAAGAATTGGCTGGTTGTGCAATACTGCCCTGCCGCACCCCTTCTGCACACACGCATACTCACACCAGGAGGACTGACTTTTGTTCTTCCTTCTTGCAGCACGCCCAGCATTCCGCCTCACACCCATGAATCAGAAAGTGGGGATCAACGGTGTCGCCAAGTTTGACTGTCTTGCGACCGGGAACCCCCCACCCTCCGTGTTCTGGACTCGAGAAGGCAGCCAGGTGATTAAGCTAGAATCCTGCATGTCGCTTTTCTGTAGGGCATGTAAAGCTATTTCCAGCGTTCCATGTTACCCACATCCTTGTAAGCGCGAACTGTTTGCAATTATCCACGGCCATGACCCATTTAATAATGGAATATTTCGGCGCTTCGAAATAAAGATATGCGTGAGCAGGTGCAGAAAATATTAACAGGTTGCCAGCTTATGAGGTGGTGTTCACCATCTTCCTATCACTAGAGGAATAATTTGGTCTAATAGCCATGGATGCTCTCATGCTGGGCAGGTCCCGAGTGTTATTAGTGGCCATGCCAATATGACTAAGGTGCCCTTGTTAGGTGAGCACGTGTCGATATTCCTCATACAAAGAGCGAGAGTATCATTTGTAAGAGCCCACGCTAACACCTTAATGAACAAGTGGAAGCGAAAACGATACATATTCGCGTGTACAGGTTGCTTTGGAAATGTTGAGAAGTTCACAGCCACCTCCTTACTCTGACGAGGACGTGAGCATCAGTGGCGCGAAAGTTGCGATAATTACAAAAAATTCTAACATTTATAGTGGATTGACGGATTGGTAAGAGTTAACGACCCAGAGGTAGATCTGCGCCTTGAGGCCCAACGCAGCGGAAGAGCTCGGATTAACTATGGTAACCAAGGCTTTGCAGCCTGCTCCTAAATTTCAGTGGATGCGTACTTATATATTTCCACCTTATGCTAGTATCTTTGCGCCACATATAGCCCAGCCTTATGACCAGTGGCAGGATGCCACAAACAAGTAGTCGCCTCCGCATCTCATGTCTTGTGGTGTAGGTGCTGATGTTTCCGGGCAAGTCACATGGCCGCTTCTCGGTGAGTCAAGAGGGCACGCTGACCATCATTGGGGTGCGAAGGGAAGACCGGGGCTACTACGTCTGCTCGGTGATCTCTGCGGTGGGCTCCAGCATGGCTAAGGGTCGCCTGGAGGTCAACGTTCTCACGGACGTGCCGCCCCCCATCATACGCTTGGGTCCGGCCAACCAGACCCTACCAGTGCGCACCACCGCCCAGTTGCCGTGCGAAGTTGCTGGCACACCCAAGCCCACCGTGCAGTGGTTCTACAGCGCCGCTCCACTAAGCATCAAAGATCGACCGAGATTCAAGCTACTTGGGTCTGGCACGTTGCAAATTCGAGGTGAGTTCCCGGCGTTTTAAAACAAGACTGCAGTTTCCGCCCTGCTAAAGATACAAGTACAATAACAACGCAAAACTATGTCTATTGCCGCGTGTTTTCGGTTTATGACATCGCTGGAATCCGAGACGTTACCGGGTCCAAAAGCATGTGTTATAAAATAAACAAGTTATATTGCATGACCTGAAATGACCTTTCTTACATCAGGACCCTCCTGTGACCCGTAATTTCTTTTTCTCTATCCCCATGTATGACAGACCTCCAATTGTCTGACAGTGGCCTGTACACTTGTAAGGCTTCAAGTGAAAACGGTGAGACGTCTTGGACTGCGTCACTCGCGGTGGAGTCACCACATAATCCAAACGTGAACTTTCATCGCTCTCCTGAGCCATCCACGTTACCTGGTCCTCCATCACAGCCGCTCGCAGTAAACACAACAGAAACTTCGATAAGCCTTACTTGGAGAGGCAGCGAAAACATGGGCGCGTCGTCGCTGAAGGGATACACAAGTAAGTGTTGCTATGCTTGATACCTGCACGTGTGGGACATTGTAATCTGGTGTTAACACACGAATGCTTTCGAATTGCTCCGCACGACAAGGCTGAAATTTAAAAAAAAAATAGATTACAAGAGTAGTCAGTAAGTTGTTCTTGATTATGTACTATGCCAAAATTATTGCATTGTGAACAACTTATCCCGATTGCCAGAGAGCAAAAAATCTTTCAAAAGATTTCTGAAAATTCCGTAAGATGCATGTACGTAACTCACTTTATAATTCGAAGAATTAAAAAAGAAAGACAAGCAATGCTTTGTTTATTTCCAGTTGAGTACCATAGCAGTGATCTGCAGAGTGGCTGGATTCTGGCAGCTCATCGAGTGCTTACTGAAACCTACACTATCCAGGATTTGCAACCCGACTCTCGATATATATTCATCGTCCGCGCTGAGAATTCGCACGGTGTTGGACTTCCAAGTCCTATCTCTGAAATTATACGAACTCCAGGTGGGTGCACTTGATGTATAAATACAAGCACTTTTCTTCTGCGTGCCTTCATTCTTCCTTGATCACTGTTGAACAATGCGCAAGAACCGAGCCTTGAACAATTTCCTTGTCGAAATGGCAGCATTGAGGTCCATTCACACGCGAGCACCATATTATCATCGCTTAGAGTTGCTCAGATGCCATTGTCTGGCACTAGCGTGAAAATGTAGAGTGTAACAGCACTTTATACATTGCCTTATTATTCTTATTCCGAAAGACCAATGCAAATTATATGTTGTATCAGAGCCACTGTACTACATGCCTAGTTGATGCTTATAGCTGCATTCGTTCGCGATTAAGTGGATTTAAAGAGCAATTGGGAATGTACTGTAGGCTGTGATGTGCATTTGTGATATAATTGTTTGTTCACCTTCACTAAATTATCGCGTTGTTTGCTACTTGCCTGGTTCTCGTGCAGCGAGATATAAGCTGAACAGCAGTACATTTATGAGAAGTCTCTGAGAGCTTTAAGATTCTGTAACCGATTTCGGCGCACCGACTCGCCTACTCAGATGCTATACGAAATCGGCCTTCACACACTAAGCAGTCGTGCGATGCTGTACCGACTCAAATTTTTGTATCTCATCCTGCATAATAAGGTACATGTGGATTCTAACACCTATATTTCCTATAACACATCAAGAGAAACCCGTCACAAGCATCACCTAACACTCCAAGAATATTCTTGCACTAACAATACATTCAGCTTCTCGTTCTTCCCGCGAGCAGTTCGCGATTGGAATGCTTTAGCCCAGACATTGGTCGATCAGCCTACTGTTGACAAATTTGTTGAAATAGTTGGCGCAACAGTATTGTCAATCACTATCTAAATGACATGTTATCATTGTCTTTATCATTGTATTGTCAAATATTTTTGGAAATGTGTGATGTGAAATGATGTATGATGCTATCAATTGTATAACCATATGCTTATCCTTCTTTTGTCTCTTGCAAAATATCATATGACATTGAAACAAGGTCTTTGTGCGTTATGTTTTTGCCATATTATTGCTCTTAACATAGGTCCATGAAACTCTACTCTTGCCAAGTGCCCTTTTGTATTCTTATGTATATGCCTGTACTACTATGTCTACAGACCCTTCTAACCCACTCCTGTAAAAATCCCTGATGGGATTGACAGTATCACAAAATAAAATAAATAAAAAATAAAGATAATTCCAGAATTATTTACCACATAGTATTACTATATAAAGGATTCAGGGAAAACACGGGGAAGGCAGAAGGTAGAAATTCAAGACGATGCGCGAAACGAGAACAAGATGGCAGCAGGAGCCTACGTTTCGACAAGTCCACTTGTCGAAACGTTGGCTCTTGCTTTTACCTTGTTCTCGTTTTGCTCATCGTCCTATATAAAAGATTCAAACGATTACATTGCCCAATTATTTGGCGCCGCTATTCTTTGACCAGTCCACTATATTCCAGTGCTTTCTGAGGGGGATTCTGACATCAATACGGGAATTCAGACGAATTTTTAAAATTAATTACCAATTATACTGTATTTGGCATGACATGCTATCGTAAGTTTACCATTTTAACCTTTTTACTGAACCTGATGAAGACAAAGCTCTCTGTAACTACTGTCGATGAGTCTTCCGTTTATCTAGTAACTTTGTAGATGGCAAATCACGGATTTGGAACTTTTTCTTGGCTGATCTTAGTTGTCACTATTGCACGAAAACGGCGGTACACTATAAGTGTACCCTCCCTCGACGCGCGAACTTTATGCCTTTTTTAGAAAGCTGCTGTGTAAATTGAAAGAATGATGGGAATGAAATGGACATCTTTATTTACCTACTTCTTCACTTTTCACAGCAAAGCTGTATATGGCTAGTTGCAGGGGTGGAATGTTTGCAGATCAAATACCTTGGGCCGATCCCTAAGGTAGTGCAATAGCGGGGATGACCCGCGGTGGAGGTGAAGCAGGCTTCAATCACTCCGGCAACTTGCAAAAATAAGCTTAATATCTTGGGTACAAATACAACCCATATCAGATATTAAGATGATAAGAAGAGATACTACACAATGACCCGCATCAACCATGTCTACGTTCGCACCGCCCTCTCTTTCGGCGTTCCAAGCGCTCGCGTATCTCGGGTCCTTTCCTTCCGCTCTCCCGTGGTGGCGGTTCCATCGAAACGTCACGTGCGTCTAGTTTCCTCCGGCTCCTCGAGGCGGCGGTCACGTCGTCCATGCGAATGTATATAAAAAATGACTAGGCAGAAACATGACTCCGCTCAGCCTCTGAGTATGCGATAGCACACATAAATAGGGATGGCTGTGACTATACAGCTCCGCAAGCGTTTGTCACGGGCGACATTGCACACATTCATTTAGCAATGTGTTGTTTCTATAACTCGTATCTCTTGCAAACTTGCCAGTGTGAGCACACTGCCAACAGGCCGTTCACCGCTGGAAAAGTAGACTTTCACCGGCATTGAATCAGCCGCAAAGGCACACGTTCAATACTTCAACGACGGACAGCACCTTCGCGTCACCGCGTGGCAATGAACACGACCAGACTAGTTGAACCGTGATTGTGAGGCAAATCTGTAGGGAGTATCTGTGTGGTACGATAAAAACGCCTGACGTATTGCAACATGCCAGTGGCTAAATGAAGCTGGCCAAAAAACTCGCACACTGCGATAGCAAACTGGTGGATAGCTGTACGAAGTAAGCAAAGTAGTTTCGGCTGCCGTATCAACTTACGATGGAATGCGTGAGCGTGAATGAACGAGGACGTAGGAAGAAACAGACACACAGAAACAGTACAGTCATTGCGTGTCTGCTTCTTTCTGCGTCCTTGTTCAGTCGCACTTACAAATTCTATCATGGATTGGAACCAACTAGCCCGCCAACGCCTTTTAAACAAAATTAACCAGCACGGTGTCATACGCGCACAAGTAAACATGAACACATCTCGCTCGATGAGCACCGAAACTCACTGTCAAGATTCTGGAATAAGGAATCACGGCAGCAGCAAGCACGCATCCGGGCCGCGTTCCTCGATCGCGCACGCGAGATTGAACCGCGTTCGCCGGCTCACCCTCACACGCTTTCACTCGCACATGCAGCACACGGCGTACGGTGCCGGTTTTATCGGCTTTGAACTTTATACGTAGCCTCACGGTGACGCCGATGGGGACAGCGACGCCGACGGCAGTAATGCGCCTGGAGTGTCCACATAATTGATATAGCAATAAAGAAAAACACAAGCCGGCACATTTGTATGCTTCCAAGGCGAAAGAATCACAAATTTTCACTGCACTGAAAGACAACTTCCAAGACTGAAAGTGAAGTACGCTCAGACAACTGTACGAAGGAACGTCATTTAGTGCACAGAAAAATCGCGAGGCCTCTCAGCTGCCCTCGGTGCCTCGCTGTCCAATGCAACGCCATGTTGAATTTTCTAGATATTGTTCCGTCGTGATGTCATGAAAACAATGAGCCTAATTGGCCAGCGCCTTTACACAAATTTGGCATCCGTAGATTTCCTTCATAATTGTTAGATTGTCACCGAGTAGAGGCGGGGAAACGCGATGCAGAAGGTGAAGCACTTTGGAACATTTATTTACTAACCGCTACACCAAAGCTTCGTTGTACAGTGCTCTCTGCGTCCGCGCAGGATCTTTATCGATTTCAGGGCTTGTCGCAAGTTATTTGAAACACTCTGTATTTACACGGATATGCCTAGGGAGATTTCGAGCTTTAAGAGAGCTGTCTGTAATGCTAAGACCGCTGCCTGCACCAAGCAGTGCTAGAGACACGGCGTCACAGCCGCACTCTAGTGTTCGGCTGCACAATACTCGTGACGCTCGACGCAGCACTTGTTTGCCCGCTGAGCGAATTCCCCGGAGCGCTAACGTGGCTTTGCTTAGCATCGACATTTTTGGAGCAAAATGAACTGCGTGTCTGTTGCGTTCCTGGAGACATTTTAACTTTCCAAGGGCGGGCCCCGCGTGCACCGGCGGTCACAGGACAAGAGGACGGTGCCAATGCGCCTCCAGGTGTCAGTAATAGAAATCGAAATAAAACTAGTGCCGATCCGGCCGAGCCTTTGTGGGTGCACAACATAGTAAATACGATGTTGTCTATGCTTGGCAACGGTTGTGTTACACTTCCACATATAACGTGCGCCGAAGTCGGTGATAGCTGAACCCAATATTAATCAGTTCACATCACAAAAGCGGTACCATAGGAGATTCGCCGTGTGCGACACCGTACGTGAATATTGTGTTGCGCGACATTTATTCGCCTGACACTTACCCCCGTATGCAGAAATGCAAGTTAAGTCGAAGCACAAGCTTGACTTGATTTAGATGACTCCTGGCGTTAAGGGGGTATGGTAGGGTGCATGAACTATCTTGGTTTCAGCTTTATATCTCAACAACTGTTCTATATATTAGCGTGAAATTCTGCACGCTCAATAGCAATAGTGTTGGCCTTAATTGGTGTAATTTTTTACTGCAGGCCTTTTTTATTTTTTGTGTATTTGAGAACCAAACTTTAAGCTATGATGTAAAATAAAATGTACCTTTCCTCAGAAACAAAAAACAGCATGACCGTGAAATTTCGCACAATAATTCTGTATAATAGTGGGTTTAACTGGAACCTTTAAAAAATGCTTTGCTACATTTACGTCACAAGAAAAAAAATATTGCCGTCACACGTCTCGTACCGTGGAGGGTCCTTCTAATAATCTTTTCTTTTTTTTTAGTGATACCTGAGTGATTGTTTCACACATTTAGGTTCGGATTACTTGGAAGGGATGCGAGTATATTCTGGGAAAATTTCAGCGTAATGGGCTGTATAGTTTTCCAGAAAAGGTACATCAAGTTCCGAAAATTTTGAAAAAAGTGGTTTTGAGAAAAACGCATTTTTATGTTTGCACCTTCACTACAACCGCTCAACATGCACCAGCAGAGTACAGAAACTTTCTGGCTTTTTTGGTGTCTTCCCCAAAGCCTTTCTTCATGTTTACGTTTACGTAAACATGAAGTAAACATAATTACGTAAACACTGAAAAAATGATGGAAAACAACATGTAAAGAAACCCTCGCGTCTGTCACGTTTAAATACCAGGCGGCGCGCTTTTGGCGCCATTTTTAAAGGCTTAGAGCGCTCCTACGCGCTCGCCGCTGCACTGTTTTGCTGCCCACAGTGTGTATTATTTTTTATTGATGAAATCAAAAAATCAGTTTTTTGGTCGATTTGCCCTACTATACCCCCTTAACGTGCCCAAAGACGCTCACTGCGTTTCCTTCGGCGCATTCCCGATAGGCGTCACTCGGATCAAGTCAAGCATGGGCTTCAACTTAAGTTGCATTTCTGCATACGGGGGTTAGCCTTGCCATACGCTCATTAAAGCCGCAGAGTTCCTTGCCTCGTTCGCGCTGCATCTTTCACAACCACAATTCCTTTGCTAGCTGGACAGGCGGCTTTTGTCAAAATAAATTTTCATGATATAGACGAAGATTAACAATTAGAAGCGCAATTTAAACAATTCTGAATTGCAATACGCCTTTTACTTCTATAAAAAGAAAGGTGCAGTGCTCTGTGAGGAAGAGGTTCGCTGGCGCTGCCCGGACAGCGCCCTGCCTTCCGCTGGTGACATAGGGGTTTTGCACAGGCAACTATAAAAAATTGGAGGACGCTTAAGCTTCGCCTTCAAGAGTGGAACGCGACAGCGTTCCCGTCGACCCGCCAAGGGGTGTAAGACAATGGGCTACAGGGCAGCCATCACTTACGAGGCGCCCCGCATCGGACGCGGTGAGCGTCGAGCCATATGGTCGAGCAATGCGGCGTTCGGCGCAGCAACGAAACGTGCGCCTGAGCATGCGGAACGAACCAAAGAACTCGGTATCTCGGAGGGGGAAATGATGCACGCCAGCCAAACGTCGTGATCGGCACGGGCAGAGAGATATACAGAGAGTGATCTAAAGAAAGGAAAGATGCCTGATTCTGCAGAGGGAGCAAGGCGAAGCGTTGTCAGGGGAGAGAGAGTTCGGGCCGCGACCCGCCTCGTACCGGTCCTGGCACAGCTCCAATGCGCTCGTGGCGCGCCATCTGTCGCGGCAGCGCCGTACATGGAGAGGAGGGGGTCTTCTGTGTTTGCCGCAAGATGGCTCTGCGTGTGCGGAAAGCGCAGAAGAAATGCAGCGGAAACGCACTTCGCCACTCGTGTAATTGCGACTTCTGTAAGTTACAAGTTCCTAATTACCGATATACACCGCAGTATAACTTTCCACAGCTCGTTTCGAAGGCAACACCGCATTCACTAGAGGCGCGTTTGTACCGCTTGCAAGCATCGAACTCGTGGCTGAGTGGTAGCGTCTCCGTCTCACACTCCGGAGACCCTGGTTCGATTCCCACCCAGCCCATCTTGGAAGTTGCTTTTTATTTATGAAGTGCCTGCTGTGATTTATCACTCACGGCCAACGCCGCGGACGCGGACACCAACGCCGACGACACCGGCTTTCCTGCGACACGAGCTCCTTAATGCTATCACGTTAAAAATTACTGGCTCTCTCGTAATCGAGGGTAGATGTAAGCATGAAACGGCTACCGGTAAAGCAGATTGGTTGCAAATTATATTAGCCCCAATCTTAAAATGGGTGTTGTGCATGTTCGCAATGGCACACCCCACCACATCACACTGCACCACGCCATGCTGTGCACTCGTCCATATGGACGCAATAGTTTCCTGCCACTACAATACCCCATTGCAAGTATTGTCTCAGTCAAACGGCCATCCGCTGCGCGCCTAACGCGCCACGGTACTCGTGGACAGCTGGTGTTGAAAAGAGCACTCAGCGCCAAATGGGGATAATGAAGTGTCTAGTACTCTTTACCTGTCTTTTGAATGTCGCTAATGGAAATGAGAAATAAAGCTTCAGCGTACTTGAAGTTACAGTTTGAGTAATATTAGAAACAATCAATAGGAAGAACTCGGAAGCAAAATTTTTTGCAAGTTGTTTGTTAACTGACTAGCGTATGTAATGCGGTTTTGTCTGGTTGCCCGGATGATCTTGTTTTGTTCTCGCAACTTGCACGGATATTCTCGTTTGAGTGCCCGTATAAGGGCTCTGATGTTTGGCTCAATGTCACCTGAAGGTCGCCGACAACGGGAGCTAAAAGTATTTGATGCTTAAAATCACTCTAAATGAGTCCGTTCCTGTGTTCAAAGTACTGTGTCATTTCTACATCATACGCTAAACAGCTTCGCTGGTCATCCATTTTAACTGAGTGCAACGGCTCGTGATTTTTGTTTAATCATGAAACAGAAGGAATCGAACAATAATGTCGAAAGAGATATTTGAACAAAGAGCACCACTCATATCTGGAGCTACACGTGCATTCGAACGTGTTAATTTTTATTGAGCTCTGTCTTCAAGAAACCTGCCATCTGCAGTCTACCTTATTATTCACAATCTCTATTCTTTTTCTCCAGGACTTGCACCACAGTTTGACCAAGACCCTAACCTTGATGAAGTGCGAGAGAAACTTAGCGCCAATGTAGTGACCCTGAATGACATACGCACCATGAGCTCAACTGCCGTCAAGCTGACTTGGAAGGTATTCCAGTTGACCATAGTACTTCAGTCACTATTCCGGTGTATTTAGTGTACAACTCTATTCCGAAACTACCACAATACGCGGTAGCGCTTGAGAGGCCTACTTATCTTTGTGTCTAGCAGTAAAGCAATCAGCTTTAACGTCTAAACTCAACTGTGGCACGCTGAACAAAGCTGATTTTTCAAGAGACGGAGTAAGTACGCAGCTTTCGTCAGTATTTCGCGCACTGACCGCATAATGCTTACATTTGGCGTTCATTTCAAGCAAGCTCCAGTGTGTCGTGCCTGTGGCCTGCCGCAGGTCACGCGTAATATTATCAGGTTTATTTACTTCAAATCTCCCGTATCTCAGTAAAGCTTGTATTTCTCTCTCTCTTTCCTTAAGATGTGTCTGGCAGATCTATCAGATTGTTTGCGCAACACTATTGCCGCATGATTGCCATTGCGCAGCTTTCATGAAGGCATACGAAATTAGGACAACGAGGGCATGCACTCTGCCACGCTGCTATCTTTATAATTTACATACGACGCAGTTGCGCTGCATGACAAATATCTTCCTTGCCTTACTCGCTTTCTGTGTTCGCTATGTCTTGCAGGTACAGGGCAGCAGAGACGTTGTGGAGGGCTTTTACATTCGTTTTCGGGACCTCAGCGGCAGCTCGGAAACATACAACATTGTTACTGTTTTGAATGGTGAAGCCCTCTCATACGTGCTGAACGATTTGAAGAAGTTCACAAAGTACGAAATTTTTCTGGTGCCATTCTGCAGAAGTGTCGAAGGGCCACCCAGCAACTCGAGAACAGTTCAAACGTTGGAAGATGGTAAGGGCAAGCTTCGGTTAGGAGCTCATGAACGGTTGACAATTGTCGTGTGCTAAGAAGGAATTTGCACCGTAAAATGTGCTACTCATGTGCTTTTGCAGTATATTTTAAATAATAAATAGCCTGGTGGATTTACTGATCCTTATATTCTGATAATAGATGATGATTCAGTATTTGCTAGTAGGTGCCACGTTCATACGGAGTGCCACGAATGATAGCGTTCAGCCCTCCTTCAGAGTGAACAATTAGGCAGCACAGGCCAGTTAATTTTTGTTTCGCGAGGAATGTTTGTTGCGTATCCGTTATAAGTTGTACATCGTTAATACGGTATCACAAATGTTTGTATGAGGATTTCAGGGGTAATGTAGTTTATTTTTATATTTATCATTTTGTCACCGTGTCCTTACAACGAAGTTAGGCAGTAATGTGAAGAACCTAGTTTTAATAACGCAGTTTAACTTTATTCAGCTACGTATAACGGTAATAGTAAATACAGTGAAAGAACTGCGATAGACCACAATTCTCCGTCCACTTTTGTTCCTTGATCTGTCTTCGTCTGCTCATGGTGTACGTACTTTCAATGTTGAACCAACTAGCCCAACATGCGTAACTTACTATTGCCGATTGTATTGCTTTTGCGTCCCCCATTTATAACCATTGCATCGACCACTCTATTGTCGGTATGCTTCGCTTTCGAAGCATTCTCATACTTAGAGTAGTCTTCCGTACGACACCTAACACAATTAGCGATAACGACGTTGTGGGAACCCTTTCAAACAAACAAAAAAGTGAACAGTTTTGTTCTAAGCGGCCAAACATATTCACTTTATTATGTGTGCTCGTACGCTGATTTTCGTTGCCAGCTTAGCTTCACTGCATTAGTAGCGCTAGCACTCTACAGGATATCCACGGGTTTCGCTATTATGAAGGCCAATTTCGGCTGCTATAATCCGACCACTGATATGACCAAAATTCCATTGGCAGTCCCAACAGCACCGCCAGATGGCGTGGAAGTCCAAGTTCTGAATGGAACAACTGTCACTATACTCTGGTCTCCGCCTCCACCTCAACACCGCAATGGAAGGCTCAGAGGATACAACGTAAGTAGTTGCATGAGCTTCTTTAACTGTCCTTCCTAGATTTTCGTCTCTGTTATTATACTTTATAGTTGCAAACTTAAACTTCTCGTTACATAAATAACGAGAGAATTGCTCACTATCTTCTCGAATCTAGAATTATGTTCTGATCAGTCAATGAAAAAAACATTCTTTCAGATGTTTCATTCCAATAAATTCACAGTTGATTGTCAGGTTCAGCGGTAATTTCCACGGTTAACCGATGCTGCTAAAAGCCTGTTTTTAGCGGTAGCAAAACCTTCAACACATCGGTGGCACAGGTTTATTGTTTCACTGAATCACATTTTCGTAATTATTATGATTTGAACACAGAGTTTGTTTTCGAATAAGACTCGGGCTGTAGGTTGCCTTGTCATGCTCAAAGGAAGGGAGCCGCGTACAAGAACACAACACACATAAGCCAGCAAGTTACACATTCTATAACACACAGAGACGCATGGAGCTGCCAGAAATGGGCTAGTTAAATGCGCGGAGTGAAATTAAAGAATGACACCTAACCAGACAGCCTCGGTGTTCTTCCGAAAACAGATGTTACATTCTTTTTCTGATTTTAGGTGTATGTGGACGGAAACTCTTCAGATCTGCATCTCAATAAAAGCACAAACTCCACAACTAACATGCTCACTTTAAACAACTTGACGACAGGGATTTTATATGAAGCACGTGTGGTTGCAGCGACAACCGTCGGCGGCGGACCAGCCAGCAGCCCCATCCGTTTCAAGATAGGTCAGTAGAAACGTGTTCTTCTGTTAAGTGGTGTGATACGCTTAGAAGGTGTGAGTATTGTGTAACTTGCCCAGCTATATTGAAAAGGAATGTTCTTTCCATAGCGCTCAGAAAAATCAGGTTTCGAGGTTTCTACTGTACACGCACGCATGCTAAATACAAATTAGCACGCCTAATTCAGACCTAGCCCTCGCACTTACTTCTTTGGAATGGTTTCTTGCTTTCCGGTTGTTCTTAGAAATAAAATGTTTTCAGCAGAAGTTGCTTTATTTTTTACAGTATTCCTCACGAGTTTCCCGCTAGTTTAGTAAAAGAACATACATCTTTCGAAACTATCCGGAAAGGTGAAATAATTAGGTGCTCTTTGCTCTGTAATACGTAGTGAGCAACATCCCGGACACACATGCATGAACATGTCAATGACAGCAAGTAATATATATTGTGTCCCTATGATTACATGTACAGTGCACAAAAGCGCATTGCGCAGTGAATGCGTTCAATAAAAATTGTTCTACTATGCTGTCAGCCAGGCAGTCAGAAAACGACGTATTATTTCCTTGTTGATATATATTAATGAACTTCAGCTGCCCCGATTAGACATTACTTGGTTCTTAGGAGTGCCAACCTTGGTACTTGGGAGAGAAGCGTTAGCGATAGCTAGATAGCGAGGCATGTACTTTGAATTGTTATATGAAGATAGTAAAGTAAAAAAGTAAAGTAAGTAAGTAAGTAAAAGTAAGTAAAAAAGTGAGTAAAAGTAAGTAAAGTAAAAGTAACACTGATGCTCAGTTGAAGTCCAAAATGTGTCGCCGCCCGTTCACTATATATTCATTTGTTGGGGCATGTTCAGAACAAGTTCGGAATTCCAAGCAACTCTCAGTGCCCTTCCACTATGTGAAGAAGGATGACCAGCGAAGCTGTGTATGTGAGCTTTTTAACGGCGAACTGCACCTCCGCCATGGGTCAGACCAGCATTACACTATCTTCGGAATCGGCCCACGTATGGGGAGTGCTTAACGCCTGCTCTACCTGCGCCGTGGGTCAGGCCGCTATTGCACTATCTTCACGCTTGGCCCACGTATGGGGAGCGCTTAAAAACTGCTTCACCTCCGCGGCAGGTCGGCCCGGCATTGCACCAGCTTCGGTATCGGCCCCCGTATGGGGAGTGCTTAATGCCTGCTTGACCTTTGCCGCGAGTCGACCCCGCATTGCACTTTCTTCGGGATCGGCCCACGTATGGGGAGTTTTTTTTTTCTTACCACGCCAACTACACTATAGCTTCCTTGGATGGCACAGCTATGCAGCTTCGCTGCAATAAAGGGCTGTAAATTAATGTTAAAACCCTGCTAGTCCTGTTTTTCAAGTTTTTGGCTTTCCGCCAGGAGAACTGCTTCTGCGAAACTGCTATCTCGGCTTAGGCTGGATAACAGCAAGAACTGCACGGTTTAAGTAGTGGCCACATCATCATCATTATCATGATATCCTTATGTATAATAAAGGGCGAAGCCCTGTCCCATGCTTAACAGCGAATTACTTTTTTTGCATATTACAGAAGGCACATCATCTTCAACTTACATTTCTCGACCTTTCGAAAAGATTGTTAAGCAGCCATGGTTCATTGCACTTATCGGTTTCCTGCTCCTTGTAGCTGCAACAAGTTATGTCCTGTTTTTAATGCGAAAACGTCGACTTGAACAAGCGAAGGCTATTACAGCAGGTAAGCAGATTGAGGCATCTGAATGTTTCGGTCTTTTTAACCACTGACTTTATTAAATATGAAAATACAACAAACTAACAAACGTAGAATAGTGTTCATCAAGTACAAGCGTCAGTTTTGCTACTTAACTCTTGGTAGCTTCAGCCTCGGAGACGTTCAGGCCGTGTTTATTTCGAAATTCACTTGGCCATCTTTTTACATGTACAAAGTTGCGCCATGAACTTGTCTATTTTTTTTTCTAGCCCAAGAAAATAAGCCACAAGACATCAGGTGAGTAGATTTCTTCATCAATCCCATTTAGGAACTTCACGTTAAGTCATTTTCTGAATTGATCATTTTTTCGTGCTGTAACTTTCAGCGTGCATACATAGTCGAAGCACCAAGCAGAAGGTCTATCGATAGTCAGGCGTCGCACTGAATGCCGCATCACGTAGAAGCTAGAATATACACCAGCGTGGTTAATTCAGAATATGGCCCGAGATAAAACTTTGTTCCAGGCAGTTTGATGCATTAGAAATTGCTGCGTACAGCGTAATACTTAGCTAGAAGTGAAACATACGAAAAATATTTATTTAGCTAAAAACTTAAAGCTTCTAGTTGTGATTACGTTTTACGTACTATATGGCCGTTTCAGAAAAAAAAGAAAAGGAAAGCACTGCTCACATGGCCTACAAATGAGTGAATTCTGGTCTCCCTTCTCTCCCAATCTACCATAGGAACTGCTTCAGTTCCGTTACTGCTCGTGCTTGCCTTAGCCATCAAGAAGCCTCGTGGATTAACTATAGTGCCTGGAGGCCCTCTGAGCAACCTAAGGTGGCCTTCTGTGAAACCCAACTTCTCAACAAAATGAACTGCGCTTCAAACGAGCATAACTATTCCAGGTGAGTTTTTGCAAGTTTAATTAGTAAACAGGTAAAGCTATGCTGTCTGCAAAGCCACTGCTTAAGAACGTGTTGCTCTAAACCCACAATGAAACCTCGAATTTTGAGTTCTGAAGATAGCATTGCATGCTTGCTTATCAGAATCGCCACAGACTCTCTAGATGGTATCATTGTTTGTTGTGTTTCATGAACGTAACACTATTACAAAGTTCATCGCCAACTAAGGCAGATACTCCCGCATTATGTTTTACACATATTTATGATTGCTTTCATGCATGAAGCGCTCCATATGATGCAGAGTTATCTTTTTTCCAAGTGGGAGAAGCTACAGGCGTCTATACGACTCTTCAGCCTCTGTGGGCTCGCCTTTGTTGTGCTTTTGTGGGGCCAGTCGGTGCTTCTGAATTGGCCACGGTAGTTACTCCCGACTTGAAGACACTGAATTAGGAGCATCTAGCACTCACACAGCACCTCGCTCTTGTGGAGTATGCAGCTTATCCAAGAGCATTTTAAAAGTATTCTAGTGAGACCGGAACATCACAACGAGTTTCCGGTCTTCTTCTGGCAGTTTGTTTGGAGCCGGCGCTGTTGCATCAGCGGTGCGCTGTATCACTAGAGGTGGCTCCAGCTCCAGCTGCAGCATGGGCAGTGAATTTGGTTGGGACTCTGGCTGTGGCCAATATGTGGCTTTAGTAGAGCGCTCCATTGAGTTTTCTACAATTACTTGAGTGAACTCTGGCACGGCCATCGTTCAGCCACCATCAGAATGATGGGTAGTACATGGATTTGTCTTAGACTCGTGCTTAGGGCTTCAGACGTGTTCTGGTTTCGTTTATTGCGCTTTATCTGGGCCTAAATGGGCCTAAATTTTAACACAGTTTATACATTTTCTTTAAACGCAGAATTTTAAGAGACTAGGCAAGCACAATAATCGCTAATAATTGCCGTCATTCCGCTTGGTCTACGCGTTCGTGGTGTAGTGGTTTCAATATCGGGCTTGTGCGCTAGAGACTGTGTGTTCGAATCCCGCAATTAGACAACTTTACTAATGTTTATTTTATTATTTGTAGCGCAGCGCCGTCTTAAAAAAGGTCATCTTGCAATGCCACGAAGCCATTTTAAATCCATAAGGACTAATTTTAAGAAAATACATTTACTATCCATCATTCCCATGCTGGCTGAACTTCCCTGCTTGCAGCTCCCCTTGACAGTAGCGCTACAGTTCCTTCTAGTAACTGTATGAAACTCTATGGCGCGGGCGAAGCCTCAGTATTCCTCTTTTCCGCCATCAACTTGTAAGATTTTAAACTCGACTCCGCCAGGCCTAGCTGGTAGAGGATGACGTGTCGTCGGATGTGGCGCACTCTTTACAGTGGCATCGACCTGCTTTGAAGTCCGAAAGCGCCGGTAACGTCGCTTTTTAACGGCCACAAGAGCTTCCCGACGAGGCCAACGGTCGTTCACCATCTACTTCAAGGCCTCGTCTTCCTTCTTAACTTTGGGACCGTTCTTTAAGGAAGCGTCATGGGATCCAGGGCAGTTGGTGCTTGTGAGCCAAGGCTGCACAGGAGTCTGCAGCGTGGGTCTCAGCGTAGCCTGAAGAAACTCGTGTACTCGCACACAGCACTCAGCTCTCCTAGCCTCATGCAATTGTGGTATTGTAGTGGCCTCAAGATAAATAGACGCACGGGTAGTCTAAAGTGGTCAACCTTTAGGTACGTGGGGCGTGATTAGGCCTAGAAAATTATCTTCACTCAGCGGGATGTACCGAGGCGAGATACATGTGCTATGGCGACGCCACCAACGGCTGGCTTCACTAGAATCGTGAAGTCCGAGCTGGTGATGGAAACTTCTACGTCGTAGTTGACACCTGTAAACGAAGCACCGTGCATGGGGATATGTGAGTTGTAAGTTTGCTCAAAGCGCTCAGCACGGTCTCATCCGCAACGTCAATAGCCAACACATTCTCTCGGGGGTTGAGTATGAGGTCTGTGACTAAATTTGGCGCCACCGCGTCAAGTTACACTGAGACAGACTGTCTGGAAAGTTACTTCAGGTTGTCGGTAGCGATTTCTGGCAAAACAGAAATCGCACCGACTGCGGTATTCCGAGGTGGTCCTACAGTCGGCCTGCTCCAAGTCGTGGAGGCCCTGGTGCCTCCTCGCCTTGTGTTGCGGCTCCACACAAGCTCGAAATCGTAATCACAGAAGTTCTCACTGCTGAGCGGGCGTACACTGGTGTATTCACTGTCTAGGTTGCTCCGGAGGCCAGTCCTATTCCTAGACACAGCAGTCGCTGAAGTCGCCATCCCGGCAGACGCGAGGCGCTTTCAACTTGCGCAGACGCCAATGATGGTGGCTTTCCAGATATACACAGAAGTCAGGAGCAAATAACTTAGCTATAAGAAAAAAAATTTTTATAGCTCAAAGCACCATGGCCATACGTGTGCAGTCGTTTTGCCAACTGATTTAACCTGGAGGCTTGCACATGACAGTAGAAAGCAGAATTAATTGATGGTCGATAGGAACAATCAAAGTACAGAGAATTAAATTGGTTAATACAACGATCGTATCGGTCCTGCTGAGTCGCGGCTCGCACTTTCCAGAGTCTGGCAGAGTTTTCGTGCATAACAAAATAAGGTTGTTGAAAGATTGCTTCGGCGTTGCCTCCATTACCTGCCGCAACATGTAATTAATATTCCTTAGAAGAAAGTGATGTCATTCACAATATTTTGCTTTCCTTAAAGGCTCTTCGCAGTACAGATGTCCGGAGGGCTCATTTGTTTGTTTCAGCTCATGTTCATATTGACGATGAGTAGTAACTATCGAGCCCATGCTTAAATCCAGCAGGGAGGTGAGTAGCGCAAGGTTTTGACATCGAAAGTGGAAATGAAACATTTATCGGCTTAAGCTTTTTCCGACACCATATTTTTTTGCCATACTGACAAGACAATCGAAAGTTACCTTGAATATGGATTCAAGTACTGCAGTTTATAGGCGTTTGATGACTGCTTCTCTAACCATATTTTGCTTGTCTTACAGCGTTTATGCAACTTTAAATTGCGACATGAATGCACCTGAGTACGCAGAAGTAGACGGTCACAATTTGACAACTTTCAACAAGAAGTACGCTCGCTCGGTCCTAGAGCCGTACGCCACCACCACATTGATAAAGTCTTCGTTTCAGAAGAGCCGAAACGCTTCAGTAAGTGAAGCAATATTGCTGTTGATCAATGTTTTCATGCAAAAATTTTCAGTCGTTCATTGCTGCCTAACTGCACCAAAGCGCTCACTCATTGCAAATGAAATCGTGAAACGTTTGTCACGTGCGCTGGGCTGATAACTTGTCTTAAAGTGGAAAGTTGGGCGAGTTGCTATACATTCATAATGGTAACAGCGCGATCACAAGGACGACGAAGTGAAAGGCGCTCGTCCTGTGTCCTTTCACTCCGTCGTCGTTTTGATCGCGCTGTTACCATTATGAATGATAAGTTCTTTCTTTATCAGCGCCGCAAACAACGGTTGCCTTGAATAAAAGATTGGTAGCATGTCCTCCCTGCTTAATGACAAATTCTTAAATGGTTTAAAAGCATGCCTTTAGCCGGAACTTAGGCTTATAAATAGATGCAATCACGATGGCGCCTACTTTCCATTTACAATATAAGGCCAGTCTTACGCCAAAAAATTACTACTAGTTGCTTTCAAACCCATAATAACATTGTTAACGTTGCAGATATTACGTTCAGACCAAGTACATTTTGCGTAGATTGATTACAGTCCATTGATATATGTTGTACTTAGGCCACCACTCAATCGTAGAAAAAGTACGTTGAGACATCACATTTCCAGGCCCAACCAAATAAAATAACTTGCAGCCTACGCTTAAAAAGGCAACAGATTGGCATGGCAGTGAACGTTCATCTTTTCCGCAGAGCACAGATGCTGGCAGTGGATGCTCGCCGACAGAAGGGAGCAGAAAGCCTGGAAGAGCTTCAGACCTTGAAATGAGGCACGCCAACGAAGGTACGTGTAAGACACTGTTTTTGCGCTTGGGTATGTGCAAATGCAATTTCGTCGTGAATGAGAATAGCAAGATTGTTTTGCTGAACATAGCCTTCTGTTGTTACCGATTGTAGATGGCGTCTCAGATCGGCTGCTGAGAGAAAACAGACTTGCTAGTCCAGAAAGCGAGTCAGGTAGCTACAGAGGAGGTGAGTATTTAATTTGTTTTCGTTTAGTCACTTTTATTTAAGCAGAATAACAATTTGCAGTAAAGCAACCCGCCTGATAAAGCGTGCGCTGTGATGAATGATTCGATCTGAAAACTAAATTATATTGTGGGTTTATTGTATCACTCAGCACGATCGCACACGCCGCGGTTGTTCAGTGGCGATGGTGTTAGGCTGTTGAGCACGAGGTAGCGGGATCGAATCCCGGCCATGGTGGCCGCATTGCGATGGGGGCGAAATGCGAAAACACTTGTGTACTTAGATTTAGGTGCACGTTAAGGAACTCCAGGTGGTCAAAATTCCCGTAGTCCTCCACTACGGCATGCCTCATAATCAGAAAGTGGTTTGGGCACGTAAAACCCCATAATTTAATTTTTTTCAGCACGATCGCGAATGTAGAGGACAAGATATGTATCGCCGAGACTCAGAGGCAAGAGTGTCGACGAAATAAGTGTGTTTTCTGCTTCCTTTCTTCATCTTCGCCGAAGTATGCATATTATATATATAGTACCTCAAGGTCAGCGAAGTCAGAAAATGGCACAACTTGAAAGATAGATCTTCTTGCCTGCAGGTACTATCAGCGTTAACTTAAACGCGAACCGGGCAACGTATGGCCGAAGCATAACTGAAGGTGCAGGGAATGCCATTCAGTCATCACCAGTGACAGGCACGTATACATCCGGTTTGACCTAACACCGCGATGATGCACCGCCTATACTGCAATATTTTCGTTCCTGTTCTCATTCTCGTTGATCTGAAAACGAGAAAAGATGACTGCGCAGTAATAATGAAAGCGCAAAACTGTACCACGCGCACCGTTGTTCGCGTTTCATTTGACGCTGGTAGCAGATACAGTTTTGCAGCACTGTGAGACAATACCGGTCCTAAACGGGGATATTTAAGCCTCTCTTTGATATTCCTTATTGCGCTTTCAACTAAAGGGAAAGCGGCAAAGAAATTAAGATATTGCCCTATAGGGGCCGCATCATTGCTAAGTGCTGTCAAGTGTCAAGACGGATATGCTCCTTTCAATGGTGGTGACAAGACGGCCCGCACCATGCGTTTAGTTATGCTTCGGCCAGGCGATCCACTGTTCGCACTTCATTTGACGCCGATAGCACTTAGAACAAATAGAAACGCCAGTAGAAAAGAAGCAACAATGTAAACCGCTTTATTGCAACTACTACTCGGTAACCTTGTTACTGTGCAAATTGCAGCTTAATAAGCACAACGTCCACTGTCTCGCAGCGCAGCTCTTGTGGTCAAGGAAGCGCCAATTCACTGTGAAGAACTTTATCTTTCGTTTCGCGCACATGGCATATTTTCACGCGGAAAAATACATTGTCGGAAGATCTCTCGCGAGAATGCTTGGCTGTGGGTCCTAGCCCACACCCGGATTTAGTCATTAGGTTTCCAAGAAGGAACTCTCAAGCGCTTAATACAATTGTCATATGGCTGCGTTATTCTCACGCGATACACACAGGAACATTTCATTGAATATGTTGAGTTGGATACCTACCGATAATAGTATTTCTAAACCAACTTTGAGAACCCTACAACTTACGTTTAGCGTTAATTTATATGCTAAGACGACCATGAGTGTAGCGCTGAAATTTCTGGCCTTGCCCGTATATATCATTAGTTCATCTATTCAAAAAAGCAGAAACGAGACCTATTTCTCCAAAGAACCGGTGAAATTGTTTAGATGTTTGTTATCGCTAATGCGTGGTTAGCGTCGCTATACATTTATGAGGTGTGAATGACATTGTTTTTGTATGAGAACAAGGACATTTGCTTTGTCCAACAACAGCTCCTCGAAATTGTCCTCGTTGTTTTTCAGGTGAATATGGGATGCCTACCAAAAAGAGTCGTTTAAAAATTTCACGCGGTGGAGTTTTCGCTAAGGTACCTGTGATGAATTGGTCAGACATCATTCCTCCTCCACCAGAGAAGCCACCTAGCGAGGCGGGGTCTCGACCGAATACTCCTGCATCCTTCAGAGAACCATCGCTCCATGATATACAGATTAAGCAAAAAGTAAGCGTTTTCTCATACTGCTTTCTGTTCAGAGCACTTTCGACGGAAAATTTTTTATCAGTTGAATCAATTTGTGATATTTATACTGCTTTTTTTCGCCTGAATGTGTGTGTGTGTGTGTGTGTGTGCGTGCGCATGGACTTGCGGGTGCGTTCTCCATAGCGCTGGCTCCCTCTTATTATTGAAAATATGGCCACGGCGGCCGCATTTCGATGAGCGTGAAATGCGAAAACACCCGTGTATTTAGATTTAGGTGTACGTTAAAGAACCCCAGGTGGTACAAAGTTCCGTAGTCCTTCACTATGGTGTGCCTTAGAATCAGAAATTGGTTTCGGCACGTAAAACCCCATAATTTCTTTTTATTTTTGAATACCTTATCAGGCAAATTGTCCATTGAGCACCTCAGAACAGCCACAGCCGCATTTATAAATAGCAGTACAAGAGAGAAAGTGGTGGGTGCCTTACTTTTCTTTTTGAGCTTGCGCGGAGCCCCAGGTAGTCTTTAGGCCCATTCAACTCTGATGCAGCGAGTACTGCCTACTTTTTTAGTTCACTCCACTTTGAAGGAAAAAAGAAGTGGCGCTTGCATATCACGCTTCTTTTTCTCTGCAGTAGAAGTTCTGATATGGCTGCCAAGTTGGAAGTCAGGAGTCAAGGATGCGCGAGGGCATGCATGCGCGATCTGCATATTACTGACCTGCAGTCCCACGTCATGCATTAGGCCAAGAAAACATTAAGATTTTTCTTGGGTTTAATTTTTTAAAAACTCTAAGTCGCACACGGTGTATAACACCCTTGAACACAAATTGATGATGCATAAGAGCCCTGTTTTTACAGCTTCACCTTAGTGGCGCACACGCATTTTGGCACCTCAGATGGGCGCGTTAACTGCCGCGACTTCAAGCACTCTCGCCAAAGGACTCCTTTCGAGAGTCCATAAAAACTCAGAGATTCTGTTCAACCCTCTTCGAAGAGAGCCATTCCTTTTTTGCCTCAGAGACCAATATATTTGTTGAAATTGTTGCAGGCGCAAGGCTGTCGACGACAGGAATTACTCAGCAGCGCGCTCATGGACTTGGCAGCGCAATCATCCTTGCCATCACTAGACAGCGACCCTCCGTCTTTGGGTCTCGCAGAGGAATCAAGAGCACAGTTGAGGAACCTCAATGGTCAGTGACACTATTCACTGTCGTCTAGTGCGGTCAACCGCTCTAGCCAGCTACAAATTATGTGTCGGCATGAGCGAAATACACCATTGGGATAACTAGATGAATCTCCGTGTGGTAGTGGTAATTTTTACTTGAATTGTGTTGGGAAAACCTATTAACAGTGTGAATTAGTGCAAGCTCACAATATTGTACACGCAGTACATAACGTACAACGAAGAAAGCTGAAACGATACAAATGCATCCGGCTTATTTTTTTTTTCGAGGTTTGCCTTTGTTGATTAGATCGTGAGGTGAACGGTTAATTTACCTACTCTCCTAAACCTTGCTGACCTCATTTTAACGATGTAATGGACCTCCCATTTCTGACCTTAACCAGTCTTCCCTTTCTCAGGTCATATTTACCAGGAGGCTGATGCAGATTCAGATATGGAGGACATGTCACGAAGACCGTCACTACAGTCCAGCTTGGCTGGGGACACAGATTGTGTGTCAAGCGAGGGTGAGGACTCCTAATATGAAATGTTACTTCAGGGAGCACTTGAAGTACGCGAAAGCTACATCTCCCTGTTTTTTACTAAGATTTATTTCGGTAACTGGTAAAAATTTTACAGGCCGATGCTAATCACATTTTCACTGCAAGTAGTGTTTCGACGAGCATTTATGACAAGTGCGTAACTCGGCTGTTCCGACATGGCCTGGCTATATGGCTATATCACACAGGCCTGAAGCTTCTTAAACGTTGGGTATACAGAAGCCAGCACGGAGAATAAATGAAAGGGACCTTCTCTGCGACGTCATCGTGGCTGCGTTATTTAGGCCACAGCTAGATCGTATGGTTTGGTGAAAAACCTCGATGGAAGTTTCCGCCCTCTCAACGCTATACCACTGCACATGTAAACCCAGGCCTGCGTAAGCAGTGTCTAATGAAATAAATTCGGAAAGCAGCACCTGTATGGAAGGGTTGACCTTCTGAAAGCCTTCGCTGATGCATGCTGCCCGGATGATCAGGCTGGTACATCCGGCATTCTCGGTATATGTGGTCGGTTACCATTACTGCTATTCAGAAGCATTGACTCCTCAAGTAAATATCATATGTGCCGGCAACATAGCAGTTTATTGAGATATGTTGTGCATGGAAAGGGCGAGTTCCTATTTCCGACCAACATACGGCTGCGCGCGCAGCCAAAAAGTGTGCGCTGGTCAAACCTCGGCAATTTCTACGCCATTAGACGACCTTGTTTAAACCTTGGGAATGCGTAACGATTTCGCAGATTCTACACAGGGTAGAAGTAGGTGCATGTGAATCTTTTGCGTTTACTCTAACGCCAAAGTGCGATTACGTAAATGCTTGCATCAATCTCGGCTTTTTGTCACGCAATTCCCCTTCATCTTGCGACGCAATCTCTTGCGCCAACTAATCAATAAAGCTTAACAGATCCCTCCCGTTCTTTCTGTTGCTGCCACACCTCCAGCTACTCACAGCCCGCAACCGCCTCTCCACAAACCAACCATCAATTAATTCCGTCAGCCTCTACAATGTTTCAGTATCATATACACAGCAGTTCAGCAGGAACGCTGGTTCGCTTAAAACATGCGTACGCAAAACGCCCATCGCACCACTGGAAACCACAACGCCTTACGGCTACCGCCAGCGAGCCAATTTAGCGGAGCGTTAGTGGTACGTTCACTTCGCTTTGTTATTTAGGCAGCCAAGCACGCTCCGCATTTCTCGAGACCCACTTACGTTTTGTGCACGAGTGGCGCATGCGCCGTCGATAGCGGGACAGCTGGACGACGGGTGCGCCATTGGTGACGGCGGGAACCCACTTTAAGCATCCGCTCTATGATAGCTACCGCGGAATAATATGTAAATATGCGCCCCGGCACTCTATTGCAGAGATGCTCATTTACAGACGGAAAAATTACGGCACTTCATCGCGATCACTTTCTTTCTGTGACGCATTGTAGGGTTCCATTAAGTATGATGTGTTCACCACACAGCGGGGTATTCCTGCACTGCGAATGCATGTTATGATTGTTTGCTTAAAGGACCCTTGCAGAGTGGCCTAAATATTTACACGTTTGTGCTGTTCTATAACACCGCTCCTTCGTGGACGAGTGCAGCTGAGCAGAGCAACAGCTCCTGCACAAGTGGCTGCTCTAGCGGAGCAAGTTCATACGATGACTCTGTCTACAATGAAGTGGACTTTGCCAGGGCATTTTCGAAGGCAGCAAAAATTGCTGATCATCGAGTCAACGGGTCAACCATCATGACAGAACGCCCAGCAGCAAGGCGAGGTAAGTCTCTTGCGGATTTAGATAGAGCGTCCATTAAGTTAAGATGTCTCCTAACAAAATCTGCATGTTTATGCTTTTTCATTGCTCGGTGTAATTCAACACCATCGTTAAAAATACTTGCAGCTAGAGCACTTCCGTTAAAAAAATTAAGGACTCAGAACTATGCTCTTAAATAGGTCATAACAGATCGTCATATAATGGAGATGATCATTTATAGCTCGTTATTAGAATGACTCTTTTATTGTGTAGGTGGTGGGAACAATAGTCCGGGGGGACTGAATCACCAGGAAGATAACGATGTCGCGCACGCACATCAACATAGGAGCAAAACGCTAATTCATCAAGTGAAGAATAACGGTAAGTGTAAACAAAAGAAAATAAGAACAGTTTAAAATAATTGTGACTAAGGAAGAAAATCTAATAATACGTTGGCTGGCGCTGAGCATTGATGGTATGCAATGTTCTCGCAGTTTGCAGAATCCAATTCCCAGATTCAGCCGTTGTCCTTTAGCCCACCTAGTCAGAAGTTTCCAGGGGAGGGAGCAATCCGGCACGCTCAAGAAAGCTCATCTATGCACAAGACTGAAGGTAAGTAACAGTAAACTTTATGTGTGAATATAAATAATAAGCGACAATGAAATGGGCCTCACATTTAAAGGCGGGAAAGTGTATGTCTAATACACGGGGCACACATCGAGGATCCAGCGTCTGCAGAGCTATAAAAAGCTGTAGATATATTCAGAAAGAAATTGCTGACTTTAGCAGGGGAGTAATGGAATTAAACGAGCAATCACTTGAGCACACATTTTGTACAAAAACCACTTTTATCTCTACAAACCGTGCCTAGCCTCTATGTAGGAGATATGGCAAAAAATAAGCGGATCCCACTCACTATGGGAATCGATGTAAGGCGAAGCTTGCGGTGCTGTTTGCTTTCATTGACCATTATTATTGCTCTGCTTGCCTCTTCTGGTCGTGGTCCTCATCACGCTTGTTGTCTTCCATGGCCGCCACGCGTCGTTGTCTTGCCTCACGTCTTCGAGCCAGCATACATTCGCGGTTTGCACCACCTTTCGCTGCCTAGCGAAGACGCTCCTGTTCTGTGCGACGCTTCTTCCGGGACTGGGTGTCCTCGACGCTGAGCGCACGCTTTGGAGCCATTTTGCTGGCCCGTGTTTACGTGCTCTTTTGCATACGCGGCCAGCACGCTGTTGAGACGCCAGCTGCAAGCGCTCTCTTCAGGCTATGGACGATTGTAATGTTGACACTATCACAGCCCAGCTTGCGACCTCCACAGCCCAGCGCCTGCAGTTTTGTCGCATAGGGAAGCAAGCACAGCACGTACGATGTGGACAAACCGTGAAAGCTGCCACCGAGGCGCCATTCGGGAGGCGCGGAGGTGAGCGCCATCTCGGAATTTTGCAAGAAACCTAGTGGCACTCTCGCCAAGACCATAACGGCAACAGCATCGGCCGGAAAGTCAGGAGAAGAGGCAAACAAAGACTCTCTTTAAAATTCTTGTGTAGAAAATTTAATCCAGATGCAAAATGCGGCAAACATTTATTTGAATCTCTCCACTGTATCGCCCTTCAAGATCTGCTTTAGCTTTTGTGAGAAATACCACTCCTTCTCTAGCTAAACATGTCTGTTCCTCGTATGAAGATAGAATGTTGTTGAGGGGGCAAGGCTTGTATACATGCATCATATATATAGAACCAGTGCTTAAAAGAACGCTCGACCTACAGTTTAGACATTTGGACGTAAAGATATTACAATTATATCTCATAAACGCAACAACTGGGCGTTTTACGCCAGATCCTTAGTGCGTGCCCAAAGACAGCGCCTGGGATTGCATGTCAAGAATAATTCGCGCAATTTTGTGCTGAGTATCTCTGAAGGACGCGAGAGGGATTACACTCTTCTACGTGTAAGCGAGGGCGATGGCTGCAAGAGTACAAATTTTAATGATCTACTGCTGTTCATGTCGTACTATCTGTAAGCAGTCAGCTTCCTCTGGTGCTTCTAGAAATGTTTGCAACGGAAACGTAATGTAATTGTCAACTAAACTGACTTGCGTGGGTTCAGTGACTTAACCACTAATTTTGTTGTGCGCGTTGACTTTCAGAAGCAATCTTTTAATATGCTTGGAGCTGATTGTTTATGTCGAAGGTGTTTTGCCTCTGAATACCTGTATTGTAAACGTTGCTGGCAAGGTAATCATTACGACCAGTTAGCACGTCTACCTTCTCAAGTGTTTTTTCAGGCTGCACTGCATTAGCACAGGCAGCTTTTAGCACCGAATCGGTTTCTTTTAAGGTCCTTATGTAAGCAGTTTTCTTCCCTGTAACCATTACGTTCACAACCAGATGACGTTTTTAAGCAGAGAAGGGAACCAATGGGTTGAAGTCTGCAGTAATGACATAATCCTCACCCAATCCTGCCACAGAAGCAGCGTGTCTACAGAATTATCTGGAAACGACAAGAAAACTACGGGGTTCACGCCGGATGTATGGTGATCAAAGAAACAAAAAAAGCAGCCTAAAGGCGACGCATCGATCGCAGTAGCAAATTATTATACAGCTATACCAAGTAAGGATGGTAGTTTTATCGGCTGTGCAAACTTGGAAACCTTCGCTTAAAAACTAAGTTAAAAAGCACGGTATCACGCGTGCAGAAGCATACGTGAACACAATTAACTCGATGACTGCGAACACTGGCTTTCAAAACAATGGCATCAGGAAGCGCGGCAGCCGCAGCGAGCAAATTTAACTTCGTGCTGCCTCTGGCTTCAACGCGAGCCAAGCAGCGAGAACACACCGCACACAAGCTGCCAGCCCTCGGTGAACCTAGCCTACGCCCCCATGGCAGGTCGCTATCAAGATACGGCGCCCGCAGTCGCGTTCAGGCCCACCATACGCAGCCGCCGCCACAGTAAAACGCCTCGGTCACGCAAAGGTCACGCAATTGGCTATTAAACTCCTGACAACAGGATAACAATTGGCAAAGTTTCTTGAGCTGTCTGTTTTCAGAGTGGAGAAGAATAAAGGCCTTTTGCTAAAACAGATGAATGTGACGCCGGAATTCATGTATATTTATAAGTAATTCATTGATGATTTGCTACAATTTGTTGAACGCCGCAACATGTTATCACCAAAATAAAGTGAAAAGTGAACATCGTACCACTTATATGTCAGTATAGCGAGTAGTAGGCGTAAATCGAGGAAAGACCTCGAAATTACTTGCTCACAAATGTTTGAATGTACAGCATGGATACCACTCAACAGAAACAAAAATGCGATACGTTGTATAGCGTGAACAAAAAGAAACAGTCGTTTAGGATTCCTGTGCTGATTGTCGATGTCTGAGGCGACGTTACCAAACCACTCAGTCTGGAAAGTTACTCGTTCAAATGTCTATTTTTAGTTTCTCAATACAATGTACCGCTTTTTTAAGGGCAGGAGCGGCAATAGTTAAAGCTTAAGTACAGGTGTTTATGCGTGCTTAGGAGGAGCACTTGTGCTTATGGGTTAAGACTGACGATTCAAAATTGAACGTAGAGTATTTGAGAACGGACAGTGCATTGCAGTATACTATGCGACTTATTTTTTTCTTCGCGAGTTCCTGCTCTGCACATTAGAAGCGTGGGCGTTGAAAATGACAACTCTATATTTTAACATCCATACAAACGAATGTTAGTCGTTCAAATGAGATTAAGAAATTGGAATCAAAGCATAAGCACCAGTAAAAAGCTTAAGTTAGAGCAAAATTTATTTCACCTTCATGATCCCAACATTAATGAATTAAATTACTAATTAATTAAAATATTAATTAATTAATTAATTAATTAATTAATCAATTAATTAATTAATTAATTAAATAATTCAGAATACCTCAGAAGTACCAAAAACGTGCCGTTACTTGAGGGGTGGGTGCACAAAAAATTGACTGGTCAGGATAAGTGGCATGACTTGAAACATGGCTTGAAGCTTTCAAAAGAAGAATTTTAGTTGTGAGGGCGATGTTAAAAAAGGGGGCATTCCATCCCCGGGCTGTGTGCACAAAAAGAGAGAGAGAGAAGGTTAATCCGTAGTGCAATGGGTACGTGTTGGATGCGCTGCACTGGGATGCGTCAGGTGGCAGAAACGATGCGCTGGATTGATTATTTGGTTACCTGGGTGTGGTGAACGACACAACCAGAAAAATGAACGAAAACGGCCAGTTCTGCCTCGTAGGAGGGCGAGGTAAGGCACAACCGGAATTTTAAAGATGCGATCCTTATGGCACAAAATTAGTCGGAAGGAATGTACCTATAGGTGGCAGCTCGCTTCTAGACCAATTCAATAGTATTAATCACGTTAACGTGATCATTATTAAAACCGGAACATGCATAATATTTTATGTCGAATTATGGCTCCTATCGAAATGTTGGCCAGCTTTTCTGAGGCATCTTATTCCTGTTCTTGAGCTTTATGCCACAGGCTTTATCGGCAAGAATTTTGACTGAGGGCGATGATGACGACACGGCGCTACACAAATAATTTAACAAGCAATTGCAGAAATAGGTTAACTGATTGGTATCGTGGGTTAAAGGTAAATCACAAGAGGTATGGGCTCCTAGGTATTTATATGTCTCGTCCTGTATTAGAGTAACGTTGTTAAGAGAGTAGAATGACACTACGTAATCACGACGGAAAATGAAAACACGCCTGTGAGTGCTTATTGACGTAGAGGGACATCAACCATTCCCTGCACAATGCTTTAACTTGTAGGAGGTCATCGTGGTGAGTGGAAAAGTCTAATGCATTTGTTATTAGGCGCTACAAAACGCAATCATCTACATAAAGGGGTATGTCTGAATACAGGTCAAGTTGGAAAGCTATTATTCTATGTGTGAGAAATGACGTAACCTTTCACTAAACTTCTTCCTTATTATTTGCATTTCAGTGGACTCCTGCATCAGGGATCTACGCGAAACGTGTCCTTTCTTCAGCTAATGTGCTCCTGTGCTTTCGACAAACAGTGACGACCTTCCTGTGGAATAACTAAGCGATATCCTGCCAAATACGGATGCAAAGATATTTATGGAAAGCGCTCTAGTGCCAGCCTTTGGTGTTACCTTCGTAGCAGTCCTTTCAGTCGCTGAGAAAAAGAGAGCGTCTCCGCTTACGGGAGAAGCAAATTATGCAAGACCATGTGATATGTGCCAAATATGAAGTGCCATGCAATGTTAAGACAACGAGACGCACCTCATGAAGAGGCGGCTGTACGTTCCGAGGGTGCACGAGTGTGTGGTGCGTGTATGTATGTGCGCGTGTGCTTACGTTACGTGAGACATTTGTGAAGATTTCACCCTCGACGTGCACACGTGGACGCGAACACAACTATTTGTGTGTGTGTTGAAACTCAGCGCAATCAGTGGTGGCTATCCCAAGCGCCTGCCAACAGCCACCCACTGCTGGCCATTTCCAAGCATATCACTGGACTCAGCTCTACATGTTGTTTTATTGTGATGATTGACACCCCGCTCTAGGGAATTCGTCCTAGGTGGCAAAGCATTTGCTATCCGTTTCACTCCTCGGTTTTGTGCATAGGTAAATGTGCGTGGGTTGATTGTCCTCACACTTTAATTTATTGTTGCAAGTTTTTATTTAAATGAACATTTGCAGGTTTGAAAATGTGTGTACAAAGTAAGAGAAACTCGCTAGAAATAAAAGTCACTGCCGCCAACTTACGAAAACTTGGCCATATGTGTGTTCGCTAGGATGAAAGATCATTGCCTGCAACCTAATACCTAGAGAAGTGGATAGTGAACAACCAAGCAATAAAAAGTAAACTTAAAATTCTAGCCGTTTGGGCTAGCTGGTATGTCATGATTAATGAGGAGAGCGGTAGCACGATGTTTCGCCCAACCATTCTTCCCAGTAATAAAAAAAGAAGCCAAATAAGCGCAAAGTTGAATGAGCCGCCGTGTTCACCCCATTTCTTTTGGTGAAATGTTTACAATTTTACCAACAAGCTACACCTACGGGCCACGTTCAAAATTGAGTGATGCCAATCATTTATGGGACTTGCATAATCTGTTGTGTTGTCTGCGCGAGCATGCATCTGGTCAGGTGAGTTGTTCATTGCTATATTGAATAAAGGACGAAAGGAAGCGGTTTAGATCTAAGGTAGTAATATTGAAAGCCCCCATAAAAAAAGTTATGCTGACCGCACGCAATGTGGGAATCAATGCAAGCGAAGCTTTCTTGGATGTTTGCTTTGACTGATGATAATTAGCGGTGACGTTGACGGCGAACGTTTAATTTCTTCAACGTTTAGTACAACCGGAGAGTGGTGAGTTGATGGTACACGCTACCTTGCGTGCTCGACTAGTGTTTCTCTGCGTAGCACGCAGAACACACAGAGCGAGGTGCCTGCTCGAGGTTTCGTTGTGCCGCATAAGTCATAACATCTGAGAGGATTCAGCATATTTATTGCCTCATATGGCACATATCACCGTGGCAGAAGAATTAACCTTTTATTGAATTATGGGTCTGTACGTGCCAAATGCAGAATCGGATTATGGGGTACGCCGTAGTGACAGACTCTAGATTAAATTTTGACACTGCAGTTTTGTTTACCATATACCTAAATCTAAGTGTACGAGCGTTTTTTTTTATTTCGCCCCCGTCGAAAGGCGGCTGGACCTCGAACAACGCCATAGCCACCAAGATACCGCTACAGGCACAGAAGTGTGGATTTTACGTGTGTCCGCTTCCGTAGTGTCGCCTAGACCTTACGGTACGCTTTATTGTGGCTCTGCCCGGTGTTTATTTTTCAGAAATAGCAGACACGTACCGTACCACGCCTTGAATTTAGATTTATCTCGTTTGACCACATCCGCTGTCGTGTGAATAGCAGTAGCGTTTGCTTGCCTTCTCATGTTAGCTCCTCCCCACCCCCATTTCGCTGTATGGAAGCTACGACCGAAGAGTTGCAAGGCTGTTATACACTCGTTTCTCGACTGCGTCGATTCTGCCCAGTCTCTGCCTCCTCTCTACCATTCAGTTTACCTTCTCAGTGGACTTGCACGTTAGTAGAAAGGTAAGCACCGCAATTTCTGCAATGCTTTTCCGGGGGGTCTCGAAATTACAGCTCTCAAGAGGATAATGTAGCGACACCCAGGGACCTCCAGAGATAATTGTGCACATTCAAGGTGGTGCAAAAGCCCAAACGAGTTTCTCATGCTGCCTTTCTTCTGTGTCGCTCTCCTGTCGTGTATACACACACTCTAAACCACCCTCCGACGCCGTGTGCCAGCAAGCAGCAGCAGCAACATGCCTTTCAATAGAACAGCATGCGTTTCAATAAAGAACAAGCTCAAAACAAGAATCCGAACAAAATAATTAATGATCAGGCGCATCTGCGCCTACATGCAACGTGAAGCGCATACGCTTCCCGGTAAAGATGATTGTTACGCAAGCAACCATGAAATGCATGCGTGCCTGAATGCGATGAGCGCGTTCACAACGTTCCGAGGTCTAGAAATGGTATACTGATTTCGCATTTCTCCACGTAAGCAGTCTTAAGTGTCCCTGCCGAATTTTTTTCAAACACATAACGGCCTTAGCCACCAACGACATACGACGTATGTTAGCGCACTAGACCAGACGCTTACCTCGTCTTTCAACAGGACAGCAGCCACCATCTTTATTACCACGCACTTCGAAAAGCACCCATTATATTGCGTACAAATGGATGACAACGAAAGTGCTTAAACGCACTTCGCATTATCGGTGCAAGATGATAATACTGAAAGAGCACGCCAACATGCTCCACAGCTTGATGCTCTTGTATGTACCGCGGGACATACAATGACAACAAATAGATGTGTTAAAACAAAAATAAAAGGCAACATGCATAATGAAATTTTATGGAGTGCTCCTGCGCTTATTGCTTAATGCTAGTGGTCGTTTTTCAGCCTGAATGATTAGTATATAGCTGCACGCTTCATACCTGAACAAGAGATCTGAATAAAGTTAAATTTGATAGCGATAATCACATGCAAACGAGAAACGACGCCATGGAATAGTTTTGCTTACGTGCAGCTAGTAGCTACGGAACCGTGGTGCCAGTGCCGTGTTCTTTCGCAGAAAGAAATACTGAATTAAGTATTTGATGTGTACATGTGGCTTTCGTATACAGTTGTGACCTTGGCGAATTTCAGAGCGCAGATTGTGGGTATGCTCGTCAGGCCGGAAGGAAATTCAAGGCCAAGTTATTCCGTAGACAACAAAGAGCCACAACGAACGTTCTTGGTTCAAATACCGGTGCTGTTGGCGTGTGACTCTGCAATGCTGCTTGCGCCCTGCGCTAAGTAGGAAGGGGAAAGCAGGCATCGGATGCAAATCCTGTGGAGAGCCAGAGCAGCTTAGGTGGCTGAGTAGCATGGCGTTCACTTCGCACCATCATCGTTGTTGGCTCCACCAACAGTTCATTGACACATCAGCCTCTGTTTACCGACATTCTGCAGCGAAGTTGTTTGTGCCTAGGATCCCTGGATTTCTTCGTAGCATAAAGTCAACAGAAAACTACCATCATCAGTGAATCATACCACAAATGTGATGGCCCATGCCACCGTAAGGCAGTGGCTACAAACACTCAGGGAAGTGAAGCGAACAGTGCATACATTCTTTGGAATCACGCATACAAAATACAGGACAGCCTACGCTTCCATTAAGAACAAGCTCAAAACGAGCTTCGGAAACACATAATTGATGATAAAGCACTCCTGCGCCTACATGCAATGCGAAGCACCTAGCGCTCCCCGCATACG
This sequence comes from Dermacentor albipictus, assembly GCF_038994185.2. Taxonomy (NCBI): domain Eukaryota; kingdom Metazoa; phylum Arthropoda; class Arachnida; order Ixodida; family Ixodidae; genus Dermacentor; species Dermacentor albipictus. Next base: position 53,159,738 of record NC_091824.1, read on the forward strand.
TTTCCCGGGGAAAATTGCTGTTGCACAAGCTGCCACGGCGACGGCAGCTTGCTGCGTGGGGAGTGACATCACTAGCCTTTCGTTTATAAAATAGCCAGCCTATCAACTGATTTCAATGTTATTTGCAGCACCGCTATCGGCAGCGATTTGCTGTCAACATTACAGTTACTCCCATTACTATCATTACTCTAAAGCCATAAAGCATTGCACACTCCCCTCAGCAGTTACAGTTGTGGTTTTCGACGGCTTCGCTGGACATCTATTTTCGCAGGGCCGGGATGACGAGTCAGTTATGTTTATTGTCTTCCAAATAGTGCAGATACCCGTGACCCAATTTCAGTTGTGCCATATATCCCCAGTGTCAGTGCAAAAAACTTAATGCCTTGACCCTTTCGCTACCGCGGACTCCCTGCAAAAACGAGCCAACTATAATAATTGTTTGTATTCATCCAAACAAACAGATACGCAAGGAACACAGCCAATAAATACACTATTGAACATCATCCTTTTACAAGAAGGCCTTGAGAAAAAAAGTATTCGGAAAATACTTGATAAAAAAACGAACTGAAAGTTTCCTTCGCTGCAGTACTAATAAAAGCTTTACTGCAGAGCTTAAGAATTCTCAGATTAGCTGGAAAGGTATGTGCTTTGCAATAAAATAGAGCAATACCATTGTTTGATGAACGCCCGTAATGCGTGTTTTCTACCCATATAAAAGTTCGCTCGTGCGCGGCAAACTTCAAAGCAAGCAACCCTGTGCGTAGCCTAGCCTCAAACTCCACACCATGTTCTGGTTTTCTATCGAGTACTTTTTTCCTACCAAATAAAGAGTTTTTCCAGCACACAAAACATCTCCGCGTTGAATTTTCCCATTTAGCATCGAAATCACTTGAGGATGTGGTGACCGACAAGCAGGAACATACTTGAGCAGTTGGGGATTTGTAACCTCTGTAGGCGGCAGTTCTCGTCACTGAAAGACTTCATGAGACTCAGGCGGAACACGGAGTGTTCTTACTTGCAGTAGCCTTCATGCACTCAAATAAATTGAAAACAGCGATAGCTAAGATACGCTGGAAATGTTTTTAGTAACAACTTTCTGCTAGCGCTGCACAGAATGGTTGTAAGCACACTTTTACACGATACAGTTAGAAAGTTAGCGATAACAATTGGTATTCCTTTCCATACTGTGATCGATTACGATTACCATTTACTGCTCCCCGAAAGTAATTGAGCAATACCAGAAAAGTAATTGACTAGTTTTACTTTACTTCCCTCCCTACATTTATTACTATGCAAAAGTACAGTAAGTACAACGAGATGGCCTGATTTTCCAAATGCGTCGCCTGCCGCATTCCACCTGTTGGTTATCATCACAAGCATTACCTTTGAGAAAATGTATTCGGCTCTATTCATCGCTTATTATTATTTTTTGTGAAGACAAATTTAGAAATAAACATCGTTATAGGTCTGACCAAAAACGTTTCTGGGTTAAGACTTATTTTCAACAAACGTGTGGTGAATATGTTTAAACAACACAGTGGGTCATAGATACTGCGCTGGGATCGCTCTCTCACTGGGCAATTATTTATGTTGCGCGCTAGCGCCGATGGCCTCCTCGACTCCTCGGGAACTACTGATGAGAGAACGGAAGCAAGCGACACAGCAATGTCGCGACCTCCGGGCGACACGCCGTAAATGTATTCAGAAACAGTTGTGCGAGTGACAAGTGATACGTACACCTGCTGTTCACCGTGTCCCCACGCTCGATATCTGCGCAGTTTAAAAGGATAAGTGAACAGGCCAAGGGTAACAAAAACAAGGCAAAGAGGGAGGCTCGAAAGACGGGTGACGCTCCCTAAGTACCGGCGCGACACCGTGGCGCCTTAGTTTAACTCCCCACACTTTACTGGGTTGGGGAATGGGGCTGGGGCTGGTGCGGGCGTCTTCAGTACGGCACTTGTCTGCTTCTGCCATGCTCTCCGAGAAGCATCGCATGTGTGGTAATCAGTGACGCGTACTTTAGGAACAAAGAGATGGAGCGGGGGAAAATAAAAGTAGAGAGAAGGTGGTAGCAAGAGAAGACGAGTTCGGAAACAAATACAACTAATAGAATAGAGACACGAGATGTTGGGAAGCTCGCCTCGAATCATACTTCAAAGAATAACAAGGAAGCGCGAAGCAAAAACACAAGAGCAAAACGTTGCATACTAGAAGGAGGACGATCGAAACAAGATGTAGTAAGGGTGAAGGAAAGAAACATTGACGAGATCCGTTGCATATACCGCCTCTTCGCGGTTGAATAACACGTCCCTAAACACAGTACAAAGAAAACCTGCCTCGGAGATAGAGTGCAAGAAAAGGCGCCGCAACGGCAGATGTGTAGATAAAGATTCGTTCAAGAGCCATTCGGTCGATGGAGAGTGTAGAACACAGAAATGAGTGGCGAATGAATAAAACAGCGGCGACGCGTGAACAGGTTCACTGAGACTAGTCTACAGCATTGGTTGTGTTTTTATTCTTCGATTATTTCTACCATAGGGGAAGCCTGCCTTAAGAGAGACGTCTCAATAGTGGCGTCGCGGATCTGAGGCATACGTTAAAAAAGAGAGAGAGAAAAAAAAGACAGGAGCGCATTGACAAGTTGTTGGTGCTATTCATCGTCGGTGATTTTGTTTGGGTCCTCTTCACTTTATCATGTGTAATGTAACTGTTCCCGCTTTGTAGGTGTTCTTATTGTCACAAGTCTATCTTAAAGGAATTCTAACTCGAAGGATTTATACTGAGCAATATCGATGAGGCTAGTAGATTTTGTTTTCTTTTTTGACCCAATATAACGTCCCGCCCACATTAAATACAACCAGAGCCTTTGAAACGCCGATTTACAGTCTGCGTCTCGGTACCGCGTACCCAAAACCCTTTCTACATAAAATTTAAAGAACTGATAGTGCGGAATGCACTTGTGGCCACACTGATCAAGATGTACAGCATCTTCTGCTAGAATGTCCGCGACACGACACACACAGACAACTCTTAGCACTTGATTTAGTGGCCTTAGATCGCCGGCTCTTCAGCCTCAGGAAGATATTAGGTCCTTCCCCAACATACTCATTGCAAAGACGAGTGTTATGGGCCCATAAAAGATTTTCAGGAGCGAGCAATATACTCGGAAAATAATGAATAGAGTGTTTAAATGTGATAGCGCATTGTATGTGTTTCTTTTACCCTACTTTAGCCAATCCAATGCCTGGTTCCGTTAACTTCAAAAGACTTTAATCCGAGATATCTGATGTTCCTATATTTTAGTCTAGCTAAGGGACCGGATTTTGTGTTTACTTAAGTGCACTTATGTGACTAGACTGTGTTGCTATGTTACGGAGTTAACTTTCAGTTTTAGTGCGGCATTAGACTGCTTGCGTGAATGGAACTTGTGTTTTTATGATATCGAATTGTCTTTCAGTTATAGTGGGATATTAGTGTACTTATATTAGCTAAATTTGTTTTGTTAAGATTTCACTATTTTTGTTATGATTTATTCGTTTGTCTTAAATTTCTATGTGAAAAGGAGGGGCCGGCGCCAATTAAAGGCGACAACATCTCCTAAACACCATATAAGAATAATAAAAAAAAAGAGACTAGCACGCTCCGTGATGTGTCGAAACTTCTTTCAGAAAGCGAACAACCACTGAATCATGGGCAGAAGTAAATCAAAACATTGCATGTGCGCTTGAGGAATAAAGTAGATGCGACGTAGATTTATAAAAATATATATCTGTATGCAAGGTGGCGAAGACCAATGCCAAAAAATTTGAATGCAATGTCGTGCCTGATTGCTAATACAAAAAAACTTTCGCCAAGAACATGGCCCAGTAAAATAAAGAAATGACGAAAACGGAGCTGTGAATGCGCATATGTGCAAGGTGGTTCCTTTCCTTTATTTTGTCATGGTTTGCGCAATAACTCATTATATTTTTTTTATAAATTTTGTTACAAGATTTTTCGTCATTGACGAAATCGCCCCGGGAAAAGCGCGGGGACAATTGGGAGCGGGCATAGTAAAAAAACACAACAATATAGGTACCCAACAGTAGGTTCACGTTTCGATGGGTCCAGTACATGGCAAATCCCGATGTAACCACAAACCATGTAACCACCAACTCTATTGTTACAGACCATAAGGCTACTATATGAAAAAAAGAAAAAAATTACGGCAGGACCGATCTAGCGATGGATGTCGACGGCAATACGGTTAGCGTAAAGCAATATAGCGACACATCATAGTACAGGAGGCAAGGTTATATAAAATATTCCGTGGTGATCATCAGACTTCCTTTGCTTCGGCTACCTGCGGCATACACTCTTTTCGGTATCGGCCCGCTTTACTATGGCTGATGCTTGTATGGTCGCTCGTGAACGTAAGGGCACGACCACTACTTTATGACGATGAGAGAATGACGAAGGTGCAATGGCGTCGGTGCAACGGCAGAAATGAAATCACAATGGGATGTCTATCCTCATATGATGACGATGGTATAACGACTGTTACGTTTCGCGCCAGGCGTGCCGAAAGGATCAGACAAGTTCCGGGTGAACGACGTTTATCGACCCATGCTTGTGGGTTGAGGCTCGCCAAGAAAGAGGGGGCCGCTAGCAAGGGGCACTCTGCTTTTAACACTTAGTGGAGCATGCGCACTTCGCAGAGTGCTCTTATCAAGATGAGCGCCAGCCGACGCAACTACGACGGCATTATTACAATGAGATTACGACGAGCTTCTGATGACGTCGTGACGATGACAATATGATGGCCACTGAATAACGAAGCTGGAATGGTGTTAATGGCACGACCAAGACAGCACGACGACGATGGTATAACGGTATGGCAGCGACTGTCTAATGCAAACGCGATACGACGATGGCAACAAAAAAGTGGAATAATCATGATTGTAAGACGACACCATGGTTACGATGAATGACGAAGAAGGAATTAGGTCCACAAAACGACGAAGGTGATATGGCGACGGCGGCATATCACCTTAGGACTACGATGCAACGACGATGGTGTCACTACTAGGAGCACAAACTTAGTGGGTTTTAATGGGACGCTGTGTTGTGAACCTTCAACAGCGTCTGCTTGTAGTTCGAACCTGGTTGACCATCGGAAAAGGTTCATCAGGGAAGACGAGGTGATGTAAATACAAACAACAGACGTTTAATAAATTGTTACGTGTGACCGGCGCACTCCAAGAAAAAATAAATATAAACACGTTCCGTGTGCGTGCACTTGCACGGAAGGGAAGATGCGACCACATCTGGTGGCTCGCTAGCTTTCTTATACCCTTCACCATCCTGGCATGCTCATTCTTTGCCGCCCCTTGGTAGAGCGCCTTGTCAGAACACGTCCGGTCAACCGAGACGGAAGGGCACGGGAGGGAATCGGCGCCTGGCGTATAGGGGGTAGAGTGTCGTAAAGAGAACAGTAGGTTTTGTACATTCCGCGCTTAATACCGTCGCACACACCCGACGGACAAGTCCGTTCATGTTGACGAGCGTGATGCCTAGGCATGTGGTGTCCCACGCGTTTGGCGTTTGTTCCATTAGTTGCCTCATAAAGGGAACAGCAACATGGTCCAACTATACGATGGTTCGAACCACTGGCTCTTTGTAGAAGATGTGACGACGACGATATGATGAGAGTCAGGTCACGAAGCTTGAATGACGACAAGGGAGCGACGAGCAGAAGGAGAACAAGGCGAAGGCAGGAGCCAAAGTTTCGACAAGTGACCTTGACTTCAAAGCAACGAAGAAGACAAGTCCATTTGCGAAACTATGGATCCTGCTTTCACCTTGCTCACGTTTTGCTCACCTTCTTAAATTTCCATCTCCCGCCTTCCCCGTGTTTTCCCTGGACAATGGAGTGAGAAAGATGACCAAGAGCACACACATGGTGGTCCAAGCTTGGACCACTAGGTTATTGGACCAATGAATCACTGTGTCACAGGACAACTAGGACCAGTGGGTCGGCCCAAGATAGATAGACAATTAGATAAGGTCAAAATTCCTTAAGTAGGCAAACAATGCTAATCGCATTAAAAAGAAAGAACAAGTTCGGCAGGCAGTGGAAGGACCACGTGGGGGAGGTGAACCGTAACTTGGAGGAGGGGTGCGATGAAGGCAGTAAGCAGTAACAACCCTCTTTCTCCAATTACACAAATGACTTGGTAGCGTAGTCGAACGAAGAGACGGCACATGTGCTTCCGAATAACTGCATAAAAAAGAGAGGGCACTTGATCTCGATACGTATGTCATACCAAACGCAAATGTAGGCGGGGGGGGGCGGGGGGGCGGGGCGGCAGCACCACGAAAAAAAAAATACTTAGTGATTGATCGAAGTTTCTATAACACATGCGATACTTTTACGAGCGTAACATCTCAATAGTGTTAGCCAACTGCCTCACGTGGAGTAAACAAAACAGATAAATTGAATGAATAATTACAATATTTGACGTTACCAAAACATTGAATGGCGAACAATGGCCCCCTTCCTCTTCCCCACGTGCTCAGGGTCAATTGAATTACAAACACGTGTTATTAACGTAGCAACTACAACGCCATTGTTGGAGCGTTGGTCTAACCAAAATAATTGAGGGACGATTTTTCTCGCTTTCCTCATTTTTTTTAAATTTTCACAGAGACCGTACATCTGCGATTAGCTGCAGCTGCAACAACACTTCTTGGATAACAAAAACTGAGCACTCAGAGAGCAGACATAAAATTATTGAAGGCTGTAGCGCTCTGTGAATGCTAAACAAGATGTCTCGATGTTCATACTCACCGGAAAGCTAGTCACCCTTTAAGTACGCAGAACTGTTAGCCGAGAAATTAGGCAATTGATTTTAGAGTTAATAACGCACAGATGGAATAAGTACAGAAGTAAGTTATCGCGTATACCTGAGTTCCCGTGAAAACGCGAGTGCTCTGAAAGTTCAATGCTTATAGAAGCGCACAGTTAGCATAGCAGCTGTAATCTAGATTTAAGATTAGATGTCCTCATCCTAATCCATCGCAATAATTTCACTCCCTTTCCCGCTTCCCCTGTGCAGACTAGCAGAATAGAACGCACCAGCTTGGGTGAATAAAAACTCTCTCTCTCTCTCTCTCTATCGAAGATCAGATGGTTCTTTAAGTCTAGACTATCAGGAAACTGCATGCGCTAACCCAGGTGGAAACGTTACTTTCCGTATTTTGTGCTGTCTTGTTAATCCAATCGGCCATACACACCGTTCACGCAACAAAATGCTATGAATCTCGATCCACAACAAAACTGAAAGACGTATAAGAAATGGAAGAGGGGAAACGGTGCATAAAAATACGCATCAAGCAAAAGTTCGTGCCCAGCCCTTCTATAGCCAACAGTAAACCGCCAACGAAATCGGCTGCTTTGCGCTAAAGACGACAAACAAGATTAAAAAAAAAGAACATGGCGGACGACACGTGTCACCCATTCTTGTTTCTATATTTCTTCATTCTTGCCGATTGAGAGAATGTCCTTCGGTAAACAATAATCCAGCGCTATAAGTTCTAAAACATCAGGCACTGCAAGGCGTACAGGGTCGGGTTAGGAGCCTGTCTCTGCGTGTAGACAATTCGTTTTCGTTCACTGCTTTTCAAACATGTTCTTGAGAAAGTTAATCTCGTCCTCGACATGTCTGCTTGCGTTCGCTGTAGTAAGATATAAAATCGAGAAAGAAATTATCGGTGAACTACTGCTACATGTCCTTTTCCCGAGAAAAGAAGCAAGAATCTGTGCCCTATCACGAAGATACTTTGGTGTTTCGCTGACGAAACATGGCCCCAGCAAAACATGGCCCGAGGCCTCAAACCTTTCATCAAGGAGCATGCTAGCTCGTTGAAAAGACCGAAATGAGCTCTTACAGTGCTACATGTCTACTTTCCTTTTTCTTTTGGTTTGAGTTATGTATGGACACATGTTCGTGAACACTCTATAGTACAACTTATTTCACGGTAGCACGGAAAGTGATCTCGAATCCTTGAAGCCACCAGTGCGATGCGTTCCCCGGTGGAATTGGAAACCTCAATTTTTTTTCGTTAAGGCATTATGAGGAAACTTCAGTCGTGCCTTTATTGTTGCAGGAAAGGACGGTATTTACGCCGACCTAAATCTAAGTACGCGAGCGTTCTTCATTTCGTCTTGATTGAAATGTGGCCACCATCGCCGGCAACCAAACCAGTGACCTCGTGCGCAGCCGTAGTACGTCGTAAGCACTGCGTCACTGAAGAAGATGAAGTCTCATGTTCGCCTTTTTGGGACAGCAGTTGGTACACCTTAGTGGTGCTACCTAACGAACACCGGTTAATAATCGGGGCAAGCTAAATATTGCTGAATGAGTGAGCCCAATGGAAAACTATCCTGTAAAAACATAAGTCTTGTGAATTCGATCTGTGGGGCGATGATTAGTGACCGTTAACTGTGCAGCACAATATAGTTGCATGAATGGCTGCTATGACGATAAAAGCAAGTTATCACAAGTTTTATTGATAGCGATTGGCTTACCATTATTTAGTGACTACACTTTTTATGTGGTAACATCATTAAAATTGCGTGCTTTTCAATGTGGAGCTACAGATGCGCTACTTGTGGCATATATTTAAAGGATCCGCAAGCTCCAAGGAAAGAACAATCTCAGCCATCTAGACATAAGATCCTTACACGAAACTAGCACACTCTGCGAGTTAAAGTTCTTTTTTCTAATTTTTTCCAATTATCAATGTATAGCGTAAATGTAGTTTTGCCTGCAGTTCAGACAGGTCGGTAAATTTCCTAGGTATGTGAATTTGAAGTCATGACTCGGCAGCCTTTTTAACGCTATGTTGGGCCAAATAATAGTACAAACGCTACACTCGTACATTAGAATGTCACACCAAGGGTATGCAACACACCTAATGCAATAGGTGTCCCTAACATTGCGTGGAAAAGCGAGATAATGCGATGGGGAAATAGTGAAGCATCGATGATTACCCTGAAATAAACTGAGGACCCCCGTTATTCTTTGCATGCCATGTGTAGAATTACCTTCCCTAGGTCTCAATAAAATTTGGTCGCTGTCGCGGTAACGTTTTCGCCATATCGATAGGATGTGCATATTGTGCTGGTTAAGCGAAGCCTTGGAACTTCACAATAGCGAGAATAGAAAAATTAATATTGTCCTCATTTGCTTCCTCGCCGGGCTAAACCACAACTTGCAGGACCTAACAAATTAGAGCATGAAATGCGTGGCCGAAATGGAACTTACTTTAATGCGTTTGCATTAGGATCGTCAAAGTGGAATGAAGTATGTGTATGTATACTGCCGGTTATGTAGTCGAGGTAGAGAGTGGATGGGAAAGCTTGAGAAAGCATGTCTATGTATGTGTCATATATATATATATATATATATATATATATATATATATATATATATATATATATATATATATATATATATATATATATATATATATATATATATATTTATATAACCAAATGTTTAAGCTAATTACCCTATGTCCCATGTTGCAATTTACAAATTCTAGCTCTGGAGCTTGCAAGGCAGATCCACTTGGAACGAATTCTCAGGATGACAACAGCTTCGAGATATTAATTCCAGAACTTTGCGGAGAAGTGCACTGGCGTTCCTGTTTCTTGTCATTATTCAGCAGAAGTTTTTTTTTTCACTCCAAATCATATCGGATAATCGGAACACCATCGATATTCCTGTTCGAAGATTCTGCATTTGGCTGCGCTTCAGTAGTTAGTATTTTATCTAGCCTTTCTTTCACCCGAATGAGACTGATGCTGCGCCACTAAATATCAAAACCTACTTGTGGTGCTAGAATATTATAATATTGGGAGGCCTACAGAGTTAGTTCATGTCTGTGCAGCAGCTTTTCTTGAAAAACAGTTTCACCAATTCAGTACTCGGTGGAGCACTTTTGAAACAGAAATATCAGATAATTAAGAAATGCGTTTACACGTTAACGTTCAAATTTTCTATGCCTCAATTCGAAGGCATTAAACATGCAGGCACGTGCGATCACAATGAACCAACTAAGTAGCTATGTCTCAGTCATGGATAACACAAGCCTTGTTAAACACCCAATGAGTTGCATTCACTTTCTCCATTGAGGAAATGTGGTCTTGTAAAGTTTGCTCTGTTTTAAGCGACTCAAAGTTTTGCGGAGGTTGTTCAATCCAAGGCGGTAGCGCTTATATCTTTAAACCCGAAATAATAAACAGGCTCAGGATTTATATTCCTCAAACCTTTTCAGATGCAGCCCTGCCGGTTCCTTCTCCATGCGGCATTACTTTGCCTCTTCGCAAACTCCGGACACAAGATGACCACACAAAAGGGTGGAATACGTCACCTAACATAAAGCGTCTGTTCTGAGAACGCGTTGAAATATGGGGACATTTTTATTTCTTAAAGGCTCGCTCGCTTTTGAGAGTTCAGCGTCTATGGGCGGACATACGAGCTGACCAGATGACGAAATGGAGGAGATGCAAAAGAATTTATCCTCTCTGGGTTCCCAGCTTCTCGCTCTTCCTCAGCAATGGTCGTTGCTATTTTCTAAGGACTTGCGCGCCGCATCGCATTTATGAGCAGGTAGCCGAAGAGCGGAATCCTGCGTGGCACATAAAGCACATCGCCGGGGATCCAGGCTCGCAAATGCAGCTTCGGCCGACAGCGGCTGCCGACTGCTGCCACTCCATCTTCGAAGACGTGGTAACATTGCAGGCTAGCCTACCGAAGCAAGCAGGCGCGATAGCGCACGCAAGCCGATGTTGTGCGACGACTGCTATCACTCTTTTGATACTTTCTCCTTTATGTTGCCACTCGAGAAGATGAGAAAACAAGGGCACAACACCAAAGCCCCATTGTTCTTTCTCAACAACATCCGTACCGCAAGCGCACGTTCTACGCATTTATCTCAATCCCCATACCTTTAGATTTAATTTCATTTTTTTAGATGAAACACTCACATTATGACAAACGTTCACAATGCACTCTCTCCGAAGCATTTTCACCGAGAGACCGAGTCCTTTGCAGCCTATATACGAAAAGAGATTGTAAGGTAACAGTGATCCGGAAATGCGACAGAATTGATGGAAAGCAAGCCGCTCGACAACAAGGGGCGCAAGATATGGGGAACGTTTCTTTATTATGCGAATGTTCCTCCTTCTAAGATCTAGAAATATTAACTTTCGCATTTGTTTTCGCCCAAGTGTTTACACTTGGGGAAACAGCGTCCGGATCATGTTTCTAAGCCTCTTCTGCAGAGTGAGTATGCGCCTTCATGCGTCAGGTACGCTGCTGCATGCTCCTTGTTTGTCTTATATAAAGTGTTCAACAAAACGTCCCCCCAGTGACGTTGAAGACTGAGAAAAAGGAACACATTGATGTCTCGGGATCTGCACAGGTCCCTCATTAACATTCAGCCAGTCATTGCACGATCTGCTTATTAATCCTTCAGCACTCGTCCTAGAAACTAAAACAACACACGGAACTATTGTGGTAAGGAGCGAGGGAGAAGAAAATTGTATTGCGCAAAGTCTGATCACGATACTTATAAAAATTCAAAAGCGCAGCAGCGTAATCCATTTACGCATCCTGTTTACAAGACTTGCTGCGGACGTGAATAACAAAAACGATCGGCTCTTCCGAAATAAAATGCTTTAGTTGATATTGGTACATATGTTTTAACAAAACCGAGGCACTAGCAATACGGAGAAATTCACAGGCAGAAAAAGGCAAAAGCAAGTTTGACTTTCCAGTCAGGGGGGGAAGACAGCCGTGGCGAATAACAGCGTGAACCTCTTATCTTTCTGTCCGCCACATGTATTCTTTTAGTCTGGCAGTCATGATTATCGCACTTTCTTTTCCATTTCTTGTAACACACACACACGCGCACACACACACACACACACACACACACACACACACACACACACACACACATACACACACACACACACGCGCGCGCGCGCGCGCGCACAGACACGCACACAAACACGCACATGCAGACGCACGCACACCCACACACACACACACACACACACACACACACACACACACGCACACACACACACACACACACACACACACACACACACACACACACACCTATTTACCGCCGTTGAACACTACGAGGTAAAAGCAAGCACAGGAACGAAAATTACCAGGGGTTTAATGAAAAAGAGCTCATCATGCGTTTAATTACCACTTTAAAGACGAGAAATATAAATAGAAAAAAGTTTATCTTCTATCTAAATATGCAAAACACATAAAAATACCCATAATCGATAAAACGCAAAGATAGTTCGCGGAATTTTTTTTCAGTGATAGGGGGAAAAGTCCAGGCTGGAATCTGGAAGTTGGCTTCACCCTAAGTGACCTGAGGCTCCGTATTCAATTTGTATAGACAGCTTACATTATACGTGGCCACAGGTAACGTACAACATTTAACTTGCTTTACATCACATTTGTGACTGACCCCACTGCAGCTGGATATGTTGCATCGGCCTGTCTCCTCTGACCTTCCTTTCAAAAGACAGTAAGTAGCGTGCCAAAACTTCTTCCTAGTCCAGTGCTCCTGCTCTAACCCAGCAAATGACGCTTCCTGCCTGTCATTCAGTGTTGGCCAAAGACGTTTAGCCAGAAACTTCATACTCAATACTGAAACTTGGCAAGACAGAGAGAAATAGAGAGAGAAAACAGTTATTGCAACCATCGAGATCCATGCTTTTGAGATCCACAAGCAAATATTATATATATATATATATATATATATATATATATATATATATATATATATATGTATATATTTGCTGTGTTGCGTGTAGAGCAACACTGGTTGCTGCGTGTAGGGCAACACGTTAAACGAAGAAGCCGCGGGACTCTTGCGTGACCCGGCTTCTCCTGATATCAACAAAGACAGCAAAACGAGAGCGCTCAGGATGGGTCTTACTCTCTTTATAGTTTTTCGATTCCTGGTACGCCACGCCAAATGTCATTTCCTTATATTTCTGCTACCGCTGCGAACCAAAGTCCGAGTGAAAGAGCAAGCAAACGCTTGAGGTGAGAGCGCAGAGAACAAAGAAGAATGAAATGGAATGTGCTCGAGGGGGACAATGGTATGGAGAGGGCTCTGGGCTCCAATCACTACGTATCAGCTGACGTCTCAAGCAGACGAGACAGCGGCCATAGCGAGGTAGCGATGGCGCACTGAGGTTCTGAACGTCCGGAAATATAACTTCATGGAGGAGAACGTGGAACTGGCTGAAAAAAGGCAACTCATAAGCTAATACTTAAGGAAAGAATTACGCGCAAAAGAATGCAAAATGTGGAATTCCTTTCGAACCCGATGGATTCTCTCTATGTATGGAATTTTAAGCCCAGCCGTGATTGCAACGAATTCCTGTAAAGTAGTAGCCAGGTAAGAGGCATGGTGTTGCCTACTTGAATAGACATGCGCCGGCAAGTGCTCCTTTTAGATGCGAAATTGCTATCAACGCCTTTAATTCGGGTACCTAAACATACATAGAACATGTCTACAGAGTCACCATATAGAAGGCCGAATGTTAGAATTAGAACGAAGTTTCATACACCAAAATGTTGATAGAATGGTTTTGAACTACTCGTGTATCCTGTATCAACGTAGTGTCATGAGGACTTTCGTACAGGGAGGCATGTTCTAGGCAGTGAAGCGGAAAATCTTAGAAGTGCCGGGTCTAGACAAATATCTGCTGTCAAAGAAATTAGAATATCAGATGATACAGTCATTCTACACCCACTCTGAAACATTATTACTAGTGTAGTCGCGGAAATAAGTAATAGGGTATACATTACAGGGAGAATGATGTAAGCGTCGGAGAGACAGCAAACACGCATCGACTAGTACTCGTATGTGTTAACTGTCCGTACACGCGTTATGTATGCGCGGTCTCCTAGTGGCACTTACTAGTCAGTGTCAAAGAATGCAGTGGCGACACTTCCAGTTGTATTTCGATATATAAAGCAAAGCCACACCGGAATAAAGATTTCATATGATATATAAGGTAAGTTATTGAGATAGTACATCACACGGGAAAGCACGTAGTAGCAAAGAAATACTTAAGCTAGAACTATTCAACTCTTCATAAGAAGAGGTGCCAGCCGTTCAGCACGCTGGTGCGAGAGTGAACATGACTGCACAATACCACACGAACGAAAAAAAAAAGGTAAATATGAACCTAATTTATTTAACGCACCTAAGTAAATTGCCGCTTGAGTCCGTTAATAATGGTAACAGAGGCTGCGCGGCCGTTAATAGCTGTTAATTGCTACGCTTACTGACGCGAACGATTAGAGAATAAGAAAGAGTTAAAAGTCACTTTAAAAAAAATCAAAGTATTACTACGAAGGCGCAAAAGTGCAACTCTCTGCAAAGAAGTCAGCTTCTGGAAAAAAAAATTGTCTGAAGTACGCGTACATTAAAAGGCACACATGTAAGGTATGTATCGGTAGTTGAATGGATTACCATTTGTTAGTATACATATATATTGTTTCTATATGTTCCACTAAATAGAACCAACCATGCACTTGTGAATTAAAAGTGCATAAAAAGGATAGTACAACGATCTCCTTAGCATTTATATTTTTAATTCAGCATTTGTGTGGTTCGGTTTCTTGAAAGCAAACATTTCACTCTACATTTCAAAACTCTAATCATTCTGCAATATATGTATACGGCGTGAGAACGTCATCAGAATTTTTTTAATTTGCTCAGCACGAAACATTAACGCAAAAATTTTAGGCAGAGGGAGGAAGTCATCTTGACGATGTGTTCCAGCTCAAGAAATAATATTCAGCTGTTTTGTTGGCAAGCTGGGACGACTTCAGGATTCCAAAATCAAGAACTTAGAAATCGCTTCATGCCGCACAAGAGGGTGCCATTAACTTAAAAGCCATGCTAAATCCTTGCTCATGAAACACTTCGACGTAGTGTAACGGAATTTAAATTTTCAAAATGGGAAAAAGAAAAGAAAAAGGAAAGCAAACAATCAATTAAACATGAAGCTTTTACACATGAAGAAGCCGCATTTATTATACATAACTCTCAAATCCGTGGTTCCTTGAAAGGCCTCGTGGCAATAACAATGTACAAAACGTGCCACTAGTCTATGGTTACAGAATTTCTCGTTGCATAGAAAAGAGGGCTTATTTGCCTATGAATGCTACATCCAACTTCAAATTGAGGATTGCAGTGCGAACTCTGCATTGCGTGTTTTTCAATGCAGTCGTAAATTTCAGTTTGTGCGTCTGAATTACGAAGAAATCCAGTTTTTCTAGCAAACTTGTGGTTCGTATTCATTTGCTCGCAGTTGTGAACAGGGGAGATATACAGTCTTAATGTTTCAATGCAGTCTTTCTGGTTGAGTCCTCCCCCACTCCCGCATTTTCTTACCGGGTATGTTTGTAGTCCCTTTCGTGGGCCGGATATAGTACAGGCTACAAAGGTGCGCCGATCTCGAAGGTAGATTTCGTACTGGTGGCACAGGGGTTCCCCGTAGTATCGGTTATTGTGGTACCACAGAGTGGTACCGGTGAAATTGATACCGGCTGCACATGTGGTATCGGTACCTGTGGCACCACTGGTGTCGGCACCAATTATACCACCATGGAGTACCACTGCGTTGTGGGTGTACCGCTGCGCGGCAGTACCGATGGTACCTATGGTAGGGGAGCGTTCTCTCACTGTTCCCTCGTGTCAGCTTGGATTTTGAGACGCTGTCGTTGAAACGTGGCGGCCCTAGTCGAAGAAGCAGGCGTGTCGTTTCATACACTGTGGGCTTTTCCGAATAAATTATGATTCCTACACCTGATAGTTAGCTGAACTTGCTGACGAAGGCTGTTTTCATGTATTTCAACTGGAGGCTGAATCGTCGCCCAACTTTGTTTTACAGCGAAGATGTATATGGCTAGCCAATTCACGCGTCCGTCCGTCCGCACGGCTGTCGGTCGCCTGTATGCCGAAAACTTCTCCGGCGCAAACCCACACTTATGCACGAAAAAGAAAAGAGAGAAAGAGGCGCGCGAGTAGCCAACACCCCCTAGATAGCACAAGGCCTGTTCACTCCGATTCATGACGGCACGCTACCTAGCCCGAAATTTCCATTGACAAGGCTGCCGAGATGAAAGCGGTTACTTCAACATCAGGGAGCTAGCATTACGACTTGTAGCTTGCTTTGGCAAGCCAACGCTCCGTGAAGCCATCCTATCGTGTACTAGAATACGGTCGAGTGGGGCGAGAGGCCGCAGCAGCTCATGTTTTGCAGTGAGGCGCCCGACGACGACAAATACTGCAGCGGCGCTTGGATAGAGGTAGATCGGGCCGCATCAAGATCATGTCGTTCGAAACTGCTGGCGATTCCCTTCAGCGCGGTCGTTCGTACTGCTTCGCTGTTCGCGTCTAGACCACTCAAATTGTGTTCCTAATAGCATAGCGAAATTGTATATGGCTAGATGGGTCGTGCATCCGCCCATGCTTCTGTCTGTCGCCTATACGCCGAAAACTCCTCCGGCGCAACCCCATGCGCATGCGCGAAAAAACAAAAAATAGAGAAAGAGAGGCATGCGATTACACAACTCCACCTAGATAACAAGGCCTGTTTACTCCGATTCATGACATCAAGCTACCCGGCCCGACATATCGATTGACAAGGCTGCCGAGATGAAAGCGGTGATGTCAAAATCACTGTTGCCAACTTGGGAGCAGCCCCATTAGCTCATATGGCAGTCGGACTAGGTAACATGACGTCGCGGATCAGAGTGAAAAGGCCATGTGCTGCCTAGGTGGTGTTGGCTTAGCTGCGCCAGTAGGGACATCGTTTCTCTCCGTCGCAGCCTAGCGCATGCGCAGCAGTTTCTCTGCGGCTCCCAAATGGGTAGGCCGTGCGTCATACGTAGTCCTAAGGAGCAGGCAGCTTTCGATGAACAGTGCCGTGGGCAGAACCGCGAACGAACTCGTCTAAGCTGCGCCGATGCTGCAGCACTGGCACAAGAACAAGGTGGTGCGGCCGAGCGCAACCAGTAACTGCATAACAAGGATTCAGCAGCCTACCAAGCATTCGTTTAATGAATGCTCGCGATTAACCCAATGATAAACACAGGGGTCACGCGTTTCAGCGTCGCTTGTTAACCATCTGTATGAAGTACATGGGCGGCGATTTTTTATTATTGTTAAGCATATCATGCTGGACGCAAACGCTCTCTACAACTTACCTAATTAGGCCACCATGACTGCATGCACCCACTAAACTGCTGTGCACAAGCATCTGAGCTGAAGTTTATCACACAAGTGTAAGCTCTTCTTTGTCACTCCCTATATTTACGGATTTCCACCAGCTACTCAGAAATAAGCTTGCGACGAGTACAGATGCTGCGTTGCTCTCGACAAAACAAGGTCACACTGCATGCGTTAAGTCACGCAACCAAACAAGAAAACCAAAAGGGGAAGCAAATGGCGAAGCAAACGAGGTTGCGTTTCCAGAGCGATCCTCCGTCCCCATTTGCGTGCACCATGCACGAACCATCACTCCTTTTAAATCAGCTATCAGGCTAATTACTACCAGACGGAAACAATATGACATTGGTTTATTTGCAGGGGAGGGGGGAGCAAGCGCGCTCCACAGAATGCCGGAGACGAGGACAAACATGAATCAGAGGTATTAATCGGGAAAAGTCCGAAAAAAAAGAGTTTCGGGAACATTGCGAAACGGAAGCCGCTATTACTAACGATCTAGCACGCTAGATTCATCGACTATTCCGCACGAGGAAGAAATTCGAGGGGCGTCGAGCTGTATGCTTCATTGCCGTTATCCTGCATTTCTTCACTAGAGAAGCAAACACACAAATAGCTACAAGGACTAAAAAAGTCCGCATTTTTCGCGTGCATCAGCAGACAATTCGCTTTTGCTGTATCCCTGCATTCGCTCTCATTCCGATTTGCCTAACTCTCTCTCTCTTCCCACACTTTCCTCTCTCCAATTCTCCTCAAATATGAATAAGGAGCAACGTTTCATGCGGACGTTCATCAACGCCAAACAGAACAAGTTCTTTCCTTCGATCGATTCATCGCCCACAGTCACGTCTATAGGGAAGCTGAAGAACAACTAAAAACGATCCGCGATTCTGCAGACGTGAGTTGCTTTTGTTGCCGATCTCTGTAGAGCACTTCTCTGTCACGCAAGTCGGGATGAGATTGAGGGATACGCTTTCGTGCGAGTGCTATTGTGAACCGCCAGATGAGGCTAAGCAGGCGAATAGCAGCCGGGAAAAGGCACACTGGAAAAGCCGCTGTAAGGAGAACCAACTACCCACTCAAACTTCAGTCCTTAATGACCCGTCTTCATGCTGTTCGCCTTAGCATCGGTTAAGAACCTAATAACCAGCACCTTTTTAAAACAAAGGCCGCATTTTTACCCCTTGCACTGCAAGCAATCCTTCTTGCTCTGCATAGCACGCTGCACTGTTAGGTGCATGAAGCTGGAAAAAAAACTTGGACAGCATAAGATAATTTACAAATGCTCATTAACTGGTACTCAAATGTTTAAGGAACCAAAGAACCGGCAATCAACGTTAGCGATACTTCGTGAGGCTGTGCGATAGGTTGCGTAGACAAAAGAAGCGCGTGGCAAGTGCTGGGGTCAATGCTACCTCTTTGCTTTTGGGCTTAGGCAATGGCGTTTACTCACTTCATCAGTGAAAGCGCTCTTCTAATTATTTCCGGTTAATATATTATCTTATTCAAGTAAAACTTAGGATAATAACAACATGCGAAATTTTTTTTAGTTACTCTGAGAACGATGTTTAACTTCAGACGTTAGGCGAATCTCAACAAAAAATAGGCGATCTCATTGTCCTTACCTTTTGGTGCTTCTGGTCTGCTTTGGAAAAACATGGCTGGAAATGCATAAACGTGGCTCATCAGTGGTTGTCAGCAGCTGATTCTACAGAGAAAGAACAAACAGTATGCAACACAAAATGTTTTCCAAGGTATGGTTTGTAATCATCTTCTGTGAAATGGCGAACGACTCTCTTATTCATACGTATCGTTCGCACAGCTTAATACAAAACGTCGAAGTGAGAAAAGCTGGAGAGCCGGGCGCCGCGTCTCATAAATGTTCCCGAGCAAAGCCGCAGTCACATCCCATTGCCGAAATGCACCACTGAAATTAATTCCCTTTACATCGGCTCGTATGTATTAGCCGCTGCTCTGATAATCACACTCGAGCCCGAGCGTCCACAAATAAATTTTTCGTGAGCGGACTTTGCAGCAATGCAACAGGCGGCCCGCTTTCTTCAAGACCAGCTAACTGCAAATCTCGTGGTGCTGGCTTTGGGCTAACCTATTCTCGGACGTCGCCGTGATCACCCGCACTCCGGTGCACGCCTACGCGCTTTCTTAATTAAACATGACGGCACAAGATCATCAAGGGGTAAATATAAACTTGATTGTCAAGAGTAGCATCTGCTTAGGGACATGATAGGGATTATGACAGTGTTCATCTGTTTCTTAGCGAACACCCCAGTAACCATGTCAGACTTGGAGAAATCACTCTGCTACATCTTTATAACAGAACAACACACGATAAAGCTGCGAAGGTTCTCTTGAGTAACTAATATCTGAGAGAATACGACAGAGAAAGCGTAATACACTGTGTAGAAAATAAAAAAAAACAATAAAATTCACTTCAAATGTATGAATGGTTGGAAAATACGAGGAGGAGTTTGGAAATTGCAACACCTGTAAGAAAAGCTGCGTGAGATGCTCCGGAACGCCGTGCGTTTAAAAGTGGGCACAGATAATGCTGCCTACACGTGCACAGACGTATATGGATCGACCATGTCCTACAGGACGTGTTGGCAATCTGTCGGAGGCGACACTCTCATGTCGGAATCAGACCAGTTGTGATACGTGTTGAAAGGAGTAGCAGACGACGCGATCAACCTTCCGATGCGCATAAATTATGCGTTTGTCCATGATTTCATTGAGAGATGACGGCACTTTCGAGATGTCAAGAGCCACGGCATAGGGATGCCACTCCCGTGGCAGCCAACCACCGCTGTGACGTCCTCGTGCGAAAACGGAATTGCTCCCTCGTCTTTGACTGGGACCTCTGCCATAGCTTGCACGGCTTCTTCGCCCTGAACTCGAAGTGATGACGGCTGCTGCTCTGAACAATAGCCTGAGCAATTTCTCCATTTCTTCAACTCCGCCGATTCAGTTCACCATGCGGTAGGAAGTCGCGAATCCGCGTTCCGCAGTCTTCACTGCCTGCGGAAACTGACTTTCACCGTAGATCACCACCTCAGGGCCAAGGATTCTCCACACACCCTCGTAACCCGGCAAAGTGATGGACTGCAGATGATCGGCCGATTTGTTGCCACTGTCGCCGTTTCGCTCACGTCAGCCGTTGTTGTAACAACCATTAATCTTTGTTATGAGAAACCCGGTATGCGACTTCCAGGCGCACCGACACCAGCTACCAATGTTTACAGCTTTTTAGCCATGCAGCCGCGATACCACCACTACATTGTGAAGCCGATCACCGTCACCGCGAGGGTCGTCAGTCTCATTCTTTGCCATCACGCCGCTAGCGGTCTTGAAGAATTCCGCTCAACGATGATGCCCGACCCCGACCTTTAATCTTTTACATGAAAACTAATGTACGCAGCTTCATATCATTCGGCGTTAGAAATAATTTAGCAACAACGGAGCAGTCTTTCTTGATAAGCACGCTCGTTTTGATAAACCCCTCTCCCGTGCAACCTGACGTTTGCAGTGCCTGCCTTATGTCAAGGAATAAGAACGAGCTGCGCAGACGCCCAAGCCCCACTGTAGAAACTTCGCAGAGAGACTGAATCAGAGGTAAAGAAAGCGCTGCACTAGCTTCCTGCTGTGACGTGCAGAAAGGTGTGCGTCCATCGCTCGTGACTTCCCCTATCCGTGGACACGAAGACTCCGGGACGAGCGCAAAATCGCGGCGAGAAAAAGAACAGCTCAAAACACAATCCCCATGATACTCTTTTCTGTCACTTGCGCCCCATCATTTCCTTTCCTTGGCTAGAGGTACAAACAATATCTCTCTAGGCGGGAACGGCCTTCACCGTCGTGGTGGTTCTGCATATGGGGAGTAATCACCTCGTTTGTATGTCAGACCGATGGCCTGATGGACAACAAACTCGGTGGGAAGAGAACTGATCCGGGATAAATGAACCTGGTATGTTAGGAAAATAAACGAAAAGGACTTGCAACAGAAGTATCACACATGGTTGGACAGAACGCTCGTATGTGTGCCGATTTGATCGGGGAAGGAAGAGCAGAGTATCGGAGACCAAGATATAGGAGATTCGCTTCAGCGTCGCTGCCGACGAGGCGGAAGTAACAAGACTGGCCGTACCTTAAAGAGGTAGTAGCGGGGCGATGAAGCGTAGCAGACTGACGGGTAGACGCCATCAGCCCTGGACGATTTATCGCGATCACGACCCGGAGGCCATTTGTCGCGCGCCGTGGCAACTGACTCGCCTATCCCCCTATTTGCGTGGTCCGCGGTCTTGCCGTTACACTCTGAACTCTCCGTCACTTACGTAGCAATGCTCCAGTTCTGTAGATGTGGCGCAATGCCATCGAAATAAAAAAAAATGGCAGCTGCGTTGTCTCCCGTCATTCAGGACTTGTCAGGCTGTGTATTATCGGTTTCAAGCGAGAATGTAGCATGCACACGCTCTCGCCAAAACGGTTCTACAGGGTGTTTCAGCGAACACTTTCAAAAATGTTTAAAGGTTGCCCGTGGCAGCACAATGATAGTTCATAAGCTGGTCTATTCGACGAGGGGGATATTACTTGCACGAATAATTTAAATGCATATCGAGTAATTACTGAAAGCTACCCAATTAAGTTTTAATTATTTATCTATAAGCAGCGCAATACTATAAGCAGCCGGATATTAACCCAAAGACACCAACGAATAACTTTTCTGAGGCAACAAAATGTGAGCCTTATCAGAGGGCAACATCTACCGCCGACGAAAGCAACCCCCGGCGCCGGAAATCATTCTGGATTTTGTCTAGAATGTGTTTTTGACGCTCGAAATGACATTTAACCGCGAAGATAGTGAACTCGGGCTGGATTTCGCGGCAACGCCCATGCACCGAGACTCGCATAACGTCAAGCAGCCCCATCCGACCACAAAGTTTCAAGGGCGTTTTGATGGTGAGCGGGCTCGCCGCGGCATCTCGCGGAGGCCGCGGAATCTATGGAGCGCATGGATGTCAATTACAAAAATTCATGGGAATGGTACGGTTTATGGGTTATTCACAATTCCAAAGTTGCGCTTCAGATTTTAATTGCGGAACTTTGTGGGTTTAATGTTGTTATAAACATTTGACGCCAAAGGTCCATTGACTTTTCGAAAGTCTTACGTCGGAACACACAACGAGACAAGTCAAATCAACACACTAGCAGACAAGTTGACAAAGCACGCAGCGAGGTTCAATGAGACGAAGCGTTGTGGTGATTCATAGGTTAAAAAAATATCAACAGTTTTTTTTAACCTACGCCAAAACATCTATGTCCAATCACAAAAGCCAGCCAAGGTAACTACGTTCTTATTTATTTTTTCTACTTTTACTTTTATTCGCGAGGACACATTGAGCTTCTTCAATTTTTTTGTTCTCGCTACCATACCCGCGGGCTGCCAGAGCCAGCCAGAGCGCATACGTTTTTTTCGCGTGGCCCCGACCACCTCGCGGCGCACTTCGGTGCGCGTTCGGTTTTCTCTGGCCGAGTGGATTTTCGCCTGGCAAAGTTTTGGACACTTTCTGGCTAGCAGATGAGAAAAAGAAACAACGGTCGCTCGCCGCCATCACTGTGGGGACTGGACGGACTGCACCGCGTTCGCTTTTGCAGAACTTCTGCGGAAAGTCTTGTCTCGCCGGTGTAGGATATCGAGCAGTATGCGTATGGTTGTTTTTCAGTGGACGAAGCGTCTCACGGTTTCTTCGATATTCCTTCCATCGCCACATTAGGTGCTCAAAGTAGGCATTCGATTGTTGCCAACATACTTTCCTGTGCGTTTTTTTCATTTCGGTGGCCCCGCCCCACAGAAAGAAAAAAAAAATACATTGTTACGGCGCAGTGAACTGTAGCACGGTGAAAGTTCGATTTTGTTACTTCTTTTGAGGAAAGTAATGAGCCACGGGACGCTTCAGTTGCCGCTGCCAGATACTCTTATTATATGATTGCGATAGCAATTATATGGACACTCTAGGCACATTCCTGCCGTCGCCGTGGCCCTCTTGTTTCATATAAAGTCTAAGGGTGATAACATCGTGACCGCGTGCCGCACGCTGTATGTGCGAGTGAAAGCGTAGGGGGGGGGGGGGGGAATGGCTGAGCCAACGATGGTGGCTCAGTCGTGTGTGCGCAAAGGAGAAAAGCAGGTAGCAAGCGCGCCGCCTTCCGTCGCGCGCGATACATCGGCGGGAGTGGAAGAAACTGGGGCGGAATCTAGGATTCTGTGAATCTGTGATCGCGCAACTTGTTTATTTGCCTTGTTTGATGCATTATATACAGCGACTTTTTTCTTAGATACGTAGACTTATTGGAGACTTATACGTAAATATAAATATTCTGTTGCGAGGCTTCGTGTATACGTGCAGTGAACTTTGTTTCTAGTCACATTTTTTGCTCTTTATCAAGCTGTATCTTCGCATTTCTTCTACATACGGCAGCGTCATATGAGATAACAAACCACTGCGCAAATAAAGGAAGCTCAGTCAAAGTTAGGGCCAATGAACCAAAAAACAAGAGAAATCAAGCCACTGGCATTCATAAGCTGCGACAGCACATTGAATATTACATTGATAAGAAAAAAATGTAGGCAAGAAGCATCGAATCACAGCAGAGGAGACGCTGGTGTCAGCGGAACTGATCAACGCAGCCTCGAAGTCCCATGTTTCAGTCAAAGGAAAGCCGTGTGTTGGTGGCAGCTCGCAATATATAAAAGTCAGCTACCGTGAACACTGCGCTGCTGCATGCACATAAAATCCGGCGCGGGTTGCTTTTCATGACGGGCTGGCGCCGACAGGCAGCTTGGCTGACTGCGCTGAAAACGACCGCCACCATATATTGCCCACACATTATTTTCCCAGAAAGGCACGCTGCCGTCAGTGCGTCGCCACGGCACCCGTCTGGCATCTGGCCGCGCAGTTTTTATTGAGCCATAGCTTATGCCGCTTTGGCACTGACCAAATGACAGCACACAAATACTTCAAGGACAGACTCGGATTCTCGCAATTTCGCCGAATCTCCGGAACCTTTCAGGGTGCGTTTTACTGATACAACAATTGTTTTAATCTGTGCTACAATTTTTACTAGTCTGCCACACTATAAAAGTGGCAGTACACAATGTATCTATCAGCTGCTAATCAACGGAGCCAAAATGACATTTTTTTAAATCGTTTATGCTGTTTGATTCACTCTTCTTTACAGCATTTGGATGAGATTCCTACCCTCCCCACTAGATCTATATTACGCGCAAGCGTACCTGGCTTGCTAGTGAAATCGGTGAACATTTGTTTGAAGCGGCTAAGAAGGAAGGCGCCTGGAGGGTAAGAGGATCGCGCGTCGGGGAAACTACGAAGGAGCGTGCTGAGCGCGCGGCAAAATAACGCCTCCTAGAGGAATGTGTAGGTAACGTTGAACGAAGGGGGAAGGAGAAACGAGGCGAAGTGTAGCGGAGGAGGGAGGGAGGGAGGTGGAGGTACGCTGAGTTTACCTATTCTGGCACTTGTTACGGGTTTTGTGAACGCTGTGGAAGTATCGGCTGCATCTCATGATCGAGGGGCCGTGCGCCGAGCGAGAAGGACAGAGCGGCAACGCAAGCAGCGGTAGGCCGACCACGAGTCGACCAGCCCTGAAGTGGACGCCAAGCGACGGGTACAAGCTGAACAAGCCTGGCAAAACGCGCGGGCTTCGCGAGCCCAGTATACTGCCGAGGAATATGCTAGGCGGCTTGCGAGAATGCCGTTATAAGATGCAGGACGCCGTAGCTTAGAAACTCATCAACAACGTGAAGTCAGTTTGGAAGCCCAAAGCAGCAAATGCGGGAAGTAAATCTACTCTCCTTACTTCGGTAAGGAGAGTAGATTCATTTGCCGCACCAACTTCCAAAGAATCGTTAATAAATAAGAACGGTGGCAGCACGCACAGGCAAACATGAACACATCACACTCGATGACCGCGAACACTCGCTGTCAAAGCATTGCCGAGAGAAAGCGCGGCAGCAGCAGCGAGCGGAGTTACCTCGTGCCGTTTTTCTCGTATACGTAATGCCTCATGACCTTCAGCGTAACGGAATCTTGTAAGAACGCCAACATAATCTTAATCCATAAGAAAGTGGACACCAACGACTTGAAAAGTTATAGACCGATCAGCTTACTGTCCGTTGCCTACAAATTATTGACTAAGGTAATCGCAAATAGAATCAGGAACACCTTACACTTCGGTTAACCAAAGGACCAGGCAGGATTCCGTAAGGGCTACTCAACAATAGATCACATTCCCACTATCAACCAGGTGATAGAGAAATGGGCGGAATATAACCAGCCCTTATATATAGCTTTCATTGATTACGAGAAAGCGTTTGATTCAGTTGAAACCTCAGCAGTCATGCAGGCATTACGGAATCAGGGCCGTATGTAAAAATACTGAAAGATATCTTTAGAGGCCCCACAGCCACCGTAGTCTTCCATAAAGAAAGCAACAAAATCTCAATAAAGACGGACGCCAGGCAGGGAGATACGATCTTTCCAATGATATTCACAGCATGTTTACAGGACCTCTTCAGAGACCTGGATTCGGAACAACTGGGGATAATACTTAATGGAAAATACCTTAATAACTTGCGCTTCGCTGATGACATTGCCTTGCTTAGTAACTCAGGGGAACAATTGCAATGCATGCTCACTGACCTCGACAGGCAAAGCAGAAGGGCGGGTCAAAAGAATTAATCTGCAGAAAACTAAATCAATGTTTAAGAGTCTCGGAAGAGAACAGCAGTTTACGATAGGTAGCGAGGCACTGGAAGTGGCAAGGGAATACATCTACTTAGGACAGGTAGTGAGCGCGGATCCGGATCATAGGACTGAAATAATCAGGAGAATAAGAATGGGCTGGGGTGCGTTTGGCAGGCATTGTCAGATCATAAACAGCAAGTTACCAATATCCATCAAAAGAAAAGTGGGTAACAGCTGTGTCTTACCAGCACTCACCTACGGGACAGAAACCTCGAGGCTTACGAAGAGGGCTCTACTTAAATTGAGGATGACGCAATGAGCTATGGAAAGAAGAATGATGGGTGTAATGTTAAGGGATAAGAAGAGAGCAGATTGGTTGAGGGATCAAGCGCGAGGTAATGACATCTTAGTTGAAATCAAGAAAAAGAAATGGGCATAGGCAGGGCATGTACTGAGGAGGGAAGATAACCGATGGTCATTAAGGGTTACGGACTGGATTACGGACTAGACTGGAGCAGGGCGCGGCAGAAAGTTAGGTGGGCGGATGAGATTAAGAAGTTTGCAGAGACAACATGACCACAATTAGCACATGACCGCGGTGGTTGGAGAAGTATGGGAGAGGTCTTTGCCCTGCAGTGGGCGTAGCCAGGCTGCTGCTGACTATTATTATTATTATTATTATTATTATTATTATTATTATTATTATTATTATTGTTGTTATTATTATCTTCAGCGTAAACTCAGCGGCGAGAACACAGCGTCCATGCAGCTATGAGCCGTTGGTGTGGTCAAACACCTACACTCTGCAGATCCCTTTCTGAATAACTAACGGCGGGCCGCGGAATACGCAGTTGCTAGTGGAGCACTACGACGACCCCCCGCCCCTCCCTCCCTCCCTCCCTCCCTCCCTCCCTCCCTCCCTCCGTGACCACGGGCGCGACGCAAGACCGGCGCGCTGCCTCCCCGCTTTCGTCGTTTCCGTACACTACAGTGAGCCGCGATCGTCGCGCACATTCACTCGCACATTCACTCACCATCGCGCACATTCACTCGCACATACAGCATACGGCGGCCGGGGACAATGTTATGGCCCAAGGACTTTATAGAGAACATCAAGGCGAGGCGACGACAAAGGCAGATATGCGCCTGGAGGGTCCATAATATTACTATCGCACTTATACACTAATGGAACACATACGCATGCGCGTAACCTGCGTTCGCGAAGTAAAACGTCGCTATGATTTTTTTCTCTTGCACTTGCACTTTGATATGAAATAAATTGGAGAGCTTTTGTGGTTAACCTAACTGTATTATGCCTTTCTTTTGTCTCCCTTAATGACATTCTGGCTTGTACGTAAATTGAATACTCTACTTATGTAACTGTGATTTACTCTCCTGAGTTTACTCGTCCGAGTAAAGTAACATGTGTTTCCGTTTGAAAGTCAGTAATTACTACTCTAACGTAATTACTTCTCAGTGGTGGGTTGTACTCCTTAAGTAAGTTGAATGAAAGTTACTTTTGGAACGCGACCAATCAGCCATGCTTGCTGCGTAATCTTAGCTTTCGGCTGCCATTCTCTTATACAGAAAGCTTAGAAAAGAACTTATTTGTGAAAGAAATGTGTGCATTGTAAAGGATCAATATAATGTAGTGTCGTGAGCTCCGAAGAGTGAGGAACTCTGGAGAAACTGCCTTGAATGTACATATTTTACTAGTGCATTTATCTTTTACAATGTATCAATAAAGAACTTCAAAGAAAAGTCTAAAGGGGAAAATTTTTTGCGCGTCAGAACTCCTAGTTCGCGATAAAAGGAGTGAGCACTCGGACGTTTCTGCTGTGTACTACTGCACACTCTGGATTTTCTTGTCTCTTCTTGCATAATGTATCCTCTGATGTCAAACTATATCATAGAGGCACTGCAAATACTGTTAAAAACCAGGTTTTTCAAAAAATTGTCACAGTTTAGGTTCTAGTAAGACAACAATATTTAGTGTTTCACATGGAAATTAAAAAGAGCAGAATCAACTTATAACCTTGAAAAACAAAATAAACATCCAGCTTATTCCGCAAATGACAACCAGCCATTATTTTGTACGATTTCTCAAATCAGTGCACGCTTCTCTGTACTGCGCGTCCTATCTGAGCTTCGATTCCCGAATGCGCAGTTTCATCCATGCCGCAACACCCTGGATTATGATGTGGCAGGTTTAATTTACTCATTTGAGCTAGTTTACTGATGACCCTGTATGAGCCCTGGTAAACTGAGATACATAGTGGCACCTTCCAGGATGTATTACTTTCAGCGATGCTGTACTGCAACCAGAGTTGCGGAGTGTACAGTTCCGTAGTCGGGCTGATTCCGGAACGATTACAAATTTACACAGTAACACAGTAAACCAATACGCTTGCACAGTAAACTAAGTATTTTGTCTGATTAACTTGCACATCCACACAAACATTGTTATTATATTGAAGTGCAATAGTGTGAATCAGTAAGTGCAGCATCTGAATTCGAGCACCTTTTCAAGATTTGTCATACTCCAAACTACTGTTCCTTTACTCTCTTTGGGCTCAATCGCTGTGAACGTTCGCCTCTGCATGAAGGGAACAGAAGAATTCCGAAATATCAATTATTTAATTTTAGAAATGCAGCTTGGGACGCCTAAAGTTGCCAGTATTCTCTAGATATGTAGAGACCAAATCGAAATCCGAAATGTGCACTGGCGCTGCGGCCAGTATGACTGCAAGCTTAACGTATTCGCGTCAAGCTTCATTTACGTTGCTGCAGCCTCTGCGAAACTTAAAGGGGGTGCAACAAAGTAGGAATACCGTCTAACCACAGTGTCTAACTACCTACTACTATACATGGATGCTAATTAACTACAGGTTTCCTCCACAAATGCTTGGATGACATTAGAGATGGCTAGCTACATACCTTCGTACGATCGCCTTGAGATTACCCATTACTTAGCGGTTGGCATGCGCCTTTAGCTGCTAGTACTGCGGGAACTCTGTTTCGAATATAAAAAGACCACTTCCATCACTTGCTTTTATTCCTTTACATTCTGAACATAGGCGAAATAACTGTAAGCAGAGGTACAACGTGACCAGGAATTTCCCCTTTTACAATTAACAGCGGAGCTTTGCAGAATGTCTCAAAGGAAATGCAACGTCCTAAACAAAGCAATAATGCACTTTTTGGAAAAATAATGAGCGTTAGAAATGTTGCATCACTTAGACGCATATATACACACACACATATCTAAATTATTTATCTCCACACACGCATATTCACGCATATATATGTAGGCAACCGCGAATACAGCAGGTAGCGTACAACGTGAACAATATTAGTTTGCTTTCAGGCTCTACTGACAAAACAATCTCGTAGCATAATTTAGATTGCAGAAAAGATCAATCCCTGCCATCAATAGTTTATTAAGTAAAGCAGGCACAGCGTACGTTAACGACTGCTGGTTATAATTCACTCTACGTGTAGGGATGTGCCATTTTTCTATACGCCTTGCAGCACGGATGCTAAGGTTTACATTTAGGTCTGCCAGAGAAGGCGGAACAGATGGGCGCCGTCTGCTGTCAGCCGCGAGTAACTGGGGGGGGGGGGGGGGGGGGTGCTTTCTCCTCCGGCAGCTTCTGCTTACGGCGCTGCCGTGCGGCCGGCGTATCTTGAAAGCGATTTGCGCTTCGGACAACGTGCGCGCATGCGCGGGCCTCATCTTCAAAGTGATCTGCGATGCGCACAAAGTACGTGGGCTGAGCGCCGGTAGCTTCGTATGCGCTGTGCTTTCGAAGTTCAGCATCGTGTCGAAGCGAGACAACATGAAAGACAATACGCTCGCTGCTACTGCTGCGTTTCCTCCATCCAACGTATTGGTAGCGAGTTTCTGCAGTCATCGAGCGCAATGGTATGGTATGGTATGGTGAAACTTTAAAGAAGTCCTGCAGATCGTGAGTCTTCACGAAGCGGGCCGCTCCCACGTGGGAACCGAAAGGCCGAGCCTCTTGGCCTCATCGTGGGCCTGCTGGACAGCGCAATGTGTTCATGTTTACCTGTACGCGCGTGACACTGTGCCCGTTAATTTAGTTAGTAAGCTAATGTTAACAACTTTACACGCCCGATAAGAATGCTATCCTTAATTCGTATAGCTGTCTACTAATTTGCTACCCTATCGATGCTTCGCCCTTCGGGCGAAACCGAGTTTTTACGAAAATACATTTTCTGAAGTATGTACGAGGAGTACTGGCAATGCACCGCATTACTCTATTCTAGAGTTAAAATAATTTAGTGAGGTCCGCCCTGCCAGTGGTGCTTCACAAAGGTTGCAGTTCTATACGACAAAAACACCGAAGCATTGTAAAATAAAATTTCAGTTTGAATGCGAAGGAAAAAATTCAACTGAGCCATATTTCCCACAGCGTAACGTAGCTTTTTACACAGGTGTTGCGCATGGTGCGTTCAACTCAAATCTTTAGAGAATATTACACGTAGTGTTAAGTCACTTAGATATTTTTAAATCATCCGTACTTATGTGATACTTTATTGACTTTTGCTGTTCTTCCGTTTGTTTTTTTATTCTCTCTGTGTATACGCAACAGCTTTTGTTTTGCAGGAATTCATAGCGGTTTGCATCAGCCCCGGATAAACACTGACTGTCGCATACAGGCATTGCAGATGCTTTAGCGTTCTTAGTCATTCTGTCGCACCTCTCTGGCTTTCGTGTGCATTGTACTAAAGGGAGGGAGCGTACCGCTTCTGGTTCACTGTGCTCTCTGCTCCGGAATGCACAGGAACTCTGCACAGGAACTCTGCTCACGAAACCGTGAGCATAGCCCTTACGTACGCACTCGAATTCAGTCAAGTTTTGTTCGAGCACGCCGTGATACCGTCGCAATTTTCGATTACATTTGTCGAGGCTCCATACATTGAAACGATCGTGCGTGCAGGTATATATTCTCTTCTGCATGCATTGCCTATAAGTACATTTACGAGCCTCACTTTGGGCCCATTAAGAGAGAGAATACTGAAATTGGCAACGCTAACAAACGGTTATGCTTGCTCGCGGACCAACTATTTTAGGTAAGAAGTTGAAAACGACATCTTAATGTGTTTGGCGGCAGAATTTTCTCCGATAAACGAACAAAAAAGGGAAAAATATTTGAAAAGTGCAAATAGTACACGTCCCCATTCGACAAGTGCACATCATATGGCGGGTAAGGCACGATTAAAGTAACGCATACAGAGCAGTTAATTCATTTGCCTTGGTTATGGCACGCATCACACGTTATTTGTTGACAAAAATAACAAATCAATAAAATAAAGTTATAATAATGTTCGTAATACCTGTAGTTAGTAAATATGTAATAATAGTGCTATCTGCATGGTGCAGACGCGACATGCAAGGTTTGTAGAGGTGCAACTACAGAATTTCTTCGTACAAATTACAACAAATGGGTTTCATTGATCATTTAGGTACTTCAACGGGGTAGACAAAGCAAAGGAAATGTTTTCTGGTTCATTATTATGCATAGCTCACTATCTACACCTAATTTGAAGAAAAACAATGACATGACAGCAAAGGAAAAAAAAACATTTTTCACTATATTTAGTGTTAGTCTCTTAGTATCCGAAGGGGTTGGTAACTTATGAAAGGTCGGCAGATATCTCTCGCACAGTCACAGGCCGGCATAAATTGAGGCAATATTCTTAGCTTTCCACGTAGAATTCTATTATAATGTGGAAAGGAGCTTCATTAACAACTGTTTAACAAGAATTGAAGAGCGAATTCTTGTTAAAAAAATAGACCGTCACTTTAGGATGCACTAAAGAGGATGTCGTGAAAGCTTCCGCGCTAACTAGACACTCATTAAATCACTCTGACTTTCTCATTCGAATGCGCTGTTACTTCCAATGACTTGTTTTCTATGTACTTATTTTTCTCTTGTTCTCTATTTCTGTCGCCTAGACTTCACCTCTGGTTATGCGTGGGTAATTGAACGTTAGAATGGTTGCGCCAAGTCCATGAAGACCGTTAAGACACACACGCACTTTTAGGAAATCAAATTTTTGTAATGTTAACACTGTGCATATCGTGTGCACCTCAAATTCATCGTCAGATTAATTAACACATTAAATGTAGTGGGTTCAAGTCACGACATTCACCATGTCAAATGGAATCCAACTTGGAGATATGGCCGGGACACCCATATCTCCGACGTTGCCTTAATTAACGCTAAACTCCTTAACGCTAAACGTCACCCAAATCTCCGCGTGCCTTAATTAACGCTAAAGGTCATGGGTTCGTCTCTCGACTTTCACAATGTCAATTGGAATCCAAGTTGGAGATATGGCCGATTCACGAACATATCCAAGTTGGTTCGGTTGAATTTTTGTGCCATAACGCCGGACATCGGGTTTTACAACCCGTGAGCCATATAAACCTTAAAAAGAAAGGAAGAAGAAAAAAGTTGTTCTTGCGCGGATCAGAAGTGAGCCTCAGCTTTACCATCTTTTTTATTCCACTCCGCAAGCAAACATATAACAGCAAAGGTACCGCTTTAAAAAATTACCAGTGGGACATCAACCCCTATCCGTCGCTTCACCGTGGCGGACAGTCAACTGGCGGTCGATCAGCTGAGCTGGGTTGCAGCCAAGCCGCACTAGTATTTTTCCAAGCGCGTTGGCCAGCGACAGCACACATGAATCTCGGTCACTTATCAGGCCGAGGATCCACGCCAGCATCCCACCGGCTAGCGGATTCAAATTCAGGTAATGGCTTTGTGGGTGCGCTACCATCACACACCCCCTACACCTAATCAAGCCCTAGAATTCAGACCCACCACCTGGCCAGAGCCGAGCAGAGTGCTTCGATTAACACTGGCGCGGCTCTGGTTATTCTGTGATGAGTCATTAGGCTATAAATTTATGTGGTATATACGCGCGCTGCGGGAGTCGGTTTAATGAAAGATTTCAATGTATTTCTTTCGAGGAATGCTGTTTTCGTTTAGCGACTAACGACTGGTTGGACTCATACACAAAGGGAAATGGGTCACTCAAGAAAAAACTGTCACTCTCGAACATGGAAATCTTGCGCATGACGACGAACCGATGACGGAATGATGACGATGGCATGGTTGCCGAACGAGAGAAACGAAGAAGGGAGGGCGGGGACGTTAACCGAGGCAGTGACCGATTGCCCATCAACTAACACACAACTTATAGACACGATAGTTCTCGGATTGTAATTTGAAGATACAAGAAAACATAATTCTGTTGCGCGAAAAATCAAACTTTTCCCTTTTCCAGCGTTTCTACAACTCATAGGCCGGAGACGGCGTCTGCAGTTGCACACGCCGGCGCGCATCTCAGAGTCCACTGAGCGGAACGCCCGCATCCTTTGAACTACTTCCAGATGCGCTCGCCTCCATGCATAGCAGCCCATGCAAGAGGTCACGTCTCTATCAGAAAACCCACTTTCGTGCAAAGCTTTCGCCGCGAGCGTTTCCCGGTAAATATTACGGTTATGTACGCTGAAGTTGCCGGGAAGAATGAGAAGTAGTCGGGGATCTTTGAATACTATCGAGTTCCACTCTTAAAGGTAAAGCTTAAGCGTCATCCAAATATTTTTATATGACTTCTATTTGGATCCAGGATATTAAACTTAATTTTGGAAGTTGGCGGAGGGAGTGCTTGAAGCCTGATTCCATTCCGCCGCGAGTCAGCTCGGTATTGCACTCCGGGACCTGTCAACGGTTTTTGCACACGTAAAAAAACAAATTCACCGACTATTACGATACTCCCTAGTGCGAAATTCGAGCGCATCTGTATATTGTTCTCATTTCGCGATATAGTTAGGCAAATAATTTGAGAGAGGCAGGCATCATATGTCAAGCGCATCTGCTTTTATACATGACTCGTCGAAGGTTCCAGTGTAATGGCTGATGGCGCTTAGCTTCCCGAAAGTGCTGCACAATTCGCGTTGCGCATACAATAAGATAGCAAAACATTCGCAAACCAAGATTAACTAAACTAGCGCGAACGAGACCGAACCGAGCCAACCAAACAAGCGCGAGCAAGAGCTGACGCGAGCAGACGGTAGTACGAAACCAGCAGTCCAGCTGAGACCAGATACTAGCACGCAACGAGCAGTAGGTGAAGTCCGCATGAAACCAGCTTCCCGCGCACACATCACTGGAGGGGCGGCTCTGAGTGGTCTGCGCCTCTCCGCCGTTCATGGCTCGCGTCGCTTATCTGCCGCTGCACGTTCGCTCTTTCATCTTGTGCTGTTGTGCTCATTGGCTCGGTTACGTCGCCTACGCTCGCCGCAGGAACGAGTCATTATAAGCTGCGCTCTAAAATGCACGGAACCATAGCCATAAACAACTTCGCTGTAAACAAATGGTATAGGAACTTTAGGGCAACCAAAGCAGAATGATACATTGTAAATCCA
This sequence comes from Dermacentor albipictus, assembly GCF_038994185.2. NCBI lineage: Eukaryota > Metazoa > Arthropoda > Arachnida > Ixodida > Ixodidae > Dermacentor > Dermacentor albipictus. The sequence goes on from NC_091824.1 coordinate 53,194,319, forward strand.
AAAAAGCACAATTCCAAAAAGAAGAAAGGGGCTGACAGATGGAATAGCACACAGACGACCTATCTTCGTCAAAGGCGGCCTTTGTCGAAGATAGGTCCTCCTATAGAAACATTGGCCAGCCTTTCTGAAGCACCTTATCCCTGTTTACAAACTTTATACCACAAAAAGCACGATTATATGAGCACTCTTAAATGAACTAATTCTTGGCAGGACAAACAGAAAACGATAAGCACGCACGGGCATTGTTAAGCGGTGTCTCAGACACAACAAAAGCTTGTAGTCAGCCAGCAGAATTGGTCGACTACAAAGTGTGCAATTTTATCTGCACAGAATGGTACCCTGTCAACCTAAGCGCCTTACCGTTTATTTATTTTTCTGTCAGACTTATCTGAAAAACTGGCTTACATGTCGTTTCAAGTTCGGTTTAGTTCAACTAGGCAAAGTGGAGGGCGAAGATATGCGGAGCCGTGGAAGATGGAATAGCGAAACCTAGGATGGGATAAGAAAAATTAGTCTGTACAGGAGAAATAAAGAGATTATGAAGAGCAAATGAGCGGTCACAAGTGGATGGCACAAAATATTATCAGCGGCAAAGAAAAACAAAACAACGCCGCATCGCAACACATTGTAAAGCGATTAACGAAAATCAATAAATCAGGCTCTCTTGGCATTTGGTTCTCACTGTCCCTGTAGGGTCGGCTGCTTCTTTTTATCGTTACTCGTTCTTTTAATTTTTACTGCGTCGCTTCCTCACTTGCGCCGTGACACTCCCTAACAGGACGAGGGGGAAAAGGGCCGATTATACTAGGTTTGCAAGAACAGTTTCAAGTAACAACAGAGGAACAGTGAGTGAAGGTGAAGGCACGAACTAGGCAAGTAAACTGCTGCTGTTGCTTCTAGGCCCTACGTATACTAGCGGTGTACCCGCACAGGGAGAGGACGGTAGACGAACAAGCGCTTTTGCGGTTGTTATACCAGTAGCAGCAAACCTTAGAAAAATAAAATATTTAAGGCTAAATAGTAATTATGGCGGCAAACGCTTGTAGCAGTGGTAGACAGATGGCAGCATGGTATGATAATTGCAAATAAATTTTATAAATACGCAATGCATAATGGCTTCCCTTTGAAATATTATGTGGAATGAATATGTGATAGAGAAGTCGAATGTAGCGAAAGCTGAAGGCAGACATGTTCGTTTAGCAGGAATGTGCAAGCTAACACCAGTTTTCAAAAATTAGCCCCGAACTTCGAAGTGCCGCATTGCTATTTGAGGTGTCAGTTTACCATAAACAACTTTTGAATGATCAAGTATAATGGCGCGAAACATGAATATGCTTTATGAAAAATTTAAGCGACGTATATCTCAGAACTTGACGTAGTAGTTCTGCGAAAACCCGCAAGGTGGAGAGAGGGAATTAATACAGCAAAAATCAGACATCCACCCGTTTCGTAGCAATTGCTACAAAGGATACCCATATGGGTTCCTCGAAAGGAAAGCCTCAGAGTTGAAGAAAAATTCGTCCTGGTCCGGGACTCGAACCCGGGAGCACCGGGTTCGAGAACACATTGCTAACCAGGCGGCTAACCAGGAAGCTAACCAGGCGGCTAGCAGAAGACAGGGCGAAGTCGAATTTGTCGACAACACGAAGCAAAGGCAAGTATTTGACGTAGTTGTTCAGCGGAAACCCGCAAGGTGGAGAGAAGTAATTAATAAAGGAAAAATCAGACATCCACCCGTTTCGTAGCAATTGCTACAAAGGATACCCATACGGGTTCCTTGAAAGGAAAGCCTCAGAGTTGAAGGAAAATTCGTCCTGGTCCGGGACTCGAACCCGGGAGCACCGGGTTCGAGAACACACTGCTAACCAGGCGGCTAGCAGAAGACAGCGCGAAGTCGAATTTGTCGACAACACGAAGCAAAGGCAAGTATTTGACGTAGTAGTTCAGCGGAAACCCGCAAGGTGGAGAGAAGTAATTAATAAAGGAAAAATCAGACATCCACCCGTTTCGTAGCAATTGCTACAAAGGATACCCATACGGGTTCCTTGAAAGGAAAGCCTCAGAGTTGAAGAAAAATTCGTCCTGGTCCGGGACTCGAACCCGGGAGCACCGGGTTCGAGAACACATTGCTAACCAGGCGGCTAACCAGGAAGCTAACCAGGCTGCTAGCAGAAGACAGGGCGAAGTCGAATTTGTCGACAATACGAAGCAAAGGCAAGTGTTTGACGTAGTAGTTCAGCGGAAACACGCAAGGTGGAGAGAATAATTAACTTCTCTACACCTCTTCAACTCTGAGGCTTTTCTTTCGAGGAACCCGTATGGGTTTCCTTTGCAGCGATTGGTGCAAAACGGGTGGATGTCTGATTTCTCCTTTATTGGTCTCAGAACTAGTGTTCCTCTGGTGCACGTGCTCAATGGGCTTGCTTTAATAACTGAAAGAACTTTGTTCCAGAAGCTGCAGTTTATGCACTATACCACTGTACCGAACACTCATCTAGGCCAACTTAGTCGCTTGAAGAGCTCTTGGAGATCACAGCGCAACTTTCGAAGTCAACAACAGTTCAATATAATCACTGATAGAAAGGTTAGGCCACAAATTTATGTGCAGACTGTACCTTCTTACAGCCCGTAGTCGCAATTTAGCAACATACCAAAAATTACATAATAAATCGAACTGGAAGGCATAAACTAGACGAATCCTCATTCGACCTAATGTGGGGTCCACTTGAAAATAACTCTTCAACGTGCCGCCATCCATGACACAGAAAAGAATGCTTTGCTCGTATTGGTTTAAACGCGGTGAACATTTCAAGAAAACTTCTACAGTTGCATGCATTGCCGTCCATAAATTCAAGTAGCTG